>NC_064631.1:331312707-331937707 GCF_023864275.1 Schistocerca cancellata
TGCTAATTAACTGAAATATAGTAGACTGATTTAATTAGTGCCACAAAGTTATTTTAATTCTACAAATTATTAGTTTTATAGGATATAGAAGTTTTTTGCGATAACCACTTTGTAAAACCTGTTTTTTCTCTTAACTTTTTTTGCTTTTGCGGATTGTGCATTGTAATGTTCTGCTTTATAATACTGACGTTATTTTCATGTTTTTTTGTTTAATTCCTGTGGCACCTTTGCTATGTTCATAAATTTTACTTGTTAATAAACAGTCATAAATTTTCGTGTGATCAGTTGGCTCTTGCAATGAGCAAATACTGGTGAACTCCATAAGGGTAACAACCAGAAATTGTTTTCATATTAATGACACAGGAACCATTGTTTTTACTTTCTGACCGAATTAGGTCTACACTATCTTTTAAATAGGTGTCACAGATTGTGTTCTTTTTCTCTTTGAAATTGGTAGATTCTAAAGATGTGTTGTAATTATTGTGTTTCGCAAGTAGCTGGTGACCTTTTGCCTTTTCTTTACATTTTTAGTTTAAGTAGGGTGTGAGAAGCCTGCTTGGGAATGTCCTAGCATGGCCAGAAAATTCCCAGCACAGTCTGTTCCCGGAGCGTTGGGGTTATGAAAGGTCTCTGTTGGATTCTTTCATGTTAATTTCTTAAATCTGTTGTCATTTACGGCATAAATTCCTCTTCTAAATTTACTGTGGCGTTTCTGACTATCTGGGAGGAGACTGAGTAGTGGAACGTGTTAATTTTACACATAAACAAGAACGATCTGTCACACTATTACACTTTAAAACACAGTTTATATGTAATTCATGTCACACAGTCTCATACGGAACCTACATCCGCTTTCTTTTATATACCGTATACGATAAGATACTGTCATCCCCCTTCCCTTCTGTGTGAGAGGATGAATGGGCAAATGTATTTCTAGTTGCATGCTTGAGGGTAGCAGACAAGCCTGTCTGCTAGAGAACAGTGGGACCAACGTCGGAACAGGTAGCTACGCTTTCTAAAAGCAAAGAGGTTTCTATCGTTAGTATGGTCCTGTCCGTCCCTTGTCATGTTGGTATAGGAAGCTGCCCCTCTGGCCACTTCCGTTTGTATTTGGGAGCCATCCTCAGGAAGGGACCAGGTCAGTCTGTCTGGGCGAGCGTCTGAAGTGGTAAGATCTCCGGCTAAGCGCGTGTCTGCTAAGTCCGTAGGACAATGGATTTCTTAAGTTCAGCCTAACTGAAAATTTAATCACCTTTATTTCAGGTTTAGCTCTAAAATATCTAATGTTATCTTAAATTGCAGCGCAGTGTATTTCGAGTGTGAAATTCAGAATATTTTCCAGTAGTTGCTTTGTTACTACTTTGTGAGTAAAGTGGAACCACGTGTTGATCAGTAACTCTATCTAAGATCATCAATCTTAAATGCGAGTGTGCGTGAGATTATAACATCTCGTCTTGACAATATTTTTCAATATAGCAACTTTTCTTTATGTTCAACCCACGTGGGGTGTACTTTGTGAGACCACAACCACGTGCTTATATAATTGTTTGACCCATCAGGTTAATAGTAAGACGTTAGTAACCAGTTCGAGGTTTTTCTTTTGTAAATTGCTTTTCTATCTAATTTATTTTAATTATCAAATTATTGTGGAGTTACACGCTTTGTGTAAACCAAGTTGACCACGTGAAGCATATGGTGTAATCATCAAAGTAGCCCTCAGCTATTCTTTTTGGGAAGATTTCACAGAGAGTTAGTATGAATTTAGTATACCAGTGTGTGGTAATTATATGACGGACAGGATTGTGCTACGAACGTAATTTCTTTGGGTGAAAATTGAATCGGTTGGTTGTGGTTAATTTCCTCTTGCATATGTTTCAACGTTCTTCGTGTGTTATTTTATGAATACAGTGTTGTATGCAGACTGCCAATCTTGGCTCCATATGTGATGTGTTCCGTAAGATTACAATCTCACATTTTCACAATCCTAAATAAGGCACCAGCTTAATTACGACTCAAGTTTAATATGCTGAAATTTCAATGATCAATGTTAAAATAAATTTCCAAATATAAACTGATTTATTTCTTTTTATTTAAATTCTCTTATATATATATATATATATATATATATATATATATATATATATATATATATATACTCCTGGAAATTGAAATAAGAACACCGTGAATTCATTGTCCCAGGAAGGGGAAACTTTATTGACACATTCCTGGGGTCAGATACATCACATGATCACACTGACAGAACCACGGGCACATAGACACAGGCAACAGAGCATGCACAATGTCGGCACTAGTACAGTGTATATCCACCTTTCGCAGCAATGCAGGCTGCTATTCTCCCATGGAGACGATCGTAGAGATGCTGGATGTAGTCCTGTGGAACGGCTTGCCATGCCATTTCCACCTGGCGCCTCAGTTGGACCAGCGTTCGTGCTGGACGTGCAGACCGCGTGAGACGACGCTTCATCCAGTCCCAAACATGCTCAATGGGGGACAGATCCGGAGATCTTGCTGGCCAGGGTAGTTGACTTACACCTTCTAGAGCACGTTGGGTGGCACGGATACATGCGGACGTGCATTGTCCTGTTGGAACAGCTAGTTCCCTTGCCGGCCTAGGAATGGTAGAACGATGGGTTCTATGACGGTTTGGATGTACCGTGCACTATTCAGTGTCCCCTCGACGATCACCAGTGGTGTACGGCCAGTGTAGGAGATCGCTCCCCACACCATGATGCCGGGTGTCGGCCCTGTGTGCCTCGGTCGTATGCAGTCCTGATTGTGGCGCTCACCTGCACGGCGCCAAACACGCATACGACCATCATTGGCACCAAGGCAGAAGCGACTCTCATCGCTGAAGACGACACGTCTCCATTCGTCCCTCCATTCACGCCTGTCGGGACACCACTGGAGGCGGGCTGCACGATATTGGGGCGTGAGCGGAAGACGGCCTAACGGTGTGCGGGACCGTAGCCCAGCTTCATGGAGACGGTTGCGAATGGTCCTCGCCGATACCCCAGGAGCAACAGTGTCCCTAATTTGCTGGGAAGTGGCGGTGCGGTCCCCTACGGCACTGCGTAGGATCCTACGGTCTTGGCGTGCATCCGTGCGTCGCTGCGGTCCGGTCCCAGGTCGACGGGCACGTGCACCTTCCGCCGACCACTGGCGACAACATCGATGTACTGTGGAGACCTCACGCCCCACGTGTTGAGCAATTCGGCGGTACGTCCACCCGGCCTCCCGCATGCCCACTATACGCCCTCGCTCAAAGTCCGTCGACTGCACATACGGTTCACGTCCACGCTGTCGCGGCATGCTACCAGTGTTAAAGACTGCGATGGAGCTCCGTATGCCACGGCAAACTGGCTGACACTGACGGCGGCGGTGCACAAATGCTGCGCAGCTAGCGCCATTCGACGGCCAACACCGCGGTCCCTGGTGTGTCCGCTGTGCCGTGCGTGTGATCATTGCTTGTACAGCCCTCTCGCAGTGTCCGGAGCAAGTATGGTGGGTCTGACACACCGGTGTCAATGTGTTCTTTTTTCCATTTCCAGGAGTATATATATATATATATATATATATATATATATATATATATATATATATATATATATCACCGGTTGTCGTATGACTATTAAAAAATTATAATTAATGTTAGTCTGGTTGGGAATTTGGTAAGCTAGACTGGATACTGGTGAAACAGTTGCTCAGTAATGCAAGGTTAACTTCCCCAGACAGCTCACAGCTTTTAACACGGTTTTATTGTCTATCAGTACCGCTTTCATAGCAAATTAAAGCAAGAACGTTACACGGTTACCACATTTAGTGCAAGGTAGAAGCCCACACAGTCAGTAAGTAGCTTATCCATGGGGCTCTCTGCCTAAATGGAATGTAGAACTCTCCTCTGGATATTAGAAGTAGGCTTAGCCATATTACGTTCATGGCATTGGCTGAGTATTTTCCTTGTCTCGTCATTGAGAGTTCTCAAAGTTAGAAGTTCTTTGACACACATAAAGATTTTGTTAATACTTCCGCATAGAGCCTGATGAAAGTATTTGAAGTTTGCAGGAACCAGTTCCCTCGGAAGAAAAATCTGAGTCATCCAGTTATAGCGGGCACAGTAGCGTAAGAGACCTTTACTGATAAAATAGCCCGGCATATGTTTGCCATCCGTAAGCCCTTGCTTCATATTTTTTAATCGAACACCCTCGTCTTTTTTTCACCTAAATTACGAATCTCTCGCAGAATGCCAGAAACACCACAGACTCCTGGTGAACTTTCTCCATCTCAACCACTTCCGATTCACATTGAAACATGCAGCTGAGAGTGCCAGCCACTTGCTTGTCGAATCTCTTAACATGCTTTTCATGAAAACGGAAGGCAACAATTTTAACTGATGAATGGACAACCCTTCTGTTTTACAGGACCTAGCCAATACCAAAGTCACAGCCTGGTTACCTGTTTCCAATTGAAATAATTTGAATTTAAGGTAGAAATAAAATATCTCGAGTCCGAACAGGACATCCAAGGCCTCCAGTTCATATACTGAGTACTTGATTTCGCGCGGAGACAGGGACCTCGAAGCAACGGTCACTGGCTTACACTGAGCCTCACACTCTTAGAGTAACAAGGCCGTTTTTCCTCAATTACAAGCATAGGCTTGCAAAATGAATTCACAGTGTAAGTAACGGGTAAAACAGTGGCTGTAGCCAAGGCCACGTTCAAGGCCTCGAACGCGGACTGATGGATGTTGTCTACTGAAAAGGGTTCATCCTTCCTGCGCAGTTGATTCAGTGCGGCCAACTGGGAAAAATTAGATATTAGCGTTGGAAAAAAAAATTATTGTCTCTATGAATTTCTGCTCTGGTTTTTATATAGACTGCGTATCAATCTCTTATCTCTGCAGTCTAGTAGCTGTGCAGTCAGTTTTCCAAACAGTATCTCGCATCCACTCTAAAAAAAGTCTTCTCTAGATCAATGAATGGAGCAAACGTTTTCCTGTTAATCTCAGATCTTCTTTCTAAGATCACGCCTTTATATTTTTCTGTGCAGCATACGGATGTTACTCAGTATTTGATTTTTTTTGTATCGACCAAACTTATTTCATTCGGCCTATTTTGCTCTTTGGTAAGATCCAGTATTTCTTGTGTAACCCGTGGCTTCCTTGGCTGGGTATCGGAAAACCCATAGCGGGGCTTCGGGGAAGTGGAGTGCAGCGGGCGGTGTGGCAAGACTTCGGAGAAACGCCCGCGAGTGCGCGGCCGGGCGGCGGTCGACTCGGCCAGGCGTCTTGCCAGCGGCGGCGGCGGCAGTGGCCTTCGGCTCGAGTGTTACTGCCTGCGGCTGCCTGCCAAGTGCGAACCCCCTCTGCACCCTGGGCGACACGCACACGCACTCACACACTCACCGCGGGATGTCGCCGGCTGAGCTGCTGCACTTCCAGAGTCGCGCTCTGATGACGGCAGCAGCGGCATACACACGAGCGACACGTGTCAGACGACTAGTCTACACCTACATCCACATACGTACTCTCGAAGCCATCAACGGTGCAGGGAGAAGGGTACCCTGCACCACTGCTTGTCGCTTCCTTTCCTGTTCCACTCGCAAACAAGCGAGGGAAAGGGACTGTCTACATGCCTCCGTATGAGCCCTAGTTACTCGTTTCTTATCTTCGTCGTCTTTAAGCGAAATGCACGGAATGACTGTAATTAAACGTTCAAACCGCTGTAGAAATAACACCACTGGTCAGAATGACGTCAAATTGAAACGGAATATTATCGGAGAAGGGGGAAACGTATGCCAGAAAAAAAAATAAATACACTACTGACCATTACAATTGCTACACCAAGAAGAAATGCAGATGATAAACTGGTATTCACTGGACAAATATATTATACTAGAACTGACATATGATCACATTTTCACGCAATTTGGGTGCATAGATCCTGGTAAATCAGTACCCAGAACAACCACATCTAGTCGTAATAACGGCCTTGATACGCCTGGGCATTGACTCAAACAGAGCTTGGATGGCATGTACAGGTACAGCTGCCCATGCAGCTTCAACACGATACCACAGTTCACCAAGAGTAGTGACTGGCGTATTGTGACGAGCCAGTTGCTCGGCCACCATTGACCAGACGTTTTCAATTGGTGAGATATCTGGAGAATGTGCTGGCCAGGGCAGCCGTCGAACATTTTCTGTATCCAGAAAGGCCCGTACAGGACCTGCAACATGCGGTCGTGCATTATCCTGCTGACATGTACGGTTTCGCAGGGATCGAATGAAGGGTAGAGCCACGGGTCGTAACACATCTGAAATGTAACGTCAATGCGAACAAGAGGTGACCGAGGCGTGTCACCAATGGCATGCCATACCATCACGCCGGGTGATACGCCAGTATGGCGATGCCGAATACACGCTTCCAATGTGCGTTCACTGCGATGTCGCCAAACACGCATGCGACCATCATGATGCTGTAAACAGAATCTGGATTCATCCGAAAAAATGACGTTTTACCATTTGTGCACCCAGGTTCGTCGTTGAGTACACCATCGCACTCGCTCCTGTCTGTGATACAGCGTCAACGGTAATCGCAGCCATGGTCTCCGAGCTGATAGTCCATGCTGCTCCAAACGTCGTCGAACTGTTCGTGCAGATGGTTGTTGTCTTGCAAACGTCCCCATCTGTGGACTCAGGGATCGAGACGTGGCTGCACGATCCGTTACAGCCATGCGGATAAGATGCCTGTCATCTCGACTGCTAGTGATACGACGCCGTTGGGATCCAGCACGGCGTTCCGTATTACCCTCCTGAATCCACCGATTCCATATTCTGCTAACAATCATTGGATCTCGACCAACGCGAGCAGCAATGTGGAGATACGATAAACGGCAATCGCGATAGGCTACAATCTGACCTTTATCAAAGTCGAAAACGTGATGGTACGCATTTCTCCTCCTTGCACGAGGCATCACAATAACGTTTTACCATGCAACGCCGGTCAACTGCTGTTTGTGTATGAGAAATCGGTTGGAAACTTTCCTCATGTCAGCACATGGTATCGTCGCCACCGGCGCCAACCTCGTGTGAATGCTCTGAAAAGCTAATCATTTGCATATCACAGCATCTTCTTCCTGTCGGTTAAATTTCGCGTCTGTACACGTCGGCTTCGTGGTGTAGCAATTTTAATGGCCAGTAGTGTAGTAACAAAATGTAGCAATATATGGCGATGTAACCATCATAATTTAATAGTGGTCGACTAAGAATGACAAATGAATCATACAACAATGCCTAAGGTGTTAAACAAACTGTACTAATCAGTGTGCGTGGGTGTACACGTGTGATACTGTTAGTTACGTAAGCCCATCCACCTCGGCAAGGTCACATCATATCCAATGGGAAAAATTGGTTTTGTTCTGAGGCCATAAACCGCATTGAAAGAATCACTCACATCGGTTTCTAACTGTCCTGAGGGCAAAAACCGCATAAAAAGCATCAATCAAAACCAAATCGGATTATTAATTTCCGTGTGACTAGCCAAAACATGTTCAATATGCTGTCCATCGTTTTCTGCAACAAGTTGAAATCGAGATACAGCATGTTCCTCAACTGATCGAAGTGTTTCCGGGGTCTCGTTCAGAATGTTTTGCGCAATGCGTGCCTTCAGTGCAGCTAAGTTTGCAGTCGGAACACTGAACACATTTTTCAGATAGCCGCACAGCCAGAAGCACTTCTGCGTGCTCGCGGAGGCTCTACACTATATTAGGCAGGAGTACCAGTTTCTTTGGTTCCTCAGTGTATTTCCTTGTTGTTTCGGAGGAGGCCTGTGTGGTCTTCCACTTGCTATCCGATTTGCGTTCTGAGTATATATTCTAGAATACATTCTCCTTCTGTACTGTGTTCAAGATACCCGACAGCAATGCCTTTTCGTAATCTGCAAGCTTGTAGTCAAGTGTAACGGTTTCTTCTGCCTAATTACAGCAAATCTAAATCTTTGTAATTGCAATTTGGACCAATCTAAAAGTCAGCGTCAATGAATTTAAGAGCTTCGCTTGGTTTAGTACCCGTGGCCAAAAAACGACTTCTGTTACATGTTCACATGTCACTGTTGTGTTTAAGGGGCCTGTACGTTCTGTCATTAGCTTCCTATGTAAATCTACCAGTAATTTAAATTCTGTATATTAAAGAATCTGTTCTGAACTGAGCAATCTCCTGGACTCCTAAAAGTAAAGCTGTTGTTTACAATTGAAAGATTTAGGTAATGGCTCTCACCGCTATGGGACTTAAAATCTGAGGCCATCAGTCCCCTAGAACTTAAAACTGCTTAAACCTAACTAACGTAAGGACATCACACACATCGATGCCCGAGGCAGGATTCAAACCTGCGACCGCCAGACTGAAGCGCCTAGGACCGCTCGGCCATATTGGCCGGCATTTAGGTACTATTACAGTATCCTGCAATGTCCGTTTCGTGGATATGTGTAATTTATTTTATTTTAAAATATTGTTATTAACCTCCCACTATGTCTATTACAGAGATGTGTACAGTCTGTTTCCTTTTAAACTTTGATTGCTTTACCTGTTTGTTTTAGTGTTGATGTAAAACATTTAACCTTGTCTGCATAACAGACGTGTACACAATATTTTCTTTTAAAACTTCGGATCAATATTTCACTGCTTCACAGACGTGTATAATTTGTTGTTCTTACCAACTTTTGCGCATTAATTGTTTGACTAGAGTGCTTTTATAAGTTTTGAACGTACCGTTGGGTGTGTTTCAGGGACAGGTGCAAAGTTTTCCATTTAAAAGTTGTTTTGCGTTTTTGATTTCACTGCGCGCCTCACTGACACGTGCAGCACCTTAAGTATCTGCTGTCTGTTACATGAACTGTAGTAAAAATCTTTGTTAAATTCTTGTACATTTATCAGAAGCTAAAGATTTGTTTTACTGATCCTTGTAATCAAACGTTTGCCTGTTGTGGCGAACCAGTTTTACTGGTTTTGATACTTGTTGCCGCGCGGGATTAGCCGAGCGGTGTTCTTGAACGCAGTTATCTACGCCTCGCCTTACCAAGACGGCTTTTACTCAAGACCAAGGCAGTATACAATGTCCTCCAATTAGGTCGTCCACCTAACCCGATTCAACAAACGTTCCCCCAGGTTGACTGGCGTCATTCACGGCGCGCGGTGTTCGCCTGTTACCTTGACACGAGTGTTCAATCTGTCTGGTACCTAACTATCAATGGTAAGCAAATCAACCAATCTCGCCTTCATCGTATCCACCTCGCCCAATCACCTCTATGTTCCACATGTGGAGTGCCAGACAATGATGAACATCGGTTTGTTTGCGGACCGGCGGCGGAGGTTTGGCAATTGATTCGTCGTATTGTGACTTTTCTAACGCGGGACATTCCGGATCGGATTACTCCCCTTTCATTATTATTTCCGGAACGTGACTATTTTCCTCGGACAAAGACCAGTGCTGTGAACTGGATTCGCGGACATGTCATTCGCTACCTATTTGGACAAACTGTAGACTCTGTACTCCATTTTTGGACATACCTCAATGACCGTCATTATGTCGTTGTCCGTCACCCAAAAAATACAGACAATTTTTCTCGAACTTCCTTGGGAGTGCTTTCCACGACCCGCCTCACAGCTGGAATGTGTTAAGCCAAGAGAGAACAAGGTTTCCTGTTTGAACCAATGAATATTTCTGAACAATTGAACGGAACACATCAATTTCGAGAAGACGTGACTCAACACATTACCAGCTGGGCACAGAAGGCCTCTGATCAATTACACAACAAAAATAAACAAAAAAAAATTTCAGAAAAAGGAAGATTTTGTTTTGTTTGTAAGAATAGCCCTAACCTTGATTTCGCATATTTCCCCTGGTATATAGGCAGCTCTCTGGAGTAGGTTTAGTCAGGAGCCAACGCCTGAAGTGGACCAGATTTTTTTGTTGTAGGATGAAAAGTGGCGGTGGCACTTGGTTTTTTTTGTAAAAAAAATATAAACAGTAAAAAAAAGCGGTCTAAGGCGTTGCAGTCATGGACTGTACGGCTGGTCCCGGCGGAGGTTCGAGTCCTCCCTCGGGCATGGGTGTGTGTGTTTGTCCCTAGGATAATTTAGGTTAAGTAGTATGTAAGTTTAGGGACTGATGACCTTAGCAGTTAAGTCCCATAAGACTTCCCACATATTTGAACATTTTTTTGATGCTTGTAAAATAGGTCTCAGTGTTAAATACATTATTATTGTTTAAAATTATTTTATCTGCGCTCAGCACCTTACTATTCACAGAGCGTAGCTCTTTACCAGTTCGCTCATGCTGAATTCTCTCGACATTAATTGCCCCTGTTGATACGTAAGGAACTAAAATGGCATAAGATGGTCAGTCTCGTGATCATGTTCCACCTGCTGTTTAGTGTCAGTAATAAATGATACAGTTTCTGAATGCAAGTTATTTATCACACAAGTTTACTTCATTTTCCATCCCCTAAAACAGTATAGATATGATGTCTGTAACATAACAAAGAGAGTGCAATGAAAGAGACAGAATAAATTCGTCACTAGATGGTTGTACCGGAGCTTACTTGTTAGATTAGATCAGATTAGATTACATTTACTTTTCGTTCCAATGGTCTATACTGAGGAGATCCTCCAGGATGCTGAACACGTCAGTAAAACAAGAATGCACAATAAACGTTAAGAAAGAGAAACAAATATACTAATGCACCCTCTACAGTTCGCAAGTGTAATGATTGTTTGAGATGTAGAATGAATAAAATATCTTAATCATATTTTCGTTTAAAACGTAATAAATAACTTGTCACAAAAGATGTGTATGTTCAGTACACTCAAGTCGCACATGGTAATTCTTAGGCTTTTGTCACCATGCATCACGAAGTAGAAAATCCTTTAAAGACACTAGTTTACAATGATCGCGTTGCTGCATTAAATTTGTACAGACGTCAGATTATAATAATACCTGGATTATTTGATATTATTAGTAACATATACACGACAGTTAGCTCAACTAAGAAACTGATCAGTGGAGTGGAAGGAGTTGGCCACCAATCAATCCTTTACGTTCCTCTTAAACTGAACTTCATAGTAGCTAAACTTTTTATGGCTACTGGTAAGTTACTGAAATGTGTGTTTCTGAAAAATGGACATATTTTTGGACCAAAGTAAGTGAGGTTAAATATTTGTCGAGATCATGCTTATTTCTAGTGCAGATTCCATTAATTGAGGTGCTGGTTTGAAACTGAAGTGCTTCCGTTGCGTTCAGTTATTTGTTAATTAGTCTGTTCTGTAAGAAAAGTGTAGGGCTTAAATGATTTACTTTAAACAGTCAGGATTCAGTGTGACCCTTGTACGTGCAGTTAACGATTCAGTCCCTCACGAGGCGAGCCACAGCTAGCAAAAACTTATCTTGTAATGCAGCATAAGTGTAATACCCCCCATTTTCATGGAAATTCGAGAATGAGATAATTTCACGCTTAAGAAAGAGCTATAACTGTATACCCCTCCCTTTCATGTTCTGTTGATGAAAATTCCGCAGCACAATTGTTACTGAATTTCATCTGTTGGAATGGAGAACACAAAACGGCGTTTTGTAGCTTGACTCGCATTGGGAAATTAACAAAAGACCGAGGTAAGTGCACCACAGAGACCCCTATCGGAAACCACTTGAACCGACAATTTACAACTGGCACCAAGGTACATTTCTAGTTACGAGGCGTGAGTTTCTGCATTCATTTATGTAGAAGAAAAACTCTTGCGAGATGGGATGAAATTTTTGAAACGCCCTGTATTTTTCAGTGGGATGCTACTGCTCAAAGAAATTAATCATAATAAGGTGAATAGCAGGGAGGGGATTTTCGGTTCTGGCAGCAGTCCTTCCCTCAACGTCAAGGGGAGCATGCTGAATACACTGCTTGGAACCAATTAGGAAGCTCAGTGGAATCCCCTTGCCTCTCTCCGTCATTAAAACGAACGAAATAGCGAAGCACAAGCCGCTTAATCGCTGGCTTCTGACAGCAAGAGAATCCGTTGTGGACGTGTTAACCTGCGAGTCTTCATTAGACATTAGTCTTCCATTCACTGCAGCGTCTCGGCTCTTGCATTCCTCCCAGAAGTCACTGACATGAGTCACGTCCTCTTATCTGCTCGTCAGTGTTGATCCATGTCATACAAATTCGCGAGCTGAAGGCGCATAGATAACAGTAATGTACACAAGCATTACGACGAAATCCAGTCGTAATGTTCAAAGTTTGTTTGCAGGTCACATTTTCGCTTCTATACGTCGACATCACAAATATAAGGCGCACTGCTTGCCCATTTTCATTCATAATAGTGTCCATTATGCGTTTCAGAGTAGCCTCGGTGTACAAGGTTCTCAGTCGTTTCACTACAATAATCGCCGACGCACGGATACAGCTTCCAGTCTTGAGCTTGTTAAGATAAGATAAAGAGCAGAATTTTGTTAGAAAGTAGACGATATGCGTTGGCGTACAAATTCCTATGTGGTACTTGAGCGGTGCGTGGTTCATGTTCCCGCCATCATGTATTTTACACCCTGTTTTTAACGTACTTCCACCTCCCTACGGTAATTTAAATTACTACTGTCACTGAGTTGTTGCTTTGCCTGAACGTGAGCGGCGTTAGCAGCGCGTATCGATATATCCCCTCTCATAGTATCTTTGCTTGACTGCTATTACTTCCCGGTCATTGTCTGCTGTAAAGGAGCTTGGGTCGCGAGTTCGTGCTGCCAGTCAGTTGGAGCGCGTCTGTAGCGCAGTCCGGACCTGCCAGTCGGGGAGTTGCAATGCGGGACTAGAGCAGTCGGGTTGGAGCCGTGAGTCTGCATCGACATGGCTCGCCTGACCATTGCCGCCACTTATCACTTGAGGCGGGCCACGGTCTTGGTGGATCGTCGGTCGGTCGTGCTACCGGACGACGCGTTTTGGTTCGCCTTCGTTCATGAGTCGGCTGTGTGTGTGTGAGCATCGACTCCCGATTTGTCTTCATGCGTGTTTAGTTACTGTTGGGTATCGTTCAGGTCTTTGTGCAAGTGTTTGTCAGGTTGTGTGTGTAGTTGGCGTTATTTACACTGACGACAACTTTAGATGTTGTCGGCATTCTGAGGGGAGTCGGTCGGTTGCTGCGGACCAGGAAAGTTATCTCCGCGCGGTGCAGTCGGCTTTTTTGGGTCCGCTGGCGGTTCCTGCGCTGTGTCGGAGCGTGTGTGGAGCCGTCTGATCTGGAGATGGGTAGTTCGCGAACGAACGGGTGCAAAGGAACGGCTCACCAAGATGAACGAAAGGACCGAGGAACGAATTCCAAGGAACGATCGGTTCATAGTTCACTTCGGTCGCGGCGGTCTACTTATAGTTCCCAGGAACGAGGAACGATCGGTTCATAGTTCACTTCGGTCGTGGCGGTCACTTGGGCAGTTCTCGTTCCAGCCTCGGTCGCGTGCCCGTCTCAGTCTCGGTCTCCCTGGGCCGCACTCGTCGTTCTTCGCATGACCACCTGTCTCAGTTCCACTGCCGACTGCTCCTAGTTAGTTCAGTGTCCAGTTGCTCGTTTCGTTCACTGCGCTCGCCTATTTTACATGTGTTCCAAACTGTTCTTGCACTCCACGACCGGTAATCAATAGCTATAGCCCATGCGCGTCGCGTGAGATTTTCGTGTTCTCTTCCCCAGCTCTCTACACATCGTCATCGATTGTTTCGCAATTGTTGCTTGCATTAGCTTGCTATTTCTTCACTGCCTAATTATTACATGTTTGTCTGTTTGTTGTATCAGCTCGCAACGGGCAACACATCGTCCGTAATTGGCGAGCAGTTTGTACTCGGGGCCGGTTTTCCGTGTACCACCCTGTTATTTCCCTGCAATCAGCCAACAAGGCTACGGTTGGCTAAACGAGAGGTTCTGCAGAATCACAGAAATTACTTCTAAAAGTGTATAAGAATTCTGTAATGAATAAAAACTCTATACTCTAGGGGTGAGGCAAGTGCCCTCTCTTGGTGCCCTCCATCCTTCAGTCACCTACACTACTAGTTTTCAGTTTTTCATAAGAACCATATACCAAGCACGAATGAACGTTGAACGAGTAAAAATGAACGGGTCTCATAAAGGAACGATCAGGAGTGAACTAGTTCCCAAGGATGAACGAGTTTGCCCATCTCTAGTCCGATCGCTACGAGCTTCGTCGTTCACCGACCCAGGACGTTAAAGTTGAGTAATGGTTTCAAGCACCCAAGCCACGCCCATTCGATGGTTCGCTGTTGTGGAGGTTTTCCTGTGAGCAATCCGAGTGTTTGTATTGCTGAAATTTAGCCGTCACGCGGTGAAATTAACTACATTGGTTGACTACAATTCAAGTGCACCAGCGGAATTTTCTCACTTGTGGCCATTAGTGTTCCGGTTACCTGCCTTGGCCACTAACGTAATTTCAGGCAGCGTCTTTTCCTCACCTGTTGTCGCTGTCCAACATGGTGTGTAGTTTTGACAGCTTAATGCATATACATATTTGATTGTGGATAATCACGCCCGTAACATTTTGTGTTTGAATTCTCATGTACCGATTGGTGGCAAGCAAGTCGTTTGTCGGTCGGTCTCTGGCTGTCCCTTGGTTGGGTTCCGACGGATCAAGTGTGGCTGGGCTCACCAGCTGTCTCACCTAAGTGAACGAGGGCAGACCGACCCCCTGGAGGCTTCTCAGTTCTGTTGTCTTTACTGTCTTTCCCACCGGTGTTTAATTGACTGTTTATAATCTATCATAGCCAATGATTAAAAAAATTCTTGATTTTACTGTGTTTTATGTAAGTAAGTTTGAATTCCCGCAAGTGGATATTTGCTGAAAGGTTATTGCCTTTGTGTTGTCTTTTCTTTTCATCTGCTTTCAGCTACTTAAAAGTTAAGGCTTATGGTTATATTTTCTTAAAAATTTTGGAAAATTAATTGTGGGCCTTCAGCCTTGGATCCTTATTCTTAAAATTACCTTTCAAGCTTAAACATTGCTGCCTTCTGTCTTTGACAAAATTATTTTGTTTTGCTATTTTAATTGCATTTTTATCTTGTTGGTTTTTAAGATTTCTTGTTTGGAGGCCTTCAGCTGTAAAAGAATTGCGTTTTGAATCTCGTAGTTGTAAAAGTTCAGCTATGCGCCTCTTTGGTTGTATATGTGTTATTAAATTACAATTTTAAGGAGAAACTGACCCCAACCTTATTTAGCCCTATCCACAATCCTATTCACCTGTTTGCCCAGCGGGTTTAGCGGGCGTTTCAGTACTCTATGTAAAAATTAATTTGTATACACTATCTGATCAAACGTATACGGACATCACAATCTAATACCGAATTGACCACCAGATGCCACTAAAGGCGGACCCGCCATAGAGAGTCTGCATAGGGAGAGTGTGGCCAACCGGACGATACGGCGGCCATTTTTCTGCTAAACTGCAGGCGGGACTTTTGAATGGCCAGTAGTGGAGTAGTGGAGTACATATTAACCGAATCAAAAGCACAAGACAATATGGCGAAATCATTCGTTAAATGCCTTTGTTTATAAGAATAATGTGTTATAATAATTTTCACACAGCCAATTTACAGTTCTGTTTTCAAATTTAACTATGTATATTGCAAGTTGTTTTATATGTAGTAAAAAGCAAAAACGACTTACTTCGCACAGATAAGAGTACTTGGTTGGTTTCCACAAGGTCCTGTTTGATTTATGTCAGCCCTGTCGACTGCGACTGCCCTCTGCTTTCGTCTTTCTACACTGC
The DNA here is from genome assembly GCF_023864275.1 of Schistocerca cancellata. Classification (NCBI taxonomy): domain Eukaryota; kingdom Metazoa; phylum Arthropoda; class Insecta; order Orthoptera; family Acrididae; genus Schistocerca; species Schistocerca cancellata. The sequence goes on from NC_064631.1 coordinate 331,328,524, forward strand.
TTGGAAATGCTAACATGCGAAATCCACCTTCGCCTCTATTGGAACAACCAAATGCAGCACAACCTGGCATCGTTTACGAAAGTCTGCAGAACGAATTACAGATGTCAAAAACAATACTTACAATTACTAACGTGTTTACTTCAAACATGTACGCCTACCGACTTCATCACAATACGCTTCATTATTTCAACTCGTATTTAAGATCGCAAACGCTAGGTACTAAAAACGATATACAACTAAATCTAACATGCATGCACAACGCATAACAAATCTCTCAATAATTCAAATACCTTTTAATCGTTTCCAAAAGTCCTCTGAACTTCAATTCAACTCAAAAGCACGGCGAACATAGGAAGCGTGACAGACGTTCGGCGACATTTTTCTACTAATCAACCAATCACGGGCAACTTCACCTATGGCCACTCTCTCTGTATACAGGCTCTCTAACCCGCCAGTATGAAGGGGCTTGAGGAATATTGTATTGTGAGCAGAGAAGCAGTAACGGCAGAATGGGTTGGTTAGCAGAGCTCTATTACTTCGAATGTGGACGATCATGCGTGTCACGTGAGTAACAAATACACCAGGGGACATTTCAATCCTACTAAACTGCCCGAATCGACTATTGGTGACGTTATTGTAAAGTGGAAACACGAAGGAACAACCACAGCTAATCGAAGACCAGGCAGACCTTACGCAATAATGTCCAACTAGCACTATGACTGGGGGTACTGAGTTAAAAATGATGAATTTGAAATGGTCAAGCAGATCCTCAAAGCCAAACATTTCTGCAGTCAATGCCAAACCACGCTTCAGATGGTGTAAATGGCGACGCCACTGGACGGTGCATGACTGGAGACGAGCGATTTCGAGTGATGAATCACGACTACACCCTGTGACAGTCCGATGGAAGAGCTGGAGAACGCTCCCTGCCATCATGTGTAGAAAATGGTTCAAATGTCTCTGAGCACTATGGTACTTAACATCTGAGGTCATCAGTCCCCTAGAACTTAGAACTACTTAAACCTAGCTAACCTAAGGAGATCACACACATCTATGCCCGCGGCAGGATTCGAGCGTGCGACCGTAGCGGTCGCGCGATTCCAGACTGAAGCACCTAGAACCGCTCGGCCACAAGGAGCTGAATTGCGTTCCAGAGGTTATCCAACACGCTTTTCAGTAGGTGGTCGTAAAGTTTTGACTATCAGTGTAAATCCTAGTTCTTCTCACGGTCAATGACCGTTTGCTATGTACCAGACTCAAAAAATCCGTTCCTTGCAATCCCCTTCGCAATGTTGACTCTGAAACTGGTCGAGATTGAGGTGCATTCACCGACAATAGCAATTCCTTTCCGGCTTGAAACTGATTGTCACTCTTCTCCGGTCACTGTCTATCAGGATATTCTTACGACCATCGTTCTTAAGCCTTATTACACGGGTGCGAGCGATACAGTACTCATCGTAGACACGTCGGACGGTTGGTGGTGCGTTGATACATCGATAAACTGGGCAACTTCATTCATGGTGCTGCCGTAAGTATGTCCCAACACAATAACGCCTTTCTCCAATTCTGTCATCTCTCCCTATCGATCTTTCTTACTGTGCTGCTGCCATAAACCGATTGGCACGTACACACCACTGTACTACCACGTCTTACGCCAGTGATGGAGGGTCAGATGTTCGCCTTGTTCCAATTCTATCCGTCTACTGCGCTTCAAATCGGCCAGTGTGTTCCCTTAGCGAGATGATTAATATTTTGTTCGGTGACTTTATATTACGAGTACGTGCTGAAAAGGAATGCCTCCGAATTTTTTTATGTAGAAAACCTTAAAGCATTTGGCCTTCTGTAATTAGGTCTTAAAACTCTATTAATTTCTTTGTTTGAGTACGCATTCTTTTCTTTACAGCAGACCAAAGGACAAGGATGGTACACAGCAATGGAAGAACACGGTGTCTTTACCTTTCATTAGTAAGGTTACAGATCGAATCGGCAAAATTTTACTGAAACATAAAATGAAACCGGTATTCAAACCTACCAGAAAAATAGGACAAGTACTTCGTTCTGTTAAAGATAGAAGACCACCATTATCATCTAGCGGTGTGTATAAAATTCCGTGTACTTGTGGCAAGGTCTACATTGGTACTACGAAAAGAAGTGTGAATACGAGGGTAAAGGAGCATAAAAGTCTTTGCCGACTGGGAAAAATAGATAAATCGGCCATTGCGGAACATGCACTTCAGTCAGGTGACCATGTAGTTAAGTTTTCCGAAACTACAGTTTTAAGTGCTACCACGAACTATTATTATCCACGACTGTATAGGGAGGCTATTGAAATTTATAAACATGAAGATAATTTTAATAGCAAAGAAGAGGCCTTGAAATTAAGCGAGATATGGACAGTGGCGTTACAGAATCGATAAGTGGTTTTTATCTATGACGGACTATTTATCGATAGTTACATTTTATCATTCACTAGTTTTCTCTCTAGTATTATGTGCAAGCTAGACCACGCCCACTTTCCTCGGTATTTAGGCCGCTCTCCGAAGACCGACTCGTCAGTCGGCAGGACTCTGCAGGACCAGCCATACCTCTGAAGGTGTCCAACGTAGTATTGGACGAAACGTTAGGAATAGAAGAATTCCATGGACCACGGCCATATAACCCGGAAGAATGATCAACAACACATTTTGCGTTGTCCTACAAATAGATGCCTTAGTGCCGAGGGTAAAGAAACAAACTGCATGTAGGTCTGGACATTGTCTCCAAGTGTAGATGCATTCATGTTTTGATCCACTGTGCCTTCCTTAATGACGAGATCACACAGGGAATGCCACGAAAACATTCCCCAAACCATAACGCTCCATCCTGTGGTCGGGGCTGTTGCAGGGCCGTACAAGCCGTCTGGTTGACGGAGCATAAAACGTGACTCATCTGAAAAGGCTACCTGTCACCACCCAGTGAACGTCCAGGTGTGGTCATTGCGTGCAAATCCCAGCCTTCGTCGCCGACGAACAGCAGTCAGCATGGGTGCATGAACCAGGCGCCGGCAGCGGAGCCCCACACGCACAAACCTTCACAGGTTCACTGGTTTCCTGGTTCATTTGGCTCGACAGCTGCTTAACAACTACACGTCTATTCGCCCGTACACAACCCCGCACCCGTCGTCCAACCGTGTCATCTGTGGTCTGTGGTGCACAACAGTTGTCTCGGCGGTGATTTTGGGCAGCGCCATTTCGCCATGCACGACATATCATAACCACGGCGGCAAGCGAACAGTTTACAAACTTAGCCGTTTCGGTAATGCTTCAACCATTAGCCCGAAAAGAAATGATTACGTCCGTTGACTCGTCAGCTAAATCACTGCGTTTCCGCATTACAACGAGGACAACTGGAAGTTTTCCATATACCCTTTCCCCACCCCCCTCCCCACGACACGTTCTTTATACCCTCTACTGTTAGTGATGCCGCTGCCGTATGTGAGTGGTTATTACGCTTTGACGTCAAACACACATGGTCACATGGTCGCATTAATTCGACTGGACTGCATGTAAACTCAAATTTTTTTAGAAGATTTAGCCATAGTTATTGTAAGGTCGTTTATTATGCAAGGGCTGGAACTTTAACAGTGGCAACTATTTATTTACAGCTCGTACAAAATACATACGTGTTTCAGAGTTTAACTGACCTTCATTTTAGTCACCAGCATTCTGTATAACCCGTTGCCACCGATGTGGAAGTCATAGGATACTCTTAGCAGTGCCAGTTGTGTTGACAGTTCGAGTGGTGCGGACTATTGCCCGACGAATTTCTAGCAGTTTTGAAGCGAATGACGTGAAGTGTTTCCTTCAGTTTAGAAATCGAGTTGAACTCAAGAGGGCTTAAGTTAGGGGAGTGCAATAGGTGGTATAGCACTTAGCAGCCCCATCAGTCAAACAAATCAGTTGCAGGTTGCACTGTACGTGCTTCAGCAATGTCCTGCAAAATAATGATCAGGTCCTACTTCAAGTGTCATCACTTCTGTCTCTATGCTGTTCATTTTTGGAACACAACTTACGACCAGCTTAGAGACAGAAGTGATCACACTTTCTGCACGACCTTACCATCATTTTCCAGGACAATGCTCATGCACGTACAGTGCAAGCTGTTACTGATTTGTTTGACTGATGGGGCTGCTAATTGCTATATCACCTACTGCACTCCCCTGACTTAAGCCCTCGTAAGTTCAACTCGAATTCTAAACTGAAGGAAACACTTCACGGCATTCGCTTCAAAACTGCTGCAAATTCGTCGGGCAGTATCCTACGACTTCCACATCGCTGGCAACGGGGTATATACAATGCTGGTGACTACTTTGAAGGTCAGTAAAACTTTGAAACACGTATCTGTTTTGTACGAGCTGTAAATAAATAGTTGTCAGTATTAAAGTTCCAAACCTCGTATTTACTTTTGTAGTTCGCGTTTCCTTAGTCTGCCGCAGTAGCTCTGTAGTCAGCGCAGATAACTGGTATGCGGAAGGACCCAGGTCCGATTCCCGTTACTGCCAAAGCCATTTCGTCGGTGAGATGCAGTCAGCATCGTGATGCCAACTGAGGACCTACTTCATTGACAAGTAGCGGCTCCGAGGTACGAAAAGTCGGCAAAAAGACCGGAAGAGAGCGGCGTGCTGACCAAATCTACTCCATACCGCACCCAGATGATGCCACATGGCAGAGGCCTTCGATGCCTGGATGAGAAGTTCGTTTGTCTCGCAGAGTTGCGTGATTAACTATACTCTTCTGTCTGTTTGAACTCATTGTCTCATTCGCAGCATCAGACGCAGTTGCATTACATCGCTATGTCGGAAACGGACTCAGATTCCACGCAGTTCACCCAAGCGTTGTCCGCCGGATCTCGGCTCGGTGCCTCGTTGTACGACGCACCTAGGCTGGGCAGCCAGGCGGTCCTGTATCCCGCCAACCAACAGGTTGTACCGGTATCCGCGCAGTCACTTGACCCGCCAGGTACATTGACCGGTCCTGCATTAGCAGCTGTGGTTTGCTGTTATTTTTTGTTTCGTTTTTTTTTTTTCTAACCTAAGATTTGGAGCAAAAGAGAGCCGCAGGCCAGCCAGGTGGTGTGTTCAGAGACTTGTGGCAAGTGTAGGTCCTAAATTACTGTTTTTCATCCTTCTCGAATGTAAGTCGCTCTTCCTCATTTTTGAAACGAAGACGACGCCAGAGAGATAAGTTAGTTCTGTTTCGCCTTCTACATTAAAACTACACAACAACGATTTGTTCCGCTACTACATAACAACTATATTGTAGTTTGACGATCTATTCGGGTGGCTATTATGTTAAAAACCAATGCTAACATAAATAGACTTCTCAGTGCTGTGTTAAAAGAGGAAGTAAATGAAATTAAGGTAAGAAACATTGTAATTTCTTAATGTTTTGCGTGTTACTAACACTACTACCCCACAGCCATTTTATGCTCCAGAGCTAAACTCGTGCACGGGATGGATACAAAAAGTGCTTAAAGTTGGTCGGGAATGGTATACGAGGAATAGTAACCACGTAATGATGAATAGTAACCATTTTCAACACAAAGGGGATCTAGATAAAAATACCTACAAAAGAACTATACAGAAAGGCTCAGACGATTACAGCCAACATCAGGAACACGAGAGCAAAGTTCTACCTACACGTGAATACGATGAACGAAAACAGATTGACCAAGAAAATTTTTAATATAAGGACGGCATACAGTGAAAACCAACTGAGTAAAAGAAACCATGGAATACCTCATGAAACCAAACATCTCCGCAGAAGACTCGACATACAGGAAGAATTCAGAGAAAAGATAAGAAAACAGAAATTTCGGCAAATACATATGGGAGTTTTTCAAAGGAAGTTATATTCTCAGATCAGGATTCCAGTAAACAATAAATATGGCATAGGTCAACACAAGCTAAACGAGGGGTCAGTAAGCTAACTTCCATCCTTTCGATAGAGAAAATCAACAAAAAGACAAAAAAGGATATATGAATCAATAAGACAAAGCATTTGTTTATATGCAGCAGACTTCTGGCAAATAACAAAACAAGTCGAAGAAGACTTGAAGCTCTACTAATGGCGTTTTCAATAAGACGTTGTAGAGTTTCAAGGCGAGGGAAGATCCGAAATAAATGAATCAGGAAGCCAATGAAAACATTCACGTACATCTCTCGAAAGGTGGAAAAATGGCATTCGGAATGGCATGGGCATGTGATGAGATTACGGGATGAACGGTGGCCGGAAAAAGTACTATGTTGGCAACTTCCGTACAATAGAAAAAGAGAAAGACTGTGCAGAATGGAAAAATCAAGTGGGGGAGGATATGCAAAGAAGAACTTTAAAAGAAGATTTATACAAGGATCGAAAAAAAAATGTTTTTGTGTCATAATTTTCTTGACGTTGCACCAACTTATGAGACTTGACTTTTTCTAATGATGCTGTCTGTTTCAGTTTAGTCAGTTCAAAAGCATGTGTTTGTGTGACATTCATTGCTGCACTCGCTAGTCCGTCCTCACCGTCGATGACAACTGTTCCTGACTGCCTCCAAACAGAAATATATTGTATCTGTTGACTAATTCTATTGCTAATGCCGTGTTTTTGCGTCTCCAGCCGAGTTGACGATTCTATTTTTATCCATAAAATGTGGTAGGTCGAAAACACAGCATCAGAAATTAAGAGTGCATGATTTATTTTTTTACCTTCTTCACGCTTGGTGCCTAAAATACACTCCTGGAAATTGAAATAAGAACACCGTGAATTCATTGTCCCAGGAAGGGGAAACTTTATTGACACATTCCTGGGGTCAGATACATCACATGATCACACTGACAGAACCACAGGCACATAGACACAGGCAAAAGAGCATGCACAATGTCGGCGCTAGTACAGTGTATATCCACCTTTCGCAGCAATGCAGGCTGCTATTCTCCCATGGAGACGATCGTAGAGATGCTGGATGTAGTCCTGTGGAACGGCTTGTCATGCCATTTCCACCTGGCGCCTCAGTTGGACCAGCGTTCGTGCTGGACGTGCAGACCGCGTGAGACGACGCTTCATCCAGTCCCAAACATGCTCAATGGGGGACAGATCCGGAGATCTTGCTGGCCAGGGTAGTTGACTTACACCTTCTAGAGCACGTTGGGTGGCACGGGATACATGCGGACGTGCATTGTCCTGTTGGAACAGCAAGTTCCCTTGCCGGTCTAGGAATGGTAGAACGATGGGTTCGATGACGGTTTGGATGTACCGTGCACTATTCAGTGTCCACTCGACGATCACCAGTGGTGTACGGCCAGTGTAGGAGATCGCTCCCCACACCATGATGCCGGGTGTTGGCCCTGTGTGCCTCGGTCGTATGCAGTCCTGATTGTGGCGCTCACCTGCACAGCGCCAAACACGCATACGACCATCATTGGCACCAAGGCAGAAGCGACTCTCATCGCTGAAGACGACACGTCTCCATTCGTCCCTCCATTCACGCCTGTCGCGACACCACTGGAGGCGGGCTGCACGATGTTGGGGCGTGAGCGGAAGACGGCCTAACGGTGTGCGGGACCGTAGCCCAGCTTCATGGAGACGGCTGCGAATGGTCCTCGCCGATACCCCAGGAGCAACAGTGTCCCTAATTTGCTGGGAAGTGGCGGTGCGGTCCCCTACGGCACTGCGTAGGATCCTACGGTCTTGGCGTGCATCCGTGCGTCGCTGCGGTCCGGTCCCAGGTCGACGGGCACGTGCACCTTCCGCCGACCACTGGCGACAACATCGATGTACTGTGGAGACCTCACGCCCCACGTGTTGAGCAATTCGGCGGTACGTCCACCCGGCCTCCCGCATGCCCACTGTACGCCCTCGCTCAAAGTCCGTCAACTGCACATACGGTTCACGTCCACGCTGTCGCGGCATGCTACCAGTGTTAAAAACTGCGATGGAGCTCCGTATGCCACGGCAAACTGGCTGACACTGACGGCGGCGGTGCACAAATGCTGCGCAGCTAGCGCCATTCGACGGCCAACACCGCGGTTCCTGGTGTGTCCGCTGTGCTGTGCGTGTGATCATTGCTTGTACAGCCCTCTCGCAGTGTCCGGAGCAAGTATGGTGGGTCTGACACACCGGTGTCAATGTGTTCTTTTTTCCATTTCCAGTAGTGTATATTGATGGAGTTTGCTTATTGTAATGGGTGACTGCAAAGTACAACGTCTAAAGACATCCAAGCCCATTCGCACCATGAACTGAAGGACTCTCTCCGCTACAGTGATTAGAGAGGAAAAGGGGAACCCGAACTCTAAAGACAAAGTTGTTCAGGGGAATTTTTTGAGAATTTTGGTACAAGGGACCCGTGGCTGCTATGGATCGCTACGAAGAAATTTCACTTCTATTGATTTTTTACCTTCATTTATCTTACGATCTGTATCTGTACTGCATTAAAAATTTACTCAATGCAGTAAATATCGAGATTATGCGCTGAGTGTCTTGTTTGGGAAAAAAACTTGTTAGACAACAGTAATGCCTTCTTTACTCTTAGTGCTGAAGCTAGGATTCAGAACTGCTCGGTTTCGTCTTTGGTTCGTTTTTACGGCAGTGTTACTTGTGCGTCAATAATGGTACGTAGTAGTTTAGGTGGGTTTACTGATGATAAGATAGCCGATATGCACCTTGGGTACGGACTCACTAAATACTGGGTGACAGATACTGAACTATATGAAATAAAATCGTCATAGCTTCTGAACGGTTTGCGTTAGGTCGTCGAAACTGTACGATTGGCTGCGTGGCTTGATGGGAATTAGTATCTGTTTGCATGGTTTAGTTTAGCAACAAAGCCCACTTTCATTTGGATAGGTTCATCAATGAGCAAAATTGGTACATGTGAGGGACGGAGAATCCGCATTTCGCGATCGAGAAGTCTCTTAATCCTCAATGTGTGACTGTGTGGTGTGAAATGTCTAGTCACGGAATAATCGGTGCGATATTCCTTGATGGCACGCTGAATATCCAACGGTACGTGAAGGTTTTGGAAGATGGTTTCATCTCCGTTATCCAAAGTGACCCTGATTTCGACAAGATGGGGTGGTTCATGCAAGACGGAGCTCGACCCCATCGCAGCGGGAGAGTGTATGATGTCCTGGGGGAGCACTATGGGGGCCGCAGTCTGGCTCTGGGGTACCCAGAGGCTACTGGCATGGGCCTCGATTGGCCACCATATTCTCCGCATCTGAACACATGCGACTCCTTTTTGTTGGGCTATATTACATAATCATTGCTGATTGCTGTGGTCTAGCGGTTCTGGCGCTGCAGTCCGGAACCGCGGGACTGCTACGGTCGCAGGTTCGAATCCTGCCTCGGGCATGGGTGTGTGTGATGTCCTTAGGTAAGTTCGGTTTCAGTAGTTCTAAGTTCTAGGGGACTTATGACCTAAGATGTTGAGTCCCATAGTGCTCAGAGCCAGAGCCAAATCCGAATATTTGTAGTGACGTTTACATGCCGAATAAAGTGTGTGCATGCCGTAGTTTGTAACTAACTTACGTTTTTTTGTATAGTTCAATAATTGTCACCCTGTACAATGGAATGGTGACAAAACCACGTGGTGTTGAGCTGTCTGTACAGAGACAGCAACTATATCATAGCGCTGTATCTGCAGGGGATGGTCCAATATGTGAAAACATCAAAAACACATCATCATGCCTAATACGGTGAAAAAAAACCGTGGGCATTCAAAGTAGTTTCCACCTCGGAACGGAAAAATACAGGCCCTGTATGTTCCACAAAATTTCGGGTGAACTGCCGGATGTTTGCAACTTCTTGCCACAATATTTCGGCGCAGAGTCTTCTGGTGATACTGGCGAAAACTCCCTGAGCTGTGGTATTTAAGGCCCCTCCGGCACATGCGTAGTGGATTCACTTGGCGTTGCGCGTGCGCTACTTGAGCGCGTACGATTCTGCTGCGCCGCGCGCCCTCCATGGTGAAAACTCGCCGCATCGATATCAATTCGATTGTCTTCCTGCGGTTCCATCACAGACCTACGCCGACTACGGAGGAGACGAAGATTTTCGACGATTGGATTCCATGCCGAATTCAATTGGTAACCGGCGTCACGATTAATAACCCATTGTCAGACAGCCGTATTTCCACGAATTCATTAATAATAAAACTCCAAAAGATAGACGTGTGGGCCATAATTTTTGTCTCATTGTAATTCATGGCAACACCAGATGAAATACAGGTGGTGGCAGACTTACAAGGCCGAGAAGGCGAGTATGTCGCTTATGTTCTACAATGCCATCCTGCACAGTACGCGCCGTTTGCCCTATATAAGATTTGCCGTATTCACACGGAATCCTGAAAAAACCTGCCTTGCGCAGCTGTAGGTCGTCCTTAACAGATCCCAACAGCGACGAGATTTTTGCAGGAGGGCGAAAGATTGCTTTCACTTTATACTTTCTTAGTATTCTGTCTATTTACGGTGAAATATTACCAGTATATGGTAATTAGGCAGTCATTTTAAAGGCCTCTTCCTCTTCTTTGCCCGTCGTTTACAGGTCTGCAGCGCTCCCTCCACTTGCTGGGATGAGTACCCTTTCTTCAGAAATTCAATCTGCAGGTGCTCCAGTTTCGTTTGCAAACTATCGATGTCAGAGATAACGTGGGCTTGCTGAATCAATGTCTTCAAAACACCCATCGTTTGTGCCGGATGGTGGGAACTAGCGGCTTGCAAGTAAAGTTCTGTGTGAGTGGGCTTTCTATATACCGAGTGACCAAGTGTGCTATCGCTCTTACGTCGCACCAATACATATAAAAACGGCAGGCAACCCTCCTTCTCTAACTCTATAGTAAATTTTATATTTTCGTGTATGAAGTTCAGTTGTTGTAGGAACGCCAAGTGAATCCACTACGCATGTGCCAGAGGGGCTTCAAATACCAGAGCTCAGGGAGTATCAGCCAGTATCACCTGAAGATGGTCAGAAGACTCTGCGCCGAAATATTGTGGCAGGAAGTTGCAAACATCCGGCAGTTCGTCCGAAATTTTGTGGAACAATGTACGCCGGGAAAGTTTTAATTCTCACACCAGGTCCTGTATGGTTTTCAACCATTATTCCTGAAAAACAGTGGTAAGTTCAAGTAGACATGATGGAGGTGAATAGCAATCACGCACCGTTCTCTCTAAAGATTCAATAGTATTTAGATCTGCTGATTATGGTGGCCAGGAAGAGGCGACAAGTTATCCTTGTGCTCACAAAACCAGTCCTGGACGATGAAAGCTGCATCAACACGTGCCTTGTCGTCTTGGACCACAAGAGGGACCTGATCAACCAAAATGGTCACGTAATCAATGGCAGTAATGCGAAATTGCAGAGTAACCAAGAGGTCCCTGAAATACAATGTTATGGTTGCCCAAATCATCACCGAACGCCCGCCACGTACTAAGGAAATTGCACAGATGCCGTCCGTGATCATATACAATGACCTAACACGCAGACTTGTCTGGCATCTGAGTTTATGATCAGGCTTGCATTTCCAGCGCTGTATCCATATTTTTGTCTACTCACTGTACATGTACATGACTACTCTGCAGAGGGTTCACGGAACTACTCTCGGACTATTTCTCGACCGTTCCACTCTCAACCGAGCGCGGGAAAAATCAACACTTAAATCTTTCCGTGCAAGATCTGATTTCTCTTATTTTTTCACGGTGATCGTTTGTCTCGATGAAGGCGGGGATCGACAAAATACTTTCGCATTCGGAAAAAAATATCGGTGATGGAAATTTCATGAAAATGTTTCGACGCAACGAAAAACTCTTTTATTTTAATGATTACCTCCCCAATTCGATGCTCATATCCATAATAGTCTTCCTGCTATTTCACGACAGTATAAAACAAGCTTGCCTTCTTTGAACTTCATGAATCCCGTCTGGTAAGGATTCCATATCGGGCACCAATACTCAAGAAGAAGACGAACAATCGTAGAGTAGGCAGTCTCTTTCGTACATTTTTTGCATCTTCAACGAGTTCTGCCAATAGAACGCTGTCTTTGATTCGTCTTCCCCTCAAAATTTTCTATTTGACGGTTCCAATTTATGTTATTTGTATTTGTAATACTTAGGTATTTAGATAAATCAACAACATTTAAATTTGTGTGATTTATCGTGTAGCGTAAATTTTACGCAATTTCTTTAGAACTCATTTGGAAGACTTTAGGATTTTTATTGTTCGTGGCCAACTACCACTTCTTGCAAAACGCAGATATCTCCTTTAAATCATTTCGTAATTCGTATTGATCTTCTGACGATTTTACTGAACGGTAGACAACAGTATGATCTGCAAACAGTCTAACGGGGTTGTTTAGCTCGTCTCCTAAATCATTCACATAGATTAAAAGCAGCAGACGACGTGTGGCACTTCCATGAGAACCACAGGTATAACTTCTTTTGTAAACCCTCGTCGCCAGGCTTGCAAAGGCCTCGTCGCTATTGCTGTGGAGGCTGAGTTGCCACTTTTGCTACAGTAGGTCGAGTTTGGGAGTTCGTGAAACGGCTTTTGGTGCAGTACACCGCTAAGATAATTTCTGCCAGCCACTATTACACAGCTATGCCCCAGGGTCAGGCAACAGGATATGCTAACGAAGGTTACAACACTCCAACAAATTAGTAACTCAGTAAGACAAATAAGTTAAAAAGGTTTACTTATATTTGTGACCTGTCGAATAATGAAGTCTGCAACACTGCATGTAGTATAACACAAAAAGGCCCTCCCTCAAAGGCTAAGTGCAAATAATCGTAGGTAAACAACAAAGTACATTGCAAGTGCAATTTACAACAACTGTCTGTTCACTTTTAAGAGTTCACTAAACGACGTTCCCTGTCTAAGTCAGCCGTGGACGATGATCTATAACCAAGTGGGCAAGAGCTGCTCTTCTATCTTCGGAGTAGACTTCTGTCCGTTGTCGTCCAGTCATCGGTGGATTGTGCTCGGCCGGCAATTAACCGATGCGAAGTCGCCGTGGCGCTGGTGGAACTCGCGCAAGTGGGGAGTCTCTACGGCTCTGGCACCAGCTCACATCTTTGCCCAACTTCAGTTTCACTCAACGACTTCCCGTCGGTTCCTGCTACGGGATATGGCATTACACTGCGTTAGTTGTTGTGCGTTTTGGTGGATGCATATTACAGTCATTTTCATTGTTATTAAGGGATGTTTACAGAAAGAAAGATAGTTGAGAGAGTAAATCGAATAAATCGCAATTGCATCGTTACACCGTAACGGGCCACGTCGCATATTCAAAACAGAAAATATCCCAAAACTATATTCTATCTCTCCTTTTATTTGATTTTAATTTTGTGTGTTACGTTACGTTGCGTCTTACGGGGTTAAATAATAAGAATTTCAGATGAATATCAATGAGAGAATTTCCAACAACGTAACAATAAAAGTTTGATTTTAAATCATACTCTGTTATATTGCCTACGGAGAGATGAATAATCCTGTGGTGGGATTTTCTATCAGTGCGAATTATATAGAATTAATTATTTGCATTTTCTGGTCTGACTACGTAAAGAAATAGTAAATTAATTTGTAACTTCACTATTCTTTGCTATATTACATCACTTGATTTTGGTTATTAAAACTTTTGCTAACAGTTACAAACACGTTATATGTTATATCGCTACACTTGGAAAATATGCAGAGAATTCTTTGGCACGACAAAATATTTTTGCCAAGCTGCTTTTAGAGCATAAGACACAAAATGCAATTTTTTGAATTTTTTTAGAGTCAGATCAGACCTGACCCACCAGGAAACTTACCACAATTAATTATTTGCTTTGAAAGTTCACGTGAAATTCAGAGTGCAGTCTTTGCTTATCTTTGCCAATGCCTAGCTAAAAATTCACAATGAAATAAAACATTCTCCTCCGCGTCTGCTAATTTAACTGAAAGGGAAATGGACTGATGTTGTTTCCTGTCATTACTTTTTTTTCTCCCGCGTTGTAGGCGGGCTTCTTAAATATTTGATTTCGATGGTCGTAGCGGCGGCAGCTTCCGCGAACCGTCGTTCTGCTCCGCGTAAAAAAAAAGCTAAATTTGCTGTAAAAATAGGTATAATGACTGGGCAAGCCATCTACAAAATTAATAGCACACTTTGTCATAAATTATTATATTCTAAAACATAAGTTTCTTACAATACAGACCTTTTTACAGAATCTTGACCCTAACGGCGGCTAAACGTTTCAACAGACAAAACACGACTACTGTAAGTAAAGATACAACGCTACGTGCGTCTGCACTCGTGGGCAAGTCAAGAAGAACAGAGAAATTATTCCCCTTAATTCGGTTATATATATAAAACACAATGAAATATTATCATCCTAGCTTCCGCAACCAATTAATTGTCTGTGGCAGTCTCTTTCTCTGCCGGCCGCCGCGATCAGTTTTACATCTTTGCCTTTGCGTTTCACAAAGAAATAAAAAATGTAAATGACGTTAAGTACAATTTATCATGATTTCATGTATTGTTTATCCAGGAGACGTTATAACTACCTGCGAAACTTTGCTGGCGGAGCTGGAGTTCACCCTGTAGACGTGTGTGCATTTCGAGTAGCGGCATACGGGAATTTTGGAAGCACTCGGTCCAAGGAGGGAGAAGGAGGAAATTAGTGTTTAATGTCCCGTCGACAACTATGTCATTAGAGACAAAATATGAGCGCGGATTAGGGTATGATGGGAAAGGAAATCGGCCGAGCCCTTTCAAAGGAACCATCCCGGCTTTGCCCGGAGCGATGTCATTCTCAATGGAGAGAAGTCCTCCGAAGTAAGAGTGATTTCAGGTGTGCCGCAGGGGAGTGTCGTAGGACCGTTGCTGTTCACAATATACATAAATGACCTTGTGGATAACATCGGAAGTTCACTGAGGCTTTTTGCGGATGATGCTGTAGTATATCGAGAGGTTGTAACAATGGAAAATTGTACTGAAATGCAGGAGGATCTGCAACGAATTGATGTATGGTGGAGGGAATGGCAACTGAATCTCAATGTAGACAAGTGTAACCTGCTGCGAATACACAGAAAGAAAGATCCTTTATCATTTAGCTACAATACAGGAGGTCAGCAACTGGAAGCAGTTAATTCCATAAATTATCTGGGAGTACGCATTAGGAGTGATTTAAAATGGAATGATCATATAAAGTTGATCGTCGGTAAAGCAGATGCCAGACTGAGATTCATTGGAAGAATCCTAAGAAAATTCAATCCGAAAACAAAGGAAGTAGGTTACAGTACGCTTGTTCGCTCACTGCTTGTATACTGCTCACTGGTGTGGGATCCGGATCAGATAGGGTTGATAGAAGAGATAGAGAAGATCCAACGGAGACGAGCGCGCTTCGTTACAGGATCATTTAGTAATCGCGAAAGCGTTACGGAGATGATAGATAAACTCCAGTGGAAGACCTTGCAGGAGAGACGCTCAGTAGCTCGGTACGGGCTTTTGTTGAAGTTTCGAGAACATACCTTCACTGAGGAGTCAAGCAGTATATTGCTCCCTCCTACGTATATCTCGAGAAGACACCATGAGGATAAAATCAGAGAGATTAGAGCCCACACAGAGGCATACCGACAATCTTTCTTTCCACGAACAGTACGAGACGGAATAGAAGGGAGAACCGATAGAGGTACTCAAAGTACCCTCCGCCAC
Source organism: Schistocerca cancellata (assembly GCF_023864275.1). Classification (NCBI taxonomy): domain Eukaryota; kingdom Metazoa; phylum Arthropoda; class Insecta; order Orthoptera; family Acrididae; genus Schistocerca; species Schistocerca cancellata. The sequence goes on from NC_064631.1 coordinate 331,344,229, forward strand.
ACACCGTCAGGTGGCTTGCGGAGTATGGATTTAGATGTAGATGTAGATGTAGGGAAATCACGGAAAACCGAAGTCAGTTTGAACCATCGTTCTCCGATGCGAGTCCGGTGTGCTAACCACTGCGCCACCTCACTCGGTTCGGCCTAAGGAACGCAAATTACTGCCATCTTTACACGATACAGCAGTTCCACGAAAGCCGCAAATTTCACTCGTTTGGAAACGCGCCGTGTTGCACAGGCGGTTGGGCGCGTTTCGGAAAGCGCAGCGCGCGGAAAGCCCGGACACGTGGGAGGCAGGACGAGCGGGCCGCCACGGCGCGTGAAATCGCCGGACTTCGTGGTGTCTGGCCAGCCCGCCTCCGCAGTCGCTGCTCCTCTGCGCCTCTCGCCCCCGCCGCCCCCGCTGTAACTGCTCCGCGTCCCTAATGCTCCTTGAATTAGCGAGGTGGCGTAATGGTAACGACCTGTTCAAGGAACCTGGCGTAAGCTCAGTTGTGCGTTACACACAGATAGCCTCTTCGATCCACTATTAAAATTGATACGCTGTCTCAAATCGTAGACCACACTTCCAGAATGAGATTTTCGCTCTGCAGCGCAGTGTGCGCTGATATGAAACTTCCTGGCATATTAAAACTGTGTGCCGGACCGAGACTCGAATTCGGGACCTTTGCCTTTCGTAGGCTGGGTAGCTCAGATGGTAGAGCACTTACCCGCGAATGGCAAAGGTCCCGAGTTCGAGTCTCGGTCCGGCACACAGTTTTAATATGCCAGGAAGTTTCATATCAGCGCACACTCCGCTGCGGAGTGAAAATCTCATTCTGGAAACATCTCCCAGGCTGTGGCTAAGCCATGTCTCCGCAGTATCCTTTCTTCCAGGAGTGTTAGGTTTGCAAGGTTCGCAGAAAAGCTTCTGTGAAGTTTGGAAGGTAGGAGACGAGGTACTGCGAGAATGAAAGCTTTGAGGACGGGTCGTGAGTCGTGCTTGGGTAGCTCAGACGGTAGAGCACTTGCCCGCGAAAGGCAAAGGTCCCGTATTTGAGTCTCGGTCCGGCACACAGTTTTAATCTGCCAGAAAGTTTCGTAAACCACATTCTTATGTAACTTTAATCTGCAGGTTCTTTCTAATCGACTATTCGACGAAATGCAGGGAAAAACTCTCTCACTTGTTGCGACTAAGATTTTGCGAAATGTTAGCGCAAAGCGCATCCATAAGGATCAGAGGTAATACAACACTCTAATGAGCGTTACCCTCTCTATCCAGATCAATATCTCAAACATATTCGAACTAGCTGAGTGCCCAGCGTGCCCGTGTGTTTATTTATTACGGTCTCCTATTACTCCATCTCCTCCTCCCCCCCTCTCTCTGTCCATCTCATCCTCCCCCTCTTTTCGTATATCTCCTCCCCCTCTCTCCGTCCCTCCTCCTGGCCCCTAGCTGTGTCCCTCTCCTCCTTTTCCCTCTCTATATCTTCATCTCCTCCTTCCCCACCTTTCTTCGGCCGTTAACCCCATCCCAATAAGAGGCTGATGGTTCCTATCCCCACAGTATTTCTTTCCAGATATTAAGTAACATGTATACTAAGTTTGGTTGAAATCGATCCAGGAGGAGCTCTTTATCCGCGGCTTGACCCATGTACTCACATGTCACCTATATGTCACATATATTTTACATATTTCCCACATATTTATACAGATCCACTGAAGCGCCATGCATATCCAAATACATAGATATGTAAACAGGCAGAATACAGCGCTGCGGTCGGAAATACCTTCATAAGACAAGTGTCTGGCGCAGTTCTGCTGCAATGCCAGGTTATCAAGATTCAAGTGAGTTTGAACGTGGTGTTATAGACGACGCACGAGCAATGGGGCACAGCATCTCCGGGGTAGCGATGAAGTGCGGATTTTCCCGAACGACCATTTCAACAGTGTACCCTGAATATCAGGAATCCGGTAAAACATGGAATCTCCGACATCCCTGCGGCTGGAAAAAGATCCTCTAAGAACGGAACCAACGACTACTGAAGAGAATCGTTCAACGTGACAGAAGTCCACCCTTCCGCAAAATTACTGCAGATTTCAATGCTGGGCCATCAACAAGTGTCAGTGCGCGAACCATTCAACGAAACATTACCGATATCGTCTTTCGGAGCCAAGGCCTACTCGGGTACCCTTGATGAATGCACGACACAAAGCTTTACGCCACTACTGTCGATCACTGGAAACATGTTGCCTGGTCGGACGAGTCTCGTTTTAAATTGTATCGAGCTGAGGGACGTGTACGGGTACAGAGACAACCTCATGAATCCGTGGACCCTGCATGTAAGCATGGGACCGTTCAAACTGGTGGAGGCTCTGTAATGATGTGGGGCGCATGCAGTTAGTTTGATATGGGACTCCTGATGCGTCTAGATACAACTCTGACAGGTGACACGTACGTAAACATCCTCTCTGATCACCACCTGCATCCCTTCATGTCCATTGTGCGTTCCTACGGAGTTGGGCAATTCCAGTAGGACAATAAAACATCCCACGCGGCCAGAAACGCTACAGAGTGGCGGAGCAGGAAGGGCTCTTCAGGGACGGCGTGTTGTGATCTGGGCCGTGCGAGTTCTCTGTTGAACGACTGGACTTCGGTATTCCATTTGGGGTCGCGTGTCCGAGAATAAGTTTCCATCCTGGCAGCTGCGGAGGACATGAGACGGCCGAAGCTATTCCTATTGCGGAAGTCCGTGGTTGTGGCGTCTTGGTAAAGAGGGAAGTGTACCGTCTTAGAACTACGATGAGGTACCTTACTTCTGTTGAGTGAATTTGGGGTCAGCGTGAGGTTCACAAAATGTTCCTTTCTATCGTCTTTCACTGTGCGTCGCCGTCTGCTTACCCGCCTCCACGGCTAATAGAACTCTAAAAATACCGGCTCAAAATCTTTCTGCTTGCTTAAGTCCCGGTTGAGGATGCGTTAAGAGCGAGTTCAAGATGTCTGCACGTGTTTGTATCAACTGTGTAAATTTGTGATATTCTGTATTTAAGACATACTGTGGTTTTCTTGTGTATGGTAGCTTTGTGGACTTTGGTTGAAGTTACCTCATTTTTTGCTTGAGTGGCTTTGATGCTTGCTAGTTAACTTGCTAATTCTGGGAGAAAAGGATTCGTGCCAATTTCTTGGAACTTAAGATACTGTCTGCTAGTGTAATTGAAGTTAGTTTGTCAACGTGTGCATCCATTCAAATCTAATTGATTTTCCGTCCTGCGTGGCGGCCCCTTGCCACCGTTAAGCCATTGGGGATTGTTTGAAACTGATTTGCGGTTAGCGGACGAATCTTCTTATCCCCTTGTTGAGTTTTTGGTTTGTGTTCAGTAACAACGCCCCGATAGTTTTTTTGCTAATAATACTGGAGGGGATCTGCCCCTTTATGGAGATGTGGCTGTGTAATTACACTCGTAGCCAAATAGTGTTCAGTTCCATGATTGAGGGATTAAAGATAATTTATTATTCGATTATTTTTTGAACTTGAAGATCCTTTTTCTTACCAGGTTGTACTAGCAGTTACTAGTGCCATGCACAGAATTGCCGCCGGCCGAAGTGGCCGTGCGGTTCTAGGCACTACAGTCTGGAACCGCAAGACCGCTACGGTCGCAGGTTCGAATCTTGGCTCGGGCATGGATGTGTGTGATGTCCTTAGGTTAGTTAGGTTTAAGTAGTTCTAAGTTCTAGGTGACTGATGACCTCAGCAGTTGAGTCCCATAGTGCTCAGAGCCATTTGAACACAATTGCCTCGATTATCCGGAAGGTGTCTATATCTGATTTACACTGAGTAACTACGTGGATGTAGCCGGTTGGATTCTGAGGTCATGGGCTGCGCTGCCTCCTCATCAGCAGTATTCGCGTGGCCAAGAAAATTGCTTGACGCAACATTGTACCTGCCTTGCTTTTTTTAAAAAAAAAAATTATGTAGTTTTTGAAATGTTTTTGTCCTTTTGGGGAACTGAATGTAAATTTTAAGGTTATTTTCTTAATAAGTTCCCATTCCTTCGGTCAGCAGTGTTGTGGAACATTCTGTGATACCAAGCAATTATAATTCAGTAAAAAGGCTGTCAGAAAATACGACAAGGTGAATTGACAAACTGTTTGTGACACAAATTCTTCTGGTTGTAGTTGTCGGTTTGGAGCATAGCTACTGTATTAAATTTTTGCATAGTTTTTCTGTCAATAAGCTACTACTAAAATATTTTTCTGTGTCCTAATAATTACATGGTATCAGGAATTGAAACTTAGTGATAAGCGATTAATCCTCAAGGAACAGCAACCAATTTCTTTGTCTCTGTGATGTGAGCCGTTGGAAGTACTTGCTTCTATAACTGTGATAATTAAGTGCAAAATCTCATTTGTTGTCTTTGAACACAAATATTTTCATAACCATATACAACATTTTGGGTTTCCTATGTTTTAATAATGCATGGTAGGTCATTGTGATAGTGTGTTATAGTATTACTTGAATACAAAGTAAACACTACAGCACATCTTCGGGGATGTGCATATTTACGAAATCTGATGACCTTTGAGATTTGTGGTTTTTGTTCTTAACGCGTTGTTAAGTAACTGTTGAAACCTGACAAATGAATTTTTCTTGACCGGTTTGACTGATCTTTGTAAGCACTCGTGGTTCAATAAATATTTTGGTCGCGAATGATGTTGGGAAACCCTTACTTGGGCCTAGTCCTCTCCCTCTCAGACAACCCTACGCGTTAGATGTGTAACATACGCCACGTAAAAAACTTCAGTAATAACATCTGTGTACTAGCAATCGTGACTAAACAAAAACAGAAACAGATTTGTACTGAAAATTTTTCATTACATTCCAAGGTTCATTTATTTTTTTGCGTTACTATAATTACGGGCACGGGAATAAAGTGCAGCTTCTTCTCGCTGTACGTGGCCGTCCACCTAGTGAAGGTTTCATCTGGTGACGAAACATCCTCGTGCAGGGAGAACCACCAGCGGCTCCCCCTCATTTCCGTGCCCTCATACAACACGGAAATCTAAAAAAGGTGCATCGTAGTTTCTTTCATATTAGATTATTACTACCATAAAAAATTATTAACATTGAAAGAAAAAATTATAAACATAGTTCACCATATCGTGAATGCGACAAGACTATCGAGTGACACGTCACCATACGACATATCACCACATAAGACATTGAATGTGCATTCATGACAACGGCGGCTCGAATCCTCGTCCTGCCACGCATATGTAACTTTTTCGTGGTTTCTCAAAATTTATTAAAAACACGTCAGTGCAACCTCTGGATCCTGAGCAACTGGCACTCGGGCCGCATCGCCTGGGAACGCGCCATTAGACAAGGATATCGACAACCTGGACAGGAACGACTTTGGTAATACACGAGTCTGTAGTATAATCGGGAATGAGGAGTTGCGGTTGAAGTTGAACATGCTGACAGGCAAAATGTCAGCTGAAATTACAATGAAATGAATACCCTTAGCTGCAAACAGGCGTTGATATAAGTCAGCGGGGACAGTTGAAAATGTGTGCCCCGACCGGGACTCGAACCCGGGATCTCCTGCTTACATTTTTTTTAGTTACTGTTCGTTGTATTTGGTCGTAGCGGACGTCACATGACATCCGTTGAAGTTCGTTTGTTGGTCCATTGACTCCGTTTTTTATTACAGAGACCAGCCATCCATCTGAGCTACCAAGGACACAGAGGATAGTGCGACTGCAGGGACTTATCTCTGGCACGCATCCCGTGAGACCCACATTCGCAATTTATTGTCCCGCACTATATTCATAGTGCCCCTGCCCATCATACTCATTAATCGCAGTTTTACCGCCGATTTCCGTAAGAGTTCGGGCACTGTTTGTGCATCCGCACAGAAGAAGGTCAAATGGCCGGTGAGCCTTACATACACTCCTGGAAATTGAAATAAGAACACCGTGAATTCATTGTCCCAGGAAGGGGAAACTTTATTGATGCATTCCTGGGGTCAGATACATCACATGATCACACTGACAGAACCACAGGCACATAGACACAGGCAACAGAGCATGCACAATGTCGGCACTAGTACAGTGTATATCCACCTTTCGCAGCAATGCAGGCTGCTATTCTCCCATGGAGACGATCGTAGAGATGCTGGATGTAGTCCTGTGGAACAGCTTGCCATGCCATTTCCACCTGGCACCTCAGTTGGACCAGCGTTCGTGCTGGACGTGCAGACCGCGTGAGACGACGCTTCATCCAGTCCCAAACATGCTCAATGGGGGACAGATCCGGAGATCTTGCAGGCCAGGGTAGGTGACTTACACCTTCTAGAGCACGTTGGGTGGCACGGGATACATGCGGACATGCATTGTCCTGTTGGAACAGCAAGTTCCCTTGCCGGTCTAGGAATGGTAGAACGATGGGTTCGATGACGGTTTGGATGTACCGTGCACTATTCAGTGTCCCCTCGACGATCACCAGTGGTGTACGGCCAGTGTAGGAGATCGCTCCCCACACCATGATGCCGGGTGTTGGCCCTGTGTGCCTCGGTCGTATGCAGTCCTGATTGTGGCGCTCACCTGCACGGCGCCAAACACGCATACGACCATCATTGGCACCAAGGCAGAAGCGACTCTCATTGCTGAAGACGACACGTCTCCATTCGTCCCTCCATTCATGCCTGTTGCGACACCACTGAAGGCTGGCTGCACGATGTTGGGGCGTGAGCGGAAGACGGCCTAACGGTGTGTGGGACCGTAGCCCAGCTTCATGGAGACGGTTGCGAATGGTCCTCGCCGATACCCCAGGAGCAACAGTGTCCCTAATTTGCTGGGAAGTGGCGGTGCGGTCCCCTACGGCACTGCGTAGGATCCTACGGTCTTGGCGTGCATCCGTGCGTCGCTGCGGTCCGGTCCCAGGTCGACGGGCACGTGCACCTTCCGCCGACCACTGGCGACAACATCGATGTACTGTGGAGACCTCACGCCCCACGTGTTGAGCAATTCGGCGGTACGTCCACCCGGCCTCCCGCATGCCCACTATACGCCCTCGCTCAAAGTCCATCAACTGCACATACGGTTCACGTCCACGCTGTCGCGGCATGCTACCAGTGTTAAAGACTGCGATGGAGCTCCGTATGCCACGACAAACTGGCTGACACTGACGGCGGCGGTGCACAAATGCTGCGCAGCTAGCGCCATTCGACGGCCAACACCGCGGTTCCTGGTGTGTCCGCTGTGCCGTGCGTGTGATCATTGCTTGTACAGCCCTCTCGCAGTGTCCGGAGCAAGTATGGTGGGTCTGACACACCGGTGTCAATGTGTTCTTTTTTCCATTTCCAGGAGTGTATATATATATATATATATATATATATATATATATATATATATATATATATATATATATTGTCGCGAGCGTTAGTTACCTTCGAGACTAGACGTGGTGAATTGATGTTGGTCAAGAACGCCTTTAGGACGACAAAGACGCCGTTATCAGCACCTCGCTGAGTTTGAACGGGGTCGTGTAATAGGGCTCCGAGAAGCTGAATGTTCCTTCTGCGATATTGGACAAAGACTTATCTGCAATGTGAGCGTTGTACTTGATTTCTGGTAGGTTGGTCACGGGAATGTACGGTCGCAAGAAGACCGGGCTTCGGACGCCTATGTGGCACCACCGAGAGGGAAGACCGTTGTGTTTGGCGTATGGCTCTGGCGCATCGTACGCCACCTGCAGCAGCAATTTGAGCAGCAGTAGGCACCACGGTGACACAATGAACTGTTAAATTCGTTTAGTTCAAGGACAGCTCCGAGACAGACCCATGTAGCGTGCATTCCACTGACCCAAAACCAGACCCATCTGCGACTTCAGTGGTGTCAAGCGAGAGTTCATTGGAGGGCAGAGTGGAGGTGTGTTTTCTTATGAAACCTGGTTCTGACTCGGCTTCAGTGGTGGCCACGTGTTGGTTCGAAGGTGGCCAGATTAGGGCCTGCAACCAACCTGTCGGTGTGCTAGACACTCTGGACCTACACCCGGAGGTATGGTCTGGAGTGCGATTTCGTATCACAGAAAGAGCACTTTCGTCGCTATCCCATGTACCCTGACTGCAAATTTGTACGTCAAGCTGCTGTGCTGCTATTCATGAATAGCATCGCAGGAGATGTTTCCCAGCGGGATAACACTCCCCACATACCACTGTTGTAACACAACATGCTCTGCAGAGTGTCGACACGTTGCGTTGGCCTGTTCGAGCATCAGATTTGTCTCCAATTGGGCACATATGGGACATCATCTGACGACAACTTCAATGGCATCCACAAACAGCATTAACTGTTCCTGTATTGACCGACCAAGTGCAAGAGGCCTGGAACTCCATCCCACAAACTGACGTCCGACGTCTGTACAACGCAGTGTGTGGACGTCTACAAGCTTGCATTCAACATTCTGACGGTTACGCCAGTTTGTAATGTACCGGCATTTGCCATTTGCAATGGCTTATCTCGGGCTTACATTAACCTCTGAACAACACGCAGGCGTTACCGAGATGATACGGGAACTCAGATGGGAATCCCTGATGTTGCAATGCTAGTCACTGAAATATGTTACCTAGGCAAATGTATTCCAGGAATTTCATTACTCTATGTTAATTATTTTTTGGTGTTGCGATTTTTTCACGTCACTGCAATTGAGAATACAAAGTGCGAGTGTTACTCTGAGGCGAAGAGGAATTCGTGGCTGCAGCACGAATCCAGTCAGTTGAGGAAGATCAAGGTTACAGCAAGCAAATTCAGACTCCTGTAGTAGTCACCAGAGATGAGGGACTTGCACAGGACAGACTAACGCGGAGACCTGCATCAAAAACAAATCTTCGGACTGAGGGCTATAACAACGACAGATATACACTGCTCAAAAGAATTAGGGAAAATGAATTTGGGCGTCTTCTATACTCTACTGAGCAATAATTGAGGACTAGGTATGGTATCTATCTTTTATCTTTCACAAGTAAAGTACACAACAAAAAATCATTGCAACCTCGATTGTTTAAATATAAAGAACTGAAATGTCCGATAGGTGTGAAAACAAAGTGGAAACTCATTCTACAGCTACATATATACTTTGCAAGTGACCGCTCGTTGCGTGCTGGAGGGTGTCCCGTACCTCTGCTAGTCATTACCTTTCCTGTTCCACTTACAGACAGAGCGAGGAAGAAACGACTGGCTATATGCCTCCGTATGAGCCCTAATTTCTCGATATTGTCTTCGTGGCCGTTACGCGAAATATATGTTGGCGGTAGTAGGATCATTCAGGAGTCGGCTTCAAATGCTGGATCGCTAAATTTGCTCAATAGTGTACCTGGAAAAGAACGTCGCCTTCCCTCCAGGGATTCCCATCTGAGTTCCCGTATCATCTCGGTAACGCCTGTGTGTTGTTCGAACCTACTGGTAACAAATCTAGCAGCCCGCCCCTAATTGCTTCAATGTCTTCCTTTAATCCGACCTGGTGCGGATCCCAAACACTCGAGTCGTACTCAAGAATAAGTCGTATTGACGTCCTATATGTGGTCTCCTTTATGGATGAACCTCACTTACCTAAAATTCTCCCGTCATCCTGGGTGCTTTTTATGCGCTCCGTGAGCGTTTATCACTGACTGGCATCTACGTGCTGCGCTCCGTATACACTACGTGATCAAAAGTATCCCGACACCCCCAAAACGATACGTTTTTCATATTAGGTGCATTGTGCTGCCACTTACTGCCAGGAACTCCATATCAGCGACCTCAGTAGTCATTACACATCGTGAGAGATAGAATGGGGCGCTCCACGGAACTCACGGACTTCGAACGTGGTCAGGTGATTGGGTGTCACTTTCGACATATGTCTATACGCGGGATTTCCACACTCCTGAACATCCCTAGGTCCACTGTTTCCGATGTGATAATGAAGTGGAAACGTGAAGGGACACGTACAGCACAAAAGCGTACAGGCCGACCTCGTCTGTTGACTGACAGAGACCACCGACAGTTGAAGAGGGTCGTAATGGGTAATAGACATCTATGTAGACCATCACACAGGAATTCCAAACTGCATCAGAATTCACTGCAAGTACTATGATAGTTAGGCGGGAGGTGAGAAAACTTGGATTTCATAAGCCACACATCACGCTGGTAAGTGCCAAACGACGCCTCGCTTTGTGTAAGGAGCGTAAATATTGGGCTGTTGAACAGTGGGGGGGGGGGGTTGGGTTGTTTTGGGGGAAGAGACCAAACTGCGAGGTCATCGGTCTCACCGGATTAGGGAAGGACGGGGAAGGAAGTCGGCCGTGCCCTTTCAAAGGAACCATCCTGGCATTTGCCTGGAGTGATTTAGGGAAATCACGGAAAACCTAAATCAGGATGGCCGGACGCGGGATTGAACCGTCGTCCTCCCGAATGCTGTTGAACAGTGGAAGGACGTTGTGTGCAGTGACGAATCACGGTACACAGTGTGGCGGTCCGATGGCAGGGTGTGAATATGGCGGATGCCCGGTGAATGTCATCTGCCAGCGTATGTAGTGCCAATAGTAAAATTCGGAGGCGGTGATGTTTTTCATTGAGGGGGCTTGCACCCCTTGTTACTTTGCGTGGCACTATCACAGCACAGGCCTACATTGATGTTTTAAGCACCTTCTTGTTTCCCACTGTTGAAGAGCAATTCGGGGTTGGCTATTGCATCTTTCAACACGATTGAGCACCTGTTCATAAGGAACGGCCTGTAGCGGAGTGGTTACACGACAATAACATCCCTGCAATGGACTGGCCTGCACAGAATCCTGACCTGAATCCTATAGAACACACTGGGATGATTTGGAACGCCGACTTTGTGCCATGCCTCACCGAGCGACGTCGATACCTCTCCTCAGTGCAGCACTCCGTGAAGAGTGGGCTGCCATTCCCCAAGAAACCTTCCAGCACCTGACTGAACGTATACCTGAGAGAGTGGAAGCTGTCATCAAGGCTAAGGGTGGGCCAACACCATATTGAATTCCAGCATTACCGATGGAGGGCGCCACGAACTTGTAAGTCATTTTCAACCAGGTGTCCGGATACTTTTGATCACATAGTGTAAGTCTATGGATCCAAGAGGATCTATTCGATGTACTGGTTGGCGGTATGACGACCATGGACAACGAAAAGATCTGCGTGGCTGTGAACAATGAAGCGTCCACACAAAATCACAGAACCTTCGAAATCTCTCGATTTCTTGGACAAGCGTACAGCACTGGTGTTTGCACACGAACGCGGCCATCCTGACTCGTCTGTGAATAGTACCTTTCGCCAGTCACGAAGTTGGCAGTTGACATGGGAACGGCAGAACTGAAGGTGAGCTGCGAGATGTTCTCGGGTCAAGCGGGATACTCGAACAAGACGTTGGGGTCGTATGGTCGTTTCTCGTAACGGGTGTTCATTACAGTCTGATCGGATACAGAGCTCCAGCGGTCGTCCTGTGATCGTCTCACAGTGCTCTGGCAGTATCCGTACGTCTCCGCAAAGCGGGTATGGCGATAACTGGGTCTCCACGTGGGGTTATAATGCGTCGGCAACTTATCAAACTCGCCTTGTGTACTGACCTGTCACCCTACAGCGTGTCCACAACCTATGTATGGCACGTGGAGAGGCATTGGCATCTGCAACAACACGACAGAAAGTCCATCCTTCTTGGATGAAAGAGACTGCCCTTGCAACTTGCACTGCGTTAAGATGTTGCACTGCACGTGCCTGGTTGAATAAGAAGTCCACAAATGACAACTGCCATCTGTGTTCCTTCCCAGAAAGCATTGCGACACCAGTACACACTTCCTTCCGAGGGGCACCTGACGGTGTAAAGCATAAAACAGCCACTAGATGGAAGCGAAGATCCCAAGTCGTGCAATGAGACCACAGATACCGCCTGTGTCAAAATACAGGGCTATTACAAATGATTGAAGCGATTTCATAAATTCACCGTAGCTCCATTCATTGACATATGGTCACGGCACACTACAGATACGTAGGAAAACTCATAAAGTTTTGTTCGGCTGAAGCCGCACTTCAGGTTTCTGCCGTCAGAGCGCTCGAGAGCGCAGTGAGACAAAATGGCGACAGGAGCCGACAAAGCGTATGTCGTGCTTGAAATGCACTCACATCAGTCAGTCATAACAGTGCAACGACACTTCAGGACGAAGTTCAACAAAGATCCACCAACTGCTAACTCCATTCGGCGATGGTATGCGCAGTTTAAAGCTTCTGGATGCCTCTGTAAGGGGAAATCAACGGGTCGGCCTGCAGTGAGCGAAGAAACGGTTGAACGCGTGCGGGCAAGTTTCACGCGTAGCCCGCGGAAAATTGGCTCATGCCAGAACTGGAAACCGACAGCACCGACTTCATCTTTCAACAGGATGCTGCTCCACCGCACTTCCATCATGATGTTCGGCATTTCTTAAACAGGAGATTGGAAAACCGATGGATCGGTCGTGGTGGAGATCATGATCACCAATTCATGTCATGGCCTCCACGCTCTCCCGACTTAACCCCATGCGATTTCTTTCTGTGGGGTTATGTGAAAGATTCAGTGTTTAAACCTCCTCTACCAAGAAACGTGCCAGATCTGCGAGCTCGCATCAACGATGCTTTCGAACTCATTGATGGGCACATGCTACGCCGAGTGTGGGAGGAACTTGATTATCGGCTTGATGTCTGCCGAATCACTAAAGGGGCACATATCGAACATTTGTGAATGCCTAAAAAAAACTTTTTGAGTTTTTGTATGTGTGTGCAAAGCATTGTGAAAATATCTCAAATAATAAAGTTATTGTAGAGCTGTGAAATCGCTTCAATCATTTGTAATAACCCTGTAGATGTAACATACCGGACATAAATTCTTTTGGACAGACTATATTTCACCTTCCTAAACTTTCTTTGTCTGGCTTCGGGAAGCCTTTGTTGCACACCCTGGGAGCAGCACGTGCCCCGCTGAACGCCCTAGAAAGCTGTACCGAGAACAGCTCGGCGGCAGCGGAACCGGGCGCCAGATAGCGGGCAGGCTGCTACCGCGAACTGTTACCGCGTCTCCACCACAGGCCGGCCCTGGGCAGTGCGCGCTTTTCCAACGGAGACAACTGCTCGCGACTGCAGGGAGCCACTGCGCCAACCTTAGCCATCTTAAGTCACTTTTACGCGATCGACTTCCATGACACAACTCACTACTCGAGACAAGTGCGTCTACTGCAGCGCCCCTGGCGGTCTATCCCCGTACTTAGCCTTGTCTGCTTTGAGTGGTCACTTTCGTTTACAGATCAGCGCACAAACTGCCGGTGTTGTGAGAGCTATCTACTGTGCAGTTTGGCATCTGAATGCTGAAAGTGGCGTTATGAGGGACTTTTTGCGGAAAAATCGAAATACGGCAACAAAATGTAGGAACAAGTAATGACAATAGAGATTATTAAGGACCAAAGCAGAATTCATTGTGGAGAGTTTTTACTGCTCGTTTTCGTGCTTGCCGAACCCTACCTTCGCCAGCAAGGTCGCCGGATCCCTACCTAATTGAGAACGTTCGGAACGTTATGGGCAGGGCCTTCCAATCAGCTCGGGGTTTTCACAATCTCACTCAAAATTCGACCGAGTTTAGCATGGCATCCCTCAGGAGGTATCCAACAATTCTTTTAATAAATGCAAAGCCAAAGAATTGCTTGCATAAGGGCCAGAAATGGACCAACGCGATTGGATTGAAGAGTTCCTAGATAACAGAACGCAGCATGTCATTCTCAATGGAGAGAAGTCTTCCGAAGTAAGAGTGATTTCAGGTGTGCCGCAGGGGAGTGTCGTAGGACCGTTGCTATTCACAATATACATAAATGACCTTGTGGATGGCATCGAAAGTTCACTGAGGCTTTTTGCGGATGATGCTGTAGTATATCGAGAGGTTGTAACAATGGAAAATTGTACTGAAATGCAGGAGGATCTGCAACGAATTGACGCATGGTGCAGGGAAAGGGCAGTTGAATCTCAATGTAGTCAAGTGTAATGTGCTGCGAATACATAGAAAGATAGATCCCTTATCATTTAGCTACAATATACGAGGTCAGAAACTGGAAGTAGTCATTAGGAGTGATTTAAAATGGTATGATCATATAAAGTTGATCGTCGGTAAAGCAGATTCCAGACTGAGATTCATTGGAAGAATCCTAAGAAAATTCAATCCGAAAACAAAGGAAGTAGGTTACAGTAAGCTTGTTCGCCCACTGCTTGAATACTGCTCACTGGTGTGGGATCCGGATCAGATAGGGTTGATAGAAGAGATAGAGAAGATCCAACGGAGACGAGCGCGCTTCGTTACAGGATCATTTAGTAATCGCGAAAGCGTTACGGAGATGATAGATAAACTCCAGTGGAAGACCTTGCAGGAGAGACGCTCAGTAGCTCGGTACGGGCTTTTGTTGAAGTTTCGAGAACATACCTTCACTGAGGAGTCAAGCAGTATATTGCTCCCTCCTACGTATATCTCGAGAAGACACCATGAGGATAAAATCAGAGAGATTAGAGCCCACACACAGGCATACCGACAATCCTTCTTTCAACGAACAATACGAGACTGGAATAGAAGGGAGAACCGATAGAGGTACTCAAGGTACCCTCCGCCACACACCGTCAGGTGGCTTGCGGAGTATGGATGTAGAAGTAGAACGCGTTATTGACTATTTCAATTGGTGAGGCTCTTTCTCTTGAATGAATCATCCAGTTGTTCTGAAATAATAATCATTTTTTTGTGTATATATGTAGACCACACCTACCGATTTCCAACCTATTGGTATAACTCCATCGTAGTGCGTTGTTTCCTTCGTTCTCTCTTTTTCTTTCTTCTTTTGGTTTAGCGTGTATGAACGTGTACATTATACAGGGTGTTTATAAATGAATATCGACGTTTTAAAGCTTTATAATATTTATTATATTAAACTTACATTTATAAATGATATGTAAAATGAAAGAGCAACTCAAAGAACCTTATAAATGATCAATGTGAGCACACATCAAGTCTATAGCCGAGTTCTTCCCAAACGTTGATAAGTGTGTCTTCAGTGATTGTAGCATCAGCTGCTTCAATCCGGTTTCTTAATTCAGGGAGGACTGCTGGTAGCGGAGGCACTTACACACGATCCTTGATGAAGCACCAAAGGAAAAAATCGCATGGCGTTAGGTCGGGTAAATGTGGAGGCCATGCAAAGCAAGCGCTGTCATTGGACCCCGTGTTTCACTTTGATAGCTATGCTTCACATGAAATAGTTCTAAGAGCGAAAAATAAATCTACCTAATCTTTGAGTAGGCATGTTATCTTGAAATGTAAAAAGGTTTTATTCAAAAACATTTGAACAGAGTATTGAATAAGAACCCTCTGTATACAAAAATAACTAAAACGAATTTAGTCACAGATCTAGCAAATACTTGCTTTGTGCAATGATTTCTCTGTGCCAAGCGTTTATCTTCCTGTTACCACTTACTGACAATTTATTGCTTATTTTCTGCAAGAGCTGAAGTTATACTTAGCCAGTTCTACTCCTGAAAGCCGGTGTTTCGATTTGCATTATCCGAGAGGTTTTAAATTACTAATGATAAAAGTCTTAGTGGAGTAGATGGTGATAACAGTATATCTATCTCTGATATGTGACGTCTTCTAGATAAGAGAAATGTAGCTGCAACGAAAAATTTCGCTTTTCTTCTGACTGCCAATTACATAACTGACCGTAATTGGGTACTTCAGACACTGCTGAGATAAAGCGGTTCTTAGAAATATCAAAGAGCATCTGTTGTGAGAAACACGTCAATCAAAAGTCACTTGGCTTTTGCGCTGATGCCGAAACATCTCTCAAATTTATACTGGAAAGACCATTTTTGTTGTCTAGTATGAATTATAATTACGGCGAGCACGACTGAAGCAAAGCACATTCGAGCAAAACAGCATGGGTAACATCAAGAAGAACTATCTGTAACATCTTAACAAAACCTACGTGGTTCGAAATGCATTATCGTTAACAAATAAAATGCTCTATTTTGCAGGGAGCAATTAACTTAGATTTAGACATCAAAAATAAGAAAATCCTTAAAATGAAGGTATGAATTGCTGTGATACTACCTTTAGTATTTTGCCTATTCACACAGGACGTATCAGAATCATATACCCTTTTCACAATGGTTTCTGGTGTACCACTGATGTTAGAAACAGGCGGCAACAGAAAATCTGTATATTATTATCAACTCACTCTTATAATTTATGTTCAAAAAGAAAGTTCAGGCACGGGACGAAATACCTACCCTTCTGTTAAACGCTAGCTCACGCGTTGAATAAGAATGCAAACTCCTGCTCCGATTAACACTGATTCGCACACGCTCCGAAGTACAGGCACACTGAAGTCCGTGCTGAGACGTTTGACCACGAGTTGTAAACAGATATTGGTAATAAAACAGAACATAGCAAGTAGCGATACCATCAGCTGTTCCGTTCGCGTTACTGATGGATTCAAAAAGCTGTATCTCCAAAATCCATTGGAAATAGGACACAGAGTTACGAAATGTATTCCCCTCGTACAGGTTCACACTACATGTTCACGTACGACCGTTCTCCCCTAAGATACCACTATTTATTCCTTAGTACTTGAAGAATAATTATGGCACAGTTAACAGCAATTGCTATTTACTACAATCTTCAAATTTCGTCTTACGTTTTGGTGAAGTGAAACAAAATTTAGATTTTCATTCGTAATCGCGGTGTTAAGTCAGTAAACTACAAGCAATACTGTTTGATCCCTTCATAATGTCATATTTGCGTACTAATCAGCCTGGTGTGAACCACGCAACGCTACGTTTGATACTCCTCATGCCAGTTGTTTAGATTCAGAGAGAGACGCACGGGCACTTGGTAGTTCCCTCCGCAGACGCTAGATGCCACCAGTAGGTCTGGTCCCTCTTACGCGAGGCTGTTTGCAAGTTACTGCCGCGTTGTTTTAGTTTGCTTATTATTAGACTCTCGTCGCTCATTATACCACTGAAAATTTAGGCAGTATATTCCTGAAACTGCTGGGTGGCTATAAAGCTCATTATCATGTAGGAGAGCGAGAAAAATTTAGTTCTCTCTGAAATAACGCGTGTAGTGCCTGCCAAGTATCTGTGCGGCATAACTTGCAGGGGCGCTACATAGTTGCCACTTCCTCTCGTAGGTTCTGTATGTACAGGAAACATATAAGACATGAAACTAGATCGCAATGCCCCCTGGCAATGTTGTCTAACAGACAACAAATTTTTTTCTACTCAAATATACACCGTAACTTTTCTAAAAACACTGCCTACACATCCAGGTTTACTAAGGGTTTCATATACAGCGTGCTTCAACATACAACCACTTGCTTTCGTTAAAATTTTTTCAAGATTCGTTAGATAATTTCAGAAGCCAACAGTAAACTTATTTTTTTCGATATTTTTATCTGAATTCGTATGAAAAACGCGTACTGTTCTAACAGGCGCGCCCTTGTAGTTTTCGCACTATAAACCTGCCCGTACGTTGCTGGTGTCAACTTTCGGTATTTTTTTATTAAGTTTGTCGACGAAAGAATTGGAGCGCTGCGAAGAGACCATGTGGGCAGCGCTAAATTACTGCCGTAACTGTCTAACGGTGCGATGTTTATAAATGAGTGAACATTTACGCCGACACAGCTGAATCATCGACAGAAAATTTGTGTTTTGTTAAATTTTCACCAGCAGAAAGAAGGTATTAATGATGATTTTCATGATTTAGTATTACAGTAAACGTTTCATCTGTGCCTTTTGATTGTTACTTGTAATCAAATACAAGGATTAAAGCCTGAAGCAGTCATTGATCTTCTCTTTTTCGTCATCACTCTTCGTTTTGGATCCTATTCTCGATTTTCAGATCCTTTTGGATTTCTACTGTTGCAGTTACGGGTCAATATCGTCGTAACAAACTGTTGTTTCTGTTGACACAAAACTTTACTCACTTTCGACACTAGAAACGTCACCAGACGAGTACACAAACGAAATGGTACTTCGTAATTCATTATGTTATTAGTCCTGACTATTACTGCACAACGTTTTCCTGTTTTTGTGTATGTGTTGGTGCTACGGTCTATTTCTGTTACAAATGAGAAGTGTATCAGGTTGAGTTTTGTCAACAAACGCCTTAAACAAGTCGATTACAAACGAGGAATAATGCATACAGATAAAAACTACAACTATTTACAACTCGTACAATACAGAGTTCTGATCAAACCATGAATAGTTCACAAACAAACTATTTTTAATACTGTGAAATGTATGTTATAAATTACAATGGGCCGGGGGTGATCGTTCTTTGTCTTCCGATACAGTTTGTTTCCCTGGGCAGTCGCTTATGCTCTCTGGGCAAATCTAACTCGCATCCAAACAGACAAACTTATCAATTTACCAGTCTGAAGAATGAATACTGACGAGAAGCAAAGGTACAAATAGCCATTTTTCGTGAAGTCTCAAAGCTATTTCATGATTCAGCGCGCGCCCGCATCTCGTGGTCGTGCGGTAGCGTTCTCGCTTCCCACGCCCGGGTTCGATTCCCGGCGGGGTCAGGGATTTTCTCTGCCTCGTAATGGCTGGGTGTTGTATGCTGTCCTTAGATTAGTTAGGTTTCAGTAGTTCTAAGTTCTAGGGGACTTATGACCACAGCAGTTGAGTCCCATAGTGCTCAGAGCCATTTGAACCATTTTTGATTCAGCGCGTAGCACGAGTCCCCTGCCCCCTGCTTACCTAAATCATATTTCATAGACTGGGTATGCTTTTGATAAGTTTGCTACAAATGTGCACTGAGAGGTGTGCAGTAAGAAATGTCAATGCAAATTGGTCCATCAGTCAACCCTTCCTTACAATACTAGAGGACAGAGTGGTATGTTTCTATATTACGGTATGATTTCAGAGTGCAATGTACGGTTTCCACGCACGAAACTTGTGACGCACCGGTAAATTTTTTTGTATTAAGTCAGACAAGAGGCTGGAAGTCAAAATAAAAAACGAATCCTTTGCACTTACAGACACGCTGAGGTTAAATGAGAATTATGTAGGACATTCAAGCACTTTGTCGCTGAATGCGGCAATACTGTTGGAAACTACTAGCGTGTCGCGTACTAAACGTGGCTAAAGCCCTCTTTGTTGGCTGTGCCGTCTCGCCCGTTGACTCCTTGCTCCAAACGCCGTATCGGCAAAAAACAAACGCGGCAGAAACGCAAACGAGCGGTGTGTATACGAGGGAATATGGCGCCGTTGACGGAACACAGACGCCAGGGTGAGTGCGCATGGCGCGAAACCACCTGTTGGCACGCCAAGCGCCGTGTCCAGGCAACGACTGAGGCTGCCGCTAGCTCCATGGCAACCGTTCACCCGCGCGAACATTCGAGAAGCGGCAACCGCTGGCAGCAGCGCACGCCGTGCAGCGGAGGTACATACACCGCCTGTTTGCGAATCACGACCCGCCGCTAGACCCGCCTCCAACCGGAGGCGGTAAAAGAGGGGGGAGCAATGAAAGGGAACGACCGCAGGCGGCAAACAGGACGGCGCAGTTCTGCTCAGAGGAGCAGCGAAAGGAAAAAGGAAAAAGACGGGAGCGAGCCGGCCAGTCGGGCGCCTTATATGGAATTAGCGCGCAGCGGCCGGAGGCGTGGCCGTACTGTGCTGCGCTCTAGCGGCGCCGCGCGCGCCTGCGAGCGAGGCCGCCATTGACGTCACACCGGTGGCGCGCCCACCTGACGTCACTACCCGGACCTGTTACGTTGCGACGGCTACGTCATGACGCACCTCCAGAGACATGATTTCACGACTGTGACGTCCTCGCTGCTGACGTCAACGGAGGAGAGAACGGGCC
Organism: Schistocerca cancellata; assembly: GCF_023864275.1. Taxonomy (NCBI): domain Eukaryota; kingdom Metazoa; phylum Arthropoda; class Insecta; order Orthoptera; family Acrididae; genus Schistocerca; species Schistocerca cancellata. The sequence goes on from NC_064631.1 coordinate 331,364,135, forward strand.
GTTGCGCGATGCGTCAGGTATGTCGCCCGGATTGTTGTTGTCCCTGGCGACCAGCTGTAAGCGAACGCGCCAGTCCCGCTGGGCTCGGCTGCAGGCAGCATCCCCCTGCTGGGCGCCAGGCACCGCTAGGACGGCAGGCGCAGTCGGCTTGCACAGGAGTGTTGTTAAAAGAATATGAACACCGCAAGAAGCTATGCAGCAGACTACGCATGCTGCCTGCTACTAGGGAAACATAGTGACCGTTTTGTAATTTTTTTGGGTCATTTCCAAGTATGATTGCTTATCGAAGTTGGAGGGCTCCAAACGATACATCTCGAACGTGCGATGGTAAATCGATTATAGAAGTCTCGTCGCGCGCGTTACGAGTATGTTTCAAGTTGTCACTACAGCAACGACAAAAGAAAAGCGTTAGAGAGGCACTTGTAAATTCAAAGGAGACGACTTACCTTACTCGTCGTCGGTGTTATCGTCTTGTGACAGTCCGCGTGATGAATAAGCTGCAGGGGCAATTCCTTTTTTCCCGTACCCAGGGTAAACTCTGCTAATATCGCGCGGGAATATCGGCAGAGTGTCGCATGCGTAGACTTCCCCTGCAAACGCAACTTGTGAAAGTATAGGTACTGGAACAAATACAGTTCGTTCCTCTGTCCTGGACGCCCTTCTCTTTTTATGCTACATTTGACAGACTTCCACAGTCGTTCATATTCTGCGTATAGACACTGGTGTCATCTGAAGAGACAAACTCCACAGAGTGGCTCACGAATTCGTGCTAGAACCATTCAGCTTTGAGCGCCTGGTATGACTGAAACCCGTCTGTGATGACTTTTGTTCCAGGCAGTATGAAATGTTTTATGAGACCCACTAAAGTAACCTTGTCTCGGGACAATACCCTCACAACAACACACTTGCGTGATCCCCTTCCTAACCCACTAAATACCCAAATATGATCTACTTCACTTTTAGAAGATCGTCCTCTCTGATTCTTTCGTCTAGCAATATGAGATTCGTCTACTTCTACTATTTTATTCGGTCCACCAATTGGCACACTGTCTTTTGTCACTATCACGTAGCACACTTCTCGGCAAAACCCGAAGTAGTCACACAGGGTATTTGCCGATAACTCAGTTTCTGATGCTGTGGCTTGCAACGTGTAATCTCGAATCCAGCACGACACAAGAATTACGCTCGTGTGAATTAATAATTTGGAGGACTCGAACCGCGTATTTTTCCTGGTGCTGGTTCGCTTTCCGCAAAGTCCGCAATGAAATTGCAACGGAATCTCTGTGTCCACACTCCTCTTACGGAGTTTCACAGACTTCGCAGCACCACAGTCGACACAGTCCCTCCTTTCCTCGTCCGGCAGAAGTCCATATTTCCGGCAAAAAGTCAAACATTTGTTTTTGCTGGAAATGCATGGAATTAGAGTTTTCCATGTGAGGTAATCCGCAGAAGAAACTTGAGAAGCAGCACACATTACACTCGCTATCAAAGAAACCGTGTCGACTTCCCAATGGAATAACAAACAATTATGGCGGGAATGTAATGTACACCAACTGAAGAAACAACACAAAACTGATAAAAATGACGATCACACATAATTTATCATAACGCGCGCCACGAGACTTCAATAATCGATTTACTATCGCACATTCGATATGTATCGTCCGGAGCCCTCCAACTTCGACAGGCAATCATTCTTGGAAATTACCTTTTTTTGTCTCAGGACGCACAGATGATATCTAGTCATGAACAGATGATTTTCATCAGATCGAGTTCAAGCTTCAGCAAATAGTGTACAGTGTCACAGGCACAAACTTACAAAGATGAAATCGTAGGCAGAAGCGTTAGTACTAGGTTAATGAATACATTTAGCTTATTGCATATTTGCGTGAGGTTGCAAAGATAAAGGTGGCAAACATATTCTATTTGAAAACGTGATTTCGAAGTAATACTACATGCCGTTGGGCGCACTGATTGTGAAGGAAAGTACGCTGTACCCCTGGTGACAGGGTTGCCTCTTTCACTTCGAACTCCTGGGGAACATACATCCCAGTTTGAAGTTACAGCCCAAGGCAGCTACTGCACCGAAATCAAACATCATCTCAAAAGTATTCCAGGCTCTGGTAAAATCGCTGGCAAACTACGTTAAGCAAAGTTGATGATTGTTCAATGTTTCTTGCTCTGGAGAACGAAACAATTAATGCTTAACGTTTTCGGTCAGTAGTTCAAGAATATGCGATGATGAGTGCATTTCTTATCATGCAACGCTGCATACGTAGGCTTATATTGAAAGGAAGTGACGGAAGAGTAACACTTTTTCGTTTCACCAGTGTTAGTGTGTGTGTGTGTGTGTGTGTGTGTGTGTGTGTGTGTGTGTGTGTGTGTGCGTGTGTGGATTGAGTGGATTGGGGAGGGGGGGGGAGGAGGGTGTTATACTTTGGCAAAAGCGTTTAGTTGCATTTTTGAATTTTTTTTCTCTTTATATTCAGCCTACAAACTCTTCTTCTTTTAATGCCGCATTTCCGAATCTAGTTCCCTCAGAACCAGCTGATTTATTTCGACTACATTCCATTACCATTGTTTTACTTTTTCGATGTTCATCTTATGGTCTCTTTTCAGGACACAATGCATTTTCCTAAACCAGTTTGAGTGATTTCCCGTCTATGACAGAATTACCATGCCTTCGCCAAGCAAGCCGGCCGCGGTAGCCGAGCGGTTCTAGGCGCTTCAGTCCGGAACCACGCGGCTGCTACGGTCGCAGGTTCGAATCCTGCCCTTGGCATGGGTGTGTGTCATGTCCTTAGGTTTAAGTCGTTTTAAGTCTAGGGGACTGATGACCTCCGATGTTAAGTCCCATAGTGCCTAGCATTTGAACCATTTGAATCTTCGCCAAGCAAACCGCAAAATGTTTATTTCCTCACCGTAAACATTAGTTCCCTTTCGTAATTTCTTCTGGATTTCCTTTTACAGTTTCCTCAGTGCACAGATTAAATAACATGGAGGATAGTCTACAGTCTCATCTCACGCCTATCTCAACTACTGCTTCCCCTTCATGTCCTTCAACTGTACAAGTTGTTCGCGCACAGTATTTTATACCTGCTACCTCTACAATTTCAAAGAGTGCATTCCTGTCAACGTTGTTAAAACTTTCTCTAAATCTACAAGCGCTATTAACATAGGTCTACCTTTCTTTAACGTATCTTCCAAGTTCAAATACCAAAACTCTTCTATTACTTTCAGTGTCTCATTTCCTAATCTAACTGCCTCAGCGTGATTTAGTTGGACTACATTCCATTACCTTTGTTTTACCTTTGTAAAGTCTTCTTTCAAGACACTAACCATATCATCCAACCGCTCTTCCAAGTCCTTTACCACCTATGACAGAATTATAATGTCACCAGCAACCCTCAAAGTTTTCGTTTCTTCTAGTTGAACTCCAATTTTTTTCTGGATTTTACCTTGATTTTCTTCACTGCTTGCTGTACGTACAGACTTAATAAAATCGGCGATGTATTACAATCTTGTCTGACTCCCTTATCCGTTACGACTTCTCTTCCGTGACCTTCGAATCTTTTTACTACAGTCTGTTTTCTGTACGATCTGTGAATAACTTTTCGCTCTCTGTATTTTAACGCTGCTGTCTTCGGAATTTCAAAGAGTGTACTCCAGCGACACTGTCAAAAGCTGCTTCTAAGTCTACAAATACTATATAACGTAAGTTTGACTTTCTCCGGCCTATCAGCTCAGTTAAGTCTTACAGCCAGATAATGGTGTGTGTTCCTACATGTCATGCCATACGATCATTTCATTCCATTTCATTCCGGAACCCAAACTGATTTTCCTCGCGATCGGCTCTTACCAATTTTTCCATTATTCTGTAGATAATTCAACTCATTATTTTGGAACCCTCTCTTGTTCTCTGCATAATCATGATTTTTTAAATTGTTAGCCAAGTGAATGCAGCAATGCAGTACTCAAGATATTAATTTATGCAATATGACTCAATAGTACGTAAACAAAAGTCCTTATTATTTAGGAAGAAATCCAAATAAAAGTAGCTAATGATACAAAACTATTAATCGATGTGTTAAAGTGCGTCCAGTGTTTTCAATTACGTGACTTTCTTTTATTACCCTTCGATTTTCGTCTACTTCAGCATGCCTTCGAATTCTGCTTACAGTTACAGCCTCCTGAGCAATTACAGGTTATTTTGAATTTCACGAGTAGCCCTTCGGTATACATGGCCTTTCAGAGTCCATGTTACACACTTCTACAGGTTATAAAGGGAACTTATTAGAACAAGGTGTACATAGGCATCCAAGTTCGGAAAGGTCATCCAACAGCGGTCCACAGAGCGTCAAAGTTAAAGGCGCCGGCGCCTGTAAATGTATGTATATGCACGGTGATTCCGTGACGATGGTACAAACTTTCTAGGATGATGGAGAAGAATAAATATGTCAGTTTGAGGTAAGGGTCCCTGTGTAAGCGAAAACCGTTCTGATAGTTCTGACAGTGGAATACATGTGCTGCTACTGTTCTTACTAAGATTGTAGGGTAGGCAACTTTCAGACATGGTAGTATGGACCAACAAGGAAAATAGTGCAGTAAACGTGGACTGTAATAAGCACTTGTTCATCTTCGCTACGTCCGCAGCTCGTGGTCGTGCGGTAGCGTTCTCGCTTCCCGCGCCCGGGTTCCCGGGTTCGATTCCCGGCGGGGTCAGGGATTTTCTCTGCCTCGTGATGACTGGGTGTTGTGTGATGTCCTTAGGTTAATTAGGTTTAAGTAGTTCTACGTTCTAGGGGACTGATGACCATAGATGTTAAGTCCCATAGTGCTCAGAGCCATTTGAGCCATTTCATCTTCGCTACTGTGAAACACATCCCCTCTATTGAACATGTGCTCATAGCTCTTAAGGTATGCGTTTTAGTGTCCATGTTTACTGGACATTTTTTTTCTTGTTATGGTCCATACTACAACCTCTGAAAGTTGCATACACAGCAGTCTTAGCAACAACCGTACCAGTACATATATTCCACTGTCATATCTATCAGAAAGGCTTTCGATTATAACTTAAGATTTGTTCGTTTTCGGTACAGGGATCCTTACCTCAAATTGATACTTTTATCCATCTTAATCATTCTAGAAAGTCTGTAACAACATCACGGAATTACCCTGTACATACATACATTTACAGGCGCCGGCGATTATAACTTCAACGCACTGTAGCGTCGTCGTTGGACGACGCTTCCGGACGTGTTTTACATAGGAAACGTGATGTAATAAGTCCCCTCTCCAACCTTTAGAAGTGTGTAATATGAATCGTCAGACACCCTGTATATCAGTTACTTAAACCTCATTGGGACGACTCTAACAGTATGAGGTAATCAGTGAACAAACCAGAACCAGACTAGTGGGTGTGATCTCTACCAAAATTATTTGTAATAGCACTGGCGAAATTTTTCCTTCTCAGTGACAAGTCATAAAGGGAAATGGGAATTGTGACCTTGTTTGGGGAAATATTCATCCACTCGTATCCTGTAATTTAGTGACAACACAGTTCAGACGACCTCACGGCAAAAGGAAAACCGGTCGTGCTGACTCTCCTTGCAACTTGTTTTCGCTGCGCGACCTCCCTCAGTCAGCCGTCTCGGGTAACAACCCACCTGCAGCGACGAGGAAGAGGAGTGGATACGTGCTGTGTTTTCCTCGAAACTGCAAGGGCGACAAATTAAATAAATTCATTGAAGCTGCCATCTGGAATGAGCTGGTTAGTTTCCTACACTGAAATTACGACTCTTCCATCTTGCAGTAAACTATGAGAGACCGTGACACGTATACAGGCTTTCGATCTGCGCTATCTGCATTTGTTGCTCCATTTTCTGTTTCCGAGGCCCGTATCTCAAGCAGCGTCGTTCTTATCTGAAAAAGAAAACTTCAGCCTTTGAATCAGACTTACGTTACACTTCCTTTCTCTCTCTCTCTTTTTTTTTTTTTTTTTTAATGCGACCTGCCACGAATTACTCTCCTGTGCCAATCTCTTCATCTCAAAGCAGCTCTTGCAACTTTCGTCCTCAATTATTTGCTAGATGTATTCAAATCTCTGTCTCCTTCTACTGCCATGGAAGTTATTCAGTGATGTCGTAACATATGTCCTGTCATCGTGTCCCTTCTTCCTGTCAGTGTTTTCCATATATTATTTTCCTCACCGATTCTGTGGCGAACATCCTCATTGTGTACCCTATCAGTCTACCTAATTTTTAACATTCTTCTGTAGCACCACGTCTCAAATGCTTCCATTCTCCTCCGTTACAGTTTTCCCACAGTTCATGTTTCTCTAGCATACAATGCTGTTCTCCAAAACTACATTCGCAGAAATTTCTTCCACAGATTGAGGCCAATGTTTGATACTACAGTGGCGTTTGAAAAGTCCGTGCAGAGTCCGAGAGATGGCACCACCGGCGCGTGTCGAGGTCATTTTTAGTTAGTAGCGTCTTTAGAAAGAACGCACATCAAGTTTCAGCCATATTGGTCTATTTCTTTGTGCCTGGCATTCGTGTGAATCAAGGAAGTCGACTGATTGTCAAAAAATGGACGAAGAAGAATTTCGTGTGATGATTAAACATTACTTTATGAAAGGCAAACCGCCTCAGGAGACTAAAGAGAAGCTTGATAAACATTACGATGACTCTGCACCTTCGATTAGGACAGTTTATAAGTGGTTTCAAAATTTGGGCACAAGTGATGCTGAACGTTCTCGACGCTCTGTGGAGGTTACGACCCCAGAAATCATTGATAAAATCCATGATAAGGTGATGGATGACAGAAGAGTTAAGGTGCGTGAGATTGCTAGTGCTGTGGGCATCTCGAATGAACGGGTACATAATATTTTGCATAAATATTTGGACGTGAGAAAGCTATCCGCAAGATGGGTTCCGCGACTGCTCACACTTGACCAAAAGCGGAATCGCGTGAAGTTTTGCAAGGATGGTTTGCAGCTGTTCAGGAAGAATCCTCAGTATTTAAGCGTCGTTTCGTCACTGTGGATGAAACACCGATACATTACTATACTCCTGAGACCAAACAACAATCTAAACAATGGGCTACCAAGGGAGAATCTGCACCAAAAAAGGCGAAGACCAGTCCTTCGGCCGGAAAGGTTATGGCGACTGTCTTTTGCTATTCGCATGGGATAATCCTCATTGACTATCTGGAAAAGGTAAAACTATTACAGGTGCATATTATTCATCGTTATTGGACCGTTTGAAAACCGGACTGCAAGAAAAACTTCGGCGATTGGACCGCAAAAAAGTCCTTTTCCATCACGACAGTGCACCAGTACACACCTCAGCAGCTGTGGTCGCAAAATTAATGGAAATAGGATTCCAACTCGTTTCATATCCCCCCTATTCTACAGACTTGGCTCCCTCGGACTACTATTTGTTCCCCAATTTGAAGAAATGGCTGGCGGGACAAAGATTTTATTCAAACGAGGGGGTGATTGCAGCAACTAATAGCTGTTTTGCAGACTTGGACAATTCCTATTATTCGGAAGGGATCAACAAATTAGAACAGCGTTGGACGCAGTATCTAAGTCTAAAAGGAGACTATGTCGAAAAATAAAAAAGGTTTACCCCAAACACGTAAGTAGTTCTTACTTTCGCACGGACTTTTCAAACGCCCCTCGTAGTAGACTTCTCTTGGCCTGGAAGGCCCTTTTTGCCAATGCTAGTTTGCTTCTGATGTCCCCCTTGGTCCTCCCTCGAGGATTATTTGGCTGCCTACGTCACAGAATCCTGAACTCTATCTACTTCGTGACCAGAAATTCTTATGTTAAGTTTCTTGCTGTCTCATTCTGCTACTTCTCATTACTTCCGTCTTTCTTCTATTTACTCTCAGGCCCTGTTCTGTACCAATTAGACTGTGCATTCCATTCAGCAGATCATGCAGTTCTTCTTCACTTTCACTCAGGATACCAATGTCGTCAGCGAATAGTATCATTGATGTACTTTCACCTTGAATTATAATTCCACTCTTGAACCTTTTTTTTTTCATCATTGTTTCCACGATATATGTATTGAACAGTAAGGACGAAAGACTGCGTCCTTATCTCACACCCTTCTTATTAAAGTATTTCGCTCTTGCTATCCCTCTCATATCATTCCTTCTTGGTTCTTCTACAATTTGTGTATTACCGGTCCCACCCTATAGCTTATCCCCATTTTCCTCAGAATTTCGAACGTCTTAGACCATTTGACATAGATACTGCCACAAGAAAATTAAAGAGACCTTTGGAGAAAGGAGAACCACTTCTATGAATATCAGGAGCTCAGATGGAAGCCCAGTTCTAAACAAAGAAGGGAAAGCAGAAAGGTGGGAGTATGTAGAGGGTCTATACAAGAGCGATGTACTTAAGGACAATATTATGGAAATTGAAGAAGTTGTAGATGAAGACGAAATGGGAGATATGATACTGCGTGAAGAGTTTGACAGAGCACTGAAAGACCTAAGTCGAAACAAGGCCCCGGGAGTAGACAACATTCCATTAGGACTATTGACAGCCTTGGGAGAGCCAGTCCTGAGAAAACTCTACCATCTGGTGAGCAAGATGTATGAGACATGCAAAATACCCTCAGACCTCAAGAAGAATATAATAATTCCAATCCCAAAGAAAGCAGGTGTTGACAGATTGTGAAAAGTATCGAACCATCAGCTTAATAAGTCACGGCTGCAAAACACTAACGCGAATTCTTTACAGACGAATGGAAAAACTGGTAGAAGCTGACCTCGGGGAAGATCAGTTTGGATTCCGCAGAAATGTTGGAACACGAGAGGCAATACTGACTCTACGACTTACCTTAGAAAATAGATTAAGGAAAGGCAAACCTACGTTTCTAGCATTTGTAGACTTAGAGAGCTTTCGACAATGTTGACTGGAATACTCTCTTTCTAATTCTGAAGGTGGCAGGGGTAAATTACAGGGAGCGAAAGGCTATTTACAATTTGTACAGAAACCAGATGGTAATTATAAGAGTCGAGGGACATGAAAGGGAAGCAGTGGTTGGGAATGGAGTGAGACAGGGTTGTAGCCTCTCCCCGATGTTGTTGAATCTGTATAGTGAGCAAGCAGTAAAGGAAACAAAAGAAAAATTCGGAGTAGGTATTAAAATCCATGGAGAAGAAATAAAAACTTTGAGGTTTGCCGATGACATTGTAATTCTGTCAGAGACAGCAAAGGACTTGGAAGAGCAGTTGAACGGAATGGATGGTGTCTTGAAAGGAGGATATAAGATGAACATCAACAAAAGCAAAACGAGGATAATGGAATGTAGTCGAATTAAGTCGGTTGATGCTGAGGGAATTACATTAGGAAATGAGACACTTAAAGTAGTAAAGGAGTTTTGCTATTTGGGGAGAAAAATAACTGATGATGGTCGAAGTAGCGAGGATATAAAATGTAGACTGGCAATGGCAAGGAAGGCGTTTCTGAAGAAGAGAAATTTGTTATCATCGAGTGTTGATTTAAGTGTCATGAAGTCGTTTCTGAAAGTATTTGTATGGAGTGTAGCCATGTATGGAAGTGAAACATGGACGATAACTAGTTTGGACAAGAAGAGAATAGAAGCTTTAGAAATGTGGTGCTACAGAAGAATGCTCAAGATTAGATGGGTAGATCATATAACTAATGAGGAGGTATTGAATAGGCTTGTTGAGAAGAGGAGTTTGTGGCACAACTTGGCTAGAAGAAGGGATCGGTTGGTAGGACATGATCTGAGGCATCAAGGGATCACAAATTTAGCATTGGAGGGCAGCATGGAGGGTAAAAATCGTAGAGGGAGACCAAGTGATGATTCAGAAGGATGTAGGTTGCAGTAGGTACTGGGAGATGAAGAAGCTTGTACAGGATAGAGTAGCATGGAGAGCTGCATCAAATCAGTCTTAGGACAACAACAATAACAAAGAGAAGCTACAGGGATATTTACTGGTACAGATACATGGATGACATAATATGCATGGTAGATTAACCTAAAAACAGAATACAACAACTACACTGAGACATAAATACAGAACACAAAAACATAATCTTCTCAATAGAAGAATAACAAGAAAAAACACCCACCTTTTTAAACATTACCAAAAGAAAAGACAATAATAAACACACATTTGACATATACAGAAAATCCATAACGAGTGACATTATCTTAAATGCAACTTCAAACCACCCACTGAACCACGAACAAGCATCAATCAGATACATGTTAAACAGGCTGAACAGGATCCTCCTAAACACTTCTAATTACCAGAAAGCGTTAACCATTATAAAACAAATAGATTTTAAAAATGAACACAAAGAAACAATGGTAGATAAACTAATCAAAAAAATAAAGCGGCAAATAATGAAAAAACTAACCAAACCACACTAACTTACACAACTGGCGCTACAACAAAAAATGGCATACAATTACCTACCACAACAAGTTCATTGATAAATGGGTAACAAAAAAACAATGGTTCAAACGACTCTGAGCACTATGGGACTTAACAGCTATGGTCATCAGTCCCCTAGAACTACTTAATCCTAACTAACCTAAGGACATCACACAACACCCAGTCATCACGAGGCAGAGAAAATCCATGGCCCCGCCGGGAATCGAACCCAGGAACCCGGGCGCGGGAAGCGAGAACTGGAAACATATTCAAAAAACAAGGCATAAATATTGCTTCCATAGAAAAGCACATCCCAAAACTGAAATAAAAAAACAGACAGAAACCAACAATGGGACATCTATCAGCTCAGTTGCAGAGGTTGTGAGAAGATATACATTGGAATGACGGGCAGGAAATTCTACACAAGATATAAAGAACGCATCAGAGCATTTAAATTCGATGTAAACCATTGAACATTTGCGGATCATCTAAAAGAACACCACAGACCAAGCAATATTGAAAACTATATGAATATTATAAAAATCAGTAAAGACAGACACCTCCTCGCTTTCCAAGAAGATTTCCACACACAAAAAGCATTAACACAAAATAAACAGTTGCTCAATGACCAGATAAATATTGGAAATTAGGCTCTATATAGAACAAATGATGAAATTACATGAAAAAGAAAATAGCCTTTTCCATCCACACCCTCTCCCGCTCTCCCACAACCCCCCTCCTCCACTCACAGTTTCATTTCACTTCTCGCTCCTCACCTTCTCATTTAACTCATACTCCATCACACTGCTGTATACTTATGTCCTCTCATCGTGGTCCCCCTCTGATAAAAAAAAGAATCCCTCCATCGCTATTCCTTTTCTACTCTTACAGAGTATATGAATACACAGAAACATAATGAAATATAAATATACACATACAATAATCTCAATCTCAATTTAAAAAAAAATGTTGTAGGTCAAAGACATAGTAGTGGAAAGGTTACGTAGGCAACACTACAAAACACATACTTGAAGTACAAAAACAAACAGAATACAGTGGTGTGCATAAAAGTGTGGTGTGAAAAACATAAGAAATGTATACTGATGCTAAACATCTAAAAATTAGACCAAAATTATCAGTGTCTAACACAGAAAACAACGACGTACTAGCAGACGGCATTTCCCGATGTAAGCGAGAAATCAGCCGGAAAATCACCGTAAGTACAAATAAACGTATTCTTAACAAACTGTTTTTCGATCTAAAAGCAAAAAAAGTAAATAACTTAATTACAGACCGCTGATGATGCTTTACCTCAATAAAGCGAAAAGCGTCTGGTGAAAAAAAACACGCATTTTTGTAGTGGCAACGACAGAACAAAAATACCCTCAAGAGCTGGAAGACGTACCTAAATGTTGCAAATAAAAGATATTGTATTTTGATAATGGTTTCCTTTTCGCGAGCCACCGGCCCTGGAAAAAAAAAGTAACCCTCGTACACTACCAGGTGTAAACAGCAGTGATTCCTCAGGGGCTGACACTCTCACCAACAAGGTAACTGATGTCCACTCGCCTCTAACCCCACATTAAATAGAACAAATAAACAAGGATTTTCAGTTTTTGGGATATACACACACACACACACACACACACACACACACACACACTGACACACATGTATAGTTTCAGAGCAAGTATTATTCCTTGGTTAGCAGAATATGTGTATTCAGAGAGACTATTTTATTATCTCTTCAGAAGGCCATTACTGAGTCGCAAGTCTGAGACTCATCATACAGGTATAATCTGGCTCTTAACTGCAAAGAACGTCTTACAAAGTCGGCTGTAGACCGGTGCCTCGAACTAGGTTGCAAGAGATTGCAGACGGATTAGAAAAAATAACAAGACATACGACCACTAGATACTTGCCACTTGCTGCAGCCGGCTGTGATCCGGTTTCTCTCCGGCAGTTGATCCTTATCAACCGTTACTGCTGCTGCTAAAAGACATCCAAAGTGGGACATAGGCTTTATAACCGTTCCTTTCCCAAGTGAGTCAAGCGTCCAGAGGAAGACGTCGCTACCTATCTCTCTTTCTCTCTCTCATACACATATACACACAAACGCACACCCACAGGCACACATAGAGACATGCACGCACACACACAAACACAAACACTGTGCCCAGAAACGGTGCTACGTTTAATACTCATAAACTTCCAAAGAGTAACACAGTCATGTAACTGCTTTTCGAATAGTAAGTATACCATCTCCGCTTTGAACATTTTTTATCAGAAAGTTGTATTATTAACCATGCGATTGATCTTAGGAGGAAGATTGTAAACAAACGCAAATTTGTAATACACGTAGATTTCGTAAATCCATTTGACAGTATTAACAGGCTTTTCTCTTCGGAATTCTGAAGTTAGAGGAGCTAAAACAGGGCAATCTTCTACTGAAATCAGACTGGAGTTTTAAGAATCGAAGGGCACTAAACGGGGCAGTCACTGCGGAGGGAGTGACACAGGGTTGTAGCCTGTCCTTCGTATTATTAAATCTGTGCAGTGAGCATGCAGTAAAGGACATCACAAGAACATATGGAAAGGGAGAGGAAATAAAGACTTTAAGGCTACGCCAGTGATGTAATTCTGCCATAGTCGCCCGAGGACTTGGAAGATCCTTTGATAGTTACGGACAAGTCTTCAAAAGAAATTATAAGATACGCATAAAAAAAGTAAACCAGGCTGTCATCGAATTTATAAAGGTGATCCTGCAGTAATTAGATTAGAAAATGAGATAGTAAAAGTAGTAGAGGAGTTATTATGTTAGACTGCAAAGAAACTGATAGTAACAGAAGTAAATTGGATATAAAATGCAGGCTGACAGCAGGATACCCATAATGAACACTTGATCTGATGGAATTGCGTTTTGCTGGAGGCGTATGACTCTCAACATTATCTTCAATAAGGACAGAAGCTGAAGTAATGAATTAAAAATTGTGCCAAGGTCGGGACGTGAACCCAGATCTCCTGCTTACTAGGCAGACGTGCTAACCACTATGAATACATAAAGTATGTTAAGATCGACTTTTTACCTGGACTGAAGTGCTATACATTAGGGAAATCAGGACGGTAAGCAGTATAGACAAGAGAATACAAGCAGAAACTTCTAATATGTGGTGTTACCGAAGAATGCTGAAGATTAGAGAGATAGATCGGGTAACTAATGGAGAGGTTATGAATCAAACTGGGGAGAAAAAGATTAATGGCACTGCTTGACTAAAAGGAGAAATTGGTTGAAAGGACACATACTGATGCCTCAAGGAATAGTCAGTTTGGTAAGGAAGGAAAGTGTGACGAATAAAAATTGAAGAGGGAGACCAAGGCTTGACTGGCGGCTTGCACAGTATACATTGGCGTAGAGAATTACACCAAACCAGTCCTCGGACTGATAGCTACAGGTACGATCTTCTGTTGCCTTTTGTAATGTGCAACGTGTGCCACAACTTCTGTCAGACATGTCTAGAGGTCAAGGAGAGAAATTAGTTTCCTTAGAACATGTACTCAGAAACAGTACAAGTGTAACAACATCGACTCACAACTGTAAAACGGCTAGACGAAACACTCAGCCTTCTGCTGAGACACAATGGCCTCCTGGCACTGGAGCCGGCAAACACCTGTCCAGTTTGCAGCCAGAGGCCGAGGAATGCTATAGGACGCTCAGCTTAGCCTCTGTTGTATCGGACCGGTCGTGCGACCGAACCCTTCCTGGAAGGCTAGGTCAACGGGGTCACCGCTTAACGGACGAGACGCGCTTGCCAAGAGAAGGACTGCCTTTGGACCCAAATCCGTATTGTCAGGCTGCGTCAACACTTAACGGACGAGATTCAACGTTCCAAGAGAAGGACTGTCGTCTAGGAATAACTTTCTTGTCAACGGTATGTGGTTTACCAACATTGGGAATTGTGCGCGGTAGGTAACAGTTAAGAACTTCGTTTAAAATTATTTAACTGGAAAGAAACATGAACTGGACAAGCGGATGCTAGGCTCCGTCCTGAGAGAGTGACCTACAGAACGCTAGCAGAGAGGGCGCTCTGGTTTTGGACTTGACTTGGAGATAACAAAGAACGCACTATTTGACTGCGAAATTCAGTAGTGGGGACTTCATTTGGAGACGCCAAAGCAGCGACATCGATGATGGCCCGTGTGAGACTTTGGCTTGTGAGCACCACTGTCATTTATGCGGGACTGGACGTTGACGAAAGACACAGCAGCCGCTGCGCGGCTTCTATGCCACCGCCGGGAGGTACTGGCAACCGATTCCAGAGGGCGTTCATGCCTGGCTAATGACTTGAAACACAGCCCTACCGTCAAAGTCTGCCCGTCAGTTCGATCTCTCTTTTAGTAATCACGATTTAAAACCCTGGTAACGACACCGAGAACTTTTCCATTGATAATAATGGGCATATTATTGTTTTATTTCATTAGTAACAAGGTAAACAGGTCAGCTAGTGCTTGGTGCTTAGTGTTTGTTGTCAACAGTACAAAAACCACTGAACGTATCATCGTGTAAATCTGTAGCGTAACCTGGAGTAGTGTCACTTACTCCTTCCGCTGGCGCAGTCACAGGTAATGTCTACCAGGTTTGCCCAGAAAATAATGCACCGAATTTTTTTCTCAGCTGAAAAGATTTCTACGAATGCGAAACGCTACGTATGTACACTTCAGGCCATTAAAATTGCTACACCACGAAGATGACATGCTACAGACGCGAAATTTAACCGACAGGAAGAAGATGCTGTGATATGCAAATGAGTAGCTTTTCAAAGCATTCACACAAGGTTGGCGCCGCTGGCGACACCTACAGCGTGCTGACATGAGGAAAGTTTCCGACCGATTTCTCATACACAAACAGCAGTTGACCGACGTTGCCTGGTGAAACGTTGTTGTGATGCCTCGTGTAAGGAGGAGAAATGCGTACCATCACGTTTCCGACTTTGATAAAGGTCGGATTGTAGCCTATCGCGATTGCGCTCTATCGTATCGCGACATTGCTGCTCGCGTTGGTCGAGATCCAATGTTTGCAGAATATGGAATCGGTGGGTTCGGGAGGGTAATACGGAACCGTGCTGGATCCCAACTGCCTCGTATTACTAGCAGTTGAGATGACAGGCATCTTATCCGCATGGCTGTAATGGATCGTGCAGCCACGTCTCGATCCCTGAGTCAACAGATGGGGACGTTTGCAAGACAACAACCATCTGCACGAACAGTTTGACGACGTTTGCAGCAGCACGGACTATCAGCTCGGAGACCACTGCTGCGTTTACCCTTGACGCTGCATCACACACAGGAACGCGTGCGATGGTGTACTCAACGACGAACCTGGGTGCACGAATGGCAAAACGTCATTCTTTCGGATGAACCCAGGTTCTGTTTACAACATCATGATGGTCGCATCCGTGTTTGGCGACATCGCGGTGAACGCACATTCGAAGCGTGTATTGGTTACACGTCTCGGTCACCTCTTGTTCGCATTGACGGCACTTTGAACAGTGGACGTTACATTTCAGATGTGTTACGACCCGTGGCTCTATCCTTCATTCGATCCCTGCGAAACCCTACATTTCAGCAGGATAATTCACGACCGCATGTTGCATGTCCTGTACGGGCCTTTCTGGATACAGAAAATGTTCGACTGCTGCCCTGGCCAGCACATTCTCCAGATCTCTCACCAATTGAAAACGTCTGGTCAATGGTGGCCGAGCAACTGGCTCTTCACAATATACCAGTCACTACTCTTGATGAACTGTGGTATCGTGTTGAAGTTGCAGGGGCAGCTGTACCTGTACACGCCATCAAAACTCTGTTTGACTCAATGCCCAGGCGTATCAAGGCCGTTATTACGGCCAGAGGTGGTTGTTCTGGGTACTGATTTCCCAGGATCTATGCACCCAAATTGCGTGAAAATGTAATCACATGTCAGTTCTAGTATAATCTGTTTGTCCAATGAATACCCGTTTATCATCTGCATTTTTTCTTGATGTAGCAATTTTAATGGCCAGTAGTGTATTATTTGAAGTCTCCTGAGTAAGCGCGCCAAGTTTCCGTCACTTCCGACAGATAGCGTAGCTGCAGGGCAGTTTCAAAATGGCATCTGTAGGTGATGTACGTCACAAGCAACGTGCCGTCATTGAATTTCTCACTGCAGAAAAAGAAACTGTGGCGAATATTCACAAACTCTTGTGCAAAGTCTATGGAGTGTCTGCTGTCGACAGAAGTAGAGTTAGTCACTGGGCACAAAGGGTGAGGCCATCAAAAGGCGGTTCGACGGAGCTCCACGATTTGCAGCGGTCTGGGAGATCATCCATGGCTATCACACCTGACATGTTGCATCGAGCCCTGTGACTTACACTTGTTTGGGCCATTTAAGGATGCCATTCGTGGAAGACATTTTAAGGACGAGGAGGTGATTCACACATTGAAGCACTGGCTCCGCCACCAGGACAAGGATTGGTACCGACAGGGCATAAACGCTCTTGTTTAGCACTGGAGGAAGGCCATAGAACGGGATGGAGATTACGTGGAAAAATAGGCTGTGTAGATAAAACACCAGTCTTTCATATTCGTAATTTTCATTACGTTCAATAAAGAATCGTTGAAGAAAAAAAATGCTGTGCATTACTTTCTGGGCAACCCTAGTAATTTCGCCGCGCTTTTAATGGACTATCACTTAGTATATTCAATTTTCTTTCAAAAGAATTTTGTTCTCGTTGTTGTTTCTGTTTTTAAACTATTTTATGTGAGGCGGGCGGGCGCTTCGGCCGACTGGGTTTCATTCGCTGCGTATGATAGACTCGACGCTGTTGTGCCTGTCACCCAAATCTGTTGAAAGGACGAGCTCAGTTATACCGCGTAGGTGCTGTTTCTTATTAACATACTTGTCTGTTAACTGTTGTGGGTTTCTTTGGGAGACGTTGGTTAAAGAGTCTAATTAGATCCGTCGAGGAATGTATGATGAACAGAATATATTCAAATTAGTACTTTTTTCGTAACAGCGATGATGAACGATATTGCAGTTATATAATCCTTTACGGGCTATCTGCCTTTTCTAATAATGCTTAGAACCTGTTAATGAAAAAACTCAAGGAAAAGAACCGTTATACAGGTAACAATTCATAATGATATTAACACCTTTCCTACACACTTGGTACTGCAGTGATGAGATTTTTATTATTTTTAGAAAAGAAATTCGTCAAGTCTATAGAGCCATGGTCCATAACACTTCTGTTTGTCAAAGTAATCGTTTCTGACGGTCTAAGTACATGCTTGCGGCTGGTGCTACAAATTCATTTTCTTGTTTTGCTACTCTCAAGTGCAATCTAAATTATAGATAATAAATGTCAAAAGGGTAGTAGTGGTTGAGAAGAGAGTGAGACAGGGCTGTAGCCTACTCCCGATGCTATTCAATCTATATGTTGAGCAATCAGTAATGGAAACAAAAGAAGAATTTGGAGTAGGAATTAAGTTCCAGGGAGGCCCGCCCGGTTAGCCACACGGTCTAACGCGCTGCTTTCTGGTCGGGAAGGCGTGCCGGTCCCCGGCAAGAACCCGCCCGGCGGATTAGTGTCGAGGTCCTGTGAGCCGGCCAGCCTGTGAATGGTTTTTAAGGCGGTTTTCCATCTACGTCGGCGAATGCGAGCTGGTTCCCCTTATTCCGCCTCAGTTACACTACGTCGGCGATTGCTGCGCAAACACTGTCTCCACGTACGCGTACACCATAATTACTCTACCACGCTAACATTTGGGGTTACACTCGTCTGCTATGAGACGTTCCCGGGGGTCCATTGTGGGCCGAACCGCACAATAACGCTGGGTTCGGTGTGGGGCGGCAGTGGGGTGGATGGACTGCTATGGCTTGTTATGGGGTTGTGAACCACTGAGGGCTACGGCGGGACGAAGCCTCTCCGTCTTTTCTAGGTCCCCAGTTTAAATACACAATACAGTAAAAAGTCCAGGGAGAAGAAATAAAACTTTGAGGGTTTCCGATGACATTGTAAATCTGTCAGCGACAGCAAAGGACTTGGAAGAGCAGTTGAACGGAATGGACAGTGTTCTCAAACGAGGATATAAAATGAACATCAACAAAAGCAAAACGAGGATGGTGGAAAGTAGTCGAATTAAATCAGATAATACTGAGGGAGTTAGATTAAGAAATGAGACACTTAAAGTAGTAAATGAGTTTTGCTATTTGGGAAGCCAAATGACGGATGTTGGTCGAACTAGGGAGGATATAAAATGTAGACTGGCAACGGTAAGAAAAGTGTTTCTGAAGAAGAGAAATTTAACATCGAGTAAACATTTAAGTGCCAGGAAGTGTTTTCTGAAAGTATTTGTATGGAGTGTTGCCATGTATGGAAGTGAATCATGGACCATAAGCAGTTTAGACAAGGAGAGAAATTCGTGGTACAACCAAGGGATCGGTTGGTAAGACACATTCTGAGGCATCAAGGGATCACTAGTAGGAAGTTTGGGGGGCTACGTGGGGTTTCCTACCGTGGGGTTTCCTACAAGGGTGCAGCAGGTAGCGAAGCTGTCCCGAGCAACCAGTTCCCTAACGAGGTGTTTGCGAACTGAGCCTCCCCCACTGCTTGCCGGCCGGAGTGACCGAGCGGTTCTAGGCGCTACAGTCTGGAGCCGCGCGTCCGCTACGGTTGCAGGTTCGAATCCTGCCTCGAGAATGGATGTGTGTGATGTCTTTAGGTTAGTTAGGTTTAAGTAATTCTAAGTTCTAGGGGACTGATGACCTCAGAAGTTAAGTCCCATAGTGCTCAGAGCCATTTTTTCCCCCACTGCTTGTCTACTCCGGTCGCTCACCCTCAGTCCAGGTGTTGTCACCGTTTCTCAGACAGTGTCGTCGTCGATAGCTTTCGTTCCGTGCGTTTTCCTATACGACATCTGTTCTATGCAGTGTACACGATGGAAGTGATAACAACAACGAAAGGGAGGCCGTGTCTTACGAAGGATGGTCATCGCTACCGTATGTATAGGAAAAATGAAGAATATACGAACTGGATGTGCGTCAATTATGAATGGAGTAGGTGCAAAGGCCGTTTAAAAATTGCAAATGGTGAATTCGTTGTTCAACAGCAACATTGTTGTCCACCTGACAAAAAAGATGTGGAGATAAAGAAAAGACTACATAATTGCAGAAAAAGCTTTCGTGAAGGAAAGACAGTGCCTATAGCCCAAATTTTTAAGCAGGAATTTCAAGATTTGAAAGATAAAGGATTAGAATTCGTGTCATATATTCCGAGTTATGACAGCTCCAAGACTCAATTGTGTAAGGCGAGAAGAGGAGCTATTGGGACAACCCACAACCCTGGCGCTAGTTCGGAAATTCACCTTAGCGATGATCTTTCGAAATTAACGTAAGGTAATAGTTTTTTGAAGATTGATGATGGCTCTGTTCCAGGCAAGTGACATATAGTATTTGCTTGTGAAGAAGCAGATGAAATCATTTGCGACAATGGAACTGTGCTTATGGATGGGACATTTGACAGCTGTTCGAAACAGTTCAAACAATTGTACACAATCCATGTCGACATCGGAACTACAGAAGAGGCAACTAAGATATTTCCTGTTTTATTTGCTTTGCTGTCAGACAAAAGTCAAAATTCATACGAAACACTTTTTTCTGGATTGAAATCTAAGATGGAAATGGCTACAATTAAAGCAATGAATTCACTGATCCCTGAAACACAACTTTCCGGTTGTAATTTTCACTTTTTACCAGCGTCTGTGGAAGAAGATACAGGAACTGGGATTAACGGAAGACTACAGGGATAGGGAGGAAGTCCGATTGTTTTGTCGCATGTGTGCTGCAGTGGCACGTCTTCCACTTAACACTATCGATGAAGTGTTGATTTTAATAATGGAACAAATGCCCAGTGGAGAGAAGACCACAGCATTTGCAGACTATATGGTAGATCAGTGGATGGAAAATCCTAATATACCTATTGAAATGTGGAATGTTTTTAACCAACGACACAGAACGACGAATGCTGTCGAAGGTTGGCATAGAAAACTGAACTCCTCAATAAATCAGAAACATCCAAATGTGTACTCTCTGATTCAAAAGCTGAAGGAGGGGGCAGTGATTGCTATTATTGAAATTAAAAAAGATTCTATTGGCCTACCTCTTCAAAAAAGAAAGAAAAGGTACATAGATCTCGACAAAAGATAAGGCATTATGAAAACATATGAAGACTCTGGACAACAAAAAATAAACAACAATAACAACAAAAACAACAACAAAAATAAAAATAAATACAATGAAAAAATGAAAAAAATTTTAACATGCCTATGTACTATGTGCATAGCCAGTTCTAAGCCTGGATAAAATGTGAAGGGATGTTCTTATTTTCATGTCAGTCGGAAGGTTCACGGTTACGATATTTATTTGTGGTCGGAAACACGAGCGTCACTACGTAGGGGGTCTAGAGATTCGAGAAGTTGGATAATAAAAAATTTACCGTGATGTTCTGTGTGAAAAATTCTGGGATTTGCTGTGGGCCTTAAAAATATTGTTGTTTCAATACCGTATGTGTAAATACAGCACACATTTTACCATAATCAATAATTTCGCAAAATCAACTTGCCGATTCTAGAGTTCAGTCAAATATGTAACACGAAACTAATTATTTGTATTTGGCGGTTCTCTTTCACAAAAATACGCTTTTAACGGTATTTCTAAAGTTCTAATACAAAATCTGCTATTTACTAAATTTTTAACTCAACAAAACTGAAATTTTACTTGGTAAATTTCTTACATAACATGGTCACTCGTCCTGTGAAGCTTCCAGAATTTTTGGCGAGGAAGGCGGAATGAGAACTCAGACAGCTGGTTGCCCACTTTCGTGTCAGAGTCTTTTAAACACGATCATATTTGCCTTTATTGTGCTCCAACAGGAGAATTTTCAACTGATTATTATGTAGTTCATTTTATAAAGATGAAATTCCAACTAGATGAACTTTGGTGGAGTCATCTGTATTAAGCAGCGAATTTTCGTCTGTAGACATCAAGAACAACACTCTAGTTATCAAGACTTTATATGCCGCATCTAACCACAGGAAAATATTCTGTAATTTCTTTCAGATGAACATGCCCATTGTCGCGTAAATCTTTATCTAATTACTAATGGTAAACCCAGCGTTGCGTTTATTCATCCCAGTTCTATGTCAGTTCACCCCCTCTTCCCTCATCTCTCCTGCCCATTTAGTCCTATCTCGTTTCTCCATCCACCTCCTCCTTCCGCTCATCCGTCTCTCTTTCCATCTCCTCTATCTGCCCCCTCGCTCACAACACTTCCTCCTCCTCTCCATCCTCCTCTCCCTCTCCATTCATCTTCACGTCTCTGTCCACCTCCACCTCCGCTTTTTCTAATAGTACATCAAATTCACAATAACACAACTAATTTATGTATTTATTACAGTGTTCCATTAGTCATTCACCACCTTCCCCCTTTCTCTGTTTACCTGCTGCTCCCTCTTTCTTTTAATCTGCTCCTCTCACTTCTCTGGATCACCTCCTCCCCCCTCCCCGCCCCCATCACGTTTTCCTCTCTCCGTATATTTCCTCCTCCGCCTCCGTTATGCCATCTCATCTTTCCCCATCTATGAAAAAAATACGTGTAACTGCCAACTTTCATGCTCATTGACGAAACGATGTTGAATTTATTTAAAGGTAGGACAACCCTCCGCCATCCAGCATACGTTGGCTTTGAATTGTAAATCGGAATAACATAGGCACTGCAATATCGTACCGTATACACGAAAAAAGTAGGCCAATAGTATTAATTCCATTCTGTGGAACAGCCTCGTCCAAATAGGAAGCATACTAAGTGAATAAGGTATCGGACCAGTCGTCAGTGCGCTGCGGAAAATTGAAGAAATACTGCTTTCAGTAAAAGACTGCCTTGGTATCCGAGCTCCTGGTGCACATAACGTGTCAGCCTGTGCCGAAAATCACACAAGGCAGACGCTCTCCATCGAGTCCAAATGCTGTACTGAACACAAGCGTCATATTGTCATGTGATGATTTCTGTCGTATAAGGGGCAACATAGCTATTAAATAGTAGCAACGGAATTACGAGAGCAGTCACTTTCAGTGTTACGTAAAATAACGTTATACCTTGTAAATTATCACGACACAAAATGAAGATAATAAGCAATGTGGGACTTCCTTCCGTTTGCGTTTGAAACTCTCGGAGAACTCCTGTGTGGTGAGAAGGGTGGGAGGGGGCAGCAAGGGTAGCCTCAATTTGTTTTGCCGGCCCGGGCCTCTGACAGGTTTAGTGCGGCACTGTTGGTAGGAAACCCCACGACACCGTTTGGGGGAGGGGGGGGGAGGTTAAAAATCAAAGAGTGAGACCAAGGGATGAATACAGTAAGCAGATTCAGAGGAATGTAGGCTGCAGCAGTTACTCGGATATAAAAGGCGTGCGCAGGATAGAGTAGCATGGAGAGCTGCATCACACCAATCTCTGGACTGAAGATCACAACAAACACCAAATGTCAAAACAATAAAAATACGGTCGCCACGATACTAAATGGAGAAGCAAAGGCACTTAATATCATAATGAAATTCAAATGGCTCTGAGCACTATGGGACTTAACATCTATGGTCATCAGTCCCCTAGAACTTAGAACTACTTAAACCTAACTAACCTAAGGACAGCACACAACACCCAGCCATCACGAGGCAGAGAAAATCCCTAACCCCGCCGGGAATCGAACCCGGGAACCCGGGCGTGGGAAGCGAGAACGCTACCGCACGACCACGAGATGCGGGCTATCATAATGATTTGATACTATGTTTCACTATAGACTTTCTGCAGCATGATGTTTTCGTTGATTCTTGTACTATGGACAGCATGCATTAACTGTAATTACACAGCGAGGACGGAACCGGGACGCAAGGATTTCTCTAGGTCTAAGACATGCTACTGAGCAAAGAGAATGTGGTATCAGGGCCAGTGTGCCAGTCGTCTATAAACGACAACAATTTGGAAGGACGGATGTATACAATTTTCCCTTTTCAAATTTGAGATTAGAATCGAGAATTATTAGATATTCACTGTCTTCATCTTCAGGAAATGGCCGACTACTGGGAGCGGTGTGTGTCTCTTGTCTATTAGTGGTCTGACTTACTGTTGGTGGAGTGATATTACCTATGGCGGTATTTGAATAACGAAACACGGGAAAATGACCAGTTAAGATAATGCAACCCCGTATGTCCATGCTATAGAATTACGCGGCGGAAGGTGTCCGAAGACCGGACCCTGCACTACTACTTCCCTTTAAAATCAACTTTTTGATTTTGTTTCTTTAAAAAGGATCTGTTTCTATGGCCAGGCCCCATACCTCACTAAGACTGTATACCCACTGTCACGAATTTTTTGCCGTGTCTCAGGAAGACAATACATTAGACAAGATCTTCGTATCTTCAAAGAATCGTAACGCTATGTTCTCCCATCGCTAACTTTTCCAAGTTCCTGAACTTAATATGACGCTTGTGTTCAGTACAGCATTTGGACTCGATGGAGAGCGTCTGCCTTGTGTGATTTTCGGCACAGGCTGACACGTTATGTGCACCAGGAGCTCGGATAACAAGGCAGTCTTTTACTGAAAGCAGTATTTCTTCAATTTTCCGCAGCGCACTGACGACTGGTCCGATACCTTATTCACTTAGTATGCTTCTTATTTGGACGAGGCTGTTCCACAGAATGGAATTAATACTATTGGCCTACTTTTTTCGTGTATACGGTACGATATTGCAGTGCCTATGTTATTCCGATTTACAATGCAAAGTTCCTGCGGAGATGCATGCGGCGGATAAATACGATATACACAGGCAAAGCAATATCGTATTTATCCGCCGAGCCCTGGCAAGCGACTTTCAAGTAAACTATCTCTTCTTTACGGGAATATACGCCATAGATGCACGTGTACAGGTTGTAGACATGAAGTTGACGACAAAAGGAAGTTTGGGGCTGGTCCTGAGTGGTGCTCGGACAGCCAAATGGTAAGGCGGCTGCTGGCGATAAGCGGGAAATCCGGGTTCGAGTCCCTGTCCGGTGCGAATTTTCATTGTTGTCGCTCCATTATACAGCTGATTGTTGTCCGTATTCGCAACTACGAATACATGGAGTTCATACCTTTTTCGTGGGTTGAATAGGTTTGGGCATTGGTTTGTCCGTGAACGTAGATCTAATTTCGTATAGCTTGTATCCACTTTTCCCGAAAACATACTTCAAACGTATAATTTTTTTCAACTTTCTGGACGATTTTTTGTGGTCAATACTTTAAACTTGTTTGTCAGATGGCTTTACCGTTAAGAGCGTGCTAAGTTGACTGGTAACATGCTTGACTCCCATACAGTGGGCCCGGGTTCGATTCACGGCCGGATTGGAGAGTTTCTCCGTTCGTGGACTGGGCATTGAGTTGTCCTCATCATCATTTCATCCTCATCACCGGCGCGCAAGTCGCCCAATGTGGCGTCGACTGAAATAAGATTTCACTCGGCGGCCGAACTTCCCCGATTGGGGCCTCCCGGCCAACAATGCCATATGCTCAATTTCATTTTTTAGGCCTACCTTTAAGACCATTTTCTTTCATCCAGTGTTTATGACAACCTACTTTTGTACAGCTGTTAATGAAACGGCAGATGAAATGGCCACAGGTTGTCTTCTATCTACAGCAGTGGCCAACTTCTTTCTAGTAGCGTTCTTTAAATACGACTTTTCTTTGACCGCTTCATTTTATATTGACGACGCGCTTACGATCTGACAACAGAGGAGCTCTTCAGTAGTTTCTTGATCACGTGAACAGTGTAAACCCTAACATCCAGATCACTGTCGACGCGGAGACAGCTGGGGAAGTGCCCTTTTTGAACGTTTTAGTAGGACATAAGCCAGATAGACGGCTCGACCATTCTTCTGTTTGCGATGCTGACTACTGAAGGGCCTACAGTTGTTCCAAATGCCTGCCAGCTGGATGACCCACTTTACTACACTGCGGCCATAGCCTCTGGCGCTTGCATCACGCCCGTGCACCCACTGTGTGATGAACGGCGACCTTCGCGAAAACAAATGAGAAGCGGCGAAATGTGAAGGCCTCAGAGACAGGGTTCATGCAACTTGTGTGCTAGGGTCGCCTGCCAACCTCGACGGGATCCCACCCTTCCTCACCTCACTACGCGGGTGCAGCCTGATATGTTGGGCTGGAGCAGAATGGTTACTGAAAAGCCAGCGCCAACGTCGTATTCTGAGGGTCCTAGACGAGTCGCCAGCGTGTAGATGGGACCAGTTTTAATCTGCTGGTCCCCATCTGTCATTGCCCCCTTTTATTCTGTTACGAAGTAACAGGTGGGCATTTGCAGCGCTTTCACCTTCCCATGTGTTAAGAAGAGGTGTGTGCAGACCTTACGTTCCGAGTCGTTCGTCTGTGTTTCCCTTGTTTTATAGTGGGAGTTGCACAGATGCGGATTAATCCAAATCCTCATGAGACAATTCTAATTTAAGTTTTCCGTATTTTTCCTAGGCCGTTTAAGGTGTGTTGGAATGGGTCAAAGAATAAGGACGATTTCCTTCCACTTCCTTGCTCATTACGACTATGTGCTTCATCTGTAATGAACTCACTGTCAACTAGACGTTAAACCCCAATCTATCAACCTATCGCTACTGTCTTCATAGGAGCTTTTCTCTGCTGTTATTAGTCGTTTCCTTTGATGTTCCATTCGTGTGTAGAACGAGGGGCTAAGATTGTCACACGCAGCCTAGTACCGCTTCCGATTTCTTTGTGCCTTTGTGGGAAACGTGAAGAAGCAGAAAGCGGAAGCATTTGGCATGTGGTACTACAGAGAATGATGAAATTTAAGGTGAACTGCAAATTGAGGATACAGGGGATGGTCGGGTAAGTTGACGAGGAGTCAGTCTGGAACCTCGCGACCGCTACGGTCGCAGGTTCGAATCCAGCCACGGTCATGGATGTGTATGATGTCCTTAGGTTAGTTAGGTTTAAGTAGTTCTAAGTTCTAGGGGACTGATGACCTCAGATGTTAAGTCCCATAGTGCTCAGAGCCATATTGAACAAATTTGCGCCCCACCAGATTTTTAATGTCGTTGAGACAGACTGATCAACTGTTCCCACAAAGGTACACTAATACAGAACCCTTCCGGATAAAGAAAGGTAATAAAGGTTTTCTTTGTCGAGAGGTGAACAAATATTAGCGTTGCTTGATGAGTTAGTGCCACAGGTCGGTTCATACCTCCATATTTTATTGATCTGAGAGTTAGAATGCAGCTACCATACCTTGATGATGCACCATCTGGGTCTGTTGTAGTTGGTCATGAATCTGGCTGGAGATGAATGTTGAGAACTTTGTAAATACCCTGGGTATTTCATTAAAAAGTAAACTATCAGAAAGAAATCGAATCCCTTTGTTTATGGATAATCATACTTCACGTCTCACTTTGGAAACCCTACTCTCTGCAGAGATAATTTCATAACTCTTCTAGGTTTCCCAGTTCACACTACGTCACGTTTCAACCGTTGGGTGTGTCACTTTACAGACCTCTGAAGACTGCTTACAGAAACATTTGTACTGACTATCTTAATTATCAGCCATGCCAAGTAACAACAATGCAAGTCATTTCAAGATTGTTCAACACTTCCTTTAGCAAAGCTGAATCTTAAAATAATGCGATCAAATGCTTTATAGACACAGGGAATGTGCCATTAAACTCACAGATATTTAGTGATGAAGACTTCGCACCATCACTAACAACAAACATTCCTCTACCTGTGATGTCAGCATACCTAACTGCAGAATTTGATGCACTACCAGGGCCTTAATTTAACTCTATAACTACCTTTACTTTACCTTCGCTGCCCGAAGCAGAACCTCTACCAGGGTCTTCATCTAACCCTACACCTACTCCTGTTTCATCTCAGTGACCCTATGCAGAACTTGGTGCATTATCAATGCCCTACCTACCTGTAACTCCACATCTACCCATACCGTACCCCCGTTACCTCAAGCTGCACCTAAAGGACGTCCAAGAAAATGAAGAAAAAATCGTCATCTCTACAAACAACCAGCACAACGGTGAAAATAAGTCTGGATGAAAAGAGACAAAGAAAAGAGGACGATAAGAAGGAGAAACAAGAAAGAAAATGAAGAGAGAGAAAATATTAAAAGAGATTGCGAATGGAAAGATAAAAAAAATTACAAAGGTCCTATATGTAAACTTGCGTTCGGCGTAGGTTTTCGAATGAAGCGAAGAAAGGATCCTGGGACAGACTTCGGCGACTCATCTTCAAGCTCATCCAGCCGACAGTGATTCCAATGATGTCGACGAAAGAGAATATATCATTTTTGGTGAGGTTGGGAAGACAGAAATACGGTATCAATGTTCTCGATGTCAAGACTGGGTTCATGGTCAATGTACGAGCTTAAATTACAGGAAAGCAGAGGACAAGTGTTATATTTGTGTCTTTTGTGATAAATAGATAACCACCAATAAAATGTCTTTGTTATATAAATAAAATGTTCATTTCGTCATCTTACCCTTCTTAGTCCCCTGTAGCGTAAGTTGACGAATGGTACTATCAATAACAAAAATAGTTATATTTTAAATTATTTTTAGTTTTAGTAAATGTTTAAGAGCTTGAATCTAAACGGGATACATGAAGTGATTACTTTTCCACAAATGAAGTATCTAAGTTCAAAGTAAAGGGCAGAAAAATCATAATATACCTCATGTCGCCAACTTACCCGACTTTCCCCTACTAGAAAGAAAGGACCAGCAAGAAAAAGTAGTCTATGAAAGGCCCTCACCCAGAACAGCGAGCAGTTTAATGAAACAACACTTAGGCGTTGAGATAATTTGAAATGGCGAACAAATATTAGTATGTGTTGTACTTGTTAGCAACGGCGTTCAGTTGAATAGGATTCGCAAAACGTTGGAAGAAGAGAACAGCATAAAGCAAAAGACTGATGATTTTGTAGAAATTAACAAATGACAATGTTAAATCAATTTCAGGCCATTATGTCAGTTTTAGATACTTCCTTAAAAATTTATAAATGCTTAAGGGGCTCCGGAACGCCCTATACTTGCAATGTTAAAATAACGCTTATAAATTACATCTTTCCTCACAAAGTATTTGAGGTAGGAAGTTGAACTTTTTACAGATTATTTATTGGAATATGGGCTACAACTTAACACAGGGATTTTACAAAATTTTAGTTCAGTTATTAAAGATGATTTTTTTTCAATTGTAATGAAAATTCACAACATTTGTTTGAAATTTTTTATTTATATATTCAAAAATATACAGTTTTTTGGAAAAAGGCTGTGTTAAATTATGCAGAAGGTACTGTGTAACATTTACTGAAAGTTTGAAACAAATATGTTTGGAAGATGCTTAGAAAACATGTAATTAGTATGAGAAAATAAAAGTTTTGGGAATCGAGCGACAAAGATTGGATTAACTTTTTAGTGCATTCCAGGTCCATAGGATGGATTATCTTCATCCTCTGCAAACTCCTCCTCCAGCTTCCTCTTGTTCCTCCTCCTGTTTACTCTTGCTTGTATTTCTAGACTCTTTACAGCCCTGTCTGCAGCCCGAAGGCGTTCCTTGTCTAAAGCAAGCATCGCTCGTACCATGTTAGAACCTATCTTCATTCCCATATTTCTAAATACCTTGCACCTTACAATGTTGCCATAATTGAAAGTCGCAACAGCATCATACACACCAAAGTGAAGTGTTTCTATTCCAACAAATACAGTCTTGGGGATTCTCGACCATATAACACTATTTACACTTTCATTGGGGTTTTGAGTTTTTCCGTGAATACACTTTTTCAACAGTTCAGGTGCTGCTAAGTCTCTGAAAATAGGTTTAGCCACAACACATACTTTATCTCACATCACTAAAATGTACCTGATGAACACGGACGTTAATAATAACACCATTTAACAGCAGTTTAACAGCGCCACAGTGGGTCACGCCCATGTAGAACACATTTCAAAAAAAAATTAAAAATAGTTGTAGTCTTCGGAATTGAATAAATTATATATCTATTAAAAGGTAATAGTCTGCAGATTCAGAAAACGCAAAAAAGTAAAAATTGAACTTTTCATGATTTTGAGCCTTTCCGGAGCCCCTTAAGAAATATGACGAAAGCATGGAGCTTCACTAAGACTCGAGAAAAGCTGTACAGATAGGGATGAAGACAGATCTTTCTTTCCTGGACAGTATCTCTCCTGTGCCGTTGTTGATAATCTTCCGTGACAAAATACCATCAGATTTGAATCGCTAATAACTACGAGTGTAATAACGCGTAAACAAAACGGGTAGATAGAGCACGTCTGTACATGTTTATCGGACAGTATTTGTTTTTACATGTGACCGCATCGTACTCGTGTAGGTGCAAGTACGTGACTTACGAATTAGTTTTGTGTAAAGGTACAAGCTGGTGTACTGTGGAAACGTGTTTCGCTAGCACACTTATTCCGGTGTGATTTTGAAGAGCTCAGGAAACGCTTCTAGGACCCAAAGTGATACAGCACAAATATTCATCGGTATATAGGTAAAAATCGATATTAAATTGCAATCTACAAAATAATGAAAATGATGTTGCCTCATATGTCTCCTAAATAATCTCGAAATTATAGGAAACGCAAGTCAGACGAAAGACCGCGTTGAAAGGAATCCAGAAACCCTAAACTGTACAGGGCTGAGCAAATGCGAGAGTTGCGTCAGCGTGGAAAAGAAATGAAATAACGGCGCAAAGCGATTACGTAGCCGGCCCGTCGGACGCACAGCGGCCAGCGACAATCGAGACTTCCGACTTAACTGTTTACTGTTCTATATAACCACTGAATTAAAGTGGTTGATACTTAAATTACATATCAATATGAAACACTTCTTGTGATTTCATACCACCGTTTTCGCAAAAATTTACGGCGCGGACCCGAACTTGGTTCAAATGGCTCTGAGCACTATGGGACTTAATTTCTGAGGTAATCAGTCCCCTAGAACTTAGAACTACTTAAACCTACTGAATTAGGTTTTCCGTGATTTCCCTAAATCGCTCCAGGCAAATGCCGGGATTGTTCCTTTCAAAGGGCACGGCCTACTTCCTTCCCTAATCCGATGAGACCGATGACCTCGCTGTCTGGTCTCCTTCCCCAAAAACAACCCAACAACTTAAACCTAACTAACCTAAGGACATGACGCACATCAATGCCCGAGACAGGATTCGAACCTGCGACCGTAGACTGAAGCGCCTAGAACCGCTCGGCCAAAACGGCCAGCGGACCCGAACTGCGCACACAGAAATTTCTTTAGCTTTGCGTTTATGTTTCGTTGAGGATGAAAATTCGAACAGCTCTAACACTGCTGTACTGAGCTGTGGTAATTGCATCAACAATTGAATGAGCTCATGGTTCAATGGGGTATGCTTTTTTTATAATCCACGTACGAGCATCACAAAATTAATGTCGAGATACCTGCCACATTGATCTTGATGGGGTGGTAAGGAGAGAGAGTATTTTCAACGCGTTTCAGTGAGAGACAAAGCCGATTTATGGTTTTAGCTCTCGAGCTAGTGGTGTTTTTTTAGGTAGGTTTCCTATATGGTAGAATGCTTACACTAATATTCGTGAAGGAATATGGGTTCAGAACGACAGTATACAAGCCCATTTTGCAGTTCTTGTCTGCAAAGTGAATCCATTTCGGAGTAAAATTAGGGAAATATTGTATAGGCCGAAGCGTACTGCATGTTCGGAGCAACTGTCCCGGCAGCTTGGCTACTTTAGATGTTTTTTTAAGGTACTAAGTGAAGAGCTTTTTACGGGATCCCTGCTGTCGTAGGAAGCCGTGGTTGCGCGTCTAATGAGTGCGACAGAAATGATTCACCACGCATTTTTGAACGGGCGTTACCGGAAGTTATAGGGGAGGTATAATATGTACAACGAACATAATGGTCGTCTTTATAAAACAGTTTTGTGTTTAATTCCTTAAGAGAGAACCATGTTAGTTCGAGAGCTAAAAACATAGTCAGTTTTTTTCTCTAACATGAAAATAATCAATTTTCAGGCACGTGTTTGTATGTAAGGCTTGTTCTACCAATTCCACTTCTCAGACTTTTTATGTGTATAACAGAACTAGCGGAACGCACTACACTTAGTCCCTCTTCACTAAATACCTGGCAGATATCTCAACAACTAATCTGTGATTCCGGTAATCTTTGTTTGGGAGAGTTACATCAACGTATGTCTCCTTTGTGACGTTAGTATTTTTCAGGAACTGTATTCGATGTGTCGTGGTTATCACTACGATCATTGAAGTGCCCTGAAACGCAACAAACACGTCAACCTGCTACTCTGGTTTGGTGGTCTACTCAACAGCCTGACAGCTTTATCACGCTGCGCACATAGTTGTGTCTTTCGGTAATTATTAATTTACTGCCTCGCATTATTAAACAGAGTATGAGCAAGTCAGTTCCTTTTAGATTGGTTTGCTAAATATTTTTGCATAATTTGCTATGTTCTAGCACTAGAGAGTAAAATTACTTCGCATCAAAAATGGCTCTGAGCACTATGGGACTTAACATCTGTGGTCATCAGTCCCCTAGAACTTAGAACTACTTAAACCTAACTAACCTAAGGACATCACACACATCCATGCCCGAGGCAGGATTCGAACCTGCGACCGTAGCAGTCCCGCGGTTCCGGACTGAGCGCCTAGAACCGCTAGACCACCGAAGCCGGCTACTTCGCATCGTAAGGGTAGTTTGTCCTTAATTTTAATGTCTGCAATCCACACTCTAGTCATGCCATCGTATCTGCTTGTTAGATCGAGTGGGAAAAATAAGTTGCTTCATCAGCTAAGTGTTTTTTTTCTGGGCGATAGCAGATTATGTTGTCTCTTTTGAATGATGAAAGGGTATTACAGAGGGCTCTCTCAACGGGACACAACAAAGTGCTGTTACAGTCTGGCAGGGGTAACGTCTGATGCGTTAAATGGTGTCCAAAAGACTGCCTAGAAGCAGCTATTAGGATACTACCAGCTCCGCGTCCAGTATGATCTTACGTCTGCGCCTTTTTCTGTAAATAGAATGGGTCACAGAATAGTCAGCGCTTGTGCGTTCTTGCTGACACTAGCAGGGTAACTGAGTACCAGAGCACCGTTTAGCTGTTGCCTTGAGAGGTGTTTGCTAAATAACGAGCCATTAGCTAATTTTATGACTCGGCTTCTGAGAACTTTGCTATATAACAAAGTATGTAATTACCCAACTAGAAATGAGAGGCTAGACAGCAGATAAATAACCACGTCGACACGTCGAGGTGGCGTATAGTTTCTCACCTTGGCTCCCGCTGCGCGCCCAAGGCCGATGCCGCTGGCGAATCTAATTGGCCGCCAAGGTCCGCCGTTCGACTCCCGACAAGGCTCTCAGTGTCAGGGACAAACACAGCAGCTGGCGCCAGTCTGGACAGCCTCAGATTACGCAACACAAACCCCAGACAGGGTGGAAGAAGACGCGGCATGACAGCGCAGTCGCTAGAATCCTGAGTTACGTCTGACTACGCTAGCGGCTGATTAACCAGACAAACTGAGAGCGCAAGTTTTACTTCTGATACCAAATACAGTATCAGAGTGTAGTGCAGTGCTGTGTACAAAATCTGTGTTGTAGCAATGGGATCCAGTGCGCTATTGCAGTGGCATGTGCCTTCTGGATTCCAGATGAGCATATACCTATATTTCTGTACCAGAGGGCTGGTTTTTTCCCCTTAATACTTCGAAAATACTGGACGCATTCTCATACGAAGAGAAGTGGGAACACGTAATGCACAGAGTAATCTTGTTGACCATGATCTTTTTGGTGTCACAGGTCTTATGGTGTGGGGAGGCATAATGTGTGGGCGTACTGACCTCCAGAACTTTGAACACAGTACACACACTGGACAGTGTTACAATGACACTGTACTCCTTTCCCATGTGCGTCTTTTCAGGGGTGCATTCGTCCTTGCCTCTATTGTAATGGATGAAAATACGCGACCGGATCGAACTGCGCAAGTGGAGGATATCTCAGAAAGAGCGGATGTATGTCAAACTGACTAGCCTGCCCGTTCCCCCGACTTGAATGCCACCGGGCACGTGTGGGATGCGTTGGAGAGACGCACTGCAGCAAGTCCACATGCGACGATCACCATCCAGTAGCTGTCCCGCAGTTTTAATGTTCGGTTCGCGGGACCATCGTGAAACGCAGTGACTTCAATGTAATATTTGTCTTTGAATAAAGGTGTAATTTCAGCTCGTGTCATTATGTACTTTTTTCAGTTACACTCTGTACTGTACTGCACTGTAGCGGTTCCTTCTATGTATGGTCAACGTTTCATCGAACTACTTTGCTTGGAAGTGACGCATCATGTGAAAGTTATTTTCATCCTTAAGTTTTGCACACCAGTGCGTTAACATATGGCTCAGACACATTATGATGATTTAGATGTCTTGTATTTATTTCCAACACATGTGTTCCTGACGTTGATTTGTGACTGAATGCTTGATATGCTCTTTTCGAAACGGTCAGCAAACTATGGAATGCACTTGAAAAGAAAATGTTATATTTCGAAGCCAGTGAAAAGACTAAATAAAGTGGCTGTTGTAGACAACGAAAAGCCTTCGTATACAGTATGTATTACACTGAAGCCCCAAAGAAACTGGTATAGGCGTGCGTATTCAGAGGAGGAGATTTAGTGTTTAACGTCCCGTCGACAACGAGGTCATTAGAGACGGAGCGCAAGCTCGGGTCAGGGAAGGATGGGGAAGGAAATCGGCCGTGCCCTTTCAAAGGATCCATCCCGGCATTTACCTGAAGCGATTTAGGGAAATCACGGAAAACCTAAATCAGGATGGCCAGAGACGGGATTGAACCGTCGTCCTCCCGAATGCGAGTCCAGTGTGCTAACCACTGCGCCACCTCGCTCGGTGCGTACGTATTCAAATACAGAGCTACGTAAACAGGCAGAATACTGCGCTGCGGTCGGCAACGCCTATATAAGTGTCTGGCGCAGTTGTTAGATCGGTTACTGCTGCTACAATGGCAGGTTATCAAGATATAAGTGAGTCTGAACGTGGTGTTATGTGGGGATTTCCCATACGATCATTTCACGAGTGTACCATGAATATCAGGAATTCGGTAAACATCAAATCTCCGACATCGCTGCGGCGGAAAAGCATCCTGAAAAAATGGGACCAACAACGACTGAAGAGAATCGTTGAACGGGACAGAAGTGCAACCCATCCGCAAATTGCTGCAGATTTCAATGCTGGGCCATCAACAAGTGTCAGTGTGCGAACCATTCAATGAAAAATCATCGACATGGGCTTTCGGAGCCAAAGGCTCACTCGTGTACTCTTAATGACTACACGACACGAAGCTTTACGTCTCGCCTGGGCCCGTCAACACTGACATTGGACTGTTGATGACTGGAAACATGTTGCCTGGTTGGAAGAGTCTCGTTTGAAATTATATGGAGCGCATGGACGTGTCGGATATGGAGACAACCTCATGAATATATGAACCCTGCATGTCAACAGGAGACTGTTCAAGCTGGTGAAGGCTCTGTAATGGAGTGGGGCATGTGCAATTGGAGTGATATGGACCCCTGATACATCTAGATACGATTCTGACAGGTGACACGTACGTCAACATCCTTTCTGATCACCTGCATCCATTCACGTACATTGTACACTCCGTCGGACTTGGGCAATTCCAGTAGGACAATGCGACACCCCAAAAGTCCAGAATTGCTTCAGCGTGGCTCCGGGAACACTCTTCTGAGTTTAAACACTTCCGCTGGCCATCAGACTTCCTAGACATGGACATTATTGAGCAATTGAGCATATCTGGCATGCCTGGCAACGTGCTGTTCAGAAGAGATCTCCACCTCCTCGTACTCTTCCGGATTTATGGACAGCCCTGCAGGATTCATGGTGTCAATTCCCTCCATCACCACTTCGGACATTAATCGACTCCATGCAACGCTGTGCTGCGGCACGTCTGCGTGCTCGCTGGGGCCCTTTGCGATATTAGGCAGGTGTACCAGTTTCTTTGGCTCTTCAGTGTAGTTCTTTTATCTGTTGACGCCCAAATAGTATATCTGTTTCGAGACTAGGGGAACTCACCAGCCACTTTACGAAAGAACTGGAACTAGCACCATAAAATTATTCCACTAAAGACAGGGAACAACAAACGAGAGGCATCGTCAGTCACTGAACAACATTAATTTAACCACTAGCTGGTGCACATTGCAGACTGCTGGGAGACATTGTCACCAAAACAACCATACAGTGAGCGTGGACTCAAGTTATTAGTTCTCAGGACGTACCCTATGTTGTGCCCAATTTGTCCCAGGTCTTTAGGCGATGTGGAGCAGAACAAGAGAGCACCAGTATTCAGCAAGAGCCTTCATTTCCGTTCCCCCCAAGCGCACTCGTAAATAGGAACTTGTTCCAGGTGTAGGAAACGTATCTGTACCTGCATCAGATCTGCGACCCCTACGGACACGGGGGTCGTCTTTCCTCCTCGACCCGGCTGTGGAGGAAGGCGATGCAGATTGTGTGGACCACAGCGATGCATCAGTCGCAAGCCGATCCTTTTGGTCCGCTGCCATTTATTTAGCCGTCGCTGCCATTATTTACTGCTACCTTTCCTCAAGGAGGGACCAGTCCGATCTGGGAGGTTGCTCTCCTGCCCTACTATTAGAGCTGACTGTAAAGTTTTAGTTATCAGCCAGAAAGAAATACGCTGTGAAGATGAAAATTGGTGATGCTGATACTCCCTCTCCACAATTTCACCCTTCAATGGGACACAGTTTTCCCAACTACAGATGTCTTGGTTTGGATCTGGGTTTCACAGATCTGCGTTACGGCTGTTCATGAATCGCTCCACTTAGAAAATCTGTTGGTCGTCATTCTGGAATTAGCTGCCACGCAAGTTTTTTCATCTGAGGAAAGAGAAAGGATATTCTGGGTGCCAGATGCCGAGAAACCGGAGGGTGAGGCGATATTTGACAACCCAGAGAAACAGAATGTGTCACTATGGCCTGTGTGGGTTTAAGAGGGGTGTTGTCTTGGAGCAAACAACAGCCCCTTACACAGCTTTCCGCGATGCTTTGTCTTCGCAGCCTACTGTAACCTCATCAGAAAATTCCAGTTCTATAGCCCTTGGCAGTTTGCCTCTTATCACCATAATCTGTTTGCACATCACCATGTCGTTCCCAAAAAACACTCTGTCACACCATGCTCGTTGATAATTCGGTCTTCGGCTTGTTTGGCAGTGGCGAATCCACATATTTCCACTGCATTCGTTCTCCTTTATCTCAAGATCATTGCGATACACTCAGCACTTGTCCAGGGTGATTAGTTGGCTAAAGAAGTCATATGGATTGGCCGGAACAGTTACAATATTCCCGCTGCTGCCTCAGTTCGGCGGGGCATACTGAATGGGCCTGAGCAAGCACGGAATCCTGCCAGCCGTGACGTTTCTCATGCCCAAAATATCGTGAAAGATGCTGGAAACTGATTTTCAGATTTTCCACTATCGCCTCGACTGTGATACAAAGGTCTTCGAGCACGAGGGCCTCCTCTTTGCAATTTCCAGTTCTTCACAGAGAGGTGGCCTGCTACCTCGTTTTTGATCACTCATGCTTGTTTGATCACAACAGAAGCGACCACGCCACCCATTGTATTGTTGCGGTTTTCTTCCACCAACACAGCATTGGCTGAAGCTGCGTTGTTTTCCTTCAAATAGAGAAATGCACTGCACTCTGTTCTATCAACGGGCCGCGCCATTTTGTTTTGTATCCTCTTGTGGCGTGCTATGGAACTGTGGCACGACGATTTCAGTGTGTACCAGGATGCGGACATTTTCTCGGAGAAATTAATCACTTAACTTTACTTTGTCGAGGTAGCAGCTAAGGCTTCATGGCCACTGTGCGTTTCTTGTGGTCCCATAGTCATAGCGTAGTAACCTGTTACTGCCAGGCCACGCATTGCAAGACAGTACGCACGAAAAACTCAAAATTCGCAAACTTGTGGATAGTCTTCAGAGTTATACCTTATTGCTCGTTAGCTCCGGAGACCTTTGGCGGCAAGCAAAGCTGTGCGCAGGCGGCCAGCAATGTGGGTTAGAGGCACGACGTCGCCTTTTCCATACAATGGGCGCAGCCTTGAAGCGATGCCGCTATTTCGGGTGCCGGCTCAGCGCATCGCACCGACTAGCGCGGTCTGGAGCCGAACGCTCTCACGGGCGCGAGAGCAAACGGGCAAAAAGAGCCGGCAGGGGGAGGGCGGAATACTCGTACTGTACACAGCCCGCGGCCGTGGGCGGCCGCTGTCGGCCACTTGCTGTTGCATAAACACGGATCCATTAGCGGCGCGCCGCGACCTTGCCACAGCGCCCCGGGAGGCGTCCTCCAGGCCGCCGCCAACCGTCACAAACGACGCAGCTGGGCGTCAGTCTGCGAGAGCAGCCTGAAGAGCTCGCGACCTGACACTGAGGGACTGTGTTTCTTGCGTCAAAAATGCACTAATATTCGAGGTAATAATTTTTAGATGAATGTAAAACTACACCATGTGATCAGAAGTATTTGGACACCCCATGTAATGCGGAACTGCCCAATAGAGTCACGAGAGGTGGACCAGCATAAAAGCGAGTCAGTAGAGCAGTAATTGCAGGATGGATCGGGCAGGAGAAATCAATGACTCTGAACGTGGACTGAGGTACAAATACAAAGGGCACATGAAACTTCCTGCCAGATTACGACAGTGTGCCAGATCGAAACTCGAACTTGTGTCCTTTGCCTATCGCGGACGGGTGCTCTACCAATTGAGCTACCCAAGCACGTCTCATGACCTGCCCTCACAGCTGCACTTCGACCAATACCTCGTCTCCTGCCTTCCAAACTTCACAGAAGTGCTCCTCCGAAACTTGCAGGACTAGCGCTCCTGGAACAAAGGGGACTGCGAAGACATGGCTTAACTACAGTGTGCAAATTTCGTTCTGGAAACATCCCCCCCAGGCTGTGGCTAAGCTATGTCTCCGCAATATCCTTTCTTCCAGCCGTACTAGTGCCGCAAGTTTCGCGGGAGAATTTAAGTGACGTTTGGAAGGTAGGAGGCGTGGCGCTGTCGGAAGAAGAGCTGTTAGGATGGATCGAGAGTCGTACCTAGTAGCTCAGTTGTTAGAGCATTTGCCTGTGAAGGACAAAGTTCCCAGGTTGGAGTCACAGCCCAGTGCACAGTTTTAATCTGGTAGGAAGTTTCATATCAGCGCACACTCCACTGCAGCGTCAAAATTTCATTCTGGAAACATTGGGGACATTCCAACCATCCTTGTTGTGAATTGGCAGGAGACAATTCACGGAGTTTGGAGGAAGCCGAAAGGCACGCGTTTAAGCTCACGCAGGCTGGCGTGATGTCTGGAACAGTTATAGGAGTTGAGTCTAGTAAAAAAAAGGAGGTAACTGGTAGAATACTTAACTTTAATCCACAATTGGTGAACATCTCTCTTGACGGTACATGCATCCCAAGGTTAATTACAATCTCAATATAAACTGGTAATGGCGCCTTGCTAGGTCGTAGCAAATGACGTAGCTGAAGGCTATGCTAACTATCGTCTCGGCAAATGAGAGCGTATTTGTCAGTGTAGCTTCGCTAGCAAAGTCGGCTGTACAACTGGGCGAGTGCTAGGACGTCTCTCTAGACCTGTCGTGTGGCGGCGCTCGGTCTGCAATCACTGACAGTGGCGACACGCGGGTCCGTCGTATACTAGCGGACCGCGGCCGATTTAAAGGCTACCACCTAGCAAGTGTGGTGTCTGGCGGTGACACCACACTCCTAGAGCTGCCCAGGTCGACTGTTGATGAAGTGTTTGTGAAGCAGAAAAAAATGGTTCAAATGGCTTTGAGCACCATGGGACTTAACTTCTGAGGTCACCAGTCCCCTAGAACCTAAAACCACTTAAACCTAACTAACCTAGACATCACACACATCCATGCCCGAGGCAGGATTCGAACCTGCGACCGTAGTGGTCGCGCGGTTCCAGACTGTAGCGCCTAGAACCGCTCGGCCACTCCGGCCGGCGAAGCAGAAAAGTGAAGGAACAGCCACAGATAAACCGAGACCAGGCACGACTCATGGGCTGATGGGCAAGGACTGTCGAGGATAGTGGAAGGCGGTTGTTGTAAAACATCTCATGAAATCAGCAGCAGGAATGACTCGTGAGCTTCAGGGTGCTAGCAGCAGTCCAGTTATCACAGTGCCTCTACATAGGGAGTTAAAAAGAACTGGTTACAGCAATCGTGCGGCTCCTCACCATCCACACATTTCTGTAGTCAATGCTAAGCGTTGCCTGAGGTGTAAAGAGCGACGCCAATGAACAGCGGATGACTGGAAATGAGTGATCGGGAGTGATGAATCACGTTACACGCTGTGGTGGAAGGGTTTGGATATGGCGAATACCTGAAGAACGTTATCTGCCATCATGTGTAGTGAGAACAGCGAAATATGAAGGAGGTTGTATTACAATTTGGCTGTGCCCGCATCTCGTGGTCGTGCGGTAGCGTTCTCGCTTCCCACGCCCGGGTTCCCGGGTTCGATTCCCGGCGGGGTCAGGGATTTTCTCTGCCTCGTGATGGCTGGGTGTTGTGTGCTGTCCTTAGGTTAGTTAGGTTTAAGTCGTTCTAAGTTCTAGGGGAGCCGGCACGGTAGCTCAGCGTGTTCGGTCAGAGAGCCGTTTGGCCTCTGTAATAAAAAAACTGAGTGGAAGGATCAACCACCGAACTTAAACAGGATGTCTTGCGACGTCCGCAACGACCAAACACAACGAAAAAAAAAGAGGACTGATGACCATAGATGTTAAGTCCCATAGTGCTCAGAGCCATTTGAACCATTTGAACCATTTGAACCATTTGGCTGTGTTTTTCTTGGTTGAAGTGTCGTCCCCTTATTGCACTTAAGAAAACATTAAATACAGGAGGGTACGAATTCATTTCACAGGATTCTTTACAGTCCAGGAACAGTGCGAAGACGATGATAATGCACCCTCCAATAAAGAAGCATAAAGCAATTGTTTCTAGAAATTCCTGAAATGGACTGGTCTGCCAAGAATCTCAACCTGAAGCCAATGGAACACCCTTTGATGAGTTAGAACGTCGAATTCGTTCCAGACCCTAGTATCGAATATAAGTACCTCATCTGGTTTCGGCTGTTGAGGAACCAAGGGCTGCCATTCCTCCACAGGCATTCAGACACCTCATTGAAAGTGTTACCAGCAGAGTTCTAAACACCATAAAGGCGAAATGAAGACACACTCCATATTGTTGTCCACTAATATGTGTCTGGATACTAATGATTAGACAGTATAACTTTGGGAGTGCTCCAAGGTATAACATGTTATGCCTGGACTTACCTGTACGCTACTGTGAACGTCAGTGTCTGTGCCCTGTATGGGGCTTCTGTTTGTCCTGGAGGTAATGGACCAAGTCTGTAATGCTTTTACATGTGTTGTGACCGAAACCCATTTTGAAAAGTCCTATAGACTTTCCCATGATAGTATGTATCTACCAGTACTTGATGGAAATCGACTAAGTCTAGGCAGGAGCCGCACTTTGCTGAGGAATGCTATTAGAGCGAGCAGGAAATGGCCGATGAAAACGCCTGCACTCTGCTTCTGAGGGTGACTGACTGAAGGATATAGATGTCAAAAAATCTTGTGGGTCGACTAAGAGCTCACGAAATCGAGGCGGCCTTTGAAGGTGCATGAAGTTGCGGCTTCGGTGTTTATTGCCTACAGTACAATGTTCACTCACCTCTGATGATCTTCTGCAGCTCTCGCCTGCCCTAACACAAGTAGGGAAACTGACTGCATTCAGGCATAGTCATTTATGGTCCTTATATAAACAAACACCACCTATCACCTCCCTTGGCCCGCCTTTTCCAGCAAGGCGTGTGCACTCTGTGTACTGCAAGCAGATAGTGGGTTCAATTAATACACAAAAGAAATCTCACACAAGCTCCTGACAGAAACACTAAGGGCTTCAGGAAAATCTTTAATGTATATGAAAATGGCCTGTAAGGGCGTAAGTGCACTATCCATCCTCCTCCAGCGCACCTGAAAAATGGATCCAGAGAGTCAATTCAGTACCTTTCAAGACAGTTGCATTATCATTCCATTTCTTCTCCTATTGGCTAAGAAATGGCAGAAAATTATTCCATTGGCTGTCTGGATGGATTGTAGACCCACCAACACAAGACTGCATCCTGCCCCCTATCCCTCCACTTGTTGCCCTCCGAGAGTACAAATAAAACACACTCTACATCTTGCATTCACTTCAGTGTTACTCTGGTAATCAGCAGCTGCAACTGTGAAGCATTCACGTAATTTCTCTGGTTATAGGATGAGTGGAGCAGATGTCCTTGTGACAATATTGCATGTCTGTATCTGGAAAAGAGTGCTTGTACTTGTATAAACATGATCCATGTTTTTTTATTGCAGCATGGCGTCACTGCTGATGGATGTTGAAACTGTAGATCTCTTGATGAAATTAAAAGGAACTTATGCGAGAGATGGCTGATTTGTAGTGACTGAACCAGCATCACTAATCAACAAAGAGTGTGATCATAAGTGTACGTCTTTATACACACTGGTGTCCATAATTAAAACAACAAACGGAAATTTTGCAAGGATGCATTTATTTTGCTACAAAACAGTTTAAACAGGTGATAGTAAAGAAGAAACAATGTAAAGGATGTAAATAAATGCAACATCCATAACGGTAGACAAAAATGCTCTTCGTTTTTTTCCATCTTAACAGATTTGCACACACATTCTGGCAACTGGTTAATGTGCTCAGCGTGGGGTGCTACCACGTCCGGCTGCAACGCAGGCCTGACAACCACGGGACATGCTGCGAGTGATGTCATCAGTCTCATGTTGAGGAAAGAACGCCCCTTTTTCTGCAGAGCTGCTAGCAAGTCTTTTAGACTCGTTGGTGGATGCTGACGTGATGCATCCTGTCTCCCTAGTGCATCCCAGACATGCTCTATGGGATTCAAATCGGGAGAGCGAGCAGAAACATTCTATACATGCAGGCCGAGAGAGCTGACGCAGTGGTTAGCACACTGGAATCACATTCGGGAGGACGACGGTTCAAACCCGCGTTCGGACATCCTGATTTAGGTTTTCTGTGATTTCCCTAATCGCATCAGGCACATGCTGGGATGGTTCCTTTGAAAGGACGTGGCAAACGTTTTTCCTAATCCTATGGAACCGATGACCTCACTGTTTGGTCCCCTTACCCCAAATCAACCAAACAACTGCAGGTGCAGTATCTTCCATTAGAAGAAAATATCAACTACCTGTGCTCTTTGAGGTCGAGCATTATCGTTCATCAATACACAGCAGTTAAATCTGGCCGATTCACCTGTACAATTTCATGAAGCCCTACCCACTTCGTTAAGGTTCAAATGGTTCAAATGGCTCTGAGCACTATGGGACTTAACTTCTGAGGTCATCAGTCCCCTAGAACTTAGAACCACTTAAACCTAACTAACCTAAGGACATCACACACATCCATGCCCCAGGCAGGATTCGAACCTGCGACCGTAGCGGTCGCGCGGTTCCGGATTGTAGCGCCTAGAACCGCTCGGCCACTTCGGCCGGCACTTCGTTAAGGATCCTCCTCGATATCGGTATATATATATATATATATATATATATATATATATATATATATATATATATATATATATATATATATATATTGTGTGTGTGCATGTACATATGTGTAAAATTACACCTGTTTTACTGATGACTAGCCAGGTACACGATGAGTAATTGCTGGCACAATCCACGATGCAATGACGTTAATGCCGTTCTCGGCTGTAAGCTCACAGAGATCAACTCCAGTTGTAAGGTGCCTGAATAGGTGAAAGTGGTAATTCTTCTTTCTGTGATAATAACAGTTATGCTTGATCGCAATACCTATGAGACCGTTGTTTCTAGGGAGTTTGGTGATGTTAGAAGGGGTTGACACTACAACCGCCGTGCGAATTTGTGGGTGTCATTTGCTAGCAGCGAATTTTATCGAACAAGTAGACAAGTTTAAGGCACTTAAAATATAAAAAGGCTCTTATTTAAGGGGAATATCAATGCACTATCCTGATACTGTTAAATTTCACATATTTATATCTTGTATTCTCAGGAACTATTGTAGGGAAAAAAAAGCTTTGCCAGGAAACAGAGTCATATCTTATACGTTCACTGATGTATTATCAAGTATCGATTTTTTTGGGAATCTAGATATGAATTTTTTAGTGAAGGTCAATGAAGAGACAGCCTAAAACTCTCCAGCTCTGTAATCTGTATCAACCAGATGCAATCTGTTTCACCATTTGAGGGATGCTGCAGCTTGTGTTGTATGTTTGATCATAATTTCTGCTTCGGAGACTCGTTGTTTATCCAGTTCTTGTAGGCTTGCAGACTTAATTCCAGATCGCTTCAGAACCTTTGTTCTACCTGCATGTGCATCACTTAAGTTGACCACAGCGTCACTGACCCCATTCTTCAATGTTTTCAAAGCCAAGAATACGTTTCTTGGCACCCTGCTCCATACGACATTGTCGAAAGACTCCTTTACATTTAAGGTGTTTTTCTGTGAGGCATTTTTTCAGAAGATCTGGGTGCGCTAGATCTCTTTATACTGGCTTTATTATTGTTCCAGCAGCTTCAGGGCAGGTGTTTCTATGGGTACATTCGGTTCCTACTGCCTCAGCTTTGCGCTGTTTACACCAGCCAATTCAATACAAGTTGTGCTGTGGCTTCCCATCACTTGGCATCTTGTGGAAAAACGTTGCC
Source organism: Schistocerca cancellata (assembly GCF_023864275.1). Taxonomy (NCBI): domain Eukaryota; kingdom Metazoa; phylum Arthropoda; class Insecta; order Orthoptera; family Acrididae; genus Schistocerca; species Schistocerca cancellata. Next base: position 331,408,548 of record NC_064631.1, read on the forward strand.
CAAACTGCATTTCTCATTCATTCCAGACTGTTTGTATCCTCTCAGACGGCTTGGCCGTAGGATTCATTTAATAATTGATTGTTTTGTCAGTCAAACATCCTCTAATGGTCTTGCCACCTTCAAACATTTTGCTGGAAAAATTCTGCATGTTTTTACATAGTTGGGTACCCATTTGTTTCCGCACACAACAGACGAATTGTAACTTTTGCGATGTTGGGTCGTCAAATGGCCTACTGCCAGTTACTGATTTTAATGAACTGAAATCACCATCATATTTGAATTTAGCATTGCGAATACTGTGTTGTTTTTAAGGGCGCTGAAAGATCTTCACAGCTGAGGCACTTTCGATTCCTCCACTGTAGCCCTCATAAGTTTTTTGAAAGTTTTGTTCATGCATTTTTTTTTCGTTATTGATGCCCACTTCTGCACATCCATAGCAATGTTATGACAATACATAAACAATAAGCACCTTCCCAGTATCAATACTTACAGCAGCTGCACAAGAATTTTTTGATTCATGGGCCTTTTCTGCCATGATCCATCAAATGCTAAGCAAATGTCGTTGTTTCCATAATTTTCTTGAACTGGTTTCACTGCTGTAAATTTAGTTCGCTGTTTACTGTTTCCCCTAAAGCATCTTGTATCTTGAAACATTAGTAGGGGAGTTTGATATATTCATAAGATCACACGAAGTTATCAAAGCCCTTGGGATTTTACCAATACATCTCAGCCCATAGAAATGTCTGATATTCATCTCAAAAAGTACTATTTCTACATTCTTGTGGTGTCCAAAATTCTTTCTTACTCTCACAGCTCGAACGAGAGACTTCCAAACTAAGAACTACATCATTCTTTTTGAAGACATTTTCAGAAACTATTAGTTCTCTACCACACAAATCACAGCATGTAGTTTGATGAAACACTGTTTTTCATACAGTTAAACTTATATTAAACTGATATCACAGGCACTGGTTTCACTATAGGCTTCATTACTGTTCAGAAGCTTCTTCTTGAAAGCACTTGGTGAAGAACTTCGTTCAGTGTTGCTTGCACTAATCTCATTCTCTGGATGTAAATTTCCAACAAGACATTTCCTGTGGATCCATTTCCCTCATCTCTTCTCTTCTTAAATTTTCTGTTTGGTAAAATCGTATTAAAGAGTGAAACACAACTCAGTGAGCAACAATTTCAAGTATACACAACAAGAGATGTAATGCACCTTTTCTAAAAGTGAATGTTGCCATGCATTATACCACAAACAGGAAGTAATATCACAGCCAGCAGTGTAGCCAATCTATGGAGCAGAATGTTTAGTATTAATCAACATACATCACCGCCTTCTAGAGCAAGCTGTTTCCGAGATATCTTATCGCAACCGAACAAGTGCTCACAAAACCTATAGAAATTACATGTTCGGTAAATTATTTCAAAATAAATTAAAATCACTTAGTCACCCAAAATCAACGAAACATACATCAAATGAAAAAACTCCAAGCAACAATTTTCCATAATAATCTGAAGATGGCCATCTTATATCCACACCACCTTTTGTACTTGCCTTAAAAAGAATAGAAGAACACAACATCTATTCACTTTCGTCGAAGCAAAAGCTCCAGGAAGCTCATACAACGCACTATTAGAAAACTGGGAGATATTTTTGTATCCCACCGCAAGATGAAGAAGGTTAATCTTTGTGAAGTAGTAGAGAAGCTTGCTAAACGTTAATACTTTTAGTTCGTTGCCGTAATTGCTATGTAAATAAGTTATGACATCCTGTTATCTTAAATAACATACACTTTAAAAAATCAAAGAAACGTTATTCTATAAACTCAGACGGTGAATTTTCGTTGTAAAAGGAAGTGACAACGAATTCATACAATCGAATGACACAAGTTTACTGTTACTTCACAATTTACTTCTTTCCCTGACGCATTTCAAAGGTTTAAATCTTCATCATCAATTGGATTTATGTGGGTTAAAACTAGATCTATGTGTTGTGGTATGTCTTTGAGATTTTCCTACCACGTGGCACTGTTTTATGGGAGTCTGTGGCCAATCGAGACAATGTCATATGTTACCCGAAAGTCGTAACACAACACATACATGTTTTAATCCACATAAATCTAGATGATGGCGATTTAAACCTCTGAAACGTGGCTTGTAAATAAAGTGACAGTGAAAGTTAACAGTAAACTTGTTTAATTCGTTGCCGGTAACATTCACGGTAAAGCGTAACTAAAAATGTTTACATTTGAAAAATTTATACCAGCAGGGAATGTTCGTGGATCCATCGTATTTACACAGAAATTTCTTTCGAGAACTTGAAGTTTGTTATTTCTGGTCGTAATAACGCTGGTTTCTCTTACGAATTAAGAAACACATTAAGTACCGCACTAATACCTTAAATTCACGTAACTGAGCTCAGAAGCCTATTTTGATAATAACTTAAGAAGAACGTGAGTCTCGGAGTCCTCGGTAGTATAGTGGTTAGTATCCCCGCCTGTCACGCGGGAGACCCGGGTTCGATTCCCGGCCGGGGAGAAATTTTTTTCTCTTCTGCAGCGGTTTTTTTTCACGAGTACAGTAGGAAATAGATGACATATACTTGAAGTTTTAACAAAACCTCTATTTTTCAACGGTGTTACCACAATTCGACTGCAATGTTGACAAGATTTTGGACTATCGCACAATACTGGTACTTGTAGTTTTTGAAACACGAGTGAGCCATAACCTTAGTTCTTCACCAGAGTTCTAGAATTTCTCTTGTCAAAAGAAATGCCATTATTTGTAACAAGCACAGAAGCGTGTCGAGATGATGCTGCGCCCCTGGCAGAAATGCTAAGCGTCGTTTCTTTCTCCCCTCCCCCCACCCTCTCCGGCGTCCAATCGTTCCACCATAAAACAACCTTTCTGCAATTTTTTCTGTGCAGATTTATCAAATTTTATTAGTAAGCTTAATAAAAATTACTAGATACTGCTAAATATCACTTAAATGAAGTATGTTGAAAAATATTGCACATAGCAAATGAAATGTGTAATTATAGTAAATAAGTTATAAATGGTAGAAAATAAATTAAAAAATGAAAGTAAAACAAAATCTTTATGTTATTGTTTATGACAGCTACTGTACATTGGTCTTAGTATGACACACACTAAAGAATATATCTAATTTTGTCCTTCTAAAATGTTAGTCGGAAATAAAAGAAAAAGGACTGTAATTATGATCTGAGAAAATACCCATTCCAAGAATTTTTTATACTATAATTTTATTTTTCATTTCCTAGCTTTGAGCGTAGTTCATTAACTCACTGAAGTAAATTTTAGTTTCTGTGTCCTATGCGATCGGAAAGATAGCTAAATTTGACAGTCTGCTTTGACCCATACTCGACCTTAATCAGATTTTATTTTTGATTCGCTGCAACTGCATTCACTGATTAACAAACTGCAGCTGTCTTTATGCACAAAAACTAAAAAAGCTCCCATAGCATTATTTATCAGCAACAGAGGGCTTATTCTTGAATTAACTACATCACCCGCTCGTCGACCTTTGGGATCCTACAATACCGTAGGAAAGTGAAATGATGATTGGTAACTATGTGCGTTTCCCTCTCAGGCCGAGAGGAAGACTATTATGTCTCGTAGGCAGAAGATGGGAAACGGCTGGTGTAGGACAACGCGCATACCCCTCCATGTTAATTCTTAAACAGGCTTTCGGTTCATCTCTTTTTCTTTTCCTTTTGTACAGGTTTTTCGCTCCATCTGTGCCTGTGCTCTTTGGGAGGGGTAAGGGGGGGGGGGGATACTTTCTCGCCACAGCCTCGTTACGGTTCTGGTAACCAGCAACCAAAAATATATCAAATGAAATGAGTGCCGAAACTGACGTTTAATATAATTGTAGTTGTTCCTTGTAAGGACAATTTTAAAAAGTTATATGAAAGAAACACTAGATATTGAATGTATTGTAAGGTTTCATGCACGTCACTCCCACTGACGGGAATCTTCACTACGATAACTTTACATTTTTGTGCTCGGAAACTGTGGAATGTATGTACTACTTTGGTTTCGTCTCCTGTTAATTCCGTGCTTTTATAGCCAGAACGCCAACAGTTATTATATTAGAACATCAAATCTAAATATACTGGAATTTCAATCAAGAGCGCAAATCCACACATGACTTCCCAGGAGGGTCTGAATGCTTCGTAACAGAAAGAAAACGAAAGTTAAGTTTCACGATAAGGTTTTTATCGCAATGGTGGAATTAGCGCGAATGTCGTCTGGACTACTGGATTACAGCACAGTGAGTTTCAGTAATTTTAAGACTGAACACACTAGAAGCAAGCAAAAATCTGATTAGTTGCCACTTACTAACTAACAGTTAAAAGATTTTCAGTCTGTAGATATTTTGTGATTCGTCCTATTAGAAATGAGTTATTCTTGGTTATCATTGGCTTAGATCTGTTCTAATCTACAGATCAACCACGATGTGGATGTACTAGAAGCATACCATTTTACAGTTACTTTGGAAGAGTAAAGTCAAGTATTTGCTTCTGCTCGAATATGAAATGTTGCAGGAGCGGTGTTGAAACAGTTACGATGTGAAACCTTCACCCAGTTCGTTTTACGTATTGGCAAGAGGCTTCAAATCATTACGAGCGGACTGCGAGACAGATGTGGCAAACAAATTACACGTTACGTTCAAAACTTCAGAATACTGAAAAGCCTTCCGCCGCAGATCTCTGTTCCACTAACTGGACGTACACGGATAGATGCATAACGTTGATAAAATCAGTAGGGGATATCATTTTCTTAAACATTTCATTTGTCAACATGTAACATTACCCTATTTACACGTGCTGATATGCTTCAGGGAGCTGCGCCTCCGTTGGCTCTGGCTGAAAATCCACTGACGAAAGTGTGTGATGACATCTACACCAGGTTTACAGTCGAATACACTTTAACTGCACTTTGATATTAATATTAAACAACCTACAGTTTATGGTCAGTTCAAGTCTCATAAAGGACAAGCCACATACTGCATTCTGTTGATGTCCAATATTACGATTGTTCGAGTGCAGTAATTTGACACTGAAGTGAGCCAAAAGCTTGCATGTGGCAAGTAAATCATTAATGTGTTCCCCGATTGTACTGTCCTTACAAGTAGATGCCCACATCAAAACGAAAACGATGTGCACGGTAAAATAATATAATTTGGAAATAACACAATTCACAGTCGGATGCTGTTGCCACAGTAAGCATTATTGAAGATTAACACAGTTCACAATCAATCATTGATAAGCGGCCACTGAATTACAGAAAGATGTCCAGGATGCGAAAGCTAGATAAAACACCGGCACGTTCGACGAGTTGTAATTTGCGCTGATTCGTCTGCGGTACATTTTTAAGACGCACATAACCTGCCGGAGACTGACTGAAATAGCTTCCAGCAGCCTCTTCTTTTGCAAGAGTTCAATAATTAGCAATATATTCAGCCATTGTTGTTTGCTGTCTTTTGGCAAACTACAATTAAAGATTTATATTTCTGAAAAACTGAGTAGTGGAATAATATTTGTTTGACTGAGACCTTTTAGATAAAATGGTGGCTGCTATTGGATTATACTGTCTAGTTTGCCAAATTATGGTATTCTATTTCAGTAACAAACAATGCTAATTACTGTGAAACTAAATGAAGGCAAAATTTACTAACATATTTCTAGCATTATTGGTTATCAAGATATACTTTTGATCTACTTTATCTGGAAGTTAGCAGTTAAGCACATGTTTACATAGGAACAATGATAACAAAGTTTTATATTACCGGTAATTTGCAATAAGTATAGTTTCTAGGTAATCTATTTACGTCAATGGCCTCTAATTGACCAAATGAATGTGACCCATAATGAAGTCAAGTTGGCTAAGTCCTGAGATATACCGAGCGAGGTGGCGCAGTGGTTAGCACACTGGACTCGCATTCGGGAGGACGACGGTTCAATCCCGCGTCCGGCCATCCTGATTTAGGTTTTCCGTGATTTCTCTAAATCGCTCCAGGCAAATGCCGGGATGGTTCCTCTGAAAGGGCACGGCCGACTTCCTTCCCTGTCCGTCCTTAATCCGATGAGACCGATGACCTCGCTGTTTGGTATCTTCCCCCAAAAACCAACCAACCAACCTGAGATAGTATTTGACATTTTTGGTATTGCACACATTCTCATAAAAAATAACTACTGAAAATATTTGCATAGAAGAAAATAAGGAATAAAATTTTTAGGGGGAAGGAAAACATAAAGGTCAAATTAATACACCTGCTTTGCTACAAACATAGCCCCAATCTTCTACCACATACTGTCCCTTGTGATGTAAGAAAAGAAGAAACTTTTGTCAAATTTTGCAAAAGTCTTCGTTACTCAGTTCTCCGTTACTCGGGTAGGTGTACTGTCGGGGAAAACAGTGTATCACCTAGAAGGGGAGGAGGAAACAAAATGAAACTTCTCTTGAGATGGTATCTGATGTTATTTGAGCGATTACAAAATAGAGTCAAATTTACAAAAAACTTGGCAGCATGAGCCCACTTACCAATATGATGCTGCACACCCTCTGGCCTCGATGAAAGCACTGATTCGGTTGGGAAGGCTGTCATAAAGCGGTTGTGGCCTCCCTTGAGTCAGATAACGACAAGATTATTAGAGTGGATGCAGCAAATAACTTCTTATTATAAGTAATCTTTATTTACAACAAAGTGCTTCGGCATTATCGGCATTTTCAATCACCTGCAATTACAATTTTGGCGAGAACAGCTATGGATGCCAATGTCGATTATATTAAAGTAGCTGATTTGTACTCACGTCTAGATTGATGTGATGTCCATATTACGTCGTTAGTGGACTGTTTTATAACTGTCACTGATTTAATAAGGTGGTAAATAACGTCAAGATATTGAAAATAAAATGTTAATTACGGCGTGACAGCAGTTTAACAGTTCCACCATTACTACGCAAATGTTTACAAAGATCGTGCAGATGAACAGCGATATTATTTTATAAACTAAAATTTGTTACGATTGTCCTTGGTTGTTGCATATGTTACTTCCGGTTTATCCATTTTCATTTTCTAGAAGTTCAATAAAGATTTTGAGATAATAGCATACAGAATTTAGGCACAAGTACTACCTCACAAACCTCATCAAACTTTTAGAATACGATAATGAATAAATCGGAAGTAACATATGCAACAACCAAAGGCAATCGTAACAAATTTTAGTTAATAAAATACTATCACTGTTCATCTGCACAACTTTGTGAATACACACATAAAAAAAAAAGTTTTGCATCACCCCGGTTCCCAGGAAGGGCTCTCAACAAGGGAAGTGCCCAGGCGTCTCGGAGTGAACCAAAGCAATGTTGATCGGACATGGAGGAGATACAGAGAGACAGGAACTGTCGATGACATGCTTCGCTCAGGCCGCCCAGGGGCTACTACTGCAGTGGATGACCGTTACCTGCGGATTATGGCTCTGAGGAACCCTGACAGCAACGCCGCCATGTTGAATAATGCTTTTCGTGCAGCCACAGAACGTCGTGTCACGACTCAAAGTGTGCGCAATAGGCTGCATGATGCGCAACTTCACTCCCGACGTCCATGGCGAGGACCGTCTTTGCAGCCACGACACCCAGCAACATACCGAATGGGCTGCTCAAGACTGGCATCACGTTTTCTTCACCGATGAGTGGCGAATATGGCTTCAACCAGACAATCGTGGGAGACGTGTTTGGAGGCAACCCGGTCATGCTAAACGCCTTATACACACTGTCCAGCGAGTGCAGCAACGTGGAGGTTCCCTGCTGTTTTGGGGTGGCATTATGTGGGGCCGACGTACGCCGCTGGTGGTCATGGAAGGCGCCGTAACGGTTGTACGATATGCGAATGCCATCCTCGACCGATAGTGCAACCATATCGGCAGCATATTGGCGAGGCATACGTCTTCATGGACGACAATTCGCGCTCCCATCGGTCACATTTTGTGAATGACTTCCTTCAGGATAACGACATCGCTCGACTTGAGTGGCCAGCATATTCTCCAGACATGAACCCTATCGAACATGCCTGGGATAATACTTCCTGGCAGGAAGTTTCATATCAGCGCACACTCCGCTGCAGAGTGAAAATCTCATTCTACGCCTGGGATAGATTGAAAAGGGATGTTTATGGACGATGTGACCCACCAACCACTCTGAGGGATCTCCGTCGAATCACTGTTGAGGAGTGGGACAATCTGTACCAACAGTGCCTTGATGAACTTGTGGATAGTATGCCACGACGAATACGGGCACGCATCAATGCAAGAGGACGTGCTGCTGGGTATTAGAGGTATCGGTGTGTACAGCAATCTGGACCACCACCTCTGAATGTTTCGCTGTATGATGGTACAACATGCAATGTGTGGTTTGCATGAGCAATAAAAAGGACGGAAATGATGTTTATGTTGATCTCTATCCAAATTTTCAAATGGTTCAAATGGCTCTGAGCACTATGGGACTTAACTGCTGTGGTCATCAGTCCCCTAGAACTTAGAACCACTTAAACCTAACTAACCTAAGGACATCACACACATCCATGCCCGAGGCAGGATTCGGACCTGCGACCGTAGCGGTCACGCGGTTCCAGACTGTAGCGCCTAGAAACGCACGGCCACTCCGGCCGGCCTATCCAAATTTTCTGTGCATGTACCGGAGCTCTCGGAACCGAGGTGACGTAAAACTTTTTTTTTGATGTGTGTATATAGCGCCGTAAGAGTGGAACTTTTTAACTGCTATTCTGTTTTCAACATCTTGACATCATCTACTATCTTATGAAAGCAGTGACAGTTACAGTCCGCTAACGACGTGAGTACAGATCAGCTACTTTAACATAAATGACACTGGCATCCATACCTGTTCTCACCAAAATTGCCATTGCAGGAACTTGAAAATGGCAATAAAACCGAAACCGTCTGTCGTAAATAAAGATTGCTTATTATAAGCAGCTATTTGGTGCACCTACTCTAATAAGCAGGTCGTTATCAGACATACATTATGCTGCTGGCCCTACAGAAGAAAAAATCTCCTGAGTCAATTAGTCCACAACTACTGCAATTGGTACTTGATATCCGAGTTACTGGTATAGGGACGGAGCTCACATCCGAACTGGTTCCACATATGTTCTATCGCGGCAGGTCTGGGAATATTGCTGCCACGGGAATACGTCAACATCACACAGACATTTCGTACAGACATGTTTCATGCGTGGACGAACAATCGCTTGTTAATAAATGGCACCACGCTGCCGTCACGTGAGACGTAACATTGAGGACGCAAGATGTCTTGACCTATCGTTGCGCTGTCAGAGCTCCCTCCATTACGACCAGCTGTGACCTGAAGTCATACCCGAGGGCTCCCAATAGCACGACGTCAGGAGTAACACTGCTCGGTCTTTCCAAAACAATGGAAGAATCAGACCTACCCTAGGTTGCCGGCTTACTCGCCGATGGTGGTCATCCGGGATAGCGCGGAACCGTAATTCATCGCTGAACACAGTGCGACGCTGTTTAGTAGCAGTCCGTGCCTCACGTAACGCCGCAACTCCAAAAGCAGCCGTTGGTGGTGTGATATTAACGGCTGCCTACGCGCGGGACGGTAATTCTTTGGTCCGGCTGATGCTAGTCTCCGACCAACGGTGTGGGATGTCACAAAATGTTGCAGCAGTCCATTACTTGTTCCTGGACGGTAAGAGCAGATGTGAAGGGGCTTCGATGCGTTTGGTGCACATTACGGCGATCCTTCCTTGTGATGGTCAGACGTGGTCGACCGGAATCTTAAGGACGAGTATGCCTACCTTCAAGTTCCTGCGCAGTCCAACATAGGACACTGTCACAACCGAATTCCCCACAAATTTGGATATTGCACGATCAAAAACGGCCAAATGAAGACCAAAAATGAGGCCCCTTTTAAACTCTGTCTGGTGCTGGTAACGCTGTGTCTCGCGTGTAGGTCGCGTCTCTGCATCTTTCGCATCTGATACTGTTCATGTCCCTTACATGTCCTACCAGGTATAGTTTATTTTTATTTAATCTTATGGCTAGGGCCTCCCGTCGGGCAGACCGTTCGCCGGGTGCCGGTCTTTCAATTTGACGCCACTTCGGCGACCTGCAGTCAATGAGGATGATGATGAGGACAGCACAACACTAGTCCTTGGGCGGAGAAAATTCCCCGACCCAGCCGAGAATCGAACCCGGGCCCAGAGGATTGACAATCCGTCACGTTGACCATTCAGCTACCGGGGGCGAACAACCAGGTATGGTAACAGCACTAAATACGAACAACACTAATGCCCTCTGGAGAACGTTCTACCTGTCACAGAAAATTTGCAACTGTAATCATTTACATATTCACTAATGATCGACATTTTGATTGCTCTTCTTTTTGTGTCAATATTTACCATTTATCAATTAAATCTTGTTTTAAAAGATGAAGTTAAGAACCACAGTAGGGGCTAAGTCTTTTGTGAGAGTGGTCTATCGCGATTACTCCCTGGAGATCCCGAAAAGGCAGATGAGCACTCACTGCCTTGCTTTGATTATCACTAGGTCTGGGGAATGCGATGGTCATCCCTTGCTATTGCTGCTCTCAGCTACATTTTAAACGCTGCATCTCCAGAAAACAGGAACAATATAATCGTTATCTGACTGCTGATCGTCGATCCAGAGCCGCTAACCTGTTTATTGCATCTTTTCTTCACATCTACACGTTGGATGTCCTATCACAGCCACCACACTCTGTAATATATTGATTATTCCTTGCTACTGTAGTGTTATCTTGAAGCTGTGAGAAAGGAGGACAGGTGCTCCAAGGCGCGGAAGCAGAGATGATGCTGAGGGCAGACGAAAGTAGGAGAGATATTGTTACATGAAGTAAATCGTAAGGTGAGAGCCTGGCGAAAATGAAGACGCCCCAGACGCGGTCCCGGGGCGCTAGTTACTCTTCAAGGAATTAACATGTACGTTCATTTGTCGTCTAGACGCTGTGGTAGGATGTCACCATTGAACAGGCACATACTGGCGTTTAAAGCCAGCTTGATAACAGCCCTGAGAACAGCAACGTCAGTAGGATCACAAGGGTTAGAAAGAGAGCGAAAACTCCAAAAAACTGTTGACCTAGCAGTCCCTGCTCCGGGGAGCCCGAGCGGCGGGGCTAAGTGACGTATAACAATAATGTTGCAAGCCTTATTTGGCAGAGCAGTTACGCTTAGCTTTCAGCTGAACAGTGTTGATACCAAATACGGACTTAGTACAACTGCATTAACATCCTCGCCTTTCGAGCAGCACAGGGGACCTAACTAAACCGTGATTGGCAGGCGCCTGCAAGAGACCTGCGGGATTGACTGGGTGGCTTTAAGTGGGAAAAACAGTGCCCCCACGCGACCCTTTAAAACCCCTAGATTCCGCATTTTGGCGGAGTTCTCAGTCAGACGATCTGGGCGCCGAATCCGCGTCCGTCGACTCCAGCCTCGGTCCAGCTCCTCGTAAGTCTGTTCTCTCACTTGGAGTGCCTCAGTGAACAGGGTCACATTCAGTATGTTTTGTTTTGCAACTAAGTTGTTGCCTTAAGATGCCGCTAGTGTTTACTACTGTGGTTAGCATCCATTCCTGGGACTTCTACACTGGCTTCTGTTGTGACAGTGTTTTTCATGCTTTTTCTAACCCTAGTACTAGCCTCTAGTGTATTAGTTAGTACTGCCTGAAATAAAAAAAATGTTTCAAAACCCTGTTTGTCCAAGTCTCCTCAACGAATTCCCTACCAAGTCTCACCACCTGCATTTCTAGTAAATGCCTGTAATAGTGTTGGCACAGATAGAAGAAAACAATCAAATGCCTTCACTGTGAATTGTCCTTCTGCCTTCTGCTCTGTACCGATCGGGAGCGCAGACTGGCCAGTAACCGCTTTTCTCCCTCTCTCACCTATGTCAGGACACGACAACTCCGCCGGCCTGGTTTGCCGAGCGGTTCTAGGCGCTACAGTCTGGAAACGCGCGACCGCTACAGTCGCAGGTTCGAAACCTGCCTCGGGCATGGATGTGTGTGATGTCCTTAGGTTAGTTAGGTTTAAGTAGTTCTAAGTTCTAGGGGACTGATGACCTCAGAAGTTAAGTCGCATAGTGCTCAGAGCCATTTGAACCAACGTCAACTCCGGCTTTCTCATATCTGCAATTACGTATATCACAGTTATGCTGCAGTACATACATTTAAAATTTTTTGGAACTGACCGCTTCAGACCACTCAGCATCATGATATCACAACACCACTTTAACTTAGTTGCAAGATCATCAGCAATAACTTGTACAACACCACGCCAGACTGCCAACGTCATCGCACATTGTACAGTACTTTTACTTCGACATGACATAGCATCTTTTAGTATTTAAATTTGCCTGTTTTTAGCCTATTTTAGCTGTAAATGTATGTTCCTCGACTAATCGGTACACAGCAAAGGCGAAACAACATGAGTGGAGTCAGACACATTCACTCCCCCAATTGGGTAATCTAAAATTACATTAAAACATTTTCCAATCATTGTAGTTCCTCTACAGTGAGGATGGTATTGAGGAGATCTCTACAGTGCCACTGTTATTGTGTTGGTGACACTGCCCACTAATTCTATTCATTTGTTTATTTGTTGTGGGACATTCTGAACCAAAGTTATTCGTTCATGGACTGAGGCACTATAAACTTCGTAGAAAGATGATAACATTTAAAACAAACGAGAAGACAGAATAGTAGCTGTTGTTTTAGAAATGAATGACGTTACAGCGAATGACTCAAAACTTCTGTAAAGCACTACTATGCAGAACTGGAGGAATGTGTTACAAGGAAACCTTTCGACCCAACGGTTTAAGGACATCAGGGTTATCATTCAAAGTTTTCAGTTCTACAGGAAGTCTATTGAAAGTGGAACCTGCTGGATGGTACTTAACTTTATGGGGCTACTATGCAAGTTGTGGGATTTGAGTTATACCTGTTTATGCAAACCACTAAATATTATTATGTTACTGTTCCCTCCGAGACATGTTTTCGCACTTTGTGTCATCATCAGTGAGGCCTTATCTTAATGAAATCTGAAGACACATGTTTAACTGTGTAACTCGTGTGGGAAAATTAGCCCTAAAATATTTTTCTGTCTCTTGTAATTTTTTACATTAATTACTATCGCCCGTTTCGCCACGACAGCTATAATGAGCTTTGCGAGCTGCTTCACGCTTCTGTCACGAACAGTACCTCAGTGTCGTCGCAGTTCTAGGCGAGTAATGTTCTCAGTCAGCATTGGCGGCAGCATTCTGCACGTCCTTGTCGAAAGCTGGCAACAGCACTCTCAGCTTTTAGGCATAGAGTGTATTTGGTATTTCTCTCCACTTCCGTACTTGGATAGGATATGGAAAAATGAACACTGTGCGAGCTCTGATTTTTCTTACTTTATTTTCATGATTATTTCTCCCTCGTAATTTGGAGTCAACAAAATATTTTCACGTTCGGAGGAAAAAGTTGGTGAATGAAATTTATTGAAACGGTTCACAGTTTTAATGACTGTTTTAATGATTACCACCCCAACTCATGTATCGTATCAGTAACTCTCTTTTTCCGTATTTCACGATCATACAAAACGAGCTCCCGTCTTCGAACTTTATCGCGTTCCTCCTTAAATCCTGTTTGATAAAGATCCCATACCGCACGGCGATACTGCCGGCCGGGGTGGCCGAGCGGTTCTAGGCGCTACAGTCTGGAACCGCGCAACCGCTACGGTCGCAGGTTTGAATCCTGCCTCGGGCATGGATGTGTGTGATGTCCTTAGGTTAGTTAGGTTTAAGTAATTCTAAGCTCTAGGGGACTGATGATCTCAGAAGTTAAGTCCCATAGTACTCAGAGCCATTTGAACCATTTTTGAATGGCGGTACTCCAGAAGAGCACGCAGTCTTTTCTTCGCTTTCCCGACAATATTTAGTGTTGGTCCCAGTTTAAATTGTTCGTAATTGTAATCCCTAGGCAATTATTTAATCAACAACCTTTAAATTTCTGTGATTTATTGTGTAACAGAAATGTAACAGGTTGTTTTGGAACTCATGCCGAAGACCTCACACTGTTTACTGTTTAGGGCCTAGTCCATTATTTGCACAACAGAGATATCTTTTCTATATCATTTTGCAATTCAGTCTGATCTTCTGATGACTTTACTAGAAGATTAACTACAGCATCATCTCTAGATAACCCAAGACGGCAGCCCGCATTGTCTACTAAAGGGGTTACGTAGGTTATGAAACGCATTGGGTGTATAACGCGTCCTTGTGAAACCCCAGAATTCTGTTTCGTTAGATGAGTTGCCATCATCCTTAAACTCTCCGAAGTCGACCATTCGGCTTTCTTACTACGGTACCGAACTTAAGTGCTCCGGTTTGTAACGTTACGCCCAGATATTTAATCGACGTGATTTTTTCATTCAGCACACCGCTAATACTGTATACGAATATTGCAGTATTGTTGTTCCTACTCATCTGCATTAACTTACGTTTTCCTACGTTTAGAGCAAGCTGCCGTTCATTCATACCAAACAGAAATGTTATCAGGTATTCGTGTAACCTTCTGCAGTCATTCAATGGCGATAATTTCCTGTATACTACGGAGTCATCAGCAAACAGTGGCAGATCGTTGCTCATCCCTTCCATGCAGATCACTGCTCATCCTGTCCATCAGATCATTTACCTGTATACAGGGTGAAAAGTATTTAAACCGACAAACTCTGGGAGGTTGTAGGGGACATCAAAACAAATATTTTTCCCTAATGTCATTTTTTCCTATGGGGATTATTTAAACCAGTGGAGGTAGTATTACGCTCTTCAGTTGTTGGAGGCCGTATTACGATCTTTAGTTGCTAGAGGGCGTATTACGCTCTTCAGTTGTAGGCAACTGCTGTCCATCAGTGTAGTAGTGCATTGTCTCTGTTTACTAATGGAGCGATACACCTGGAGTGATTAAACTGATATGGTTGGTGCGTACTACGTAGAGCACCACAACGGACGAGCTGCGCAGCGGGTTTATCAACAACAATATCCTAATCGCCGTATCTCGCATCATACGACCTTTGCTGCTGTGTACCAAAAACTGCGTGAGACTGGGTCATTTAGCAGATTACCTAGACAGGGATGCCGTCGCACTTTAAGAAGGATGCAATTTGAGGAAGCTGTCTTGCAGCATGTGGAGCGGGATCCTTGAATCAGCACTCGTGCAACTGCACGTAACATGGGGACGAATCAGACGAATGTAAGAACAGTCCTTCTAGAAGAGCTGTAACGTCCATTTCGCTTACAGCGTGTCCACAACCTGGAACCAGTTGATTATCCACCCAGAGCACAGTTTTCGCAGTGGTACCTGGAACAATGTGAAATGCATCCTACATTTCCATCTTCTGTGCTGTTTACCGATGAAGCAACGTTCGGGCGTGATGGAATCTTCAACATGCACAACTCGCATGTGTGGAGTGAGGATAACCCACATACCACAGTTACCAGCGTTCATGAAGTGCGGTTCTTCGTTAATGTGTGGATCGGTGTTGTTGGGGACTGTTTAATTGGGCCGTATCTGCTACCTAGGCCATTAAACGGCAGGCACTATTACAATTTTCTCTCCAGAGCATTGCCAGAATTGCTGGAAGACGTCCCGCTCCCTACAAGACAACACGTGTGGTTCCAGCATGACGGGGCGCCGGCACATTTCAGTCGTCGTGTGCGTTGATTCCTGGAACGACGGTTCCCAGAAATGTAGGTTGACAGAGGTGGTCCTGTACCATGGCCTGCTCGATCCCCACATATGTCCCCTCTGGACGTTTTTGTGTGGGGAGAGATGCGCAAACTTTTTTACGCAACTCCTGTTGCATCAGAAGAGGATTTGGTTGCCCGGATTGTAGCAGCAGCAGGAACAATTCAGGATCCTCCTGGGGCTTTTGCCCGTGTGAGACAGAACATGATCCGACGGTGTAACCTTTGTTTACGTGTCAATGGAGGCATTTTTGAAAATCTACTGTAACTGAAATTGGGTTGTGTTAATGTGTTGTCTCTTGGTCATAAAAAAATGGAAAAGTATTTGCTGGTCTAATTAATTTGCCGCCAGAGAAATCTTCCTCTACCGGTTTAAATACTCCTCATAGGAAAAAATAACATCAGGGGAAAATATTTGTTTTGATGTCCCCTACAACCTCTCATAGTTTCTCGGTTTAAATACTTTTCACCCTGTAGAGAAAAGGAGGGGTTCCATCAAAGTTCCCTGGGGCATTCCTGCTGACTACCTTAACTTTGATGGAGCGTCTATTACGATGCAGTCGCGTTAATGTGATCACCGCCAATTTTTTACGTCAATAACCACTCACATGAAATGTCTCGGAGGGGTAGGGGGGACGCGGGAAACAGCGCAGTTGTTATTGTAATGCGGAAAAGGAGCGTTTTCTCTGATGTCCAAATGGGCACGATCATCGGCTTTTGGACCATGGTTCGAAGCATTTCCGAAACGGCTAAGTTTGTAAACTTTCCGCGAAAGGGTGTGGTTACAGTATACCGTGTATGGCAAAATGGCGCTATCCGAAACCAGCATTGAAGCATCTGTGGTGCACCGCGGGCCACAGACAACAGGGGCGAACAACGGCTGCGCATATGTCTACTGGCGCATAGATGTGCAACTGTTGAGCAACTTACCACCCAGATGAATCAAGGGGCTATCAACAGTGTCTCGTCAAAGAGATCAGAATTATATTAATACCTTCAGCTGCTAACGGGCGTTGATATATATCAACAGGTGAAAATGTGTGCCCCGACCGGGACTCGAACCCGGGATCTCCTACTTACATGGCAGACACTCTAACCATCGGAGTCCCCGAGGGCACAGAGGATAGCGCCACTGCAGGGACTACATCGCTCTCGCCTCCCGCGAGACCCACATTCTCAACTTATATGTCCACACGCTACATTCGCAGTGTCCCACCCCAACACACTCATTACTCGTGGAAGACATCCTTACCAAGTCCCGTAAGAGTACGGGGAGTATGTGTGCATCCGCACAGAAGAAGAAGGTCGTGGCCAGTGTTGCCAGAACTATATACTTATATGGGTATAGTGTCTGTTCTTTCGGACATGTCCGAAAGAACAGACACCATATCCTCAAAGAGAGTTCGGCGAACGTTGCTGCTCCTGGGCCTCCACAGCA
Source organism: Schistocerca cancellata (assembly GCF_023864275.1). Taxonomy (NCBI): domain Eukaryota; kingdom Metazoa; phylum Arthropoda; class Insecta; order Orthoptera; family Acrididae; genus Schistocerca; species Schistocerca cancellata. The sequence goes on from NC_064631.1 coordinate 331,425,814, forward strand.
GACGGCTGGTTCTTGCACCCATCCTGGCTGCTGCTCATTGGCGACGAAGACTGGACTCCAGTACCGCAACTGGACGCGCACTGAATGGCGAGAACTGGCCTTTTCAGATGAATCTCATTTTATGCTCCATCGGGTAGGTGGCCATTGGCGTGTAGGGCATGAAACGTCCGAAAGAAAACACTCTCGTTGGAAGGGTCCGGGCCGGAACCGGGAGCGTCATGGTCTGGAAATGTTTTCGTGGCATTCCCTGAGAGCAATTAAATAAAATGCTCGTGTAGCATTTATGGTCGGGACTCCCCACCTGGAGAAGTTCGGCAGCTGACTTGCAAGTATTTTCATTTGACGTCATTCTGGTCGACCTGCATGTCGATGATGATGAAATGTGATAAGGAAAACACAACAACCAGTCCCTGAGCAGAGGAAATCTGTGCCCCCGCCGGGAATCGAACACGGGCCGACTGCATGACTGTTGGACGCGCTGACCACTCAGCGAAGGTGCGGATTCCCTGAGTGATCTCGTTATTCTGGAAGGCACAAAGAATCAACACAAGTACGCATCTGTTCTTGCTGACCTTGGCCATCGCTACACCCCATTAGTTTTTCCTCGGCCCGACGGCATTCACCAGCAGCGTAAGTCAATGTTTCACACAGCTATTAGGGTACGCGCGTGGTTCGATGAGCTCCAGGATGAGTTTACCGAACTCACGCCGCCATTAAACTCCCCGGATTTAAACTCAATCGACACTGTGGGACCACCTCGACCTGGCTGCTCGCGACATGGATCCTGAACCAAGAACCAGAGCACTGGAGCCGGTGTGGCTCCACATCCCTGTCGGTAGCTTCCAGAACCTCACTGACTTTCTTCCTGCAAATCTCAGGAAGGTGCTCACTGCAAAACGTGGTTATTCAGGCTTCTGAGAGGTGGTCACATGAATGTGTCTGGACAGTGCGTATTGCAATGAAATGATACTTGAGACACTGATAACGGTCCTGGTGATCGTATGCAGTGTCAGCTCTGGAGCAGACGTGGTGCGTCCGCTGCGTGGTTCGGCGGTGCGACCACCCACGAGAGCCGCCAGTGACCTCGTGGCTCGCGTTGTTTAAGCCAGACCAAGGGCGCCGCGCCAGAGTAAACAGCTCGCGTATTGGCCTGATGAGTCTGCCGCCTCGCTGTGACTCACCCAGCCGCTGTACTGCGCTCTGCCATGCTGTGCCGTCCCTTGCTGTGTGTCTCTCGACGGCCACTCTCGTGCTACACGGCACTTCTCAAGCACCAGGTGTTCTTACAGTCACATCACGTCTACTGGCACGACAAAGTGCGTTGGTTGGTTTTGTGATTAAGGAGCTTAAAAGCGAGGTCATCAGTCCCTCGACTAACAGATAGCCCATCTGGAATTAATGCCGTCAGCCAGAAATTTGTCCGAATTTTGCTAGTATATAGGAGTGGTACAATCGAGTCATTGAAAGCTATACTGTTGCCAGAGATGTGGAATAACTTTAATAGAGGTAAAAATATGTGGGTTAGGCTGGTATACAAGTTAGAAAATAGACGAGGGCTCCTCCAGGGCTCATCTGCTGAGAGAGAAAGCTCACCCACATCTGGTCAGCTGTTAACCCGAGTAAGGGCTAATACAGTAATGGAGATTCGTCGGATCTGCAATAACAGAAGTGAGAAGGGTGAGAAGGTAATGACTAGCAATTGGACCAACAATAGTGAAAAAAGGTGAGAGAAGAGAGAAGCAATCGGGTCAGTAGGTGGGGGCAGGCGGGCGTCCCCCATAGCTCCGCATGCGACCGCGGGGAGGACGTCTCTCCCACAACTGTCCCACTGTGGATCTGTTATACTCAAACTGTTAAAGATGGTACTAGGAGGAAGCATAAAAAGCTGTTCAGCTGTTCTTCCTTCTTCAGCTAGTGTCATGTATAAGGAACCCTTAAGCTCTTGTCAACATCCGAATACGGCTCACAAAAAGTAAAATAGGGTGCAGCAGAAAAAAGGGCTAATTGCGGCTAAAAGCACTTAAAACACAGTAAAAGAGGAATGGGTTAGGCAGCTGGCAAAATAGGCTCGTGGGACTTGTGGGAGACGCTCCAACTGACTGTCAAACAAACTACACTCCTGGAAATGGAAAAAAGAACACATTGACACCGGTGTGCCAGACCCACCATACTTGCTCCGGACACTGCGAGAGGGCTGTACAAGCAATGATCACACGCATGGCACAGCGGACACACCAGGAACCGCGGTGTTGGCCGTCGAATGGCGCTAGCTGCGCAGCATTTGTGCACCGCCGCCGTCAGTGTCAGCCAGTTTGCCGTGGCATACGGAGCTCCATCGCAGTCTTTAACACTGGTAGCATGCCGCGACAGCGTGGACGTGAACCGTATGTGCAGTTGACGGACTTTGAGCGAGGGCGTATAGTGGGCATGCGGGAGGCCGGGTGGACGTACCGCCGAACTGCTCAACATGTGGGGCGTGAGGTCTCCACAGTACATCGATGTTGTCGCCAGTGGTCGGCGGAAGGTGCACGTGCCCGTCGACCTGGGACCGGACCGCAGCGACGCACGGATGCACGCCAAGACCGTAGGATCCTACACAGTGCCGTAGGGGACCGCACCGCCACTTCCCAGCAAATTAGGGACAATGTTGCTCCTGGGGTATCGGCGAGGACCATTCGCAACCGTCTCCATGAAGCTGGGCTACGGTCCCGCACACCGTTAGGCCGTCTTCCTCTCACGCCCCAACATCGTGCAGCCCGCCTCCAGTGGTGTCGCGACAGGCGTGAATGGAGGGACGAATGGAGACGTGTCGTCTTCAGCGATGAGAGTCGCTTCTGCCTTGGTGCCAATGATGGTCGTATGCGTGTTTGGCGCCGTGCAGGTGAGCGCCACAATCAGGACTGCATACGACCGAGCCACACAGGGCCAACACCCGGCATCATGGTGTGGGGAGCGATCTCCTACACTGGCCGTACACCACTGGTGATCGTCGAGGGGACACTGACTAGTGCACGGTACATCCAAACCGTCATCGAACTCATCGTTCTACCATTCCTAGACCGGCAAGGGAACTTGCTGTTCCAACAGGACAATGCACGTCCGCATGTATCCCGTGCTCTAGAAGGTGTAAGTCAACTACCCTGGCCAGCAAGATCTCCGGATCTGTCCCCCATTGAGCCTGTTTGGGACTGGATGAAGCGTCGTCTCACGCGGTCTGCACGTCCAGCACGAACGCTGGTCCAACTGAGGCGCCAGGTAGAAATGGCATGGGAAGCCGTTCCACAGGACTACATCCAGCATCTCTACGATCGTCTCCATGGGAGAATAGCAGCCTGCATTGCTGCGAACGGTGGATATACACTGTACTAGTGCCGACATTATGCATGCTCTGTTGCCTGTGTCTATGTGCCTGTGGTTCTGTCAGTGTGATCATGTGATGTATCTGACCCCAGGAATGTGTCAATAAAGTTTCCCCTTCCTGGGACAATGAATTCACGGTGTTCTTATTTCAATTTCCAGGAGTGTATTTTCTCGTAGGGTACGACGAACCAGTTCACCTGTGACTCTTCAAGCTTTCCCGGCGGAACCTTGCTGCTTCAACCACCTGAAGATGTCGGACATTTGCTCCGAGGAAATATTGCTTAATTTGCACAACGTTACCAGACTGCAAACCCATTAAGATTATTTACACCAGTTCACCTGTCCGTAGGGCGACCGCCAGCATTAAAAGCAAAGATTCCGGGAGATCGTATTTGGCAGAGCCAGAAGGAGGGGTCATTCAATCAGGATGTGAGCTACTCTCTGAAACGCTCCCCAACCACAACGTGATTCTACAAAGTCTCGAACTTAGACTGTGAAAACATCATTAAGAATCCATTCGGATACTGAATGAAGCACCGCTAGCGCCTCTAGTGAGCTACATCCCAACATCACAGTCATCAAACAAACAATCCCGCAGAGGTATTGTGACGGACGATACAAAAATCATTTCCACCGATTCGGAAGAACAGACTTCCCCACTGTTGTGAGTACTGAGAGGAAGGAGAGGTCCACCATGTGATACTTGTCTGCCAATGTCCTCCGAACGTCAGAATAATCAAGGGATGAAAAATCGCCGAACACAGGAAAGGCCACTGAACCTGACGGGATACTTGCTGGTAGGTACACGGAATAATGGTCTTATATGGGAAGGGATGTAGAAAGGTTTCCTGCTTTCTTCCTTTAGTTCACAAAAATCAACTTCTTTCTACCTTACACTAAATTTTAAAAATTTTAATAGAGATTCTACTACTACTTCGTCAAACTATCCACTTGCTAATCTCTGTCTTTCTCCTTGCTTTCCACTGTTTCCCCATAACACATTTCGTTTGCAGAAGGGTTACTTTGGTTCTTATTTTATTATTCTTCCTTCGCAAGTATCCTTTTGATATACTGACGAAGTTAACCATTTTACTTTATTGAAATAAGTACAAATTAAATTTTTTTATTTGTATGCTTTTTCTTTGCTTCCCTATTCTTTGACTTCTAGATTTTGCTCTTATTTAAATCTGGATATTTGATGCATCTAATTTTTCTTGTGGAGTTAATATTTACTGTTGTACCCTTTCTACAATTTCAAGTGACTCACATGGTGCAAGCCCAATGATTTTCCTGTTTAACCAATTCGACTGCATTATCATGAACCACTTTACTTACTTCCATGGGGCCTTTAATACCGAAAAGAATTTATGGCTTTGATGTTTTTTTTGCTAGAGAGATAGTAGGTTTTCACGAGTGCTTTTTGTCCTAGTGAAAATACTCGTGAGGTTGCCGTTTTGTCCGCCCGGGTCTTTCTATTTAATGCCACAGCCTTCAAATCGCTCAGAGCCAATTTTACTAGATGTTGATTTTGTACTCCGGGTACTGGTGGGAATTTAATTATTTTCCGGATAAGTTCCTGTCCTATAGGCGGCCAGTGTGGCCGAGCGGTTCTAGGCGCTTCAGTCCGGAACCACGCGACCGCTACGGTCGCAGGTTCGAATCCTGCCTCGGGCATGGATGTGTGTGATGTCCTTAGGTTAGTTAGGTTTAAGTAGTTCTGAGTTCTAGGGGACTGATGACCTCAGATGTTAAGTCCCATTGTGCTCGGAGCCATTTGAACCATTTTGAACCTGTCCTATATACATCATCTGACTTGGGTATCAATACTGGTGTTGCCAAGGTGCATTATCCTCTCGGCACACCATTTGTCTCTTGGTTTCGTATAAATGAACTACACCCTCCACAATTTGGTCATCATCAGTTTTTATACAGCTGCCTACATTAACTGTTGACAACTCTTGTTCCTCATCCTGGGACGATTCCCAGTCAGTTGTCTCCCAGCATGCTGGTGTTTGTATCTGATCACCCCCTAAACCTACTTCAGGATCTTGTTGATCAAAGCTAAGTCTATTTACATATTTAGTTATACAATCAACTTCATTTGGCGACAGAATCTCTTGTGACTGTCATCTCGTCAGTTATGTTTTTTTACCAGGGTTTGGTGGCCTCAACTCGTCTTCCTGTACCGGTTCATCTTGCGTGTGTTGTCCTGCTGAAGTCCGATTCTCCCAACCTTTCTGCGTTCGAGGCATTGTAGTTCCGCCCGAATAATTTGGGTTTTGTGTTGGAAAACCTGTAAACCTTCCTGCTTCGTTTGCATGGTGATCATATCGCAAATTATAGTTACCACCATAATTTCTAGAACCAAAGCCATTATTGTAATGCTGCGGCTCGCCAAAACCATAGTTATTGTTTGACCTCTGTGAGTTGCCAAAAACATAGCTATTACAATCCCATGGGCCATTACTATTCTTCCCAAAACGATAACCTTTCCCAACACTACTATTCCCATTGTAAACATTATTAAAGGCCAATCGGTTGCTAACATTCCCCCTACCATTGGTTTCTCTCACTGCACGTTGTATCTTCGTGTCATCTTAACTGAAAATGAATTCAGGTTCTCTTAACATCCCTTTAAATGCCTGTATATTATCTCCAGCTCTGCCAACCAACGATTGCTGATAACGCAACGGTAACTTTATTGTGCACATACGTATAAGTTCCCCATATTTGTCTGGATTGTCTAAACACTGATTCGTTTTCGTCATTTCTTCAAAAAATCTAACTGGCTTCTTTACTCTCGAATTTTAAAATGATGCCTTCTGCAACAATTCATATTTTATCCTATTTTGGGTGTCAGCGGATCAGTATCGCTCCAAGAATGCAGACTTGAATTGTTCATACGACTGACAGTTTGCAGCGACTCTTTGCATCGGCCGGCCGGAGTGGCCGAGCGGTTAAAGGCGCTACAGTCTGGAACCGCACAACCGCTACGGTCGCAGGTTCGAATCCTGCCTCGGGCATGGATGTGTGTGATGTCCTTAGGTTTGTTAGGTTTAAGTAGTTCTAAGTTCTAGGGGACTTAGACCACAGCAGTTGAGTCCCATAGTGCTCAGAGCCATTTGAACCAATCTTTGCTTCGCTTCCGCTATTGCGCCTTCCATATGACCGCAAATGAAATCAAGTTTATGGATAAGTGGCCAATGTTCTGGTAAACCGATTTGGAATTGATGTATAAACGTGCGGGGGTTTAAGCCGTTCCCGTTTTCTTTGTAATGTTGGAATTTTCTGACTGTTAAAAAATGATCATTGACAAATTTTTTTATTGCACCGTATGGAATTTGTGTTTTTGCAACATTTTCCATTCCCTTCAGTTGCGTCATGTTTTCCTGTATTCGCACTACCGCATTTGGATCCTGAGACTACATATCTGAGTCCCATCTAGCATCGCATCTATGCAGTGGTGTGCAATTATCTAAACCGTACCGTTCCTCGTGTATCGGACTGAAAGATATGTTCAAATTTCCCGTTACTGGGTCAGTGTCTTGTCTTTGTACTTGTTTCATATCGACCTGCGGTATATGGCCTGTTGTACTGTAACTTGTAAACTGAGAATTTGGTATGTGTGGCGCAGTAAACTGCTCCGTTATGGCGTCATTCGCGTACGTTCGGAGGGTCGGCTGCCGCTCTGTTGGTATGCCCGGTATGCCCGCCGTTACCGTTTCTCGCACCATTGTCTGCTGCGAACGCACATTACTTGCTTCGCTCACCTGTCTCAACTGTTATTCTATCATTTGCTTCTGTTTCGGATCGGAAAATACTGGCGCAACATCTTGTGGACATACACGTGGAATCTAATGACTTCTTTGTGTTTCCACAACTGACACGGAAGATTGCATAACGGACTTGGTTATCTCTGGACATTTTTCCGCCACTATGTCAGATGATACGACCGATTCCGTCGCCTCACTACTGATTTCCGTACGGTTTCAATACACTGTTTCAGTTCTGTATAAAGCTGTCCATACTGCTGCTTATTTTTCGAGAGATGTTTATAATGCGTGTATCTTTAACACGGCTCTCGTGACACGTTTACTGACATTGAGTTCTTCCACGATTTGTTGCGCCTTACCAGACGCCTTACGTGCTAAATTATCGACTCTTTGGTTGATATTAGACACTGCATCCTGCACATGGTCAATGTCAGTACGCATCTTTTTCTGATCGGCCATAAGCGATTGAATTGGTTCGGGCAAGTCTCTGGCCTCTTTCAGGATTTTAATAAACTGTTCATTAACTTCTGTTCGCAACTTTTGTTGATCTTTGAGGACTTTTCGACCCCAGCATTGGTTTCAAATTTGAGGCCATTCAGGGCCACATTTGTTTCGGCTTTTTAAAATTCACCGTTTTGGTTTTTAAAGCCACCAACCCTGGATTTGCTTCGGTTTTTTAAGTCTGCTAAACCTGCATTGTTTCTGTTTTTAAGTCTGCTAACCCTGCATTTGTTTCTATTTTTAAGTCTGCTAAACCTGCATTTGTTTGATTGACAACAATAGTGAGTTGATTCAACATTACAAATGTACTATCAGACTCTTCGCCATCGTCATTTGTCACCATTTGGTGTAAATTTTGCCGTCGTCGTCTTTCATGAGACGCCTCACCGACTTCTGTGCATAGTGCTGACGCACTTACACAATTCTTTCCGTAGGAAACTGTCCCGATTCATTCAGAATTACAAGATTTTGTTCAACGAACCGAAGTTGCACGTCCTTTGATTCCACTTCTGAACCACTAGATTTGCTCGGTATTGTGCGGTCTCAACCTGAGATACCGATCGCGAAACTGCCACCATTCCCTCTGCATTGTCACTTCGTTCGGTTTCGTGACTTGCATTCGATACATTTTGTTGTACGTCATTTTCCATACTATCAAGATCTTCAGTTTGCCCTATATGCGATTATCTACCCAAGTCCGCCATCTCAGACCGCCTAACTAGCCTCTGTCTTTCACGACTCATGCGAGCCTGAGCTCTAGTCAGCATGAAGTTATGACAAGACACGTCTCCAAAATATCATAGAAAGTCTCTTGTGCCTTTAACAAATCATTAGAAAAGCCGTTTACAGTTTGTTGGTATTCAAACCACCGCAACAACGCCGTGAATAACCAAGCGCGCGCCAGAAAGGTCAGGCACAAGCTACTTTTACTCAAAACACAAAAATTTTTCTTTACTGGTTAATACAATCATTTCTACTCTGTGGGTCACACATTTGCAGTAATCTGACCACAATGCAGACACATACATTGCGTAACCTTGTCACTTTTTTTTCAAAAAGAAATTTTTTTTTACCAAATTTTAATTGCTTCTTCTAATACGACTAATTGCTTCCTAGCAGATCAATTACCATCCTGCAGGGTCGCCATTATCTGACACTCCACTCCTTTTCACGTTTGCGAGACATCAGCAAAAACACCCTGTGATTGTGTTAGCGTCACTAGAAAAAATGACTTGGGTTAGGAGTGGATCCTTATTCTATGATGGAGCACATTGGTGCTGTACACAATTTGCTTAATTACAGAGTTATTGTCAAAGACGTACACAAATTTACATAGATCGTGACATGACAATGTCAGGACAGTTGTCAAGATAACTTATTACGTCCCAGTTTAGCAGAAATAACACTAAACACAACAATACAAAATTTAAGAAGAAGGTTCTTTACAAGATTTTTCTTACTTATACATTGCGAAGTTGGCTAATATTACAAGAACTCATCAGATTCCGGTTCTAAGTTCGGTACTACACTCCTGGAAATGGAAAAAAGAACACATTGACACCGGTGTGTCAGACCCACCATACTTGCTCCAGACACTGCGAGAGGGCTGTACAAGCAATGATCACACGCACGGCACAGCGGACACACCAGGAACCGCGGTGTTGGCAGTCGAATGGCGCTAGCTGCGCAGCATTTGTGCACCGCCGCCGTCAGTGTCAGCCAGTTTGCCGTGGCATACGGAGCTCCATCGCAGTCTTTAACACTGGTAGCATGCCGCGACAGCGTGGACGTGAACCGTATGTGCAGTTGACGGACTTTGAGCGAGGGCGTATAGTGGGCATGCGGGAGGCCGGGTGGATGTACCGCCGAATTGCTCAACACGTGGGGCGTGAGGTCTCCACAGTACATCGATGTCGCCAGTGGTCGGCGGAAGGTGCACGTGCCCGTCGACCTGGGACCGGACCGCAGCGACGCACGGATGCAAGCCAAGACCGTAGGATCCTACACAGAGCCGTAGGGGACCGCACCGCCACTTCCCAGCAAATTAGGGACACTGTTACTCCTGGGGTATCGGCGAGGACCATTCGCAACCGTCTCCATGAAGCTGGGCTACGGTCCCGCACACCGTTAGGCCGTCTTCCGCTCACGCCCCAACATCGTGCAGCCCGCCTCCAGTGGTGTCGCGACAGGCGTGAATGGAGGGACGAATGGAGACGTGTCGTCTTCAGCGATGAGAGTCGCTTCTGCCTTGGTGCCAATGATGGTCGTATGCGTGTTTGGCGCCGTGCAGGTGAGCGCCACAATCAGGACTGCATACGACCGAGGCACACAGGGCCAACACCCGGCATCATGGTGTGGGGAGCGATCTCCTACACTGTCCGTACACCACTAGTGATCGTCGAGGGTACACTGAATAGTGCACGGTACATCCAAACCGTCATCGAACCCATCGTTCTACCATTCCTAGACCGGCAAGGGAACTTGCTGTTCCAACAGGACAATGCACGTCCGCATGTATCCCGTGCCACCCAACGTGCTCTAGAAGGTGTAAGTCAACTACCCTGGCCAGCAAGATCTCCGGATCTGTCCCCCATTGAGCATGTTTGGGACTGGATGAAGCGTCGTCTCACGCGGTCTGCACGTCCAGCACGAACGCTGGTCCAACTGAGGCGCCAGGTGGAAATGGCATGGCAAGCCGTTCCACAGGACTACATCCAGCATCTCTACGATCGTCTCCATGGGAGAATAGCAGCCTGCATTGCTGCGAAAGGTGGATATACACTGTACTAGTGCCGACATTGTGCATGCTCTGTTGCCTGTGTCTATGTGCCTGTGGTTCTGTCAGTGTGATCATGTGATGTATCTGACCCCAGGAATGTGTCAATAAAGTTTCCACTTCCTGGGACAATGAATTCACGGTGTTCTTATTTCAATTTCCAGGAGTGTATTTAGGATGACAATCAAGTCTATGGAGGATGGTTAGTTTCTGTGACAAGATGAGCAACAGATTACTCAATGTTGCTCGAGTTCACAGTGGATGCAGGCTGGTGAAGCGACAAGTTCACGCCTCTGCCAGTGGCACCTACCTTGTAGCTGCAATGTGCTGTCAGCTGCAGGGCTGCTCTCGCTTGCTGAAAATCCTGTAAAAAAGCTAATCAAGATCTTTACTGATTTTATCGGCTGAAACTGCAATATGTTTCTCATTAGGCAAGAAAACATGCACTCATACCTAGTCTGGAAAATATGGCGATATACATGTGCGTAAATAGAGCAGCATGTATGCTTCAGTGCCTTCTCAGTTCTCACAAGAGCAATTAACTACATGGCTATTTCGTTTCTCCACTATCTGAGCTCAACGACTCTTCAGCTAATTTCTAGCTGAAGTGTACACGGTGTTCACCCAAACTTCCTCTTTTGTCGTCGTATGGAGCGTGATCCACCCTGCTCTACACTTGAAGCTGGTTCACAGGCGACTCCCTGAAGATTTCGGTATTGTGTCTTTCGTTGTTAACTGTCCCCCACCTGTGTACTTTCGTGTTTCACGTCATGGCTTTTTCAGACCAATGGGAGCGTTTCTATCATCTTTTGGAAACTACCTCTGCCAATTGCAAAGGGCCTACCTTTAAACTGCGTCCAAATATCACCCCTTTCTACTCCTCCCGAGTTTATTTAATCCAATCAGACATTTTGTGCCCACTCCTGACGCCTAAAAGCTACATGCGTACATCACGAGCACACCATGGGCATTTCACGTATTCAGCTGCATTGCTGGTCCTTTTGTATTCATCTGGAAATTTCCCAACGCAGTTTTCTAAAGAATTTCTCCGTCGCAAGTACGCTACACCCCTACCTGCTCCTCTCGATGTATCGTCCGGCGCGTTCGTTGTCTCTTTCGAGCGGTCTCCATCCCCTTTTGGAAGCGTTGCATTGTACTCAGGCCGTGACGGCTCAACTCACATCTGCCACCAGACTAAAACTTTAGTTTCTTCAAGCAGCTTTTTTCACCTTTTGCTCATTAACATGCAGTATTTGGGTTCGGTGTGTTAATGTCGCCGATTCGAGTGTCATCCCTTTGCATTACATACTGTACATTTTCATAGGAAAATCTGTTCATATCACCAAAGGAGACATATTCATCAGCTTGTTATGATGTATAAAATCTCATGTAAGGTGCGAAATTGACATTCATTCAAGCTGCCACCTTAGACTCTGTTCAAGAATCGCAAGAGGAAGAAGGTATACGTGGAATAGGACGGGTGATACGGGAGGATTTCTGTTAGATTACATCACGGTCAGACAGAGATTCAGAAATCAGATACTGGATTGTAACAGCGAAGAAACCATGGTTAACAGAAGAAATACTTCAATTGATTCATGAAAGGAGGAAACTCAGGAATAGAGAAATACAAGTCGCTGAGGAATGAAATAAATAGGAAGTGCAGGGAAGCTAAGACAAAATCGCTGCAGGAAAAATGTGAAGATATCGAAAAAGAAATGATTGTCAGAAGGACAGACTCAGCGTACAGGAAAGTCATAACAACCTTCGGTGACAGTAAAAGCAAGGGTAATAACATTAAAAATGCAACGGGAATTCCACTTTTAAATGCAGAGGAGAGCGTGAATAGGTGGAAAGAATACATTGTAAGCCTCTACGAGGGGGAAGATTTGTCTGATGTGATATAAGAAGAAACAGGAGTCGATTTAGAAGAGATAGGGGATCCAGTATGAGAATCAGAATTTAAAAGAGCTTTGGTGGACTTAAAATAAAATAAAGCATAAGGGATAGATAACATTCCACCAGGATTTTTAAAATCATTGGGGGAAGTGACAAGAAAACGACTATTCACGTTAGTGTGTAGAATGTATGCTTCTGGCGACATACCATCTGATTTTCGGAAAAGCATCATCCACACAATTCCGAAGACGGAAAGAGCTAACAAGTGCGAGAATTATCGCACAATCAGCTCAACAGCCCATGTGTCCAAGTTACTTGTAAGAATAATATACAGAAGAATGGAAAAGAAAATTGAGGATGCGCCACATGACTATAAGTTTGCCTTTAGGAAAGATAAAGGCACGAAAGAGGCAATTCTGTCGTTGCGGTTAATAATGAAGCAAGACTAAAGAAAAATCAAGACACGTTCATAGGATTTGTCAATCTGGAAAAAGCGTTCGACAATGGTGCAAGATGTTCGAAATTCTGAAAGAAGTAGGGGTAAGCTATATGGAGAGATGGGTCATATACAATATGTACAACAGCCAAGAGGGAATAATGAGAGTGGACGACCAAGAACAAATTGCTCGTATTAAAATGAGTGTAAGACAAGGATGTAGCCTTTCGCCCCTACTGTTCAATCTGTACATTGAGGAAGCAATGATGGAAATAAAAGAAAGGTTCAGGAGTGGAATTAAGATTCAAGGTGAAAGGATATCAGTGATACGATTCGCTGATGACATTGCTATCGTGAGTGAAAGAGAAGAAGAATTACATGATTTGCTGAACGGAATGAAAAGTTGAATGAGTACAGAGTATGGATTGAGAGTAAATCGAAGTAAGGCGAAGGTAATGGGAAGTAGCAGAAATGAGGACAGCGAGAAACTTAACATCAGGATTGATTTTCACGAAGTAGATGAAGTTAAAGAATTCTACTACCTAGGCAGTGAAATAGCCAATGACGGTCGGAGCATGGAGGACATCAAAAGCAGACTTTTTTTCCCTTCACTTTCACTCACTATAGCAATGTCATCAGCGAATCATATCGTTGATATCCTTCCACCTTGAATTTTAATTCCACTTCTAAACCTTTCTTTTATTTCCATCATTGCTTCCTCGAGGTATATATTGAACAGTAGGGGCGAAAGGCGACATCCTTGTCTTACACCCTTTTTAATACGACCACTTCGTTCTTGGTCGACCCATAACAGGACAATTCTGCTTTACCTCTGTCGAAATACTTGTTTCAAATATTGAGAGACTATGTGGTAACCACGATCCTCGGTCCTCTCACAGTTCGTCGTGATATGAACGGTATTTACTATATGCAGCAGCTTACAGAGGCTTTTAAGCTCCGAGTAGGTAAAATGATAGATTGGTCACCTTCTTAAAATAACACACAGCTCCTACCTGTTTTATGACATGTTCTGCATCCCTGGTGATCTCGCTATGGTTTTACTTCCCTTGAGGCATCAGTCTTCTGACTGGTTTGATGCGCCCCGCCAGTAGTTCACCTCCTGCCCAAACTCTTCATCTCACAATACCATTTGCATCCAACGCTCTCAATTATTCTTAGATTAATTCGAGTCTCTGTCTTCTCCTACAATTTTTACCGCCTCCAGATCTTTCTGGTACTAAGTAAGTTATTTCCTGATGTCTTAACACATGTCCTGTCATTCTATTCCATCCTATTTTCAGTGTTTTCCATACGTTCTTTTCTTCGCCGATTCTGCGGCGGTCCTCTTTAATTCCTTAGCTTGTCTGTCCAACTAATTTTCAACGTCCTTCTACAACACTACATGTCAAACGCTTCAATTCTCTTCTTTTCGCAGTGCTCCCAAAGATCCCAGTGCACTAACATACAATTATGTGCATCAAAAATTAATTCTCAAAAATTTCCTCTACGAGAAATTAAGGCCTGTTTCTGGTTGTAGTAGACTGGGCAGGATGCTCTTTTGTCTGTATGTCTGCTTTTTACTCCCTCCTTCCTTCGTTTCTCTTGGGTTATTTTGCTTCCATGGATGTAGAAATTCATAACTTCGTCTACTTCATGGTTACCAAATTTGATTTTAAATTTATCTCTAAACACCTTTCTGCTAATCCTCAGTACTTTTGCCTTCTTCAGTTTACTCTAAAACCATATCCTGAACTCATTAAATTTTTCATTCCCTTCAACAGATTCTGCAGTTCTTTTTCACTTTCATTTGGGACAGTACTGCCATCATTCACTCTTATCATTGATGTCCTTTCACCTTGAATTTTAATTCCACCTTACTTTTATTTCCGTCATAGCTTCTTCTTCGACGTATCGACTGAACAGTAAGGGCAATAGACTGCGTCGTTGTCTTACTTTATTTTTAATATGAGCACTTAGTTCTTGATCTTCCAATCTTATTCTACCTTCTCGGTTCTTGTACATGTTATATATTGCTCGTCTTTTCCTATAACTTACTCCTATTTTGCACAGGATTTCGAACATGTTGCACAATTCTACTTTCTCGAACGCTTTTTTTAGGCCGACAGTTCCAATGAGCGAGTACTGATTCTTCTTATCAGTCATAACGTCAGACCTACCAATGTGGAACATTTTGGTTCCCTACACTCGAAGTGATCGTCGGCTAAAACCTCAAATTTCATTTTCATTTTTCAGTACATTTTTCTTATCAGCAACTTGGATGCGTTGCACGTTAAGCTGATTGTGCGATAGTTCTCGCACTTCTCTGCCCTTGCTCTCTTCGGGATTGTGTGGACGTAGTCTAATGGTATGTCACAAGACTCATAGATTCCACACACCAACTCGAAAAGTCGTTCGTTTTGCCACATCCCCAGATGATCTTAAAAATTCCGAAGGAATGTTATCTATTCTTTCTACCTTATTTGATAGCGAATCTTCCAAAGCTCTGTTAAACTGGATGTCCTATGTCTTCTCCCATTTCTTCTTCTATTACGTCATCAGACAAGCCCTCCCCCTCAAAGAGGCCTACAATGTACTTTTTCCATTCATCTGCTCTCTCCTCTGGCTTTAACAGTGGAGTTCTCATAGTAGTCTGTGTCGACCTCCTTCCTTTTAATTTCATCGAAGGTTGTTCTGACTTTCCTATATGTTGAATCAATGCTTGCGAAGAGCAATATCTCTCATTCCTTTTCATTATTCCGGAACCATTTCGCTGTTTTGTCTTTTTCTGAACGTTTATATACTTCCTTCTTTAATCATTGGAAGAATTTCTTGTGATACTGAAAGTTTCTTCGTAGTTATCTCCTTCAATCTATATGTCCAACGTCTGTGACTGCCCTTTTTAGAGATATCCGGTCCTCTTCAATTGAACTGTCTACTGAGGTAGCCATTAGCGGAATATCTAAAACATTAGATAACTTTCAAAGCGTCTCATCTTACTTTGGTACTTCAGTATTTCATCTCTTTCCACAATGAATTTTCCAGATGATTTTCTTGAATTTCAGTCTTCTCTTCATCATTACTTAATTGTAATCTGAGTCTGTATATGTACCTGGGTAAGCCCTACAATTCGGTATCTGATTTTGGTACCTTGATTTAACACCATGTCTCTAGGCCTTTTCCAAGTATAATTTTTCTTGTCATTTTTGAATAACTTATTCACTATTACTACTGAAATTTATTGTAGAAATGGCTGAGTGCCAGGCATTGCCCGGGTATGTATTTATTCCAATCAACTATTAGTCCCCACCCCCCAATCTCTGTCCATTTTCCGCTGCCTTTCTCTCTGTCCGTCACCATCTCTTTCCTTTCTCTGTCCATCTCCTTCTCACCCCTCTCCCCTTCTTTCTCTGTCCATTTCTCCCTCCCCCTCTCTTTATCTATCTCCTCTTCCCCCTATCTGTGTCCATCTCCTCGTTCCCCCTCCCTGTTATCTCCTCCATCTCTTCTCACTATCACCCTCAACCCAATAGGGGGTCGCTGCTTCTTACCCTCAAAGCGATCCAGGGATTTAGGAGGCGATTTTTACCGGCAGATTTGCCCGTGAACCGTGAATTTACTTTCAAAATCTTTTCTTAAAGAATTTACTTTATTTACTAGCGATTCATCAAGACACATTTAAGCTTGGAAGTAGTTGCCAGGGAGTAACTGATTAAAATGAAATTACCCTTATCAAATGGGAATTTTATTCATAAAATCCTTTTCAAAAACAGATTTAACATTTATAAGCAAAAAAGCACCCTCGAAATATCAAGTTACAATTTTATTTAGAGGCAGAAAGAACAAAATTGACAGTATGAGCCTTCGGGCTGAGAAGCTTGCCGCTCCCTTTCAACACGGCCGTAGTCACGACCGCTCGCAACAACCCTACACTGGTGCAAATCTGCAACACGCCAGATTACTTTAAACTAAAAATTTTAACAACTCACACAAACACATTAACTATGCATCCCGTAAGAAGGATGGAAATGGAACAAACACTCACGCTAAGAAATTATTTTCCTCGAAAGTGCAATTTGTTTTTAAAAGGACTCTTACGGTGGAAGAGTGGCAACCTTATAACCTAAAATGACTATTTAAATAAAGCCCATGAACTTCAGACTTACATGAATGTACAACATGCCCTACATTACACACATACCGCCTCGCTAGATGATAAGTAAGATAAAAACATATTTCAGGAATTCGGCCTTTACCTTAATTCTATAAATTCGTTAACACCGAATCCGACAAATATGACAGAGGGAGATCTCAACGTATGGCAGACCGACAGACCAGCAGACAGACAGACAGACAGATAGACACTAACTGCCAAACAAATACGGACGGGAGACAGACAAGCAATCTGGGGACGAGAGACTGACCACGAAAACAAGCAAAACTTAACAAGTAAATGACAACAACATATCACGAATCACTTAACTTCTAATAACTGCGATGTCTGGCGAAGACCTGGCGCAGCACCCCCGAAATTCTCTCCCGAACCGTCCACTGCCAGCCGCTTCAACGGACGAAAGAAGGCGCGCCGATCTCGCGTCTCACGGCGTCGCAGCTCGCGCCGGCCAGACCGATGTCGTGGGTTGACTCCTGTTGCTCTCGTGTCGGCCGCGAAGCCACTACCCCTCGCTATTCGGCGCGGCTCACTGGACTGACGTGGCGACCTCACATGCGCCGACGCTCAGTGCAGTACCGACCAACCGATCGATCCAACCGGCCTTAAGGTCGATCCAAACGACAGACATGCTGACACTCCAGACGGCAGACCGACATTGACTAAGCGATCACTCGGTCGGACCCACCCCTGCAGAGGAAACATGCCCTCAGGCTACCCGACATCCCTGTCCCGGGAAGAGACCGACCTACTGATCAATCAAACCGCCAATGTCCATTGCCTGAACAAACTCGAGCAGACTAGCGGCCTAACACATACTAGCACTCCGTACGACAGACAGACACAGACTGCCCCACACTGACCCGGCTGACCAACTGACCGACTCGCCGAGACTGACAGACTGCCCCCAGACTCACCCACTGCCGAGTTTTTTTTTTTCCTTTATTGTAATTTTAATCACCTCATACAGGCGGGCTGTCAGCAGCATATTACGCTGCTCTTCAGCCTTAAGTGGGACAGTAATATGACATATAGGTGACACAGACAATACAATAAAAACGGCGGGCAAAAAATGGAGATACAAAAAAACAATAAACATGAAGCCGTTCACGCTGGACGCGAAAAAACAGTAACACTTGGTGACACGGCGCACATAACATAGATGATGGCGACGGCATGTGAACGGTGGTGGCGTGACGGCGAACAACACTACACACAAACGAAGGCACACACATGAAACACTGACGGCGACGATCTCCGGCGCGCGAATGTTCACTGAGCGTGGACGAGTCCGGGGACCTGCCAAGAGTGGAGGAGGAGGAGGAGGAGGAGGAGGGGAATGGGAGAGGAGAGAGTAGAGATGCCATGGGCAGAGGAGAGAGGTGGAGGGAGGAAGGGGGAGGGGAAGCCCGGGGGAAGAGGGGAGGAGGAAGGGGGAAAAGGAAAGAGAAGGGAAGGGAAGGGAAGGGAAGGGAGGGAGGGAGGGAGGGAGGGTGCCTAAAGAAAGGACACAGGAAGTGGGGGGGAGGATCAAAGTTGATAGGAGGGGTAGATGGATGGGAGGAGGACATCATCAGGGAGGGGGAGCTGGCGGAAACCACCTTGGGAGAGGGTAAGGAGGGTGGAGAGATGGAGACCGGGTGGGACGTGGGAATACAGGCGCGGCAGCGGGCGGGGGTGGGAGAGGATCGGGGAGACGAGCGGGTGAGGAGGATCAAGTTTACGGGAGGTGTACAGGATCCGTATCCTTTCAAGGAAAAGGAGGAGGTGGGGGAACGGGATGAGATCGTACAGGATCCGCGTGGGGGAGGGGAGACGGATGCGATAGGCGAGAGCATGGCGTTCAAGGATTTGGAGGGATTTGTAAAAGGTAGGGGGGGGGGCGGAGATCCAAGCCGGATGGGCATAACGAAGGATAGGGCGGATGAGGCACTTATAGGTGTGGAGGATGGTGGAGGGGTCCAGACCCCACGTACGGCCGGAGAGGAGCTTGAGGAGACTGAGTCGGGCGCGTGCCTTGGCTTGGATTGTCCGGAGGTGGGGAGTCCAGGAGAGGCGACGGTCGAGGGTGACGCCAAGGTACTTAAGGGTGGGAGTGAGAGCGACAGGACGGCCATAGATGGTGAGACAGAAATCAAGGAGGCGGAAGGAAGGGGTGGTTTTGCCTACAATGATCGCCTGGGTTTTGGCCCCTGCCGAGCTGATAGCGCCTCTTAAATGCACGTGAACAGGCAACTTTTCCCCTTTCCCACCAGAGGGAGACACGAAAGCTGCGATTGCCACAGCGGCGCCACCGTCAGAAACGGAAGGCGACTGCTTTACACTACGTGCTGCGGCGCACCCTTCAAAACAGCTAACTTACCACGGCTCAGCCCCCATATGCACTTGTCACGTATATCTACATGTATTTAACATATTTCACTCATATTTGTATTCATATTTCGCCTGTATCTCTAGCGAATTTCACCCTGCAGTTTCGTTTCCATGCAGCTCAATGTTTATGACACTATATCTCCTGAACTATGAGTCTTAAAGTCATATATTTCTGCAGGTGTGTTCAGTACTGCATTTGAACACGGCCTGCAGTATAGATTGCTAACAGAGTTAGTAGTAAAGAAGTTATATATTAAAACGTCATGCCTGTTGCAATAGTTTTACTGCATGAACGGTGAAAATGTAGTAAGCGAGAAATATTTTTCCTTTCATCATTTTGTGGGTTGTTCGCAAGAAAAAGTTTCATAAAGGTTTGAAATTGTGTGTCAAGTTTGTTGCAAGTCACCAAGTGCTCTCTTTTCCAATTACTTGATGAATAGCGCCTGGCTGTTAGCGTGTCGGGAGCTACGATACTTTCCCACACCCACCCACACCCCTTTGAGAGTGAGGTGTCTCGTAGCTCACAGTGATTCTTTCCAGACAATAAGTGACATATGTACCAAGTTTGATTGAAATCAAACCAGTGGTTAAGGAGTTTACGTGCAACATACATAGCATACATCTATTTTCATAAAATGTACGGGTATGAATTCAGTCTTTCTCTTCTCTCTCATTCTTACTACCTATCCCATTTTCTCTCGTAACTCTGTCTTCTATAACTCCCCTAGTACCTCACCCCAATCCCCATGATTCTCTTTACACATCGAATCACCGTTCAATATCCTCACGTCATCAATACCTGAACTATTTTTGTTGGCCTTGGTTTGTGGGTCTATGGAACGACAAGTACATCATACTAATCTCAACGTATCGCATCGCGACTAATTAAGACGAGGCTACTGAAATCCGGTTTGAACGAGAGAATGAGGTAGGAAGGTTGGAAATGAAAGTTCCGTCAAATGGGTCACTGAAGACTAGGCACTTGCTCAGATGGATAAGGATGGTGCAGGAAATCGGATCTGGCCTGCCCAAAGAAACTGTACCAGACTATTTAACCTGAAGTGATTTGAGGTCCAGGGTGCAAACCTGCGCTTCTAGGGGACGACTCCAGTATTAACGACTGCGCCATCTCACTCGATGTAACAAAATTTCCCGGAGCCCGTACGGGATAGAATTTCCAACTACTGGCAGGATGCGTACATAAAAATGAGATCATCACTTCCTCCAGAAACAAAAGTGTCTGCTATGTTGTATTAGTAAAGCAGCTGTTACAGCTTAATAAATGAAGAACTGGCAAACGGGCCAAATAAAAGTACCATAGATAGCAAGTTAGCCGTCTACAAGAAACTGAAACACGGAGACAGTAAATCAGTACAAGGTGATTAGCGTATAGCATTCTTATCTTACTTCGGCGTTACAAAAAATAAAAAAATAAGCATAATCCTGGGCAGAGAAGGTATTTGTTTTCCGACCACCCAAAGAAATTAAGAAGATGATGCATCCAATAAAAGACACCGAGAATTTTATGAATTATTTCAGTCATTTTTTGACAGATTTTACCTTCATGCGTGGAAAGGTTTCTTCTGTTGTCGAGGAGTACCTGTAAAGAAGCCTATGCATGTTTGGGCTGTTGCTTAAGGGTTATACTCCGATTTCGGGAGAGCTTGCCCTTAAACATGGTATGTGTAATGCGTGTTAGTTATCAGTAGTTATATTTATTACGCATTGCAGATACAGCAGGGCAGTTGTCATCAAATTATTTTCATAACCCAAATAATTTTTCCTTTTAAACATAACATCAGTACAAAACACGAATGACTTTAAATGCGAGCAGTTTGGGTTTGACCCAACCGTTACTTTTATGAATATCAATTATATACGCAAATATACCGGTTCTCGATATTGATTTTCCCACTATATATTTCTGTGGAGTACACCATGATCAGATGGATTAATGTAATCAAGCAAAACGTAGACGATTTGTACATACAAATTTGTTGGGCACGTGTTGCTCTGTCCGGAAGCAGAGGGCCAAAAAGTATTATTGTGTTATTGTACCAGTTACGCATATGCCTCCATGCACTTGCGTAAATTCAAATATCTTTGACTCGTAGTATATCCATTATACACTCTTTGCACAGGAGCTAACGGGTACAGAGTAAAACAGAATATAATAATATGATGCTGCAATCAATATCGAATCTTTTCACTCGTTTTTAAATACTATTATTATTTCATCAGTGTGTGTGTGTGTGTGTGTGTGTGTGTGTGTGTGGTGTGTGGTGTGTGTGTGTGTGTGTGTGTGTGTGTCACCACCGAGAAAACGTCTGTTCAGAAATTACCTCATCACAGCAGCTCTACTAATCCGCTAAACCATACGGATGTATACGGAATTGAAATTGTGGTCTACGACTCCTTCTGCATTGTTCAGACAGGCAGACCATTGGCACCAGATTTAAGGAAACCACGACATCATTTAAAAAACAAAAAATACTTCATGTCAACGGTAACCACTAGCCTACATGAAAGAAAACATCATATTTATAGCACAAGCATCAGTATGCTACATAAATTATCCAACGTAAAAGTAAAGAACTTGACATCCTTGAAATGCTCCCAGTGCATTAAAATCAAAGAGGAGAACCTGATTATTACTACATATACAGTATTACTACATATACAGTATTAATTACTACATATACAGTAATATGACCTATTTTTTTAACAGCTGTCCAGACGAACGTGTACAGACTCTTTCTCTCTCTCTCTCTCTCTCTCTCTCTCTCTCTCTCTCTCTCACACACACACACAAAGACGGACACAAGCACAAACACTATAACTGATAAAATAGTGCCGTAAGATTAGGTCAGAATAAGAAACCTTTTGAAATACTACGCTTCACAGCTCACAATTCTATCTCCTTTAACATATGCTCCCTCTCTCTCTTTCTTTCTCACTTTCTCTTTCTCTTTGTCTTCAATTCCTCCTCCCTCTCCTAGAAATTTAGGTTATGTGAGTCAATTACATAGTTTGTCGACCATATTTTGTCGACCATATCCGAAACGTGCATTTGTGAGGATAACTCCGTAAGAATCGAAGGACAGCTACTACGGAATACTCCTCACGTCCCACTTGCATCACCGCAAGAGCAACTCTTAGGAGTACAACGTGATCTGATAAGTAAAGCAGCTTTCCATTGATATAAACCAAACCAAAGTAAATAACTTTTGCTGCCTATTCTCCAATAAAGGACAGCTACAAATCACATTGCGTCCGGGACACGTTTCATGTCACACTACTCAGCGAAGCTATAGGTGCAACGTATTTGCTATCGTATATTGCATAATGCGCTGTCGTATATCAAACAAGGCGTGTCGTGACATACGGTCGCCAGAGTTATATATCAACAGCATGTTCGCGGACTCAATCCTCACAGCAGAAGCTTTCGTAATGCTTTATGGTATATGACAGGTGCACGCAATTTATGGCCCTTACGTTACTGAAGCAACTTCTGCTGCAACCGGTAAATGTGCTAGGAACTTTGTGGGGAATTAGCCAGCAGAGAACTTATCGAGCAGCAGCTGTTAGCATTACCAGCAGATTCACTTGATTAATTTGCCTGTTGATTGCAAATTTCTTTTGGGTGAATTCTTTAGCTCAATCAATGACGGTTAAGGCGCTCAGTCCGGAACCGCGCGACTGCTACGGTCGCAGGTTCGAATCCTGCCTCGGGCATGGATGTGTGTGGTGTCCTTAGGTTAGTTAGGTTTAAGTAGTTCTAAGTTCTAGGGGACTGATGACCACAGATGTTAAGTCCCATAGTGCTCAGAGCCATTTGAACCATTTGAATCAATCAATGATAGTTTATCATTCTGTTAGTAAAAGCAGCACAAAAGCATAACTTTGCAGTTTCAGGTATAGGAGCCGGCCGTGGTGGCCGTACGGTTCTAGGCGCTGCAGTCCGAAACAGCGGGACTGCTACGGTCGCAGGTTCGAATCCTGCCTCGGGCATGGATGTGTGTGATGTCCTTAGTTTAGTTAGGTTTAAGTAGTTCTAAGTTCTAGGGGACTAATGACCTAAGATGTTAAGTCCCATAGTGCCCAGAGCCATTTGAACCAATCAGGTATAGGAAAATTGTTGGTCTGTTTTATTAACTGAAAATGTTTGTGGCGGAGTCATGTTACTTACATCATCCTGATAGCAATAGAAATAATCTTGAGAAATCGCTGTAATGGTTTACAGATATTAGTTACACAACTAATTATCTCTATGTTATTGTATATATTAAAATAGTTGCTAAAAAAGACAATATTACTGGACGTATGGGTGATGTATATGAGTCTTCAAGGCTAAGAGGCGATTGAGAAGGAAGTTATAGCGGGTGGTTATAATTAAACTTCAACTAATCACGGAGGTCCAGTATGGACTGTAATTAGCACATCGCAGCGAAATGCAGCGTTAATGCGGAACCAATTTACGCTGAAAAAAGAAATTAGTTCCAATTTTGGCCAACAGGTGCATATCTGGCCCTGTACATTCTTTGTAGGACGGTATAACGACCACGTTTGGATAGTTCCTTCGACCTTCTGCCCCATCTTTCCATAATCCGATGGGCCCGATGACCTCGCTGTTTGGTCCTCTACCAACCAACCAGCCACCCACACTGTCATTTGACAAGCCATAACGTGAGCAAACCGTATAACTATCAAGAAGCGAGACCGGGCGCTGTTGCTGATTCAAAAATGGTTCAAATGGCTCTGAGCACTATGGGACTTAACATCTGAGGTCATCAGTCCCCTAGACATAGAACTAATTAAATCTAACTAACCTAAAGACGTCACACACATTCATGCCCGAGGCTGGATTCGAACCTGCGACCGTAGCAGCAGTGTGGTTCCGGACCGAAGCGCCTACAACCGCTCGGTCACAGCGCCGGCGCTGTTGCCGAAACTGTTTTGTGTGAATGGCAGCAGTTACAGTGCTGCGTTGAGAGAGTATCGCCTAACGAAAGGTCTGAGGAGAGACCAGTGTCATTAAATGGTCTAATGAAATTCGAAATCACGGATAAGCTTAGTGTGGCGCTTGGAAGAGGAAGGCTTTCTATCCCGGTGGAAGTCATTGTCAAGGTTGTTGCTGTAACTGCCCCGTGTAGTGCCAGTGCCCGTGCAGTTTCACATCATGATCTGCAACAACGTTCAGAGTTTGCTCTTTGGTTTCTGGCACGGTTCGAAGATAATGACATGTGGCAGGGCAATATTCTGTGGACTGACGAGGCACAGTTTACGCTGAAGGTGCAGTGAATACACAGAAGCGCAGAATCTAGAGTATCGTAACATTGCGTGTTGTGGACCAAGAGCCGTTGCTCTTTCCGTATGTAACTTTGTCGTGTGGATTGACAAGCACCTTCGGTCTGTTCTTCATTGCAGATAATACACTCAGAGAGCCTTTCAGGTGTACCGTGACGTTCGCATACAACGGAGACCTCCTTGTACAGCTTGTGATTAACCTTTGGAAGAAAGCAACGGTGTGAAACCACTGTTTTCAAGCAACAAGAGGTAACAACCCATGCCCCATGTCCAGTGAAAGATCTGCTTAATGCAGACTTCCACAATGTGTATTCTCCAGCGGTTTCCCAGATGCATGGCCTCCAAGATCACCTGATCTGAATCCAAGTGACTTTTGACTATAGGAGTATCTAAAAGAACGTCTTTACCGGGGACACGTTCTGTAGCTACATGACCTGAAGGCCGTAACAGGAAGACACTGCTCAGATTCCATGGGAATTGCTGCGATCGCTTGTTGGTAACGTCGTTTAACGACTGCAGCACCTCGTCGACGTCTCCCGTGCTCGTATTGCACAAATTGTCTAAGCGGCGGTTAATGATAAATGTAACATTATGCCTTTACACTTGTTTCATCTTTCCTGCCTACATCCCGTCCCTAATCCGTTACATATGCATACATTTCTATATGTCTTTCTTGCATTCACAGCGCCAGATTTGCACCTGGTGGCGAAATTGGAACTACTTTTTTTTCCAGAGTACGTTGATTACGCATTATCGCATTAGAATATCTAACAAGTTTCACAGTCATACGATGATTTCAGCCCACACTGGACCTCTGTAAGTAGCTGCACCTTAGTTATAACCACACACTATACAGGGTGTCCCAGATATCTTGTCCACCCAAAATATCTCTGGAACAATAACAGCTGTTGGAAAACGACTTTCACCGGTATCAGTGTAGGGCTGGGGCCCATGAGTGTACATATTTGGAAACATTCTAAAACGAAAGCATATGTGTTTTTTAACACAAACTTATGTTTTTTTAAATGGACCTCCTATATTTTTTCTTCAGCAATCCATAGCATGACAAAGCACATGCACAATGGCGTTGATTGCGTCGCAATATTCCCATTACATTCCGAGATATTAAGACGCGAAGTTGACGCTTGAAACACCCGACATGCGCTGCTAGCGCACGTCCTGAGGCTCAGGCGTGAACCCCATGCTGCCCGTAATCGCCTTGTGATTGACATGCGTAATCACACTTCCATACTTATCAAGAGGTCCGAAACGAATAATACGGTCTGCCGCCATCCTGCATTAACGTCGTACATTCCAGCAGGTAGGATGCGGTTCTGAAACATATCTGTGTACCGCAACGTTAGTCACAAAGTTAACTTCGCTTATCGTTAATCCGTTACTAAAAAGGTAATGCCGTTCAACGTTAAAACTTTACTTTACTGTAGATCTAGCGCAAGTGACAGTTAATCATTCACTCGTAATAGTAAAATTCATGTTGATGGTTTTAGTGAAACGAGCAAGTGGACTAAAAGTGCAAGAGGGAAAATGCTTATGAGAGTTGATGGCAGCATACCGTATTATTCGTTTCGGACCTCTTGATAAGTATGGAGGTGTGATTACACATGTCAATCACATCGCGATTACGGGCAGCATGGGGTTCACGCCTGAGCCTCAGGATGTGCGCTAGCAGCGCATGTCGGGTGTTTCAAGCGTCAACTTCGCGTCTTAATATCTCGGAATGTAATGGGAATATTGCGACGCAATCAACGCCATTGTGCATGTGCTTTGTCATGCTATGGATTGCTGAAGAAAAAATATAGGAGGTCCATTTAAAAAAACATAAGTTTGTGTTAAAAAACACATATGCTTTCGTTTTAGAATGTTTCCAAATATGTACATTCATGGGCCCCAGCCCTACATTGATACCGGTGAAAGTCGTTTTCCAATAGCTGTTATTGTTCTAGAGATATTTTGGGTGGACAAGATAGCTGGGACACCCTGTATATGATGGATGTTGTATCCCAGACATACAATTTTGCTTGGAAATACTTTTGTAAAATATACGATATCACGATAATCCGAGCCATACCCATGTTTCAAGGAAGAGACTGTCTTGGTAGCAAAGCTTTTCGCTAGTTTATTCACCTATACATGTTATTACTATAGTTATTGTATCACAGGAATATTACAAAAGATTATTCAGAAACTGATACAGTTACGGAACTCAGCCAATGTATTTTAGAAATCAGGAAGGCAATGTAAAATTTGTGTGTGCCTCCAATAATAGAATAAACTTTGAGAGACATGGAACTATGATGGGTTGGATTTCAAATAGCATAAAATCAGTAGTTACACATGTTACCTAGAAATAAGATCGAGAAGGTTTTTAAGAACGAAGACACAAAACTGTATGGGTAATGCCGCCAATTACTTAACCCACGTCGTGCCTTTGTGTTTATCAAGCTATGCTCTTTAACAGCCGAGTGTTTTAATCATGAGCAACAGTTTCGTTTCTATTTTTGACACTCTTCTGGAAAATAACTGTTTTCTTCAAGTCCTTGAATGTGAAAAGAAAAGAAAAGCAGAAATATAAGCATTTATCCGTTTTCTCATTCTTTTCGTTACTGAAGTTATATTTGGTGTGTGTTATCAGTACTTTTGATGCAAAAAAGTTATTGCTGCTGAACTTGTCATAGATGCCTTCGTGGCATATTAAAGTTATATGTTTGACAGTTTTGAACAATTATTTGCAACCGGTTGGCTGTTTTATTTCTCCATTGGAAGTTATATGTTTGTCTACGATTCGAATCGTGATATTCCTTTCGCAAAAAGCTCGAATTTCAGTCTCCGACTAGAACATAATTTTAACTTGACATGAAAGTCATGAACCATGGACCTTGCCGTTGGTGGGGAGGCTTGTGTGCCTCAGCGATACAGATGGCAGTACCGTAGGTGCAACCACAACGGAGGGGTATCTGTTGAGAGGCCAGACAAACATGTGGTTCCTGAAGAGGGGCAGCAGCCTTTTCAGTAGTTGCAGGGGCAACAGTCTGGATGATTGACTGATCTGTCCTTGTAACATTATCCAAAACGGCCTTGCTGTGCTGGTACTGCGAACGGCTGAAAGCAAGGGGAAACTACAGCCGTAATTTTTCCCAAGGACATGCAGCTCTACTGTATGATTAAATGATGATGGCTTCCTCTTGGGGAAAATATTCCGGAGGTAAAATAGTCCCCCATTCGGATCTCCGGGCGGGGACTACTCAGGAGGACGTCGTTATCAGGAGAAAGAAAACTGGCAGGAGGAACAAGACTTTTGGTCAGGTGATTACAGGGTTATACATACAAAATCAAATAGGGGTAATGCAGGAGTAGGTTTAATAATGAATAAAAAAATAGGAGTGCAGGTTAGCTACTACAAACAGCATAGTGAACGCATTATTGTGGCCAAGATACACACAAAGCCCATGCCTACTACAGTAATACAAGTTTATATGCCAACTACCTCTGCAGATGATGAAGAAATAGATGAAATGTATGACGAGATAAAAGAAATTATTCAGGTAGTGAAGGGAGACGAAAATTTAATAGTCATGGGTGTCTGGAATTCGTCAGTAGGAAAAGGGAGAGAAGGAAACATAGTAGGTGAATATGGATTGGGGGGAAGGAATGAAAGAGGAAGCCGCCTTGTAGAATTTTGCACAGAGCATAACTTAATCATAGCCAACACTTGGTTCAAGAATCATAAAAGAAGGTTGTATACCTGGAAGAATCCTGGAGATACTAAAAGGTATCAGATAGATTATATAATGGTAAGACAGAGATTTAGGAACCAGGTTTTAAATTGTAAGACATTTCCTGGGGCAGATGTGGATTCTGACCACAATCTATTGGTTATGAACTGCAGATTGAAACTGAAGAAACTGCAAAAAGGTGGGAATTTAAGGAGATGGGATCTGGATAAACTGAAAGAACCAGAGGTTGTAGAGAGTTTCAGGGAGAGCATAAGGGAACAATTGACCGGAATGTGGGAAAGAAATACAGTAGAAGAAGAATGGGTAACTCTGAGGGATGAAGTAGTGAAGGCAGCAGAGGATCAAGTAGGTAAAAAGACGAGGGCTAATAGAAATCCTTGGGTAACAGAAGAAATATTGAATTTAATTGATGAAAGGAGAAAATATAAAAATGCAGTAATGAAGCAGGCAAAAAGGAATACAAACGTCTCAAAAATGATATCAACAGGAAGTGCAAAATGGCTAAGCAGGGATGGCTAGAGGACAAATGTAAGGATGTAGAGGCTTGTCTCACTAGGGGTAAGATAGATACTGCCTACAGGAAAATTAAAGAGACCTTTGGAGAGAAGAGAACCACTTGTATGAATATCAAGAGCTCAGATGGCAACCCAGTTCTAAGCAAAGAAGGGAAGGCAGAAAGGTGGAAGGAGAGGTTTTATACAAGGGCGATGTACTTGAGGACAATATTATGGAAATGGAAGAGGATGCAGATGAAGACGAAATGGGAGATAAGATACTGCGTGAAGAGTTTGACAGAGCACTGAAAGACCTGAGTCGAAACAAGGCCCCGGGAGTAGACAACATTCCATTTGAACTACTGATGGCCTCCGGAGAGCCAGTCATGACAAAACTCTTCCATCTGGTGAGCACGATGTATGAGACAGGCGAAATACCCTCAGACTTCAAGAAGAATATAATAATTCCAATCCCAAAGAAAGCAGGTGTTGACAGATGTGAAAATTACCGAACTATCAGTTTAATAAGTCACAGCTGCAAAATACTAACGCGAATTCTTTACAGACGAATGGAAAAACTGGTAGAAGCCGACCTCGGGGAAGATCAGTTTGGATTCCGTAGAAATGTTGGAACACGTGAGGCAATACTGACCTTACGACTCATCTTAGAAGAAAGATTAAGAAAAGGCAAACCTACATTTCTAGCATTTGTAGACTTAGAGAAAGCTTTTGACAATGTTAACTGGAATACTCTCTTTCAAATTCTGAAGGTGGCAGGGGTAAAATACAGGGAGCGAAAGGCTATTTACAATTTGTACAGAAACCAGATGGCAGTTATAAGAGTCGAGGGGCATGAAAGGGAAGCAGTGGTTGGGAAAGGAGTAAGACAGGGTTGTAGCCTCTCCCCGATGTTATTCAATCTGTATATTGAGCAAGCAGTAAAGGAAACAAAAGAAAAATTCGGAGTAGGTATTAAAATTCATGGAGAAGAAGTAAAAACTTTGAGGTTCGCCGATGACATTGTAATTCTGTCAGAGACAGCAAAGGACTTGGAAGAGCAGTTGAACGGAATGGACAGTGTCTTGAAAGGAGGATATAAGATGAACATCAACAAAAGTAAAACGAGGATAATGGAATGTAGTCGAATTAAGTCGGGTGATGTTGAGGGAATTAGATTAGGAAATGAGACACTTAAAGTAGTAAAGGAGTTTTGCTATTTAGGGAGTAAAATAACCGATGATGGTCGAAGTAGAGAGGATATAAAATGTAGACTGGCAATGGCAAGGAAAGCGTTTCTCAAGAAGAGGAATTTGTTAACATCGAGTATAGATTTAAGTGTCAGGAAGTCGTTTCTGAAAGTATTTGTATGGAGTGTAGCCATGTATGGAAGTGAAACATGGACGATAAATAGTTTAGACAAGAAGAGAATAGTAGCTTTCGAAATGTGGTGCTACAGAAGAATGCTGAAGATAAGGTGGGTAGATCACGTAACTAATGAGGAGGTATTGAATAGGATTGGGGAGAAGAGAAGTTTGTGGCACAACTTGACTAGAAGAAGGGATCGGTTGGTAGGACATGTTTTGAGGCATCAAGGGATCACAAATTTAGCATTGGAGGGCAGTGTGGAGGGTAAAAATCGTAGAGGGCGACCAAGAGATGAATGCACTAAGCAGATTCAGAAGGATGTAGGTTGCAGTAGATACTGGGAGATGAAGAAGCTTGCACAGGATAGAGTAGCATGGAGAGCTGCATCAAACCAGTCTCAGGACTGAAGACCACAACAACAACGACATGAAAGTTTACTTACCGTACACTGCACCACACAGTTGCTGCACGTTCTGAAAGTCATAGGAATTAACGATATGACAATATAGCTGCAACGCTAATATAAGTTCATTATCTTGTCAAATAAATATTCGAATGAGTTATTCTAAAGGAAATCTCTGTGGAAACTATTACTCATGACCATACTCATTGATCAGTGAGATATTCACGATTGATGCCTAAGCTGAAACACCTTTTAGGGAGTGATGAACTCAGCACCTGTCAGACCTAAACAATAAATTATAAAATTTATGGTTCTCTGGAAAAGGTCTGAGTGCACTATTTTATCCGCTAATGAAAGAAATTATGAAGAAATAGCTCGGGTACCCGGCTTGGTTAAGGAGATGATATGAGATTGTGTGACAGTTGGAATAAAAGGATAACCATTAAAGTATAAGACATAAAAATTATTGAAAACATATTCTAACTATTTACAATACTTGTTGAAGTATAAGAGGTAAAAAAATTATTGAAAGCATATTCTATCTATTTACAATACTTGTTTATAAACAACATTTTTCATTTTGTTATCCGGGGTATATACGGAAAAAAATTTCAAATTTCCTACTCGAGAACAAGCTACGTATAGTTGGCCGTGAGAGAAGCAGGAGTCTTTGAGGTTGATACCGCAATATTTTAAAGATTGTCCGTCCACTTTGTCAACTGTCAAAACTGCAGGCTAATTTGATTGGAAATTGCAATCTTTTAAATTGGAATGGCAGTTCAGTAGAAATTAGTGGTAATTTGGGAATAAATAGTGTGTGTCCTTTGTACTTTCCAATCGTAAGTTCGGTTTCCATGATGTTATTTGATAGATGTTTGACGATCATCCTTGTACCATCACATAGTTTTAGTGAGTTGAGATTTCTGAGTAGTATGATCGGAGATCCAATTTTAAATCGAAGGCAGTGTAATGGCATTACTAGTGCTTGCTAAGAGTTTAGAAGTTCTTATGGAAGTTCACACTTTCTTCAACATTTACCATCGCGTCGACCGATTTACGTGTACTTTCTTCACCGGGAATTTTCTTTTGATGGTTATGTTGATATCGTCGACAATATTATTTTTAGTTGCCAAAATTGTCCTTTCAAGTAGCCAGTCCAGAATGTTATACTTGTGAACAACGTTTGCTCGATGAGCTCGTTTTAAGTAGTTGCTATGTTGCAGAAATCAATGTTGACTTTAACAAGGCTGGTCATCTGGTCAGTAGGATGTGTGCCTTCGCCTATTTTAAAAGTTGTGAAGCAAAATGTGCTGCTGTTTCGTCTTTCGATCGTTCAATCCTCATATTTTTTGATGGTCGCAGATGTGTGCCGAGAGATGTGATTTTTTTCAGCATGCATTGTTCCCTCTGCTGGTGTTAATTTGGGGATAACTGGAAGTGTTTGTCGAAAATCTCCTGAGACCTCCCATCACTTCAGAGATTCGCGCAAGTCTTGTAACTTTCTGTCCATGGCGTCGAGTGATTTTTATGTGCCATTGTCCATTAGTCCCAGAAGATAATTTTAGCTTGCTTTAAAAGTTCACCCCATCCAGTTGCTCTTGAGATTTTGCGTACCGGTACCGGGAATTGTTCTTCGGCTGTACTGAACGGTAGTTGTAGGGAGGAATGGGCAGTCCGTCCTCCTTCCATAAGTGTGGCTGCAGTGCCGGATGATTCCAGTGCAAGTGTGATGTGTTGTTTAGCACGTATTTCCTCCAGCAATAGATTTATTAGAAACGTTTTCCCGGTGCCGCCTGGTACGTCCAGTATTGTTGTCGATGGGTCCATCATAATGTTGTAAATTCCGTTTTGATTGTCAGTGAGGAATGGTTTGTTGCGAGCAATGTATTGAAATAGTTCGTTGATATTGTAGCTTTTTTCCTTAGATGTTTAGGACAATGATAGCATCTTTTTCCAGTTGCTTGCATCCCAAGTTGTCCCAAGGTCTACCTGTTATACCGGGTCGGTCAATACAAGAACGGTTAATGCTGGTTGTCGATGACGCTGGAGTTGTTTTCCGATGAAGTTCCATATGTGCTCGATTAGAAACAGGTCTGGTGATCGAGCAGGCCAAGGCAACACCTCGACACTCTGTAGAACATATTGGGTTACTACAGCGGTGTATGGGAGAGCGTTATCTACATCTACATCTATCTATCTACATCTATATTCATACTCCGTAAGCCACCCAACGTTGTGTGGGGGAGGGCACTTTACGTGCCACTGTCATTACCTCTCTTTCCTGTTCCACTCGCGTATGGTTCGCGGGAAGAACGACTGCCGGAAAGCCTCTGTGCGCCCTCGAATCTTTCTAATTTTACATTCGTGATCTCCTCGGGAGTTATAAGTAAGGGGAAGCAATATATTCGATACCTCATCCAGAAATGCACCCTCTCGAAACCTGGACAGCAAGCTACACCGCGATTCAGAGCGCCTCTCTTGCAGAGTCTGCCACTTGAGTTTGCTAAACATCTCCGTAACGCTGTCACGGTTACCAAATAACCCTGTGACGAAACGCACCGCTCTTCTTTGGATCTTCTCTATCTCCTCCGTCAACCCGATCTGGTACGGATCCCACACTGATGAGCAATACTCAAGTATAGGTCGAACGAGTGTTTTGTAAGTCACCTCCTTTGTTGATGGACTACATTTTCTAAGGACTCTCCCAATGAACCTCAACCTGCTACCCGCCTTACCAACAATTAATTTTATATGATCATTCCACTTCAAATCGTTCCGCACGCATACTCCCAGATATTTTACGGAAGTAACTGCTTCCAGTGTTTGTTCCGATATCATATAATCATACAATGAAGGATCCTTCCTTCTATGTATTCGCAACACGTTACATTTGTCTATGTTAAGGGTCAGTTGCCACTCCCTGCACCAAGTGCCTATCCGCTGCAGATCTTCCTGCATTTCGCTACAATTTTCTAATGCTGCAACTTCTCTGTATACTACAGCATCATCCGCGAAAAGCCGCATGGAACTTCCGACACAATCTACTAGGTCATTTATATATATTGTGAAAAGCAATGGTCCCATAACACTTCCCTGTGGCACGCCAGAGGTTACTTTAACGTCTGTAGACGTCTCTCCATTGATAACAACATGCTGTGTTCTGTTTGCTAAAAACTCTTCAATCCAGCCACACAGCTGGTCTGATATTCCGTATGCTCCTACTTTGTTTATCAGGCGACAGTGCGGAACTGTATCGAACGCCTTCCGGAAGTCAAGGAAAATAGCATCTACCTGGGAGCCTGTATCTAATATTTTCTGGGTCTCATGAACAAATAAAGGGAGTTGGGTCTCACACGATCGCTGTTTACGGAATCCATGTTGATTCCTACAGAGTAGATTCTCGGTTTCCAGAAACAACATGATAAGCGAGCAAAAAACATGTTCTAAAATTCTACAACAGATCGACGTCAGAGATATAGGTCTATAGTTTTGCGCATCTGCTCGACGACCCTTCTTGAAGACTGGGACTACCTGTGCTCTTTTCCAATCATTTGGAACCTTCCGTTCCTCTAGAGACTTGCGGTACACGGCTGTTAGAATGGGGGCAAGTTATTTCGCGTACTCTGTGTAGAATCGAATTGGTATCCCGTCACGTCGAGAGGACTTTCCTCTGTGTAGTGATTCCAGTTGCTTTTCCGTTCCTTGGACACTTATTTCGATGTCAGCCATTTTTTCGTTTGGTTGAGGTTTTAGAGTGCGGTCTTCCTCTGTTGGAAAATACCCCCTGGAATGCGGTTCATGAATGGCAGCACAACAAGCCGAATCACCAGACTGACGTACAAATTTGCAATCAGGGTGAATGAGATAACCAAAAATGGTTCAAATGGCTCTGAGCACTATGGGACTCAACTGCTGAGGTCATTAGTCCCCTAGAACTTAGAACTAGTTAAACCTAACTAACCTAAGGACATCACAAACATCCATGCCCGAGGGAGGATTCGAACCTGCGACCGTAGCGGTCTTGCGGTTCCAGACTGCAGCGCCCTTAACCGCACGGCCACTTCGGCCGGCTGAGATAACCAAGTGAGTGCTTCTTCTCTAATAAGAAATCGCACCCCAGACCATAATTCCATTGTGTGTAGGTCCCAGACAGATTGGTGGCAGGAGCACAACTAGCCTTGTTCTAACTAACACGCGGTTATCACTGGAACTGAGGTAGGTACCAGCTGTTATCAGAAAATGCGTCAGACTTTCACGCTGCCCTACAGCGAGCTCTCGGTTGACACGACTGAAGTCGCAGATGGTTGTGGTTTGGGGTATATGGAATGCACTCTATATTGTATCTGGATCGGTGCTGTCCTTGAAGTAACCGCTTTGAAACAGTTCGTTGTGTCATTGTGGTGCGAACTGCTGCTCAAAAATGTCTCTAAGCACAATGGGACTTAACATCTGAGGTCATCAGTCCCCTAGACTTAGAACTACTTAAACCTAAGGACACCACACACATCCATGCCCGAGGCAGGATTCGAACATGTGACCGTAGCAACAGCGCGGTACCGGACTAAAGCGCCTAGAACCGCTCGGCTACAGCGGCCGGCTGAACTACTGCTCAAATTGCTGCTACATATGTAGTACGATACGCCAGACCCATACGCCAAACACTATGGTTTTCCCTCTCGGTAGCGACCCGTGGCCCGATCTTCTTGCGACCGTTCCTTCTCGTAACCACTGCCGCTAGCAATCATGCACAGTGGTTGCATTCCTGCTAAGTCTTTCTGCAACATCGCAGAAGTAACATCTAACTTCTCGTAGTACTGTTACGCGACCCCGTACAAACTTAGTGAGGTGATGACAACGGCATCTCTCTAGCCTTTAAGGCGCTCTTGACTGACCTCAACTCGTACGTCAGTCTGACAGGTAACAAACGCTCACGACCGTTACAGCGTGTATTTAAAGAAAACTTGTTTTGCATTCTTCATAGTGGCGCTACTAGCACCACTCTCATGTGACTAGCGCGAAATCTGAATAGACACCTTTCACACGTAGAAACACGACTAACAACTTTCGTTTATGTCGCAAACTCCTTCTTGGTGTTGCTGTTTTTTCTCCCATCAGTGTATGTTTCAAGACGTCAGTAGATTTATATTTGGAATAAACTCACTCTGGAGCGAAAATCATTAACCGAGACATTTTTGTGCAATTTCTTTGTGTAGAACATAAGTCCACTTTGATCCAATTACTTTCTGAACAATACTGGTGAGCGGACCTACATTTAGTGAAATTCTGAGTTGAACCTGGGCAGTCTACTCTATTGAACATTTACAAATAAGAACATTCTCCCTACAACAATGTGTATGTGTCTGAGGCTGCACAATACATACACTCCTGGAAATTGAAATAAGAACACCGTGAATTCATTGTCCCAGGAAGGGGAAACTTTATTGACACATTCCTGGGGTCAGATACATCACATGATCACACTGACAGAACCACAGGCACATAGACACAGGCAACAGAGCATGCACAATGTCGGCACTAGTACAGTGTATATCCACCTTTCGCAGCAATGCAGGCTGCTATTCTCCCATGGAGACGATCGTAGAGATGCTGGATGTAGTCCTGTGGAACGGCTTGCCATGCCATTTCCACCTGGCGCCTCAGTTGGACCAGCGTTCGTGCTGGACGTGCAGACCGCGTGAGACGACGCTTCATCCAGTCCCAAACATGCTCAATGGGGGACAGATCCGGAGATCTTGCTGGCCAGGGTAGTTGACTTACACCTTCTAGAGCACGTTGGGTGGCACGGGATACATGCGGACGTGCATTGTCCTGTTGGAACAGCAAGTTCCCTTGCCGGTCTAGGAATGGTAGAACGATGGGTTCGATGACGGTTTGGATGTACCGTGCACTATTCAGTGTCCCCTCGACGATCACCAGTGGTGTACGGCCAGTGTAGGAGATCGCTCCCCACACCATGATGCCGGGTGTTGGCCCTGTGTGCCTCGGTCGTATGCAGTCCTGATTGTGGCGCTCACCTGCACGGCGCCAAACACGCATACGACCATCATTGGCACCAAGGCAGAAGCGACTCTCATCGCTGAAGACGACACGTCTCCATTCGTCCCTCCATTCACGCCTGTCGCGACACCACTGGAGGCGGGCTGCACGATGTTGGGGCGTGAGCGGAAGACGGCCTAACGGTGTGCGGGACCGTAGCCCAGCTTCATGGAGACGGTTGCGAATGGTCCTCGCCGATACCCCAGGAGCAACAGTGTCCCTAATTTGCTGGGAAGTGGCGGTGCGGTCCCCTACGGCACTGCGTAGGATCCTACGGTCTTGGCGTGCATCCGTGCGTCGCTGCGGTCCGGTCCCAGGTCGACGGGCACGTGCACCTTCCGCCGACCACTGGCGACAACATCGATGTACTGTGGAGACCTCACGCCCCACGTGTTGAGCACCCGGCCTCCCGCATGCCCACTATACGCCCTCGCTCAAAGTCCGTCAACTGCACATACGGTTCACGTCCACGCTGTCGCGGCATGCTACCAGTGTTAAAGACTGCGATGGAGCTCCGTATGCCACGGCAAACTGGCTGACACTGACGGCGGCGGTGCACAAATGCTGCGCAGCTAGCGCCATTCGACGGCCAACACCGCGGTTCCTGGTGTGTCCGCTGTGCCGTGCGTGTGATCATTGCTTGTACAGCCCTCTCGCAGTGTCCGGAGCAAGTATGGTGGGTCTGACACACCGGTGTCAATGTGTTCTTTTTTCCATTTCCAGGATTGTATATTTCAGTTTATATCAACAACTACGTCGTTTACAAACGATTTTAAAAACGAAGCACTTTTTCAGGATGTTTACAGAGTTCGCTATCATCTGCCCCTCCTAAAACAGGGTCCCCAAGGACGGATAAATACTTGTGTTGGTCCAGTGCGCCGTTTACAATGACGAGACCATCCAGGGAATACGACGAAAACAGTTTCAAAAACATAACGCTTGCAGCGTGTTTGCGTTCAGACGTTTCACGCCGTACACTCCAGCAGCCATCTGCCCAATGGAGCATAAAACAGGATTCGTCTGAAGAGTCCACCTGTCACCACGTCCAGTTGCGGTAATGGCGTGCACACTACAGCCTTCATCGCTGGTGAACAGCAGCCAGCATGCATGCATTAACCAGGTGCCTCCTGTGGAGTCCCATACGCAGCATTCGCTGAACGGTCGTTGGGTGGCCAGTTGCTCAACAGTTGCACGTCTATTCGCTCGTACACATCTCATGTACCTGCGTTACCCATGGACCGTGGTACATCACAGTTACCTCGGCACCGGTTTTGAATAGTGTCATTTTGCTATGCGTGCTACACTTTAACAAAGGCAGCATGCGGGCAGTTTAGAAACTTAGCCGTTTCGGAAATGCTTCCATCCGCGGCCTGAAAGCCAATGGCCATGCCCTTTTGGGCGTCAGATAAATAGTTCCGATTCCTCATTACGATAAGGACTGCATTATTTTCCGCATCCCCCAACACATTTTATATTCCCTCCACTACCATCGATGCCACCTACCGTCTGCGAGTGGTTATTGCACGTTGGTCACATTAATGTGACTGGACTGTGTAGTATGAGGTTGCACTCCAATTGGCATGCAAACATGCATTTATTCAGTTGAGAATGGTGCCATAAACTCTTTCTATCCTCTTCTGAGGCAAGCTGACCATAACTGCTAGCTACAGGAGTGCCTCCACATCAAGCAGATAGTTCATAGAGACCCATTCATGAGCGAACGACCGTTGTCCTGTTGAAAAATGGCACCACGAGACGCATGAGAGGTAACACATGAGGACGCAGCATATCCTTGACGTAACGTTTAGCCATCCGAGTTCACTTGCTCACTACCAACAGTGACCTGAGGTCATACCTTACGGCTCCCCACACCGTAACACCAGGAACAACATCGCTGTGACTCGCCAAACAATTGGAAGAACGAGTCATCTCCGCAGGTCGCCACCAAACCCGCCGATGATGGTCAACTGGCGTAGTGCAGATCCTTGATTCATCGCTGAACACAATGCTGCGTCATACATCGGCAGTCCGTGCTTCCTGGTCACGGCACTAGAATGGCAGTCTACACATGTGTCATCAATGCCCTGGCCCAGCTCCTGCTAGTCTACGAACAGTAGTGTGGAATGACACAGAGTGTTGCAGGGAGTCCATAACTTGCCGGGAATTCTTCCGGGTTGTATGGCCGTGGTCCATGGAACTCTTCTATCCCTGACGTTTCGTCCAAAGCTATGCTGGACATCTTCGGAGGTGCTCGTCGTTGTGCTGAGTCTTGCCAACTGAAGAGTCGGACGTCTAAGAACGGCCTAAATACCGTGGAAAGCGGGTGTGGTCTGGATTTCACGTGATAAGCAGAGATAAACCTTGTCAAGGATAAAATATAACTATCGATCATAGTTCGTCAAAAATAAAAACTTCCCATCGATTCTGTAGTGCCACTGTCCATATATCGCTGATTCATGGCTCCTTCCTTTCTGTTAAAGTTATCCCCATGTTTATATATTTCGATGGCTTCTCTATGTACCCATGGATAATAGTTCGTTGTACATAAAACTTCAGTTTCCGAAAATTTCACTACGTAATCATCCGACTGAAGGTCATGTTTTATGACGAACTATTATCCACAGCTATATAGAAGAACCATCGAAATATATAAACATGAGGATAATTGTAACAGAAAAGAAGAAGCTGTGAAACTCAGCGATATATGGACAGTGGCGCTACAGAATCGATGAGAAGTTTTTATCTTTGACATACTATGACCGATAGTTATATTATATGGATGTGTGTGATGTCCTAAGGTTAGTTAGGTTTAAGTAGTTCTAAGTCTAGGGGACTGATGACCTCAGTTGTTAAGTCCCATAGTGCTTAGAGCCATTTTTGAACACGCTACCAGTGTCAAAATGGCTATGAGCACTATGGAACTTAACATCTGTGGTCATCAGTCCCCTAAAACTTAGAACTACGTAAACCTAACTAACCTAAGGACATCACACACATCCATGCCCGAGACAGGATTCGCACCTGTGACCGTAGCGGCCACGCGGTTCCAGACTGAAGCGCCTAGAACCGCACGGCCACACCGGCCGGCGCTACCAGTGACAAGCAGCACACAGGCAAGATGGAGTATCTCGTAGATTTGTGAGATATACACAAGAGTGCGAAGGAGAGCATCAGGTAACTGCAGAACTTCCTGAAGATTCCTGCATAGGCCATCTTCCGGAACGCCACTCTCAATATGCACGCCACTATTCGCTCCAACCAGCCACACTCACCTCTCACTCTTGGGCAGTGAAACGAAAGGGGAAAGTGTATATCTTAAATACCAATGGGGCAAGTAAATTATGTAGATACCAGTGCTTGTATTTGGTGGTGCGAAGCAGCTTGTCACAAATTCGTGTCCTGTGCCAGCCTCTTCATCTCACTTGTACCCGACGTCCTCAATTATTTGTTGGATGAATTCCAAACTCTGCCTTCCCTTACAGTTTTTATCCCTTACAGCTCCCGCTAGTACCACGGAAGTTATTTCCTGATAGCTTAACACATGTTCTGTTGTCTGTCCCATCTTCTTGTGTTTCCCATATGTTATTTTCTTTGCCAATTCTGCGGAGAGCCTATTTCCGTATCAGTCCGCGTAATCGTCATCTAACAGATCTTCAGTTTTCTTTTCCATTCTTCTATATATTAATATTGTTACCAACTTAGATAGGAAGCTGGATGAGATTTTTTCCGAAATTCTAGTGCTCTCTTTCCACTCTCAAAGATTCCACAGACCAACAAGTATAGTTTCGTTGCCACTTCCCCCGATGATTTTAGGAAGTCCGAAGGAATGTTGTGTATCCGTCTTGGCTTATTTGATCCCAAGTCTTCCAAAGCTTTGTTCAACTGAGATACTAATACGGGATGCCTTGTTTCTTCCATTTCGACTTCCATTTCTTCTTCCGTCAAATCGTCAAATACATCCTCCTGCTCGTACAGGCCTCTGACGTACTCTTTCCATTATGTGCTCTCTACTCTGCGTTTAACACTGGCATTCCAAATGCGCTCTTAATGTTGACACACTTACTTTTATTTTCACGGAGGGCTGTTTTGACTATTCTGTACGCAGAATAAGTCCTTCCGATTATCATTTCTTATTCGATTTCTTCATGTTTTTCCTGAAATCATTTCACCTTAGCTGCCATGCGCTATGTATATATTTCAGTCTTAAGGGAATTGTATTATTGTGTTCCTGACTTTTGCTGAAAATTTTTATACTTCCTTCTTTCGTTGACGATGTTGCCCATCGTTTCAGTGTCGTTACCTTCCTCGTACCTATGTCTGCATCTCCAACTTCCGTGTTAGTCTCTTCAGCTGAACTGCCTTCTTCTAGACGATTCTCTTAAGCATCAGTCTTCTCTTCGTCATTACTAAGTTGTGATCTGAATTTACATCTGCTCCTGAGTATGCCTTACAATCAAGTATTTGATTTCGGAAGCTCTATCTGACCATGGTGTAATCCATATGAAATCTTCCCATTTCTCCGAGAATTTTTCAAGTATATCTCTTCCTCTTGTGATTTCTGAACAGTGTAATCGCAGTTATTAGTTAAAATTTATGTGTAACTTAGCTGGTTTTTCTCCTCTCATATTCCTACTATATAGATGATATTTTTCCATAAACCTAGCTTCTGTTGCTGCTTTCGAATCCTCCTCGTTTCTAAAATTACTATCTATCTTTATATGTATACTGAATTTCCGTTAGGTATCCTCGTATACTTTCTCTGACAGTTTATCTTATGCCTGTAATGTCGGTACGTATACCCCAAGTACAGTTGTTAGCGCTGCTTTGTTGTTGATTCGTATGAAACGAACGGTATATTTGAACTGCTGACAGAAGCTCACTCCCCTACCTTCGTTTCCGTAACTCGCGTTATACTTAGCTTA
Organism: Schistocerca cancellata; assembly: GCF_023864275.1. NCBI lineage: Eukaryota > Metazoa > Arthropoda > Insecta > Orthoptera > Acrididae > Schistocerca > Schistocerca cancellata. The sequence continues at coordinate 331,467,403 of NC_064631.1, forward strand.
TTCCCGCTATAATACATTTTGGTGAGACTGATGTTATCCGTTTATTCCTCTAATAAAAAGTGTCACCTTCTTTCTATATCACTTGACTGACGACCATTATATGAAGGGGTTATTTCAATAGTGATACAAGTCCATTACCTCCACGTTGGTCTATAATGTTTCTGAAATTAATGGTCGAAACAAACAGAAAGAAAGGTTCATCTCTAGCAAGAAGCCATATGCTTGAATATTTCTGGTATTTCAACTGCAGATTTTTCAGCGTTCATTTAACTTCAGGACTCTTCATCTCAGAATGAACAAAAATGGACTTGTACCACTACTGAAATAAGCCCTTCATATCTAAATTGAGCCTTGGCATTTTTCTTTCCAGTTTTTCTAGTTTTCCTACCACGTTCAAACTTCTGATATTCCATGACTGGTTTGTAGAACGTTATTAGTTCTTTTCTCTTAGGCACCTCCCTCTTGGCATTCCTCTCCCTGATATCCAAATATAAAGCAACCAACAACAAACATCTTGTTCTAAAACCAGAGGTCTGACGTCATTTGTCTTTCCTTACCCTCCTTGTGTTGTTCTGCAAATTATTTAGAGAAAGCCTTATAATATACTCGTATTTTCGGTAAGTCTTTTTAGTGGTTCCCTTTCGGCCTCTGTTCTTTATTTACCATGGCCTCAACATTTTTTTTGAGTATGTTTTAGTTTGTTTTCTCTTTCTTCCATGAGCAGTAATATTGCAATAAGTCATTTTTGTTCGCCTTTTTCTTTACTAATAGTTAACAACATGTCATTGATTCATATCAGTACAATCTTCTTAGGTTGCTTATATACTCTGGCTGTCTGCAGAAGTGAAAGCCCCAAACGAAAGAGAAACAGTAGAAACTGAAAAGTCAATTTAGAGTTACAGCAAATAAAGCAACAGGTTAAACGTAAGGGTCAAAAGTTATTCGTGAATCACAACCATGTTATTCCGACACACTGCTATTCGAAAATCTGTGTATGTCTAAAAGGTCTTGGTCTAATCCCAGGTTATGGCACTAGTTTTTATCTCAGTTAAATAATTACGACGGGTGCGCAAGTGGATAAAAAGAACTGCTTCTGGAACTATGCCAGTACCAGATACTGGAAAGAGTTAACCTGTCCAGTTTTTGTTTTATGTAGTTGTTTCAGTACCAGGCCCTTTAGAAGGAATTTTCAGTACTGGTTGAAAAGATGTGGAAAACTACGGTACACCAATTAAATGAAAAGTGTTTAAATCAGATCAGTGTATAGCCAGCAATCATCCTTATCTGCTTTATTAATGTTACCTGGTAATGTTTCAAACTGACCGGCAATACTCAATAACAGGTGGAAAGAGGATTTTGTGAGATGCCACTCGTGGGTGAATTACACTCTCCACTTCCAGTGGATCTCATCCTGGAATCTGCTTTTCATGCAGCTAGTTTTACTTTGTCATCACGCGCCTACTCCTAGTTGTTTTACGTCTTTTCCATGAATCTGGCAGCAACATGTTACATGTAAAATTGAAAAAAATGAGCCCTCGGTCGCAATTATTTTTAGTCTTATTGACCAGGTTTCAACACTTCTAAGAGTGCCTTCATCAGAATTAAAACAACTAAAATGGTCTATAACACAGTTACAAATTTATAGGAAAAGACATTTTTATACATAAAAAAGTGTAAGTATTGACTAACGATAAAAGACAGAGGTAGTACTTACATGTCAAATGTAAAATAATTAACAGGCCAGAAGGGCTTTAGTCACAAAATTTATAATATATACAAATATAGTGACTAAAGGCCTTCTGACCTGTTAATGTTAATTTATAGGAAAAGACATTTTTATGTATAAAAAAGTTTAAGTACTGATAACAATAAGAGACAGAAGCGGTACTTAAATGTCACATACAAAATAAATTGCAATGAAATGAAAACCCCTAGCTGCATACAGGCTTTGATATAAGTCAACGGGGACTGGTGAAAATGTGTGCCCCGACCGGGACTCACAACCGGGATCTCCTGCTTATATGGCAGACGCTCTAACCATCTTTTTTTTCCAATTTATTGGTCGTAATGTCCTACAGTACCCCGTAATTTTCAACTGACATTTAAAAGTAATAAAACAAACTAAAATTAATTACAGGTTCCGTGACATTTTAGGAGAAATCAAAGTCTAGACCATAGAGTGATGTTGGTCACTTGATCGTATGTTTTTCCAAAGACCAAATTGTCTCTCGTTTCTCCGTGTTCCGAACCGCATAATCGAAAATTGGAATTCACATGACAGTTCTTCTGAGGAAGTTGGCGTAGTATCATAGTAATTACTGATGCGTAGAGCTTGTGATGCTGGTCGGAGATGTACGTCCAAAAATCTCCTTCGCTCCTTTCTTTACTGCACAGTAGGTAAAATACCGCGTGTCCCCTCAACCAGTTGACGGCATTTTTCTTCGAGGCGGGGTGCAGTTCTTCTTCCGGGTACGAAAGGCACGTTGGCGCTATCAAATACAGCGGTTTTCTCTGCATAGTTGCTAATCTTTCTCTGACTGAGCCACCGAGGACACAGAGGATAGTGCGACTGCAGGGACTTATCTGTGGCACGCTTCCCGTGAGACCCACATTCCCAACTTATTGTCTCGCACTATATTCGTAGTACCCCTGCCCATTATATTCATTACTCATTACTCGGGGCCTTACTGCCGATTCCCGTAAGAGTTCGGGCACTCTTTGTGCATCCGCACAGAAGAAGATTTTTCTATGAACAAAGCGATTGTCGGCGAATAGCCTCACTGAGTTTCCATTGTTACTCACGAGATGATTTATCTACTCTGTTGAGCAAAACTTAAGGACGAAAGTATCTTTCGCATGATATGTCGCTGCCAAAGAACATAGCTCGGTAAATCTTTGACTATACACAGAATGAACCGCTATATTGCGGTACAGTGCGGTGTAATATCGAAGGCAACTGAAAGAAATACGCAGTGAGACGAATAGGAAAGACACTTTTATTCAAAGACAATAAATACACTAAAGTCACCTCGATTCATGATGATCACGTAGACATTACAATCGGGGTAGGATGGAGGGGGGGGGGGGATTGGTATTGTTTTAATATGGTGTGTGTGATAACGACGTACGCAACTCATGGTATGCAACGTACTTCCATGCTGGCCACAAGTTGGTAAGAAGCTCTTGTGGTAGGACGTTCTGTTTCTCTACCAGCGCTGTTTAAAATTGCTGGACGATCGTTGGTGCGTGTAGACGTGCTCCAATACGTCTCCCCAATGCGTGTCGCACATCCTCGATTGGGACTAATTCGTGGGAATGGGCAGGCCAGTCTGTTCGACGAATGTCCTCTCTTTCCAAGAGCTCCATCCTATCTGCGCTGTTCAATTAGTCGGTCATTTTCGTCCTTAAAAATGGAAGCCAGGGCCGAATGAACCCTGAAACGTCCCCTTTGAAGAATTTATACATATGAAACGTCCACTTAGAACAATTGTACAAGCCTGTGCTTAACCTGACACACAATATTATTTAGCGCAACGCAATCTGACTTTCAATAACCCCTACAAAACAATGGCCCTGACTAACTTTAACCTATACCTTTTACAAATCACTTACCTCACAAAAATCTTCGCTACTCAAGCTACTGCAAAACAGCGAGCGCCACTACTGCCAGCTAAATAAAAGATTCAAACTACTGAAGGTACTAACTACTGATAGGGATAGTTAGCAAATGAAAGATATTAATAGAGAACAAACAATGTATTTACCTTAATATTCATAATTGACATTCAGTCTTACAGATTATCAAAACTCCGCCATCTCTCTCCCCACGTCCACCACTGCTGGCGGCTCACCTCCAACTGCCCAGCGCTACGCGCTGTTCGCATCAACAATGGCAGACAACAATTCAAACTAGCCACATACTGCACACAGCACAGCCAGTGATTTTCATATAGAGAGCGCTACGTAACGTTGCCAATAAAAAACATAAACAGCAAACTTACATAAAGAAAACATAAACAGCCTACTTACATAGCCCCCATGCTCCCCACAAAAAATTTTACAAATGTTTTTGGCCAGTGGCCAATAATGATTTGATAAAATTTTTCATAATTACACTAACAAAGATATCCAATGCACACACTTATTGATACAATGTTGGTCAAAAGCTAAAATTTTCTCACAGTCCATAAAGACAGTCCTGATCATTCATCATAATAGTAATTACAGTTTTTTTCACAAAGTCTCATTAGTAAAAGAAATTGCACACAGAAGTAGTGGATTTCCATGCAGTCTTGAAGAAGTAGTGTTGTCCTTCCAACGGAAAGACAGTGCTGACTCTTGACATGCTGACAGGTAATGGGCCACAATGGAGCAAACCCACAGCAGAGTCATTCGAAGTTCTGACGAATATTGGTAGATAGGTCATCACAGAGTAGACCCACTGTAGTCCTGGTAGAGATTGTGGTATTTGTGGGCCACCAGAGGTGTAGACCCACTGTAGTCCTTGTAGAGATGGCCAGCAGCCATCTGTTGCGACTGTGCAGGTGCACAATCACCATTGAAGAGTCTTGCGGATAATAGAGCAAGTCCATAACCACCACTTGTGCACTCACAAAGTTTTTTTGGAATTGTCCTTAGAACCAGCAATGCTGTTATCCAGTCCCTTGCTGAATTATTAACACACGTGCAAACACTATCAGTCCCTACTTCTCACATATTGTCCATATACTATGACCAACAGAATGTGTGCAGTGAAATGAATGCGTACAAGTTGCTTAATTTGATTAACTGGCGTCAATTACAATTATATAACATAAGAATACAATTACAAAGATACAAAATACAACATTAAAGACATAACAATACAGATAATATTTGTAGTAATAGGGGCTTTACAAAAGAATAGAAATAAACATATACATCAGTGTTACAGGAATGATGACATGAGTACATACATAAAAGATCAGAATCACTTTTGAAACGTCAACTTCACACATGAGCATTAAAACAGAATAAATAATGTCTAAACATCTTTACAAGGTAAATAACAGAGTATTAGAAAAGTTCTACAACATAACTGTCATCAGCTAAACACATAAAGACAGAAAAAAAACACAAATACACAAGGGTACACAAACACATAGTGGGATAACACCAAAAGGAAAGGACAGGGTTTGTTTCCAGTGTAACATTTGGTACTGCAGTCCGCCCCAAAACTTCATTCCCTATATCTTTCCTCGTATTTCATCCTTTGTTTCCACCAAAAAATTCTATCTAAGCATGCTTTCTGTATTTATATGTTCACACATTGCTTACCTCATCATTTATTTCCAAGAAAATCCTACCTATACCTCGTTCCTGTATTCTATTCATATTTCTTTCAAAATAATTATTTCTGATTGTACCATACTCATTGGGCCCAAATCTTTTTCATGTAACCTTGCAATGCATACTTTACCTATTCTCCATAGTCAGTTTCTTATATAGTCTACCCCCTCTTAAGCTAACTTAAATCTACTGAGCTCAGATATATATACCAAGGGACGAGGCAATGCAGCATCACAACAAATCAACACAAACAAAAATGACAAAAAATGCAAATTGGCAAAGCTAGCAGCATAAATTAGCAAAGCAAGTGCAATATTACAACTAATATAAGGCAATGCAGGAAACAAGAAAAACTAGCTTAGAAGAGTAACACAAAGTCAAATTCAGTAACACTATGCCTGACAAACAGCAGCAACTTATACCTAAACATGACATAGCTCAAGCAGAAAAAATATTACACTAAAATGGCCATGTCTAATACCTATGTCACATCTTAACATTAGAGTGATGCATCACAAAAAGATTCCAGGTTCGAATCCTGGCAGGGTCGCCATATGAAACGTCCCCTTTGAAGAATTTATACATATGAAACGTCCTCTTAGAACAATTGTACAAGCCTGTGCTTAACCTGACACACAATATTATTTAGCGCAACGCAATCTGACTTTCAATAACCCCTACAAAACAATGGCCCTGACTAACTTTAACCTATACCTTTTACAAATCACTTACCTCACAAAAATCTTCGCTACTCAAGCTACTGCAAAACAGCGAGCGCCACTACTGCCAGCTAAATAAAAGATTCAAACTACTGAAGGTACTAACTACTGATAGGGATAGTTAGCAAATGAAAGATATTAATAGAGAACAAACAATGTATTTACCTTAATATTCATAATTGACATTCAGTCTTACAGATTATCAAAACTCCGCCATCTCTCTCCCCACGTCCACCACTGCTGGCGGCTCACCTCCAACTGCCCAGCGCTACGCGCTGTTCGCATCAACAATGGCAGACAACAATTCAAACTAGCCACATACTGCACACAGCACAGCCAGTGATTTTCATATAGAGAGCGCTACGTAACGTTGCCAATAAAAAAACATAAACAGCAAACTTACATAAAGAAAACATAAACAGCCTACTTACAACCCCTGAAAAGACGAACGAAGGAGTACAGAGTCGCAGTAACAGTGAGCAGTGAGTGTACCGTGTTCAAAGATTTGGACGTCAGTAAGCCCATGTAACGTTTTTTCTCCCACACTATAACACCTGGACCACCAAAACGATCGCGTTCGACAATGATGGACTGAACATCATGTGGTGAGTAGTTAGAACACGTATTCACTTATAGGAACAATGTCAACCACGATAACTTTGGTGGTCCAGGTTTCGTGGTGTGAGGAGGCTTCACGTTACACGCGCACACTGACCTCCAAATCTTGGAACACGATTCACTCTCTGGTCACCCTTGTTGTGACACTGTATTCCTTCGTCATGTTCATCTCTTCAGGGGTCCCTGAGGCCCTGGCTTCATTTTTATGGATGACAATGTGCGACCGTATCGAACAGCTGAAGGAACTCTTGAAACGAGAGAATATTCCGAGAATGGACTGGGCTGCCTGTTCCCCTGATTTAAATCCCATGAAGCATATATGACATGCATTAGGAACACCTATTGCACCGTGTCCACGTGCACCAACGTCAATTCACTAGTGATCAATCGGTCTAGTGGAAGAATGGAATGCACACCCGCAAGAACTCCTTACCAACCTCATGGCAGGCATGGGATCGCGTTGCAAAGAATGCATTGCCATCCATAGTGATCACACACTCTATTAAAAACCACGACCCACCTTTTGTAATGTCGAGAGGACCATCATGATTCAAATGGTTCAAATGGCTCTAAGCACTATGGGACTCAACATCTGAGGTCATCAGTTCCCTAGAACCTAGAACTACTTAAACCTAACTAACCTAAGGACATCACACACATCCATCCCCGAGGCAGGATTCGAACCTGCGACCGCAGCGGTCGCGCGGTTCCAGACTATGGCGCCTAGAACCGCTCGCCCACAGGGACCATCATGAATCGTGGTGACTTCAGTGTAACCTTCCCTTTTCAATAAAAGTAGCATTTCTTTTAATTATCTTTTTCATAATGTGGGACCACAGTCATAGTATATTTCTTTAAATTCAGTACCACCATTAGACCTTTTTTTATATGCAGTGTTACATTTACAAGATCATGATTTCGGCTTTAAATTGCCATTATCAAATGTTCTGATGTTATACAGTGCCTAAGATGGCATACTGTCTAATAGTGTATTTTAAATACGACAATATGCCATCTTAGGCACTGCATAACATTAAAACACTTGATAATGGCAATTTAAAGCCGAAATAATGGTCGTGTAAATGTAACACTGCAAATAAAAGCCGGCCGGGCTGGCCGAGCGGTTCTAGGCGCTACAGTCTGGAACCGCGCGACCGGTACGGTCGCTGGTTCGAATCCTGCCTTGGGCATGGATGTGTGTGATGTCCTTATGTTAGTTAGGTTTAAGTAGTTCTGAGTTCTAGAGGACTGACGACCTCAGAAGTTAAGTCCCATAGTTCTCAGAGCCATTTGAACCATTTTTTGCAAATAAAAAAAAGTCTAATGGCGGTACCGACTTTAAAGAAGTAGCATTTCTGATCGACTCATTGCATATTACTTTCTGTACTATACTGTAGCATTTATTTCTGTGTATGGTGCAAGTTTAATTGAGCTTTGTTTCTGAGCAGTGACACTTAATGCGAAAGTTACTTCTGAGCGCTCACGTCTGTTCTGGCCATTGCTTCGGTCTCTCTAGTTTTATTCCCTAGCGGCAGCCTTACCAGCTTCTCGCTAGGGGCAGACTTGTGGCAGCTTGAAGGGATTTTAAACGGCACGCGAGAATCTGTGTGTGTCTTCGTCTCGCTGGTTGTCGTGGTCGCTAACAGGGCTCGCCCGCCGAGGACGGAGGCGGTCATCGTGTTGCGGCTGCCGGTTGTTGATTGTAGAGAGTGTGCCAACGCTATGTGAAGAGTCATTGCTTCCTTCCGCCTTCACGGGTGCGGGTTGCGTCTTCTGAGTCGGCCAGTTCCCATTTCTGATTGCCTTGCTCATTTGATGTGGTCCTGTCAGCATTCCTTGTAGCTCCGGGATCCGGCGTAGAAGTAAATGGTGAGAATATCGATGCGTGTGATTAAATATTGGATGCTATTTGCGTGAACTTCTCTTTTGCTGCGCCCTGATAACTGACAGTTGTTTTGGGTTCATGCCCTTTGCGTTGTTTAGCTTTCGCCAGTGGCCGTTATTTGGTATGTTTTTTAATAGGGGATCGGCATTCTCGGTAATAGGAACGTACCCAAGTTATGTTTAAGACGTAAAAGGTGTCACATTACGGTCGGCCCTAGTTCCATTATTACTTGATTAAATATTGACATTGTTTTTCTTTAAAATCTATACCTGTATTTTTAATCACTCAGCAGCTCGAACCGTGTTCAAAGATTTGGAGGTGTCCCAAAAGATACTTATAACTCGTCTTGTAACTGACTTAAAGAAACAAAATAAGGTTGTCTGATGCACTAACTAAAAAAACTTTTTTCATTTAAGGTAATGAATAACTGTTTTGTTTTTCTAGATGAGAAGAAGAAAATAACAGAAATTTTTTTCTTTTCTGTTGCAGGGGGTAGCCATAAATGAATCGAAGAAAGGGGTCTGCACAAGAAAAGGCGCAGTGTTCGGCTAGTTTTATTGAAACTGCGGCAGAGACTTGTGACGTATATATATATATATATATATATAAACTTGTGTAAAGTATTCTCGATGTAGAATTTGTTCTGTGACACAGGCGTAAGGTTTTGAATATAAATTATATACGAAACTGTGCTTTAAAAGCAATTTATTTTTTCAGTTGTACTACATCAGACGACAATTTTGTGATATGAGGGTGGAATTTGAGGGGCGAACCCATGGAAATAGTCTTAAGTGATATATATATATATATATATATATATATATATATATATATATATATATATATATATATATATATATATTCGGTGCCTACAGTGTGACGTCTTTCAGTGTCACACAAATTTTTATTTTTAAAGGGGATCACTTAAGACTATTTCCATGGGTTCGCCCCTCAAATTCCTCCCTCATATCACAAAATTGTCGTCTGATGTAGTACAACTGAAAAAATAAATTCCTTTTAAAGCACAGTTTCGTATATAATTTATATTCAAAACCTTACTCCTGTGTTTACAGAACAAATTCTACATCGAGAATACTTTACAAAAGTTTAAGGGAAGAAACGCTTCCGATAATTATTACAGTAGTTAAAGAACATCAAAATATGAACAGGCTGAAATCAACAAACAGTACATGAGACTATGTTAATCAGTTCAACTGTAAAAAAGCTAAGGAGCATATTATTAGCAAAATGAGAAATATGCAAAAGTGAAATTCCAAAATGAGCACTTCTCAATTGGAAGTAAATCAAAACAATCAGAATGGCTGAAAGAGAGCACAATAACGTGAGCCATAGACGAATAAGAGCTAAGCAACTAAGAGACTAGGCAAAAATGAGATGCCAACAAAATGAGAGCTGGCCGAACTCTGTCGGCACTAATAAACGGTTGCGCTCGTGACGGCACCTCGCGGCCCGTACGCAACACGCGCGCCTGCGCCCGCAATGCACTGTTAGCGGCGTCTAGCGGCCCGTACGCAAGTTGTGCGATTGCTGTCGCAGGCTGACCCTTAATCTGTGATGTTACAGACCCAAGTTCAGAGATATTTCAGAAGGTGATACGGAAAACCACTGTCCTCTCAGCAATCCATAAGAAAATGATACGTAAACTTCATGGGAATGGACTGTGGATTTGAAGCACCATGTAGGCAGGTGAAGTAGAAGTGACGGAGATACGGAAATTATTCGACAGGTTTTGACGTACATAAGTCTGTTAGTAAGCCATCAAAAGAACTGCAAATCCCTCGTACGGCAGTGCACCAGCTACTCCGAAAATATCTTCATCTGTTTCCACAGAGATCGCAATTGTTACAGCAAATCAGACTTCATGAATAATCAACAGTTTGTGATTTGAAGGCAAGAATAACGGCAGCTATTGATACAGTTGGCGTTCTTAGGTCGGGCGAGGACCATCTTGGGATACTAACTAGATACTGTACGTGCCACAAGGCGAGCGCATGGAGAATTTGATTAAAGAATCGGAATAAAACTTTTCGAGTTGATGCATCAAACAAACTTTACCTTTTTTCTCTAAGTTAATTACACGTCGAGTGCTATTACGTTGAAGTTGTAACGTACCTTTTGAAAAAACCCGATTGAAGGCACACGTGTGTTGAGTTATTTCACATTTATTTTAAACGATCAGGTGCTTAAATCGTTTTAGAATATTTTTACATTCACTTGTCTGTCGTTTTTGTAGGATAAACGGGCAAGGCTCTCTCATTTTGATGGAGAGCACCCGTTGCGATTTGTAATTTGTACCTGTTATATGATTTCAATGTGTATCTTGTGTGCATTTTGGAGTTTGAGCCAACCAAGCAATTGCTTGATGCGGGGACTGAACTCAAGCTGATAACCTTACATTGGTCACTTAAATTTCAGCTCTCCCTTTGAATGCATGTGAATCAAATGCATGATGATTTGTAAATTATATATATATATATATATATATATATATATATATATATATATATATATATATATATATATATATATCCTTTAATTGACTTTTTAAAAGTGTAAGCAGATGCTTCTGATTTTGGCTATTGTTTTTTTTAAATCCACACTTTCTGAAATGTTCGAGAATTCTTTAACTTCTACTGTTAAAGAAATATTTAAATTATTGTCCTGAGTGCCTCTGGGCCAAGTTCTCAAATGTCTGAAAATTCATAATTGTTAAAATTTGAAAATAAAAAAAGTAATAAGTCTACGAAATGTTTAAGTCTTCTATGCGCAGCACTTCACCACTTCCACATTCAGATTCCCTACCATTTCAACTGTCGTTCCTAAGTGTTGCACACCAACATATATCATTCTTACAGTCCTGCAACAGTGTCTTGGAGTACACCTGAAATTTCTTTCACATCTAACAGTCCTCACTCATACGTTGGAACCTACAACTTATAACGTTGCTGCGTAAGAAGTCCTCTATAGCCTCTAAAATTATAGATAAGTTTCAGTTTTACATGATATCTGAGACAAGATAAATTCGGAAAATCTCACAATTTCTACATTCCTTCAAACTTGGGAGCCTTTCGTGATTTTTTACAGTACTTTTACTGTCTTCCGTATTTTGGGCTCACGGTTCGTTGCCGTCGGTTCCCTACAGCTAAGGAACTGGGAGAATTGAATTTTTCCTTTGTGCACAGTGGACTGGAACGTGAATGGCCGGCGTGACTGGTAGATGGCGCACTGAATGGCAGCATAAGTTGCCCAGTCACGTGCGGCGCTTGTTGCTTCATTTTCACAGGCGAACGTTTCAGTAAACGGCTGTTTCTTCCAAACCGTGCCGCTTCGGAGTAACATGAAACCACCCCGCGATGCCGTAATATTTTATGTGTTCTCAGTTTTTACGACATCAAATTCACATCACGGGGGAAAAATGACACCGTTTAGGTCACTGCTTTCCATAACGAGTCCTTCGTGATTCGATTACTGATACGCCTCGTTGTACGTAATGAGGTGCCTATCTTCCACGAGATCTTGAAATTGCTTCAAGAGCGTGAGTCATTGTTTTCGTGCAAACTGTTCCATTAACAAAACTTCCATACGATATAGAGGACATGAAAGGTCACCAACGGTTTCCGCAGATTCGAGAGCGGTGCTGAAGACCCACAAACAAGAATTTCTATGCTCTGTTTGCTTCTACACCATGCAAGTTTTACAGAAAATTGCATCTTTCTGGATGTTTGGATAAAATCTTGGAATGACTGCTACTAAATTTTTATAGTGATTAAATTCTCAATGCTGTAAAAACCGATATAAGATCTAAGTTCAGGAAAGACATATGGCCCACCCCTTGAAGCAATATAAAAACAATTCGACATAATTTTGCAATGCGGAGGTTCACTTAAATCAGTGAAGGTAATAAGGATATAGGAGAATAGTAGTGCACATGATGATATGTAAATTACTAGGTCTATGTAAAACCAGAACAGAATAAAACTGATGAAGAATAAACGAAACGGGAGTAACATCTTGCCTAACATTAGTAGACGGTGACATGCATAGTAGGAAGGCATATAGTACTGTCAAATAGGAAAAGAAAAATACAAAACGATATAAAGGAAGAAGAACTGTCCACATTCATAGCCAGCAAACTTCTTTCAGGAGGAGAAATGTGCTAATGTGAAACATTTCAAAAGAAATGAAGAGATAGTTTGCTGAAATTGTGCGTTTGGTGCATGTGGAGCAGTAAGACATATTATCGAAGGGTTCAGTTGTAGAAAGAATGTGGAGGTGAGGATATTGTCACAGGGCAGAAAGAAATGGAATACAAACAGCAGACATAACACAAGGCTGATAAGAACACTACTATGTCTTGACAAATAGTTCTCTGTTGATGGTAACCGTAGATGAAGTAATCCATATTTTTGAAATAAACCGCTTTCAGCTGTATACCAACTTTTACAGGAATTCAAATTACATCAAATAACAATTTTCGAAGAAATGGTATAGGCAAAAAAGATACCTTTCAGACTTGGTTTTGACGATTTATTTAACTACTAAAATTTTTCACTAGCCACAGGACTGATACTGTCCCAGTTTTGGAAAGAGTCTTAGGTAATGATGATAGATTTTTAATTAATATTGGTGACCACGCGATGCATCTTTGGCTATTAAAGTCACCCAGTAAAACAGAAGTGGTATCTGGCGTTCCCCAAGAAAGTGTTATAGGCCCTTTGCTGTTCCTGTTCCACATAAACAATTTAAGACATAATCTACCCTGTCCTAGATTTTTTCGCAAATGATGCTCTCACTTACCATCTTGTAAAGTCTTCAGATGATCAAAACCAATAGGAAAATAATTTAGATAAGATATTTGTATGTTGCGAAAAGTGGGAATTGACTCTAAATAATGAAAAGTGTAAAGTCATGCTCATAAGTGCTAAAAGGAATCCACTGAATTTCGGTTAGACGATAAATACGTGAATCTAAATGCTAATTCAACTAAATATTTAAAGACTAAAATTATGAATGTAAATACATAAAACTGCAACCAGTCACTTTTTTGAATAGTTAATTATTATTCCATGAACCTGTTTTCGAACTTTTTCAGGTTCATTTTCAGATGGTTTTCTGGAAGTTACATCACTGTTTCTAGCATAATGCTGGGTGCTGACTATGTGACAAGAAGATGGAACATTCCTTAATGTATTACCATGAGTACTGTTATCTGTTTGTATGGAAGCAATTTTATTTTTAGTTTTGTACTTACTGCGATAGTATGGGCGGCTTTTTTCCGTTTGCGTCCATCTGTCCGTTTAAATTTTTATGGCCAATTGGTACATCACTTCACACAATTTTACACAATCTCTACACATTTACACTGTGATAGCCAAACTTTGCCAGTATCCAGCAAGTGCTATACACCTGTTGCTTGTTAAAAAGATCTTGACAAAAAGATGTGACATAGGCCTACTTTGCTCGGAGATTTTTTTTTTTTTTGCCTGTATTGAATTGTATTTTTTTGGCCAGATACTTTAATCAGACTGGCGTTTACATGAGAACTCAAAATAAAATGTTATTACAAGAACAAACTTCAAGTGATCTGATGACTTATTTCTGTTCGTATATTATCGTATAATACAGTCAATTTATAAGCAAATACTTTAATGAAGATTGGCATTAACATGAATGCCCAGGAATAAAATAAGACAGAGTTGCAGCTGTTTGTATGACCATGAACTTTACATTTAAAACAATAACAAAACATCAAATGAACTGCTGATTTAATTGTTTTCTTACATTAACATGATCTAGAATATTAAAGAGTAGTTTCTGTATATTTTAGCTAAAGTAATATGTATAAAACTTATAGTAATTGTAATGAACTAAAGCTGTTTGTATAACCAAACATTTTACACTTAAAACCTAGAACAAAAGTTCAAATGAGTTATTGACTTACTTCTGTTCTTACATTAATGTGATCTGGAATATTAATAAAGGCAGATCCTGTTTATTTCAGCTGGAGGCAATACATATAAAGGTTATACTATTTGTAATGAAATTAAGCTGTTTATATGGCCATGAAATTTAAATTTAAAAGAAAAATAAAATTTCAAATGAACTGCTCACTTATTTCTGTTCCTGCATTAATATGATCTGGAATACTAGTAAAGGCAGATTCTGTTTGTTTCAGCTAGAAATAGTATGTATGAAAGCACTGAGTTATGTTAAGCATAGAGGGCTTCACCACTTAGAAATACAGTACAGATTTTATTCTGTGGTAGGATATTTATATTGACACCAGTGTAACTAAGTTTTCTGGTGATTTTACAGCTTTAACTATTGATAGAGTTCACAGTGGGACGTATCGGACATTCTGTTTATGGATTTTAGATTGTGATCTACACAGGGAGAAACGATCATCATAATAAAATAAGGGAAAACACAGCTTGCACGGGAAGATATTTTTTTCGCGCGCTGCTCAAGAGTGGAATAACGGAGAACTATGATGAAGGTAGTTCGATAAACCTGTGGCAAGGCGCCCTAGACAGCGCGGCTACACTGCGCGGCTGTTTTCTTGTTATGGTAATCGTAAATGGTAACTGTTAATTTCCAGTTGAAGGTGGTGCACTGAACTATTAACGCTGAACATATTCTACACCAGCGCTCCGATCTCAGAATCATTGCTGAAAGTAGTTGGATGGCTACAGAGCTTTTATTTATTGAGTCCTGAAGTTTAAACCTGTCTCTTGGATCAAAGCCAGGCTAGCGACTCTAAATTACATTGATTTGGTAATGTAACAGGGCAGACAATGATTCCAGGTCCGTCAATAAAAATTTCCAATGAAATAAGAGGAGCAGTACGTTGCGTAATTTGTCCAACGCGCCGCACATCACCAAGAGTGCGTGGATTCCGGCCGCGAACGCGAAATGTTACTGCTCACTACGCCACGGGAGTTTCGAGGACGGACGAAGATGCGACCAGGCTTCTTCATCTACATCTACTACGTGAACTGCATGGCAGAGGGTACGTCCCATTGTACCAGCTGTTAGGGCTTATTCCCGTTCCATTCACGTATTGAGCATGGAAAGAATGATTGTCTAAATGCCTCTGCGTGGGTTGTAATTAATCTAATTTTGCCCTACCGATCCTCATGTGAGTGACACGTAGGCGGTTATGGTGTACTCCTAGAATTATCATTTAAAGCCTGTCCTTAGAAATGTTGTATGTAGGTTTTCTCTGGATACTTTGCGTCTATCTTTAAGTGTCTGCCAGTTCAGTTTCTTCAGCATCTCTGTGATACTCTCCAGTGCGACAAAAAACCTGTGGCAATTCGTGGTGCCCTTCTCTGTATACGTTCAATATCCGCTGTTAGTCCTATCTGGTACGGATCCCACGCGCTTGACCGATATTTCAGAACGTGTTGCACGAGTGATCGTAGGCAGTAATTTTTGAGAACATCTCTCTTGGAAAACAGCATTTTTTGTTACTTTAAAATGAACATAAACAGACTCGACAGCAAGAAACTTCGTTTTTATGAAATTACAGTGAAATCAAGACCTTTAGCTGCTGACAGGCTTTGATAAATATCAACGGGGACAGTTGAAAATCTGTGCCCCAACCGGGACTCGAAGCCGGGATATCCTGCTTACAAGGCCATTATGAGCCACCGAGGACACTGACGATGGTGCGGCTGCAGGGATTCATCTCTGGCTCGCTCCCCGTGAGTCCTATATCTCCAACTTACTGTCCACACACTACGTTTGTAGTGCCCCTGCCCACTGTACTCATTACTCGCGGCAGTCGGTCTACCGAATCCCGTAAGAGTTGGGGCATTGTGAATGCATCTGTACTGAAGAACATCACAGGCTGGTAAGCCTTATCTATATGAAGATGGTATCTGTTCTTCCGGACATGTCCGAAAGATCAGATACCATCTTCATATACTTTTATTCTTAGGTTACGGGTTTCAGTCTGTTTAAGATATCTTCATACCTCATACCATGATGGTAGACGGTGACGGAGAACGGAGCATGTATTACGATTCCACGAACGCTAACTGCTTGAAGCAGTGAAGCCTACCATAATGGTATGAGACCTGAAGATGATAAAAAAGACCGAAACCTGTTACCTCCCCCCCCCCCAAAAAAAATACAACTTTTTTCGAGGTCGAGACTGTTTATGTTCATTTTAATGATTCTTAAGCAATCTCCTTTGTAGACTGACTGCATTTTCCCAGTATTCTACCATTAAACCGAAATATTTAAAACAAGTTGCCTCTCTTTGCTGTAAGTTATAAATCTTATCAAGATTTGACTGAATATCTATGCAGCTTCTTTCAGACGTTACTTTATTATAACTAACTGCATCATCTGCAAGAAGTCTGAGGTTACTGTAAATATTACCCGCAATGTGATAAATACACAACGTATAAGCAAGGGTCGGAGCACACTTCTCTGGGACATACTCAAATTTACTTCTACGTCTGACTAAGAGAATCCACCTTGAGCATAACATACGGGTTACTTCCAGAATGAATCTTTTACCTTCTAACGTGTTGTACACTATATGAAAGTTGGAATTCCGGTCCCGCTGGAAGTTTAATGAATCAGAGGCTTTCGCTACCCGTTCTGTACCACACCAATAAGGAAACACTTGGAGCAAGCCTAACAATCTGCTGTACAGCAGTTTATATTGCTGCAGACGACTACTTGCCGAGCGTCCTTGAACGAATGTTGCACCAGATGGCGGAGTACAAATGGGCAGTTACGAGGCAGTGGTGGGGTTTTCCATCCCGGCGGCGGCGCGCTGCATTCTGGGAAGACGAGGCGGAAAGTGGCGCGCACTTGGCTGGCAGGCAGCAGGCGCACCTGCGCCGCATTCCCGCACGCCCCGGCCGCTGTTCACACGGTCATCCGTAGCGTGGACGCTACCAGTGCGTGCCAAAGACCTTGCTGCCTACTGTCCGCGCAGGCGAGTTTTCATTTTGTGCACGAGTGCTACATGAAGCATGGCGGAGGGCCATTCGACGTGGACCATCTCAAGAGTGGTAGTCGAACAGACGCACAAAACTACAGGCCTACATATCTGAAGCCCATTTCACACGAGTGTCTTTCTGGTCAACATCGAACTTTTCTGCCTGCGTGTAAGTCAGCAGCCAGCCACTAAGTGTCCACAACATCAATGATTAGTAGATTAAATACTGAAGAGCCAAAGGAACTGGTACACCTGCCTAATATAGTGTATGGACCCCGCGAGCACGAAGAAGTGCCGCAACACGACGTGACATGGGTTCGACTAATGCCAGAATTAGTGCTGGAGGAAGTTGACACCATGAATCCCGTAGGGCTGTCCATAAATCCATAAGAGTACGAGGGGATGGAGATCTCTTCTGAATAGCACGTTAAAAGGCATCCCAAATATGCTCAATAATGTCCACGACTGCGGAGTTTGGTGGCCAGCGTAAGTGTTTCAACTCAGAAGAGTCATACTGGAGCCACTCTGTGGTAATTCTGGAGGTGTGGGGTATTCCATTGTCCTGCTGGAATTGTCCACATCCGTCGGAATGCACAACAAAGATGAATGGAGTCTTACGTGCGTGTCACCTGTCACAGCCGTATCTAGGCGTATCGGGTACCATATCACTCCAACTGCACACGCCCCACACCATTACACAACCTCCACCAGGCTGAACAGTCCCCAGCTGACATGCAGAGTCCATGGATTCATGACGTTGTCTCCATACCCGTACACGTCCATCCGCTCCATACAATCTGAAACGAGAGTTGGCCGATCAGGCAACATGTTCCCAGTCATCAACAGTCCAATGTCGGTATTGACGGGCCCAAGCGAGGCGTAAAGCTTATGTCGTGCAGTCACCAAGGCTACACGAGTAGGCCTTCGGCTCCGGAAGTCCATATCGATGATGTTTCGTTGAATGGTTCTCACACTGACACCTGTTGATGTTCCAGCATTGAAATCTGCAGCAATTTGCGGAAGGGTTGCGCTACTGACACGTTGAACGTTTCTCTTCAGTCGTCGTTGGTCTTGTTCTTGCGGATCTTTTTCCGGTCGCAGCGATGCCGCGGATTTGATGTTTTACCTGATTCTTGACATTCACGGTGCACTTGTGAAATGGTCGCACGGGAGAGTCCCCATTTCATTGGTACCTCATTGTGTCCCATCTCTCGTGCGCCGTCTATAACACCATGTTCAAACTCACGTAAATCTTGATAACCTGCCACTGTAGCAGCCGTATCCGATCCAACAACTGCGCCAGACTCTTGTCTTATATAGGCGTTGCCGACTGCAGTGCTGTATTCTGCCTGTTTACATATCTCTGTATTTGAATATGCATGCCTATACCAGTGTCTTAGGCGCCTCAGTGCATATGCGCGGCTTCTCTTGTTTCAGACACGAAGCTGAGGCGAGGACAGCCAATGATCTCTTTTCAGTGCGGATGCACGCCAGATTCGAACTCTTACGGGAATCGGTGAAATACTGTTTGTAATGGGGATATTAGGCAACGGGCATTACATTAGTAGTGTTAGTAAGTTGAGAATTTGGGTCTGACGGGAACGGTGATTTGGCAGTCCGTGCAGTTGCGGTGACCGCTGTATCCGGATGGCGCAGCAAGCGCATCTGTCTAGTGAGTAGCAGACCCGCGTTCGACTCCCGGTCACACAAATTCTCAATTCTCCCCATTGATTTCAATCAACGTCCGCTCACAGCCAGCTTCTGTAATTCCTTTAGATCTGTAGACTGTGCCGAGAGTGACGTCCTAAATATCCGAGTGTGCTGTACACAGCGCGTGCGCAGAAACAGGGGACAATAACTTCTGCTAACATCGTGAGTTTACTTCATCTGTCCGAGATCACTCCTATTGCAGAAGTAAATTTCGTGCTTTCGTGTCTTCTTCACTTTGATTGTGTTTTCCTGTCTTTTTAATTTTTATTATGTTGTCGTGATAAACTGAAAAGTTGCACAAGGCCCTAGTATTTTTTTCTTTCTAGTGGTCTCCTAGAAAACGAGACGAAATATCCGAATTTTTTTTTATATTTACGTTTTATAAAGAAAAAGCTTACACTACCCATAAATAAGAACGCAAGTACATAAATATGTTGTCATGAAAATTATTTCAACGGTGAAAAAGTCAGAATTACGAGGGTGTACCGAAAAGTAATGGCTCCGAACTTTTTATTTGAAAACACTTTGAGCTTTTTAAATATCTGCACCGCTTCATCTCTATCAGAGTGAAGTCCTCGCATCTGTAAGCTGTTCTTTATGTTTTGGAAACAGATGAAAATGGGAAGGGGCCAACTCAGGACTGTAGAGGATGAACCCAAGGCATGGATTGTTGCAGATGTCGCCGTACTTGTGTGTGGTCTGGTAATGTCCTGGTGAAGGAGAGGGTACTCCATGTATAGACGAACTCCGCAACTTGCGTGAGCAAAATAGGATAGTCGACCGAGTAACACTCACGTCACGTAATATCCCAACCGATATTGAGAACAGAACGTACTTTTTTGCACGTCATCGTATTTGATGAGCAAAATAATTTTCGTTGTTTGGTACTTAGCGTGGAAACAAGATATAAAGCAAACAGGTGCTTCTATTGCGTTCTAAATATCGTTTGATGTGGTGGCGAGTATGTATTGGCTCTAGCAAGAATTCTGCTTTGGTCATTAACAAACTCTATTATCATTGTATGTTCATTTTGTTACTGTAAAAGGGCAATCCCTCATAACCTCACTGTCACCTTGCCGGTGCCATTCTGCACAGGAGACAGCTGTCACAAAAGAGACAATTTTGACGCTGACGTGAGAACGAAAAATCCATTCGAAACAGACGCTACTGAGTACAGGAATAAAATGCCAGGGGCGCTGCAGTAGACTTATTTATATTGAGTAGTCAACTCAGACAAGAAAGTCCATCGTATAAAACGGGCCTGAGATCGGTCTGTTGTACAGTTTTCGGAACACGATTTATGTTAGCGTATTATGACATTTCTGGAGACGAAAATCTCGTCTGTAGAAATCAACATACGAATACATTCCGGAAACAACCATTGTCTTACGGATACAGGGTACTTTTCCGGCTCTATATTATGTAAAAATCAAAATCTATTTCTTTCAGGCACTGTTTATAATGTATATATTTTACAGGTTTTTTGTTGTTATCAAGTAATGCAGCACACTTTATAAACAAATTACAAGTATTTTGAATATTTTTGAACCTGCTTAGGGTTATTTAAAATGGAAATGTACTTCCACAAATATTTGTAGCACTTGGGCAACAAACATTCAGTAACACGTGAACAAACTGCTTCATCGAAACAAAACTAAACACTGGCAAATATAAATATTTACAGACGCTAGGAACTTGCACTGTTACTAACATGTAAAATGAGTCATATGTATAATCGCTGGAAACAGAAAGTTCACAGTTCTTTTCGAAATAATACTGGTTTCTGTAACAGAAATAAAGGGGGCGTGGCGGCATACATGACCGTAACTTTAAAACTTGGTATATATAGGTCATTTTTCGTTTGAAACCCTAATATCAACGTAATCAGGAAAGACTATAGAAAAAAATTCGATTTTTCCATCATTTATAAGTGTCCTGTATCCTTAAACAAAGGTCACTTTCTTTCGGCCGCGAGTCCCAGAAAGTACCAGATACCGACGCCCAAGTTAATGCCGTATTCCTTGACTTTCGGAAGGCGTTACATACAGTTCCGCATTTTCACCTAATGAGCAAAAGCAAAATACGAACGTACGGAGTGTCAGCCCAGCTGTGTGATTGGATTGAATAGTTTCTAGTGAACAGAAGACAGCATTTCATTCTCAAAAGAGAGAAACATTCGGACGTAAATGTAACATGGGGCGTAAGCCAACGGGGTGTTACAGGACCATTAATTTTCACAACCGATATAAATGGCCTAATGGACAACTTTGGAAGTTTCATGCGTCTTTTGGCCGATGATGCTACTCTATAAAGAGAAGTGGCAAATTGTAGTGAAATGCAGACGATCGACGCTTCGTGCAGGGTATGGCAAATAGCCTCCAACATAAACAAATGTAACAAATTGCACATACTGCAAATAAGCAAATATATGCATTACTGTATGATTTCACGATTGCAGAACAATCACCAGAAGCAGTCACATGCATGAAATATACAGAAGTGTGCGTATGGAGCGGTTTAAAGTGGGACAACCACATCGAACTAATCGCAGGAAAGGCAGGTGCCAGCCAGCGATTAATTGGAAGAATGCTCGGGAAATCTAGTCCACCCGCAAAAGAGATAGCTTATCCTTAATCGACCAGCACCTGAGTGTTGCTTGTCAGGCTGGGATTCTTACCAGGTAAGCTTGATAGAAGATGCAAAGAAGAGCAGCCTGTTTCGTTGCAGGTTAGCTCAATCACTGTGAAAGCATGATGGAGATGCCCAACCAACTTCAGTGACGTACTCTGCAAGAGAGGCTTTCTGTATTGCGGTGAGGTTTACTATTAAAGTTCCGATAGCTTACCTTCCTGGAAGTGTCAACCAATATATTGCTGCCTCCTATGTACATCTCGCGAAAAGACCACGAAAGTAGAATAAGAGAAATTCGAGCTTACCAGCAGTCGTTCTTCAGGCGAACTATTCACGGTCGGAACTGGAAACGGGGTAACTGACAGTGGAACACAAAGTGCCCTCCGCTACACACTAAGGTGGCTTGCGGAATATGAAGTGTGTGTCGTGTAGTATCTAAAAAATTTCATTTCCATGTGTAAGTAGGCTGTTTAGGTTCTTATATTGGTAACGCCGCCACCACGTAGCGCTCTGTATGAAAATCACTGGCTGTGCTGTGTGCAGTCTGTGGCTAGTTTGCATTGTTGTCTGTCATTGTAGTGTTGGGCAGCGGCAGCTGGATGTGAACAGCACGTAGCGTTGCGCAGTTGGAGGTGAGCCGCATATCGGTCATTGTTACGTCGTGTCGGCGGTTCCATCTCAAAATTCGGTGCACCTTGCCAATTTCTTTCATAATTTCCGAAATGCCCTGTGTTATTATTTTGTGGCTGTTCCGTATTTCTATGTCCCTCATTCCGTATTGGGGCGCGAGTGTCCTCTGAAATACGTAATTCGTGTATTACCTATGTCAGCTGATCTTGTACTTCCCGGATTTCTCTTTGGTGTTGCGTATTAATTTGATTCTGATTTTGTTTGAATTTCCTAATTTGTTCGCGCTCTTCTGTGTCATTAAAGACTACCGGTTTTGTGTCATTCAGATTATCATCTACCTTCGTAGATAAATTATTTAGCTGATCCGAAAGTTCAACTACTTTCTCTGATAATGAACTAATTTCCTCCATGTGTCTTTCTGAACCAATTTTCAGAGTATCTACTGTGTCCTTTAAGTTTTCCTGAGTTTTTGCAAGTTGCGTAACCGAATCGGTAGATGCAACTGAGTCAATTTTAGCTTGCAAGGTCTCATGATTTTCATGAACAATAATTTGCAGTTCTTTTATGGCTGCTTCGTGATTCTGTAATGCATTTTCATGCCGCGAAAAAATAGGTTGAAAATGCTCACAAATTTGTGTTTTTACGTCATTACAGACTTTTTGACATTTCGATTCGATGTTATGTAACTCAGTAGTCAAATCTTCACGTGTTTGTTCAAGCGTGGTGTGAAGATTTTGTTCCATTGCGTCTAACTGTTGCTGTGTTTGTCTCTGGTGTTGTTCCATTGTGTCTAACTTTTGAAGATTTTGTTCCATTGTGTCTAACTGTTGCTGTGTTTGTCTCTGATTTTGTTTCATTTGTTGCATTAATTGCAATAATAATGTATTAGTGTCTGGAATCTGTTCCTCTATGCTTTTCGGCAGTGCATTTGCACCGGCAACATTCACATTTTGACAAGCAGAAAATGTGTCTTCACTTATTTGAGAAAACGGTGAGGACCCAAAACCTGAATCTACAGTATTTGCGAGATTGTTTCCTGTCATTTCGGATTCCTGAGGCGAGCTGTTGCCGACCGATCGATCGATTATGCTTCCCTGTTCACTAATTGTTTCACTGTGTACACCATTATTTGCAACCCGCTCCATTTCCCTATGCGCAGTTACCAAATTACTACTTTGAACATTAGTTAATTCATTACTCTGCGGCGCTAACACACTGCTTTCGTCTTCATTGTCATTTCTCAGTTTACTTTGGAGCCTAGTATTACGTTTTTCACACGCCATAATTGTCACAATATTTCACACGATAACACAGAAAAGCACAATTTGAAGAGCAAGATAAAATAACATAGCAATGGAAATAATGTCTACTTAATTGCAAGCGCAGCTGCGAAATACTTGGTGCAAATCTACATGCATGCCACAACTGTTTTACTGTACAACAATGAAAAACTACAACTACAATGGAAATTCTCTCTACAATTAAATTGCGGTCCGTTATCTGAAATGACTTTAGCAACGTGGCCAACTTCACGTAAGAAATTTTTAACAAAGGCGTTGGATACAGACCGTCCAGTGGCTTTTACGTAACGGAGTGAAAGAAACAAATTTTGAAGTAAGCTCAACAGCGACTAGAACGTACGCAAATCCATTAGATGTTCTGACAAGCGGTCCCAAGAGATCAACAGCAGCAAATTCTTTTAATTTAGAAGGAATGATAGGAAACAGCGGAGCACGATGGGAGATAGTAGATGGTTTCGCCTTTTGACAAAGTTTACAAATACATGAACCATGGACCTTGCCGTTGGTGGGGAGGCTTGCGTGCCTCAGCGATACAGATAGCCGTACCGTAGGTAGAACCACAACGGAGGGGTTTCTGTTGAGAGGCCAGACAAACGTGTGGTTCCTGAAGAGGGGCAGCAGCCTTTTCAGTAGTTGCAGGGGCAACAGTCTGGATGATTGACTGATCTGGCCTTGTAACAATAACCAAAACGGCCTTGCTGTGCTGGTACTGCGAACGGCTGAAAGCAAGGGGAAACTACGGCCATAATTTTTCCCGAGGGCATGCAGCTTTACTGTATGATTAAATGATGATGGCGTCTTCTTGGGTAAAATATTCCGGAGGTAAAATAGTCCCCCATTCGGATCTCCGGGCGGAGACTACTCAAGAGGATGTCGTTATCAGGAGAAAGAAAACTGGCGTTCTACGGATCGGAGCGTGGAATGTCAGATCCCTTAATCGGGCAGGTAGGTTAGAAAATTTAAAAAGGGAAATGGATAGGTTAAAGTTAGATGTAGTGGGAATTAGTGAAGTTCGGTGGCAGGAGGAACAAGACTTCTGGTCAGGTGACTACAGGGTTATAAACACAAAGTCAAATAGGGGTAATGCAGGTGTAGGTTTAATAATGAATAGGAAAATAGGAATGCGGGTAAGCTACTACAAACAGCATAGTGAACGCATTATTGTGGCCAAGATAGATACGAAGCCCACACCTACTACAGTAGTACAAGTTTATATGCCAACTAGCTCTGCAGATGACGAAGAAATTGAAGAAATGTATGATGAAATAAAAGAAATTATTCAGATAGTGAAGGGAGACGAAAATTTAATAGTCATGGGTGACTGGAATTCGAGTGTAGGAAAAGGGAGAGAAGGAAACGTAGTAGGTGAATATGGATTGGGGCTAAGAAATGAAAGAGGAAGCCGCCTGGTAGAATTTTGCACAGAGCACAACTTAATCATAACTAACACTTGGTTTAAGAATCATGATAGAAGGTTGTATACATGGAAGAACCCTGGAGATACTAAAAGGTATCAGATAGATTATGTAATGGTAAGACAGAGATTTAGGAACCAGGTTTTAAATTGTAATACATTTCCAGGGGCAGATGTGGACTCTGACCACAATCTATTGGTTATGACCTGTAGATTAAAACTGAAGAAACTGCAAAAAGGTGGGAATTTAAGGAGATGGGACCTGGATAAACTGAAAGAACCAAAGGTTGTACAGAGTTTCAGTGAGAGCATAAGGGAACAATTGACAGGAATGGGGGAAAGAAATACAGTAGAAGAAGAATGGGTAGCTTTGAGGGATGAAGTAGTGAAGGCAGCAGAGGATCAAGTAGGTAAAAAGACGAGGGCTAGTAGAAATCCTTGGGTAACAGAAGAAATATTGAATTTAATTGATGAAAGGAGAAAATATAAAAATGCAGTAAATGAAGCAGGCAAAAAGGAATACAAACGTCCCAAAAATGAGATCGACAGGAAGTGCAGAATGGCTAAGCAGGGATGGCTAGAGGACAAATGTAAGGATGTAGAGGCTGATCTCACTAGGGGTAAGATAGATACTGCC
Organism: Schistocerca cancellata; assembly: GCF_023864275.1. Classification (NCBI taxonomy): domain Eukaryota; kingdom Metazoa; phylum Arthropoda; class Insecta; order Orthoptera; family Acrididae; genus Schistocerca; species Schistocerca cancellata. The sequence goes on from NC_064631.1 coordinate 331,493,256, forward strand.
TACAGGAAAATTAAAGAGACCTTTGGAGATAAGAGAACCACTTGCATGAACATCAAGAGCTCAGATGGAAACCCAGTTCTAAGCAAAGAAGGGAAAGCAGAAAGGTGGAAGGAGTATATAGAGGGTCGATACAAGGGCGATGTACTTGAGGACAATATTATGGAAATGGAAGAGGATGTAGATGAAGATGAAATGGGAGATACGATACTGCGTGAAGAGTTTGACAGAGCACTGAAAGACCTGAGTCGAAACAAGGCCCCCGGAGTAGACAACATTCCAGTAGAACTACTGACGGCCTTGGGAGAGCCAGTCCTGACAAAACTCTACCATCTGGTGAGCAAGATGTATGAAACAGGCGAAATACCCTCAGACTTCAAGAAGAATATAATCATTCCAATCCCAAAGAAAGCAGGTGTTGACAGATGTGAAAATTACCGAACAATCAGTTTAATAAGCCACAGCTGCAAAATACTAACACGAATTCTTTACAGACGAATGGAAAAAGTAGTAGAAGCCGATCTCGGGGAAGATCAGTTTGGATTCCGTAGAAATACTGGAACACGTGAGGCAATACTGACCTTACGACTTATCTTAGAAGAAAGATTAAGGAAAGGCAAACCTACGTTTCTAGCATTTGTAGACTTAGAGAAAGCTTTTGACAATGTTGACTGGAATACTCTCTTTCAAATTCTAAAGGTGGCAGGGGTAAAATACAGGGAGCGAAAGGCTATTTACAATTTGTACAGAAACCAGATGGCAGTTATAAGAGTCGAGGGGCATGAGAGGGAAGCAGCGGTTGGGAAGGGAGTGAGACAGGGTTGCAGCCTCTCGCCAATGTTATTCAATCTGTATATTGAGCAAGCAGTAAGGGAAACAAAAGAAAAATTCGGAGTAGGTATTAAAATCCATGGAGAAGAAATAAAAACTTTGATGTTCGCCGATGACATTGTAATTCTGTCAGAGACAGCAAAGGACTTGGAAGAGCAGTTGAATGGAATGGATGGTGTCTTGAAGGGAGGATATAAGATGAACATCAACAAAAGCAAAACGAGGATAATGGAATGTAGTCGAATTAAGTCGGGTGATGCTGAGGGAACTAGATTATGAAATGAGGCACTTAAAGTAATAAAGGAGTTTTGCTATTTGGGGAGCAAAATAACTGATGATGGTCGATGTAGAGAGGATATAAAATGTAGACTGGCAATGGCAAGGAAAGCGTTTCTGAAGAAGAGAAATTTGTTATCATCGAGTATTGATTTAAGTGTCAGGAAGTCATTTCTGAAAGTATTTGTATGGAGTGTAGCCATGTATGGAAGTGAAACATGGACGGTAAATAGTTTGGACAAGAAGAGAATAGAAGCTTTTGAAATGTGGTGCTACAGAAGAATGCTAAAGATTAGATGGGTAGATCACATAACTAATGAGGAAGTATTGAATAGGATTGGGGAGAAGAGAAGTTTGTGGCACAACTTGACCAGAAGAAGGGATCGGTTGGTAGGACATGTTCTGAGGCATCAAGGGATCACCAATTTAGTATTGGAAGGCAGCGTGGAGGGTAAAAATCGGAGGGGGAGACCAAGAGATGAATACACTAAGCAGATTCAGAAGGATGTAGGTTGCAGTAGGTACTGGGAGATGAAGAAGCTTGCACAAGATAGAGTAGCATGGAGAGCTGCATCAAACCAGTCTCAGGACTGAAGACAACAACAACAACATACAAATAGACAAGACTCTTCGAATTCTCTTTTCCATATTGTTAAAATAACAAGTCGTTCGAAGAATATGGTAACATTTTCGTGGGCCAAAATGTCCGTAGCTGAAATGAATGTACCAAATGAGCTTATTAACAAAATCGTCAGGAATGCAAAGTAGCCGTAGCTTGTCTTCAACAGTGCAGCGTTTGAATAGTATGTTGTTTCTAACCAGATAATAATGCCGAATCTGTGTGGTGGCCCACCAATACCGTAATCTCTACCAGGACTACAGGGGTCTACTCTGTGATGACCTACCTACCAATATTCTTCAAAACTTCGACTGACTCTGCTGTGGGTTTGCTCTGTTGTGGCCCATTACCTGTCTGCATGTCAAGAGTCAGCACTGTCTTTCCGTTTGAAGGACAACACTACTTCTTCAAGACTGCATGGAAATCCACTACTTCTGTGTGCAATTTCTTTTACTAATGAGACTTTGTGAAAAAAAAACTGTAATTACTATTATGATGAATGATCAGGACTATCTTTATGGACTGTGAGAAAATTTTAGCTTTTGACCAACATTGTATCAATAAGTGTGTGTATTTGATTTCTTTGTTATTGTAATTACGATTATGAAAATTTTAACAAATATGTATTGCCCAGTGCCCAAAACAATTTGTAAAATTTTTTGTGGGGAGCATGGGGGCTATGTAAGTAGGCTGTTTAGGTTCTTATATTGGTAACGCCGCCACCACGTAGCGCTCTGTATGAAAATCACTGGCTGTGCTGAGTGCAGTCTGTGGCTAGTTTGCATTGTTGTCTGCCATTGTAGTGTTGGGCAGCGGCAGCTGGATGTGAACAGCGCGTAGCGTTGCGCAGTTGGAGGTGGGGAGAGAGATGGCGGAGTTTTGAAAGTTTGTAAAAATGGTTGGCATGAACTGCTATATATATTATGATCATTAAGGTAAATACATTGTTTGTTCTCTACTAAAATCTTTCATTTGCTAACTATGCCTACTAGTAGTTAGTGCCTTCCGTAGTTTGAATCTTTTATTTAGCTGGCAGTAGTGGCGCTCGCTGTATTGCAGTAGTTCTAGTAACCAAGGTTTTGGTGAGGTAAGTAATTTGTGAAAGGTACAGGTTGATGTTAGTCAGGGCCATTCCTTTGTAGGGATTTCTGAAAGTCAGATTGCGTTGCGCTAAAAATATTGTGTGTCAGGTTAAGCACAGTCGTGTATAATTGTTCAAAGGGGACGTTTCACATGTATTTGTGAAAGCTCCTTTGAAATTATGAAACAGTCTCACAAAGAAATACGCATAATATACGAATGTATAAATAGAGTTGTTTCGCGTGTTTACAACGTGATTTTGTAAACGTGTGTATGGCAACTCCTCTTCATAGGACTATAGACGGCTATTGTTTTCGCCAACAGCCGTTTGCCCTTCACAGCTGAAAGCTGTTAAAAGCGCTGCGAGGTGTCAAGAGATGTTCTTAAGTTGACTCTAAGAGTTTCATAGTCGTAAAGAATACATGTATTAAACTTCATGCAAACTGCGCCATTTTTTCAGCATGTCAGTGTTTATGACGCCATATCTCTTGAATTGTGAGTAGTATAACGATGCATTTGTGTACGTATATTAAAAGGCATATGTGGATACCGTATGCGAAATACACTGAAGCGCTAAAGAAGCTGGTATAGGCAAGCGTATTCAAATACAGAGGTAGGTAAATACGTAGAATACGGCGCTGCGGTCGGCAACACCTATATACGACAACAGTTGTCTGGCGCAGTTGTCATATCGCTTACTGCTGCTACAGTGGCAGGTTATCAAGATTTAAGTGAGTTTGAGAATGGTGTTATAGTCGGCGCACGAGCGATGAGACACAGCCGGCCGAAGTGGCCGCGCGGTTCTGGCGCTGCAGTCTGGAACCGCGAGACCGCTACGGTCGCAGGTTCGAATCCTGCCTCGGGCATGGATGTGTGTGATGTCCTTAGGTTAGTTAGGTTTAACTAGTTCTAAGTTCTAGGGGACTAATGACCTCAGCAGTTGAGTCCCATAGTGCTCAGAGCCATTTGAACCATTTGATGAGACACAACATCTCCGAGGTACCGATGACGTAGGGATTTTCCCTTACGACCGTTTCACGAGTGTACTGTGAATATTAGGAATACGGTAAATCTCCGACATCGCTACGGCCGGAAAAAGATTCTGCAAGGCGACGACTGAAGAGACTCGTTCAACGTGACAGAAGTGCAACCCTTCCGCAAATTGCCGCAGATTTCACTGCTGGGCCATGAACAAATGTCAGCGTGCGACCCATTCAACCGAATATAATCGATATGGGCTTTTGGAGCCGAAGGCTCACACATGTACCCTTGATGGCTGCACGACACAAAGCTTTACGCCTCGCCTGGGCCCGTCAACACTGACATTGGACTGTTGATGACTCGAAGCATGTTGCCTGGTCGGACGAAACCCGTTTAAGGATTGTATCGAGCTGATGGACGTGTGCGGGTATGGAGACAACCTCACTTATCCATGGACCCTGCATGTCAGCAGGGGACTATTCAAGCTGGTGGAGGCTCTGTAATGGTGTGGTGCGTGTGCAGTTGGAGCGATGTGGAACCCCTGATACTTCTAGATACGACTCTGACAGGTGACACCAGAGGTACCCTTCGCCAAAAACGGTTAGGTGGCTTGCGGAGTATTGACGTAGACGTAGATGTAGTTGACAATGCAGTGAGACAACGTCTCTCTGGCACGGCAGTGCACGCAGTAAACCTTGTGAGCAGGATCATGGGAGACTGAGGTATTGTGGACTGTGTTACTTTACTCTGAACGTTTCTTGTGCTGTCCGACACACATCGAGTAACTTCATTGCACGATGTGAGAAGTACTTAGAAATCTACGACTCTGCATGCATAGAGAGGAACAAACATATAAGTGCTAAATACACGAAAGCTACAGTTCGAATAAATGCTACCGCGTACAGGACTATTTCTCGAGATCCAGTGTCAGATAAATTTCTGTTTCGGAATCATTAACGGTTAAATAAGTTTAGTGGCAAGGAAAATGGCGTTCTGTTGTCTGTCATTACACTGTCGCTACGAAAATTCTGAGAGGACAGACGTTTCCTTGTTACGGCCATCTCATTTTCATGTTGTTGTGAGTGGTCGTGCTTCGCAAACAAGCAGGCTGTTTGTAGACGCCTTTTCGTCACTTAACCCTCATTAGCTTCAGTCTGGGAGGGGCCTAATTCAATACGGAGGCGAGTATTTGCAACTGAGGATTGAAACACGTTTCGCAGCCGGCTAAAAGGACAGAAGACGTTTCCATCATAGCGTTATTGTCTTGGACGTGTAGACTGTTATCTAATGCCTCACAAAGAAGCCCTTGTGTGATCGGAACAAACGAAACTGGTGAATTTTGTGTGTAAAGCAAAAACACTGTGTATTGTTATGTGCCAGATTTACAGAGGATTTACTTCCTGAAGTACTCCATAACAGAGAGTCGCCGGCCGGGGTGACCGAGCGGTTCTAGGCACTACAGTCTGGAACCGCGCGACCGCTATGGTCGCAGGTTCGAGTCCTGCCTCGGGCATGGATGTGTGTGATGTCCTTGAGTTAGTTAGGTTTAAGTAGATCTAAGTTCTAGGCGACTGTTGACCTCAGAAGTTAAGTCCCATCAGAGCCATTTGAACCATTTTTTGAACAGGGAGTCGGCATGACAATACTTTTCACCATTGTGGATAAAGACGGAAGAGTCAAGCCCACACTAGTCTCAGTCACCACATTAGAGGGTGTGGTGTAGAGTCATCATTGAACTACGACAACGTTGACACAAATTCACCGACATTTTTAATTTGCTAGTTAACTAAAGTGTGCATTTGAATGTGGCAGCGACTGTTCAATACAAAATCAGAATGAAGCGTGCCAGCTCCAAAGAATGGAAATACGTGTACCATTGTTTACTGGATGTCATCAGTCTTCAAATTGGCTTGATGTGGGCTTCACGCATTCCTCTCCTGCGCAAACCTCTTCACCTCTGGCAGTCTATGTGCTGAATCATTTGCTGGATCTATTCCAATATCTGTCTTTCTCTACAACTTTTACTCTCTAAAGTTCCTCTAGTACCAAGGAAATTATACCCAGATGTCTAACACATGTCCTATCATGCTGTTCCTTCTTCTTGTCAGTGTTTTCCATATAGTTCTTTCTCGCCGATTCCGCAGAGAACCTTCTCATTCCTTACCTTATCAGCCCACCTAATTTTCAATATTTTTCTGTAGCACTACAATTCGAAGCTTCTATTCTCTTCTGTTCCGGTACTCTCACAGTCTGTGGTTCACTGCCATAGAATTCAGTGCCCCAAACATACATTTTCAGAAATTTCTTCCTCAACTTAAACGTCTTTTTGGCCAGGAATGCCCTCTTTGCCTGTACTAGCCCGATATCTATGACTTCCTTGCTTCGACCGTCATGTGTTATTTTGCGTTCAAGGTACTATATTAAATTAACTTCATCTACTTCCCGAACACCAGTTTTGATGTTAAATTTATTGTTAATCATATTTTTGATATTCATTACTTTCCTCTTTCGTCGAAATACTCTCAATCCATAACATGCACACAGTAGATTATTCTCTCCGTTCAACAGATCCGTCAATTCTCCTTTTCTTTCAGTGAGAAAAGCAACAACATCGGATTTTAATTCCAGTCGTGAATCCTTCTTTTATTTCCGCACTGAATTTTCGACGTATAGCTTAGCAGGTAGGAGTGATAGACTGCAACCCTGTATTACACCGTTTGCAATTTGAGCACTTCGTTCTTCGTCTTCCACTCTTATTGTTCCCTCTTGGTCCTTGTATGTATTGTGTCATAACCTTCCTTCCCTACAGCTGACTCCTATTTTCCTGAGAATTTCGAACATCTTGCACAACTTTAATCGACGACAGCTTTTCTACATCGACAAAGTGATCAAAAGTATCCAAACACCCAAAAAAACATAAGTTTTTCATATTAGGTGGATTGTACTGCCAGTAGTCATTAGACATCATGGGAGACCAGAATAGAGCGCTCCGCGGAATTAACGGACTTCGAACGTGGTCAGGTGATTGGGTGTCACTTGTGTCATCCGTCTGTAAGCGAGATTTCCACACTCCTAAACATCCCTAGGTCCACTGTTTCCAATCTGATAGTGAAGTGGAAACGTGAAGGGACACGCACAGCACAAAAGCGTACAGACCGACCTCGTCTGTTGACTGACAGAGACCGCCGACAGTTGAAGAGGGTCGTAATGTTTAATAGGCGGATATCTATCCAGACCATCAGACAGGATCCACTGCAAATACCATGAAAGTTAGGAGGGAGGTGAGAAAACTTGGATATCATGGTCGAGCGGCTGTTCGTACGCCACACATCACGCCGGTAAACGCCAAACGACTCCTCGTTTGGTGTAAGGAGCGTAAACAGTGGACGATTGAACAGTGGGAAAACGTTGTGTGGAGTGACGAATCACAGTACACAATGTGGCGATCCGGTGGCAGGGTGTGGGTATGGCGAATGCCCGATGAACGTCATCTGCCAGCGTGTGTAGTGCCAACAGTAAATTTCGAAGGCTGTGGCGTTATGGTGTGGTGGTGTTTTTCATGGAGGGGGCTTTGTTGTTTTGCGTGACTCTATCACAGAACATTGTTGAAGAGCAATTCGGGGATGGTGATTGCATCTTCCAACAAGATCGAACACCTGTTCATAATGCACGGCCTGCGGAGGAGTCGTTACACGACAAAAACATCCCTGAAATGGACTGGCCTGCACACAGTCCTGACCTGAATTCTATAGAACACCATAGAGATGTTTTGGAGCTCCGACTTCGTGCCAGGCCTCACCGACCGGCATCGATACCTCTCCTCAGTGCAGCACTCCGTGAAGAATGGGTTGTCATTCTCCAAGAAATTTTCCAGCACCTGATTGAACTTGCCTGCGAGAGGACTAACACCATATTGAATTCCAGTATTACTGATGGAGGGCGCCACGAACTTCTAAGTAATTTTCAGCAAGATGTAGATGTCTTGAGTTGATTTAGATCTAGTTTCCGTTATCAAGCGCAACGTCAAAAATGACTATCTGGTGCCTTTACCTTTCAGATAGCCCAACTGATCGTCATCTAACAGTTCTTCAAATTTTCTTTCCATTCTTCTCTATATTATTATTGTCAAGAAAGTTGACGCAGAAACTGTTCTGCTGATTGCCCGATAGTTTCCGGACTTACCTGCCTATGTTGTCTTCGGCACTTAGTTGATACTTTTCTAAAAGTCTGATGGTATACCTTCTGTCCTATAGCTTCTAAAAACTAGTCATTTGCTCAAATTAGTCATTTGGTTGCCATTTCCCCCCAATGATTCTAGAAATTTGGAGGGAGTGTTATCCATCCCTTCTGTCTTGTTTGATTGCAAGTCTTCCAAAACTCTGTTCAGATCTAATATTGGACTTCCTGTGTCTTCTATGTCGACTCCCATTTCGCCTTCCATCACGTCATTAAACCTTCAATGTATTCTTTCCAATGTATTCTTTCCTACCATTGCACTCTTTAAGATTCCGCCCTTGCTTTTAATTTCGTGAAGGTTTTTTGTCTTGTCTGTATGCTGAATCACTGCATCCGATGAACCATTTGTTTTTCGATTTCTTCGTATTTTTCCTGTAAGAATTTGGCATTAGCTTCTCTACACGTCCTGTTTATTTCTTTCCTAAGTTACTTATGGTTTCGTTATTCCAGTCTTTCCCTGAATGTGAGCTAGATGACGTGCGAGAGTAGATTACTGCAAGCTTTCTGACACTGTGAAAGGTTGAATTATTAATGTGGCTATGGGAGAGAAGTACCTACAAATCGCACAGCCAGTTGGCTGTAGCTCAATGACTACAGAATGACCGGTCAACACTGGCAGGAAGAATGGTTCAAATGGCTCTGAGTACTATGGGACTTAACATCTGAGGTCATCAGTCCCCTAGAACTTAGAACTGCTTAAACCTAACTAACCTAAGGACATCATACACAACCATGCCCGAGGCAGGATTCGAACATGCAAGCGCAGCGGTTGCGCGGTTCCTGACTGAAGCGCCTAGAACCGCTCAGCCACCCCGGCCGGCTGGCAAGAAGAGCGGGCACAGGTATTCCTAATAGGATTAAACCATATGAAGACCGTATGATTGTTAGACTGGCTCTGATGAATAGACGGATGACAACAGGTCAAATCCCCACAAAAGCTACAGCTGAAGTGTCACCATAAAACTTTGTAAACAGATTTCTGGAAGCTGAGTTGAGGTCTCGAGATGACGTGTGTCGTTTTCGGTTGACTGCGTACCACATGCAACACAGACTTGCATGGCATAGAGCCAGAGTCAACTAGGACACTGACTGGTATTAGTAGATCATTCGTGAAGCTCGCATCCGTTTGTGGCGGTCAGATCGACGCCAACGTATTCGTAGACAACTTCGAGAAAAATCGGAGGAAGTCGCGATTCTCGACGCCCACTCTACTCCAATTGCAAGTGCTGGAGAGTTACTGGATATGGTCTGGTAACAGTTAAAGGGAGGCTGAATGCTCACAATTTGTGGAAAGAATGGTACACTTGTTGTCACATGCATCATGACTTAAGTCCCAACGCTACGTTCCGGCAAGGTAAAGCAAAGCGCCACACGTGCGTTTCATACCACATACGCCTTGAAGAGCCTGTGGATCCTTGACTGGCCTGCCCTGTAACCTGATTTGTCATTTACAGAGCACGTAGGTCGTGTGGTGGGATGACGTATAGTATCACACCACCCTCCAGCCAGCAAGCTTGATCATCAAATGGCGCGGCATATGTTTGGGACATGACCAGACATTTCTCAAGACGACGTTTGGAGGCTTTTTGGTTCCGTGCCACTGAATACAACAGTGTATTCTTACAGTGCGGGTCACATGTGGTACTGATGTTGCTGACGGATGGAATGGAAGTTCACTCGTGGTGTGTGATGTATTGTAATACTTTTCACATCCATCAATGTATTTTTATTTATTATACCATATCCAACTGAAAATCAATTTTTCAAAATTTATGAATATTTCAACAAAAATTAAACTGAATTTGAGATGAATAAGCCTGATATGTGTAATGGTAGTGACACACCAAAATCACAATAGTAATCCGTTGTAGTTGCTATATATTTTATTACAGTCAAAAGCATCATAAAATCACAATCATAATAATACAGGAGACTACCTTACAAGGCCAGATCACTTGGACAAATAACAAATAAATGTCTTTAGCCGGAACAAGACCCATAAAACTTAAAATTTGAATATGACTAGGTAAATATACTCAGGTACAGCTTTACTTAAATAGTACAAATGTCCTTACAATTCCCATCAGAACTCTCATTACTTTCAATCAGCTGAGGAACAAATTAAAGATAAGAACACAGATCTATTAAGGTTTGGCTAGCCAACTTTCCTAAACAAAACTATCTACAAAAGACTAAAACAATTAAGGAGGTGCTTTAATTTTAACCAAACCAATCTTCAAATTTACTTACTCAGTTGATTAATCAACAATATTCTTAGAACGATTACAACTAGGACATGACCATATGACAATATCCCTAAAATGAGGTTGCTTCAATATTGCGTGTGAATTAGCGGTAGACGCGAGCAGACCAAGGATTCAAATCAATACGAGAGATACACGAGACAGGAAATGACATAGAAACGTGCTCAACTTTGCACTGCAACTGAACTTCACATGCTATAATTCTCTACCGGAAAGATGGAATCACGCAACGGTGACAACATAACCCCAGATGTAAAGGAGAGGACAGGGCCTTAAATATCTCTTTGCCCCCGTGGCGCTCTGCTCCCAGTATGCTCGCGTCTACAGCTACCAATTATCTGTAACACAACACACATCAACGGCAGACAATATTCTGAGACATAAACTACATAATCTTATCTACAGAGCAGGTGACCAATACAACTGAATAGAAACAAATTAGCCTCTGTGAGTTACTTGGCCAGTGCCAGCCCTTAAACTTTGATTAATAAGTTCGCTAGAAATCATGCCTTAAAGTTAAGGCGACAAGAATGATCTCCGCGCACATTTACCCGCCAAAGTACCAAATGAACTACAAGGTAGAATAGAGAACGTATCTCGGCGTGTCTTAAAACTTCAGAGCCGGACTTACTCACTACTCGTTGCACTTCTAGCTACGTCTTCAACCACGGTTCATGTCGGTTGGTTGGGCGTAGCCACACTTCCTCAACTGTCGTCAAGATAGTTAGTCACGACATCGAGGTAAGTGATAAACAACTAATACAATTCCAATGGATTTTAAGTACACTGGTATATTCAATTATGTCGCACGCAACCCACCGAAGCAACTCGGTGACTCCAATTCAATCGGCCGGCGTAGCTTATAACAGACTCGAAGGAGCTTGTCCTTCCGACCTCTAGGAAAACCAAATCACCATGGGCGGTGGATCTGCCCTCACGACTCAACACGCCGTAGCCGCTGGTCCCGCTCCTTCGTTGTCCGACTCGTCCTCTTGCCGTCATGCCTACATACACAGTCCCACGTGACTCTCTCTTACCGCCGATCCCGACACACTCCCCAGCAAAGCGCACGCGCTGCTGTTAAATTCGCGCCACCAAAGATGAGCAGAAGAAAAATAAGCATCGAAGCCGACTCAGACTTCAAAATGACGATCGATGGAAACTGGCGCCAGAAACGCATCAGTTCAAAGCCTTTGATTTAATTGTGGTGTCAGCGTGCTGCAATGCCGGCTCTATACGTCCCTATGAATCAGAGGTACGTTCATTAAACGGACCAAGCACAGAATACGTTGAGAGAAAAAAAAGCTCCACTTTCTGCCACCATGTGAGAACATAGCACTGTAAACTGTTAGAACGTGGTGTGGGTGCAAGAAAAGGGGAGGAAAGATCAAGCACATGATAACGGTGGTTCTGGAACGCTCATTAGGATATGGTCACAAGTTACACCATGTGTCCAATGTGATCTCTCGACTCAGCAACATTCTGCGCCCGTAACACAGCATGGTCAACAGTTGCTCGCAGCATATTCGGTATAATCAGAGCACTATGTCACCGTATGCTATCTTTCAGATCAGAAAGAGTCCGGATACATCCCTAATAGTCACGGTCTTTCAGATATCCCTACACGCAGAAGTCACATAGATTTAGGTCGGGAGGTCTGTAAGGCCAGATATCTTGAAACTACCTAGAGATGATGCAGTCGTAACCAAAGGTTTCTCGAAGCAGATATTTCTCCTGGCAAGCAATATGTGATGTCGTTCCTTATTGCATGAAAATAGCCTTGTGGACACAGCTGCGTTCTTGCAAAGCTGAATCAGTTGTTGCACAAGGAGACTCTTATTAAGTGCAGATGTCACTGTCCGCTTAACAGGCCTGCTAGGTGCCATCTCCTCAAAGCAAAACGGACAAATAATGAAGGATGTTGTGAAACCACACCACACAGTCACTTAAGGTGAATATACACAGCATGTGGCACAGTACAAATCCATATACGACAGTTGTGTGCATTCACAGCACCACGCAGAGTAAAATGTGCCTCGTCCATCCAAAGAACATTCTCTGGCTGCAGGTCATCCATTTCCAAGAGTGCCAAAAAGACGAAAGGCAAAGTCACGGCACTGTAGCTTATCTTTGGCTTCACATTTGGTGCGTATTCTGAATCTCCTAGGAACATCAATGTAAAACGCGCCGAAAAATCTTTTGAATTGGTGACCAGGGGAGAGACAATTTCCGTGACACAGCTCGAGCAATGGCTGCAGAATCTGCGGCGTGTGCTGCACTGCTGGCTATATGTTATGTTATGTTACGTCCCCGCCGCAGCCCAGTGGTCCTCAACCCCACGACGACTACCGCAGTCCACTTCACCCCTCCGCCGCCCCACACCGAACCCAGGGTTATTGTGTGGTTCGGCCACCGGTGGGACCCCCCCCCCCCCCCAGGGAACGTCTCACACCAGACGAGTGTAACCCCTATGTTTGCGTGGTAGAGTAATGGTGGTGTACGCGTACGTGGAGGACTTGTTTGCGCAGCAATCGCCGACATAGTGTAGCTGAGCCGGAATAAGGGGAACCAGCCCGCATTCGCCGAGGCAGATGGAAAACCGCCTTAAAAACCATCCACAGACTGGCCGGCGCACCGGACCTCGACACAAATCCGTCGGGTGGATTCGTGCCGGGGACCGGCGCTCCTTACCGCCCAGCCCTGACTGTCGGCTATAGCTACAGCAACTTCATCAAGCACTGCCAAGGGAATGGACTGTTTCCCTCTCTCTGCTGCAATACTTTACTCGCCCCTGTCTTTAAATTTCTCGATTACATCGTATATAGCATTTATTGACATGGGGTTCTCTTTGCAGCTGTTTCTGTCCGCGATATTCACGAAATGCAGCGCTGCTATTGTTGCCGTTCTATAAACGATTTTGCTATCATTGTACTCTTTTCAACAGCCATCGCATTTCGTAAGGAATACTTCAACTTTCTTAACCATTTACACCAACAGCGCACTTCAAAAAAGAAGTCAACACTTGTCGCCAAGCGACAAACAGTATGCTGACGTCAAAACAGGAAACATTTCTCATTTTGACTGCTTGCAGCGCCGTATGTTCACGTGGTGGCAGAAAGTGGAACTATAATTCATTCAGCACACTCCACGAGCGCACCAATTAATGAATATACCTTCGATACTTCAGCGTCCTGAGATGAATACGGCCTGTTCTGCAACACTTGGAACATCGTCTTTAACCACCCGATATTTTCTGATCTTCTAGTCATACTTTTGGTATGTCAGTTCCGTCTAGCTATGAGACGATATTGTTACCAGCTGCATATGATTATAATACTAGTGGCAAGTCAGATAGCCAGACAAATAGGACGAAAGTTATGTTTCACTAGTAAACCGCTGAATTTGAAAGTTCTACACTGCTTATGTCCTTGGAATCCACAGCATGTAAAGGTCTCTGACAACCAGTCGTTTTCTTTTTAGGGTTCCGTGCCTCATTTTGTAAAAACGAAACCCTTAGAGGATCACTTTGTTGTCCGTCTACCCGTTCATTAAGACCCCTTTTTCTCCGGAACCGGTAGGAGTATGAAGTTGAAATTTATGTTAAATGCTCCATTGGCGGTGTAAAATATTTAAGCTTCTAAATTCAATTTAATCAAAAGATACGGTCATTTATGTCACCTATTTTGACATCGCAAACTCACTCAACAGAACGCACAGATAACTAGCGAGTCCTATTCACACTTGTCCTTTTTCTTATTATGTATATTACGTAATGTTAATTCCATTACAGAATCAAACATTTGTTACTTCGCCTTGCTTCTGCGGTGTAGGAGACACTGGCTGTTGGAATCAAAAAATTGTAGGTGTATTATTACTTTATCGTTTTGTGCATTTATTTTCTTAGTTTATGTTACTGTGTAATTATTTGCTCTCATCATTTAAAAATCAGTATGTTTGTCACGTTTGTTTGACAAATGTGGATAAAATTACTGTAAGCTTCTGTACAACCTATGAAATGGGCTCGTTCCGAGCACTCCCTTTTCCAGATTCTCCACGTCATTCTCTCCCAGATTTTCTTGCTGTTACACCCAGGAATAAATTGCAACAGTGCAACGTCGGGCCACTATTTTTAAGCGAATAAATGTTTGTCAGATACTTCTTCATATAGTTTTCTTAGGAATGGCGAAGAAGTGTTTCTTGTCGGAGTACCCGAGCTAGTCAGTACATTTCTGACTCTGAAGGCTACAGTAGTTGAAACAACATCAGTGTCTTCCAAAGATCTACTTTTATGAAGTTTTTAATGCGAAACCCATTTGCGCAAGGCACGATTTATAGCCGACAGCTAAGGCTACGGACGAGTGTCTTTTACTTGGCAGTCCGTTATAAAGCGAAAATAAAGCTGTAAAATAATGCCATATGCGCACTTGTTAACATGTCTCGTACCACATTTTCCCGACTGTTGGTATTCCACGACTCCAATGCAACTGTTCTCGGCAGGGGAACAGAATGATCAAGGACAGTAAAGTGAAGAATGCCAAATCAGAATTGGCTGGCACGAAGGAATGTAATTAGCGATCACAGCAACATGAGCCGCAGCCCTCATCTGCATGAAACCGCCATTCAAATGGCAACACGCGATGCAAAACAAACGGACTGCATCGCATCTCAGGTGTACGCTGCAGGAATCATAATTACTCACCTGGTCTTCCTGTCGGCGATCTATCAAGCTTGTTCCAATAGGTCGACTCCATTATCGCAATGTGAAGCCCCGTGAATGCCAATTACTACATTCTATACTCAGAAGGAAACACATATCTCTGCTTCAACGCCAAGATCAATTCCGTTTTGGAAGAGAGTAGAAGAGAAACAAAGGCCGTTCGGAAAATAAAGCGCAGTATCCTGCAGCCTGCTATTGGTTATTCTAGACAGAATAATTGTTTCTGTTATTTATTTTGCTATAATTCCACGTAAAGTACCATGTCTGATTTACGTGGCACCCAACAAGGCCAGCGAGCAATAAGAGCCAGGGATAATTCAGCAACGTCAATTGACAGTAAGCTGTAGTGAGTACACAAGGAAAAGATAATGAATGGAAGTTATGTTGCTGTGGCTTCAGAGAGCACAGTGTGGCAACTCCACCATTAGGGGACGGCCGGTGTGGCCGAACGGTTCTAGGCGCTTCAGTCTGGAACCGCGCGACCGCTACGGTCGCAGGCTCGAATCCTGCCTCGGGCATGGGTGTGTGTGATGTCCTTTGGTTAGTTAGGTTTAAGTAGTTCTAAGTTCTAGCGGACTGATGACCTCAGATGTTCAGTCCCATAGTGCTCAGAGCCATTTGAACCATTTCTTGAACAGCCACAATCGATAAAGACGCATTACTGATTAATAAACTCATCCGAAATGACCGAAACAGTGGTGTAAGACCATCATGCAGAGTACCGGTAAGGCAAATAGTTCTTTGTTGTCATCAACGATCGGGGCACAGGAAAATTTCGACAGCCGTTGACAAGTGAAGTGCAGCAGAGTTTCTGTGAAATTTGGAAAGTTGGACAGAAGTGCTGACAAAATTATAATCTGGATATGAAAGTGATAGCTGGACGTCTTAATTCGTAAGAGTATTGAGCGTGATAAGCAACATACCGATTTGTGATCCCAGTCCGGCATATACACCGTCTGAGAGAAAGTATTCAGGCACCCCTATGTAATGCGGAATTGACCACTAGATTTCACGAGACGTGGACCCGTCACTGTGAAAGTAGATAGGGAGTATTGTCTTATCAGTAGAGAGACAGTAACAGCAGAATGTGTCAGTCAAGAGAACTCAGTGACTCGGAACGTGGGTTAGTCAATGGATGTCACCTGAGTAACAAACCCACACAGGGACGTTGCACTCTTTCCAAACCCGGCTAGGTCGATTATTTGCGAAGCCCGAAGTGAAAACGCAAAGGAACAACCACAGCTAAACCACTACAGGACTTCATGTTCTGATGGACAGGAACCGTAGGGCACTGCGGATAGTGGTAGTAAAAAATCGCATGAAGTCAAAGGAAGAAATCAATTATCAGCTCAAAAATGCTACCAGCTAGCACAATGACTGTGCGTAGGGCATTAAAAACAATTGGGCGCGATGGTCGAGCAGCACTACTTAAGCCACTTTATTTAGTTCAAGTTGGGCCATTGCTTGACGATTTTCACATTTCCTGTTTCACTAGTACCTCGCGACCATGATATCGTCAATTTGGTATTCGACATAAGAATAACAGTCGCTTGGCGGCACACGATCTGTATAGAACTCAAGCGATAGTCCACTTCCGTGCGGTTCGAGAACTGGCTGTAATCACGAGACACCGTCTCAGACGACTGTGGACGTACCTGTCTGTGTTTTAAACAACAACTGGTAGGTCGCAGCCCGTTAGTGTAGTTTATAACTGCACATCAGCGTCGATGTTGGACAATTACACATCACAAGGTGCAGAGAAAAGTAGGTGAGGGATAAGCATGGAACGTTGTTTTGGTAGTACACATGTGGCATGAGTCGACGAATCGGCAGAGTGAAGCTCAAGCTGGTGTATTTGTGTGGGGAATGATACAGTGTGATATACTCGGACACAAAATAGCTGAATCTGTCATCGTTCCTCAGTGGCGAAGAACTAAAGGTCTGCTTGATAGATGAAATAGCTACACCATTGTGTACGTTTGGCAAGACAGTGACCCATCGCATTCCTCGTGAAATAAGTTAAGTGGTTCATTGGACTTTCCTCGAACTTATGGACGTTTGCATGGTCCCAAGTGCCCTAATTTTCAGTCATTATTAGAGCACTGGGAGGATGTCATGGTTGATGTGAAAGCAATAGGCCCTGCTGCGTGAATTCATTTTAGTTAATTTATTTTTAGTTTGGAATTCTAGTTAGTTAGTTACAGTCACCGTAGATTTTTTACACGATTTTTATCGAAATTATGTGGACGCTGGCAGCTCACGGGTTACGTGTACAGGGTGGTCCATTGATCGTGACAGGGCCAAATATCTCACGAAATAAGCGTCAAACGAAAAAACTACAAAGGACGATACTTGTCTTGCTTGAATTGGGAAACCAGATGGCGCTATGGTTGGCCCGCTAGATGGCGCTGCTCTAGGTCAAACGGATGTCAACTGCGTTTATTTAAATAGGAATCCCCATTTTTTAAATTACATATTCGTGTAGTACGTAAAGAAATATGAATGTTTTAGTTGGACCACTTTTTTAGCTTTGTGATAGATGACGCTGTAATAGTCACAAACATATGGCTTACAATTTTAGATTAACAGTTGGTAACAGGTAGGTTTTTTTAAATTAAAATACAGAACGTAGGTACGTTTGAACATTGTATTTCGGTTGTTCCAATGTGATACATGTACCTTTGTGAACTTATCGTTTCTGAGAACGCATGCTGTTACAGCGTGATTACCTGTAAATACCACATTAATGCAATAAATGCTCAAAATGATGTCCGTCAACTTCAATGCATTTGGCAATAATTGTAACGACATTCCTCTCAACAGCGAGTAGTTCGCCTTCCGTAATGTTCGCACATGCATTGACAATGCGCTGACGTATGTTGTCAGGCGTTGTCGGTGGATGACGATAGCAAATATCCTTCAACTTTCCCCACAGAAAGAAATCCGGGGACGTCAGATCCGGTGAACGTGCGGGCCTTGGTATGGTGCTTCGACGACCAATCCACCTGTCATGAAATATGCTATTCAATACCGCTTCAACCGCACGCGAGCTGTGTGCCGGACATCCATCATGTTGGAAGTACATCGCCATTCTGTCATGCAGTGAAACATCTTGTAGTAACATCGGTAGAACATTACGTAGGAAATCAGCATACATTGCACCATTTAGATTACTACCGATAAAATGGGGGCCAATTACCCTTCCACCCATAATGCCGCAACATACATTAAACCGCCAAGGTCGGTGATGTTCCACTTGTCACAGCCATCGTGGATTTTCCGTTGCCCAATAGTTGTAAGTAGGCTGTTTATGTTTTCTTTATGTAAGTTTGCTGTTTATGTTTTCTTATTGGCAACGTTACGTAGCGCTCTCTGTATGAAAATCACTGGCTGTGCTGTGTGCAGTATGTCGCTAGTTTGCATTGTTGCCTGCCATTCTTGTCATGAACTGCTATAGCTGGATGTGAACAGCAGATAGCGTTGGGCAGTTGGAGGTGAGCCGCCAGCAGTGGTGGACGTGGGGAGAGAGATGGCGGAGTTTTGATAATCTGTAAGACTGAATGTCAATTATGAATATTAAGGTAAATACATTGTTTGTTCTCTATTAATATCTTTCATTTGCTAACTATCCCTATCAGTAGTTAGTACCTTCAGTAGTTTGAATCTTTTATTTAGCTGGCAGTAGTGGCGCTCGCTGTTTTGCAGTAGCTTGAGTAGCGAAGATTTTTGTGAGGTAAGTGATTTGTAAAAGGTATAGGTTAAAGTTAGTCAGGGCCATTGTTTTGTAGGGGTTATTGAAAGTCAGATTGCGTTGCGCTAAATAATATTGTGTGTCAGGTTAAGCACAGGCTTGTATAATTGTTCTAAGTGGACGTTTCACATGTAAAATTGTTCAAAGGGGACGTTTCATATGGCGACCCTGCCAGGATACCTCACTGGAATCTTCTGATTTTTTCTTGTAGTTTGTGTATTTAGTGTAGCTTTTGTTTATAGCTAGCGCGTAATTGTAGAGAGAATCTCCTTTGTAGTTGCAGTCTTTCATTGTTGTACTGTAAAACAGTTGTGGTATGCATGTAGATTTGCACCAAGTATTTCGCAGCTGCAATTAACTAGATATTATTTTCAGTGCTATGTTAATGTGTTCTCCTATTTTTGCTCTTCAAATTGTGTTTTTCTGTCTTATCGTGTGAAATATTGTCACAATAATGGCGTGTGAAAAACGTAACACTCGGCTCCAAAGTAAACTGAGAAACGACAGTGAAGACGAAAGCAATGTGTTAGCGCCACTGTGTAATGAGTTAACTAATGTTCAAAGTAGTAATTTGGTAACTGTGCATAGGGAAATGGAGCGGACGTCAAACAATGGCGTAGACAGTCAAACAGGTAGTGAACAGGGAAGCATTATCGATCGGTCGGTCGGCAACAGCTCGCCTCAGGAATCCGAAATGATAGGACACAATATTGCAAATACTGTAGATTCAGGTTTTGCGTCCTCACCGTTTTCTCAAATAAGTCAAGACACATTTTCAGCTTGTCAAAATGTGAATGTTGCCGGCGCAAATGCACTGCCGAAAAGAGTAGAGGAACAGATTCCAGACACTAATGCATTGTTATTACAACTAATGCAACAAATGGAACAAAATCAGAGACAGATGGGACAAAATCTTCAAAAGTTAGACACAATGGAACAAAATCTTAAAAAGTTAGACACAGTGGAACAAAATCTTAAAAAGTTAGACACAGTGGAACAAAATCTTCAAAAGTTAGACACAATGGAACAAAATCTTCGGAAGTTAGACACCACACTTGAACAAACACGTGAAGATCTAACTACTGAGTTACATAACATTGAATCGAAATGCCAAAAAGTCTGTAATGACGTAAAAACACAAATTTGTGAGCATTTTCAGCCTATTTTTTCGCGGCATGAAAATGCATTACAGAATCACGAAGCAGCCATAAAAGAGCTGCAAACTATTGTTCATGAAAATCATGAGACCTTGCAAGCTAAAATGGACTCAGTTGCATCTACCGATTCGGTTACGCAACTTGCAAAAACTCAGGAAAACTTAAAGGACACAGTAGAAAGACACATGGGGGAAATTAGTTCATTATCAGAGAAAGTAGCCGAACTTTCGGATCAGGTCACTAACTTATCTACAAAGGTAGATGATGATCTGAATGACACAAGACCCATAGCCTTCACTGACACAGAAGTGTATGAACAAATTAGAAAATTCAAACAAAATCAAAATCAAATCAATACACAGTACAAAAGAGAAATCCGGGAAGTACAAGATCAGTTGACACAGGTAATACAAGAATTACATATTTCAGAGGATACTCGCGCTCCAACACGGGAAGAGGAACTTAGAAATACGGAAAAGCCACAAAATAATAGCACAGGGCATTTCGGTAATTATGAAAGAAATTGGCAAGGTACACCAAATTTTGAGATGGAACCGCCGAAACGACGTGACAATGACCGACATGCTACTCGCCGACACGATGATTTTGACTATAAGCTGTTCATTACTACACGTAAATTCAAAACATTTAAGAATTCTGGCAACGACATTCATCCACAAGCATGGCTCCATCAATTATCTCATTGTTTTCCTCCCAACTGGTCATTGGAGCACAGATTAGAATTTATGTGTGGCTACTTAGAGAATGAACCAGCTGTAAGAATGCGATCGGTCATTCACGATTGCCACAGTGAAGGAGAATTTTACCATGCCTTCCTCTCAGCATATTGGTCTCAAGCCACACAAGACCGCGTAAAACATAGCATCATGATGATGAAACACTTTGAACAATCTGAATTTTCCAGTCTTGTCAAATATTTTGAAGACATGTTGCACAAGAATCAGTACCTATCAAACCCATACAGCCCCTCAGAACTCATCCGCATTTGCTTAATCAAACTGCCTGAACATTTACGACATATTATTTTGGCAGGACGTTGCAAAGACGACATTGAAGCTTTTCAGGGATTGTTACAAGAACTGGAAATTGACACAGACAGTCGCGGGATGCGAAAACAGGAAAACAATCACTACAGGTCACATCCGTCTCAATTCCGTGACGACAGAAACAATAAATGGCCACGACAAACCTATTCTTACAACGTAAATCGTGACCAAAACAGACACCACCCATATGACAACCACTGGCAGAGTAATAGTTACAGGGAAAGATCACCTTTCCGCGGTAATGACTATCACAGAGACAATCAGAGAAACAGACAATATTGGAACCAATATAACTATTATCAAGGGAGACAGAATAACTTTAGACGCAACGGTCCAGCACGCAGTTACGACTCAGGCAGAAATTCTCCACCACATGACCGACAAGAAAGAAACTATCGAACCTACCGACATGACGACAGACGATATGATCGTAACGACAGACCTGAATTGCATCAGAACTGGCGAGTTTTAAACAGAGCTGGGCCCTCTGGGCAAGGCGAATTTGTGGAAGTTAGGCCTCCAAATCCCAATAACGACGCGCGCCAACAAAGAGACAATAGGCGATGACTCACACCACTGGCAGCCACAAGACGTACTTATGAAACTGACGACGGAGCTGCCGTAGCTAGTAATTACGTAAAAATGGAAGACATTAGGGACATCTTACTCCAGGAACACGACGTAAAACATAACAACATTGCATATCCTGTGATCCACATTACTGTAAATGACGTAAAATTTACGGCAGTACTTGACTCTGGCAGTCCCATTTCAGTAATTAGTGAAACAGCTTTTAGCAAATGCAACAAATCGAACGATTGCCCCACACTTCCATTACGTAAGATTAAATTACAAGGTGCAATCTTTGGAAAAAGTGTAGATGTACGCCAACAAACCAATTTAGAATTCTTTTGCCAAAGCCACAGCTTCTCTATGAACTTTCTTATTGTTCCATTATTGTCGACGGAAATTATACTGGGAGTAGACTTTTTGAATGAATACAAAGCAATTTTAAGCTTTCACGATGCTGAAATAAGTTTAGAGAAAGAAGGTATGTCAATAGCTTTGAAATTTGAAGACTGGCTCTCAAACCATGATGAGGAAATTAATCGGCTTTACCTTCTGTTAGATAACAGTTCGGAATTTTCTACGGAACTAGACACCAACAATCACTCTGCAAGTACTGACAGGGTTGACATCGACGGCATATTTGAAATTAATGAGTTAATTCAGAATAAAATTCAGACAATTGAGAATTGTAATGACACTGATAGGCAGGACCTTTTTGAGATTTTCAAGCACATTCCACAGTTTTTACTCACAAAACAGGAACAATCAAGGGGTTTCAATACCAATTTCGTGTTCGTGAGCATACTAAATTTTGTGTTAGACCATACGTAATTCCAGCACATTATAGGGACCGTGTTAGAACAGAAATACAATCTATGCTTGACGAGGGCATTATTGAGCCTGCAGTAAGCTCATACAACAATCCGTTACATGTTGTTGAGAAGAAAAATGGATCGATCAGACTTGTCTTAGATTCGAGACAAATCAATACTATCATTATTCCTGAAACAGACAGGCCGCAGACGATGGAAGAACTTCTTCAAAATTTTAATGGTGTAAAAGTGTTGTCTTCCATTGATCTCAGATCCAGCTTTTATCAGATCGAACTTCATCCAGAATGTAGAAAATACACAGCTTTCCTTTGTTTCGGCGTTTGTTATCAGTTTCGGAAACTTCCTTTTGGGTTGAACATTTCTTCAGCAGCATTCATTCGCGGGTTAAATTCCATATTACCTGAGTTCTTAAAACGTCACATCACCTTATATGTGGACGATATTCTAATAGCAGAAGCTTCATGGGAACAACATAACCGCATACTCAACAGTTTGTTACGTATTTTTGCAGAATCTGGAATTACAGTTAACTTGGAAAAGTCTGAATTCGGTAGGACAAAGGTGAAGTTTTTGGGACATATTATTTCTTCTGAAGGCATTCAGCCGGATCCTGAAAAGTTAGAAGCAATTAGAGCCATTCCAGTTCCATCCACAAAAAAACAAGTCCGCAGTTTTCTAGGTCTCGTAAATTTTTACCGTCGTTTTCTGAATATGCAAATTCTAGTTACACCAAAACTTTGTTCTCTCACTGGAAAAAATACTATTTGGAACTGGGACGAACAAGCACAGCTGGAATTCAATTCTTTGAAAGAAGCGTTACTTCACGCGCCAATACTAGCTCATCCAGATCTGTCACAAGATTTCTGCCTTAGCACTGATTCTTCCAAAGTTGGTCTTGGTGCCCATTTATTTCAAGAAGCCATAGAAGATGACATTACTGTTCAGAAAACCATTGCTTTTGCTAGCCGAGTGCTAACAAAATCTGAAAAAAATTATTCCGTTACTGAATTAGAAGCTTTAGCTATCGTTTGGGCATTTAACAAATTTCGTTTCTTTCTTTCTGGTAAGCACGTAAAAGTATACAGTGATCATCGTGCATTACAGTTTCTTATGTCTTCAAAATTAAATCATGATAGGTTAAAACGTTGGGCATTGTTTCTGCAAGAATTCCGCTTCACAATAGTCTACATTCCCGGCAAGGAGAACATTGTTGCGGACGCGCTGTCACGCGCACCGGCTGGGCTTGAGAAAAGTAACACAGAAGGCAACCTCGAGAAAAATTTCAGTATTCTTTACATTCAGAAAGTCGCCTTTGAAAACTTCATCACCACATCTTTAAAGGACATTGCTCATGAACAAGATAAAGATCCGATTTGGAAAGACATCAAAGGTAAATGGCATGAAAAGACACACACTCAGATTCGGCATTATTACCTAGTTAGAAACAACATACTCTTCAAACGCTGCACTGTTGATGACAAGCTATGGGTACTTTGCATTCCAGACGATTTTGTTAATAAGCTCATTTGGTACATTCATTTCAGCTATGCACATTTTGGTCCACGAAAATGTTATCATATTCTTCGAACGACTTGTTATTTTAACAATATGGAAAAGCGAATTCGAAGAGTCTTGTCTATTTGTAAACTTTGTCAAAAGGCGAAACCATCTACTATCTCACATCGTGCTCCGTTGTTTCCTATTATTCCTTCCAAATTAAAAGAATTTGCTGCTGTTGATCTCTTGGGACCCCTTGTCACAACATCGAATGGATTTTCGTACGTTCTAGTCGCTGTTGAACTTACTTCAAAATTTGTTTCTTTCACTCCGTTACGTAAAGCCACTGGACGGTCTGTATCCAACGCCTTTGTTAAAAATTTCTTACGTGAAGTTGGACACGTTAGTAAAGTCATTTCAGATAATGGACCGCAATTCAGATCTGCTGTTTGGTCACGCATGCTTCGGAATCATAAAATCAAACCTGTTTTTATTTCATTGTATTCACCACACTGTAACCCGTCTGAACGGATTATGAAAGAAATCAATAAGCTTTGCAGACTTTATTGTCACAGAAAGCATCAGCATTGGGACAGATATTTACACTTATTTCAAAATGTGCTGAATGAAATGCCTCATGATTCCACTGCTTTACCACCTACTCTTGTACTGAAGAATGTAGAACCTCCGAACAGAATCAGAGAGCTTGTACCTTTCCCGAATACACGTAAACTTCGACACAAAGACATAATTGATTTGGCTCTTAAAAATATAAAATCTGCAGCAGACAAAAGGAGAAAACTACACGGTAAAGCAAATGCAAAGAAATTATGTATTGGTCAGAAAGTTCTCATTAAAGCTCATTCATTGTCACATAAGAAGAAACACTTGAGTCACAAATTCTTTCTAGTTTACAATGGACCTTACAGAATCCGACGTATACCACATGATAATTGCGTTGAAGTTGAAACTCTGCGTACTAGGAAGAGTAAAGGTTTACACCACATTTCTCATGTAAAACCATTTATTGACAGATAATCTGCTTTTTAACTTAGTCTTTGCAATTTTCACTTCACGCTACTTGTACAATTTGTCACACTGAGAATCTGTTAACATGCAACAATGTTTGAAGTTAAATATCCAGTAAGAACCAAGAGAACTTATTTAAACAGAAATTACGAATGCATTGTTATTGCGAACAGACGACACAGTGTAATTGTGTGTGTACATTCTTGCTTGTTAGTTGCACGATTAGAACATTTACCAGCACTGCTAATGAAATTTTCATGCAACATTTTGGTTTGCTTACGAGTGGATTCTGGATTTGGTGCTTTCTGTGAAATGCCAGATGACACAGTGGTTGGTTTGTGTGACAGCTACACGATTATATCACGACGTTACTAATGAGTGACAATTTACAATGTTGCTTTTGCGGTGTATCTGTTTGATATCTGCACAGTTTTTCTGAATTCTTCTGTAAAGTAAAACATGTTTTAGTGGTGACTTTTGTGCTATTGCTACAAGGAGACAGCCTTTTCCGTAGCACAACAATACTTTACAGCACAGTAATTTCTTCATCGCAACAATAAGCATAATAACTAAGTTATCTATACGCAAAGCATTTCACTTTTGTTTATCATGAGGTAAGTACATTGACTTCTGCAGAACTTAGCTTTCGGAGGACAATAACTACGACACTTCCCAGAGATTATCTTACAGCAAGACGCTCATTTAGCGCTACTGGACACGTATTTGAGTGATTAATTTTGTACTTAAGACATTTATTTTTAGAGATTTTTGAATTACAAAGAAAGTTTTTCGTGACACATTTCATTTCATTGCTGTAAGCTGTAATACCTGAGGATACAATTACAATAAACCTCAGGGGGGTACACGCCTACTTTGTGTACCATGTGTTTGGCAAGCACAAGGAGCCCTAGCTAATATGGTATTTGCTTATACAATTTAACACATCGGTACCATATTTCTCTAACACATAAATTACACACCTATCTGATCATTTAACAGAGAAACAAACATCCTTTTACTACGTCAGTGACACATGTTTACGCCATTACAGAGTTGGATTACTTCACACTTAAGAAATTGTACTTTGTCTGTACTTTGTGCACTGTTCATATTTTTTTGGAACCATTGTGATACTATGAGAACTTTGAATGATGTATTTGGTAAGGGAGTATGATTTTAAAGTACGTTGGAGGCAGATGACACTTTTGACATGAGCAGAGAATTTTGTTAGGTTTTGAAATTATTGGAGGAAGCTACGACGATTTTGAGATTTGACTGAGGTTTTATGATGTTATTTTTACGACGACGATGTGTATTATGCTGTTGCGGTAAGTTTATGATCCATAAGCTGATGCTATATGAGTTATTTGATTATGCTATGTATCTGTTATGATGAAATATGGAAAAAGTGTCGACGAATAAGGTAAGGAGTAATGAATAGTGGTTAGGGACTCTTGACTTGTGAAAAAGGATGTTGGAAACCAAGAATCGTACTTTAAGAGTTATGAAATGTGTGTGTAAATGCGTGAATGTATCACAATGCAAGCGAAAATATTTTGGACACTGTCATATCAATAGCATTTTGTTTCTACAGATTTGCAACGCTAATTCTTGACCTGTGAAATTTTGTATATGAGACTGTCACTGTAGCGGAAACTACTGTCGTAAATATTTCCGTAAGAAAGTTAAGTGACCACCTGCACATAATGTGACGTGGGCACCCAGGTGTGTCAGACACCTGGAGAACAAGCCTTTTCAGACGCTCAGGTAGAAAAGAAAGCCATTAGGGTGTGCCAGAGGCACAGGTGGAAGAGAAGGACAAAGAGAGGCCTACACCCCTGTTAATAACATTCCTTTGTAGAGGGCATCGCTAATGCGACACGCTCGCTACTTGAAAACATATGATTTTTGTAATGCGTTGTGGGCACACAGCTGTGTCAAACACCTGGAGAATAAGCCATTAGGATGTGCCTTTCATCGCTAATGCGACACCCTCGTTACTTAAAAATTTATGATATTTACTGAAATGCCTAACAAAATGACAAGAAATATTTTTACATCTGCACACCTGATTATGACAAGAGTCTTTGTACGAGAGTTGAGAGCAATTAACTTATGAAATGAAATGTCACATGACTACTGAATGACATTTTTATGCTTTGGTTTGCGTAATTGCTTATTTCATTTGATATCTGGTTTCCAGCTGTGTTGCAGCATTGCTTTTATAAAATGAGATGCATTTGCTAATGTGAACTATTTCTGTCAACAGATCTATTAAATGATAATTTTGTAATCCACATTCTTTAAAAAAGGAGCACTTGGAAAGGAAGGAACAATAAGAAGTAACTAGTAACAGTAACACTTAATTTTCTTTTCAGGTACATGGTAATATTTTTTTACAATCAGTTGTTATGGTGCACCACTTCAATTACATAGACATTAAGATGTGAATATGCATTTCCCTTGTCTGCATTGTTGTTTTTACTGTAATATTTTTTCTGGTTGCGCTATGTCATGTTTAGGTATAAGTTGCTGCTGTTTGCCAGGCATAGTGTTATTGAATTTGACTTTTGCTAATTTATGCTGCTAGCTTTGCCAATTTGCATTTTTTGTCATTTCTGTTTGTGTTGATTTGTTGTGATGCTGCATTGCCTCGTCCCTTGGTATATATATCTGAGCTCAGTAGATTTAAGTTAGCTTAAGAGGGGGTAGACTATATAAGAAACTGACTATGGAGAATAGGTAAAGAATGCATTGCGAAGAAAGATTTGGGCCCCAATGAGTATTGTACAATCAGAAATAATTATTTTGAAAGAAAGATGAATAGAATACAGGAACGAGGTATAGGTAGGATTTTCTTGTAAATAAATGATGAGGTAAGCAATATGTGAACATATAAATACAGAAAGCATGCTTGGATAGGATTTTTTTGGTGGAAACAAATGTTGAAATAAGACGAAAGATCTATCGAATGAAGTTGTGGGGTGGACTGCAGTACCAAATGTTACACTGAAAACAAACCCTGCCCTTTCCTTTTGTGTTATCCCACTATGTGTTTGGGTACCCGTGTGTATTTGTGTTTTTCCTGTCTTTATGTGTTTAGCTGATGAGAGCTATGTTGTAGAATTTTTCTAATACTCTGTTATTTTCTTTGTAAAGATGCTTAGACTTTATTTATTCTGTTTTGTTTTAATGCTCATGTGTGAAGTTGACGTTTCAAAAGTGATTCTGATCTTTTATTTTTGTACTCATGTCATCATTCCTGTAACACTGATGTATATGTTTATTTCTATTCTTTTGTAAAGCCCCTATTACTACAAATATTATCTGTGTTGTTATGTTTTTAATGATGTATTTTGTACCTTTGTCATTGTATTCTTATGTTATAGAATTGTAATTGACGCCAGTTAATCAAATTAAGTAACTTGTAAGCATTCATTTCACTGCACACATTTCTGTTGGTCATAGTATATGGACGATATGTGAGAAGTAGGGACTGTTAGTGTTTGCACGTGTGTTAATAATTCAGCAAGGGACTGGATAACAGCATTGCTGGTTCTAAGGACAATTCCCAAAAACTTTGTGAATGCACAACTGGTGGTTATGGACTTGCTCTATTATCCGCAAGACTCTTCAATGGTGATTGTGCACCTGCACAGTCACAACAGATGGCTGCTGGCCATCTCTACAAGGACTACAGTGGGTCTGCATCTTTGATGGCCCACCAATACAATACTCTCTACAAGGACTACAGTGGGTCTACTCTGTGATGACCTACCTACCAATATTCTTCGAAACGTCGACTGACTCTGCTGTGGGTTTGCTCTGTTGTGGCCCATTACCTATCAGCATGTCAAGAGTCAGCACTGTCTTTCCGTTGGAAGGACAACACTACTTCTTCAAGACTGCATGGAAATCCACTACTTCTGTGTGCAATTTCTTTTACTAATGAGACTTTGTGAAAAAAAACTGTAATTACTATTATGATGAACGATCAGGACTGTCTTTATGGACTGTGAGAAAATTTTAGCTGTTGACCAACATTGTATCAATAAGTGTGTGCATTTGATATCTTTGTTATTGTAATTATGAAAAATTTTTTCAAATCTGTATTGGCCACTGGCCAAAAACATTTTGTAAAATTTTTTGTGGGGAGCATGGGGGCTATGTAAGTAGGCTGTTTATGTTTTCTTTATGTAAGTTTGCTGTTTATGTTTTCTTATTGGCAACGTTACGTAGCGCTCTCTGTATGAAAATCACTGGCTGTGCTGTGTGCAGTATGTCGCTAGTTTGCATTGTTGCCTGCCATTCTTGTCATGAACTGCTATAGCTGGATGTGAACAGCAGATAGCGTTGGGCAGTTGGAGGTGAGCCGCCAGCAGTGGTGGACGTGGGGAGAGAGATGGCGGAGTTTTGATAATCTGTAAGACTGAATGTCAATTATGAATATTAAGGTAAATACATTGTTTGTTCTCTATTAATATCTTTCATTTGCTAACTATCCCTATCAGTAGTTAGTACCTTCAGTAGTTTGAATCTTTTATTTAGCTGGCAGTAGTGGCGCTCGCTGTTTTGCAGTAGCTTGAGTAGCGAAGATTTTTGTGAGGTAAGTGATTTGTAAAAGGTATAGGTTAAAGTTAGTCAGGGCCATTGTTTTGTAGGGGTTATTGAAAGTCAGATTGCGTTGCGCTAAATAATATTGTGTGTCAGGTTAAGCACAGGCTTGTATAATTGTTCTAAGTGGACGTTTCACATGTAAAATTGTTCAAAGGGGACGTTTCATAGTCCATATTATGCCGGTTTAAGTTACCGCTGTTGGTGAATGACGCTTCGTCGCTAAATAGAAGGCGTGCAAAAAATCTGTACCGTCCTGTATTTTCTCTTGTGCCCAGTGGCAGGACTGTACACGACGTTCAAAGTCGCCGCCATGCAATTCCTGGTGCATAGAAATATGGTACGGGTGCAATCGATGTTGATGTAGCATTCTCAACAGCGACGTTTTTGAGATTCCCGATTCTCGTGCAATTTGTCTGGTACTGATGTGCAGATTAGTCGCGACAGCAGTTAAAACACCTACTAGGGCATCATCATTTGTTGCAGGTCGTCGTTGACGTTTCACACTTGGCTGAACACTTCCTGTTTCCTTAAATATCGTAACTATCCGGCGAACGGTCCGGACACTTGGATGATGTCGTCCAGGATTCCGAGCAGCATAGAGAGCACACGCCCGTTGAGCATTTTTATCACAATAGCCATACATCAACACGATATCGACATTTTCCGCAATTGGTAAACGGTCCATTTTATCACGGGGAATGTATCACGAAGCATTACCGTCCGCACTGGCAGGATGTTACGTGGAACCACGTACTTATACGTTTGTGACTATTACAGCGCCATCTGTCACAAAGCGAAAAAAAGTGATCCAACTAAAACATTAATATTTCTTTACGTACTACACGAATATGTAATCAAAAATGGGGGTTCCTATTTTAAAAAACGCAGTTGATATCCGTTTCACCTATGGCAGCGCTATCTGGTTTCTCAATTCAAGCTCGACAAGTGTCGTTCTTTGTGGTTTTTTCGTTTGACGCTTATTTCGTGAGATATTTGGCCCGGTCACTATCAATGGACCACCCTGTATACATATATATGACTTATTAGTCACTATTGCTTACAGTTATACGAAATATCGCAAACAGAGAACGTATGACGTAAGTGCAATTCGGGATGGGACGAATAAAAGTGGCCTGGACGCTTGGATACGACTGTAGATGAATGTATGCATATAACCACACCCAATGATGCGCAGACCACGTGTAAGCCCGCCACGTTGATTCACACCGGTTCAGAGAGTAGTGCGGGCTGTCTCAGAGTGAGTGGAACAGTGCAAAGTGGACGATGGTACTCACAGTGGAGCAGTGGGTGTTCTTTGTGGAAAATTACGTTACATGAAAGTCGTGGAAACGGTGTGGTCAGTTATTTGCCGAGAAGTTTAACGGTGTCAAAGTGCTAGCAAAGAGTGCTATCCGAAAATGACGTCACACAGGGTCTGTTTTGATCAAGTCAAAAAACACTCCGAATGGTGCCCGCGCATTAGAAAATGCGGCTGCAGTTCACTAGAAAATGCTTCTTAGTCGTAACAAATCAAGTAGACGAGTGACGGAAGAGAGCACGTGGATCATGCGGACGAATACACCACCTGGACCTGCAGCCTGGTCGTCGTACTGGCTGGCCATCCACGTCACCTGATCTGTCAGTATGCGATTACATTGTGAAGGGAGGCCTCAAGCCCAAGGTGTATCGCAACAACCCTCACAGTCTCCAAGAACTACAGCACAACATTTCGGATGATATTGCAGCAAACCCAACAGTCCAGCTTCGATGCACCATGAGCAACTTGATGACGAGGGCCTAAAAGTGCCAAGAGATGAATGGCGGTCACTTTCAACATCTGCTATAGTCAAGTTAGTACAGTATTTCCGTCCCCTACAGTGTTTCTTTGTACGCTGGAACTCTGTTCTCCGGGGCACTTTTATTTGCCCCACCCTGCGAAAATATCTACGTCATACAATTATTCTCTGATGTGAAGCATTTCCACCTCGTGTGCTGTTCCAGTTTTTGAGAATTGCCTAGTTTCATAGTGACCGGTCGCGTGAGCTGGTTAAAGCATATTCCATATGAATTATTACACTGGTATGCTTTAGCACGTCTACCTGCACGCCGATCATTCTAGGCTGCCTTAAGATTCAACCTTAATAGTGGCGACGTAGGATGCTCTTACACCACGCGCTACGTTTACGTTGGCAGTGCTAAGAAACTATAAGATTGCATCTTTTGTAAAACGGGGCTAATAGTCTGTAGGCGTTACTAACATTATTACTATTGACACGTTATCGGCAACTGCTTGGGTTAAAAACTACCCAGTGATGATACCGTGATTAGTTCAAGGCACGATTTTTACTTTGATACAGCCGACCGGTGTGGCCGTGCGGTTCTAGGCGCTTGAGTCTGGAACCGCATCACCGCTACGGTCGTAGGTTCGAATCCTCGCTCGGGCATGGATGTGTGTGATGTCCTTAGGTTAATTATGTTTAAGTAGTTCTAAGCTCTAGGGGACTGATGACCTCAGATGTTAAGTCCCTTAGTACTCAGAGCCATTTGAACCATTTTACTTTGATACATGTCACGCGTGACATTCACAATTCGTTCACTTTGTAGCTTGTTGTTTCCTTTACCACCATACAAGGAGCTTGAAACAGGAAGTAAATGGTCGTCGATTATTCGGCAAATACATACCTTGTCAGATGACTTATTAAAGGGGTCGACGCCGGCCGCTGTGGCTGAGTGGTTCTAGGCGCTTCAAAAAATGGTTCAAATGGCTCTGAGCACTATGGGACTTAACATCTGTGGTCATCAGTCCCCTAGAACTTAGAACTACTTAAACCTAACTAACCTAAGGACATCACACACATCCATGCCCGAGGCAGGATTCGAACCTGCGACCGTAGCGGTCACGCGGTTCCAGACTGAAGCGCCTAGAACCGCACGGCCACACCGGCCGGCTAGGCGCTTCAGACCGGAACCGCGCTGCTGCTACGGTCGCAGGCTCGAATCCTGCCTCGGGCATGGATGTGTGTGATGTCCTTAGGTTGGTTAGGTTTAAGTAGTTCTAAGTTCTAGGGGACTGATGACCTCAGACGTTAAGTCGTCCTTAGGTTGGTTAGGTTTAAGTAGTTCTAAGTTCTAGGGGACTGATGACCTCAGACGTTAAGTCCCATAGTGCTCAGAGCCAACCGACAAATAATTTGAATTCTTCTTAACAAGGCCTTCAGGCAGTAATTTTTTTAAATGATTGTTTTGAAAATTATTTAGGCATTTTTAATGTGTAATTGCCTTCCTCACTTGTAATTCAGACCTTCGGGCGCTAATTGTTCTGAAGTATTGCTTGTGGCTTTCAACCGACAAATAATTTTGAATTCTTTCGTAATAAGGCCTTCAGCCGTCAGTGTAGCTTGTGTTACAGTCAATTTTTTAAATGATTGTTTTAAAAAAACTATTTCTTTAAATGAAGTGTACGTGTTGACTGTACAACCAACGACAGCTAATTAGGCTCCGTCTACACCTGTTCCTGCCTTCCCTAAGTCCCATGTTACAATCGTAACCATGTTCCAAGTTAAAGTACAAGTAAGATGAATTCGTAAAGAAAAGCTCATTATATTCGACGTTGAAAATGTGTAAACATTTCCTAGAAATCAGTAGCAAGAGAACAACTTTATAAAACAAAATATGAATCACACTAGCCTTAACGATATTGCTACTGATTTAGTAAAGCTCATGAAAAGGTGCTTAAGAGATATTACATGAAACCACAAAGCCCATACACGATTAGAAGTTGCCAAGCTGTTAACGACGGTTAGCGCTTCATTGCTACCGTTGGAGGCCGCCAGCGCCGACCAGTTGCGTCTGTATTGTCCCCCATTCCCTACATACGAGCTCTAGCCACGGTCTGCATGATGCGTGGATCAACCAAACTTCCAGGCTTTATTTATAATGAGGTGACAAAGGCCATGGAATAGCGATATGTACAAATACAGATGGCAATAGTATCGCGTACACGTAGTATAAACGGCCATTGTACCCAGGTCATTCATGCGAAAAGGTTTCCAACTTAATTACGGTCGCACAGCGCGAACTAACAGGCTTGGAACACGAAATGGTAGTTGCAGCTAGACGCATGGAACATGCTGTTTCGGGAATCGTTAGGGAATTCAGTATTCCGAGACACACAGTGTCAAGGATGTGCTACGAATTACAGATTTCAGGCATTAACTCTCACCACGGGGAACGCAGTGGCCGACGGCCTTCACTTAAAGGCCGAGAGCGACGTTTGTGTAGAGTTTTCAGTGCTAATAGACAAGCAACACCGCCTGAATTAACCGCAGAAATCGATTTAGCACGTACGACAAACGTATCAGTTAGGATAGTGCGGCGAAATTTGACGTTAAAGGGCTATGGCGGTAGACGAACGACGCGAGTGCCTTTGCTAACAGCACGACATCGCCTGCAGTGCCTCTTCTGGGCTCGTGACCGTATCGGTTGGACCCTAGACGACTGAAAGACCGTGGTGGCTTGGGCAGAGAAGTCGCGAGCTGTTGGTAGGGTTCGAGTGTGGCGCGGGGCCCACGAAGCCATGGACTCGTCAACAAAAGGCACTGGACAAGTTGGTGGTGTCTCATAACGGTGTTGACTGTGTTCGCATGGAATGTTTGTGTTCGGCTACTAGGAGACCGTTTTAAGCCATTCCTGGACTTCATGTTCCCGAACAACAATGGAACTTTTTGGATGACAATGCGTCGTGTCGTCGGGCCACAATTGTTCGCGATTTGTTTGACGAACATTCTGGACAATTCAAGCGAATGATTTGGCCACCCAGATCACCAAACGGGAATCCCATCAAACATTTATGGGACATAATCGAGAGGTCAGTTCGCGCAGAAAATCCTGCACCGGCGTGGTGTGGTGGTGGTGTGTTGGGGCTTATGGGCGCTCAACATCGAGGTCATCAGCGCCCTCACACACATAAAAAGGAACGAATGTGGACAGACCTAAGAAAACTAAAGCGCACACTCAAAGAAAGCAGGAAAAGAAGGAAAATGCTACATAAGAAAGTAAAACCTAAGGAAAGGGGAAACATAGCAACAAGAATGTCACAGGAAATTGTTATTGGCTGGCCACTTACATAAAATATGGGCGAGCTTGTCACACAGTGAGCAAATTAAAATCCTCTCCCTAAAATCTTTGCAAAAACATTTGGCAGGGCACAGAACTTTAAAACTTTAACCACATTCGTCCGAGTGTTGCCTAAAAGAGATGGCAGGTTCGCTGGCAAGTCAGCCGCGACCCGCTGGTCAGAAAATAAAACGCAATCCAATAAAACGTGGCGCACAGGGACCTGGACGCCGCAAGCACTTTCGCAGTTGCGGATGGCTCTAGACGCAGCATGGCTCAGTATTTCTGTAGGATATTTCCAACGACTTGTTGAGCCCATGCCACGTCGAGCTACTGCACTTCGCCGGGCAAAGGAGGTCCGACACGCTATTAGGAGATATCCCCTGACTTTAGTCGCCTTAGTGTATTAGTGACAGCGGTACTAGAAGCATCCTCCGCCTTGCGGAATATAGCTGTAGATGAAGACGCAGAAGAAGCTGGTGAGGACTGAGCAGACGGGAGCCGCGTGCCGCAGTAAGCCGAGGCGGGCGCGCCGGCTGGTGGGCGTCGTCCTATCAGCGCGCTCGCCCGCTTCCTGCTGTCTGAGGCGGCGGCTGTCTGGCGCGTCTCGCAGCCTGTCCTCCACAGCCTCCGCAGTCTGTTCGAGACAGCACTGTCAACGGCGATTCCTCTATTGAAGTCGCGCCAGCCAGTTACGTACAGAAAAACCTCAATACCTGCGAGAAACTCTAACATTCACATGGCAGCGATGAAATTATGCTGATCTGGGATAACAGAAAAATCGTATGCCTTTTCGTCCTCTGGATAGAAAACATTATCATCACCCTCGATTCCTCAAAGAATGGAACAGCGATGTATAAAACACTTTCAAATGTGTGATTACTTACTATCATTTGACTAATATTTGATGTTGAGCACGTAAATATATTAGGTATACAACTTTGCTTCCGCCGTTTTGCAATAGACGGCAGTAGTGGCAAGTGGGGTTCAAGCGGTTGTTCATAGGCGTAATACAATAAGCTTAGGCACCTGTAAACATAATGCCATAAAAATATTAGTCGGTTTGTAATTGCATCATAAGGTCATTCTCGATTAAGGGGGGTAGGACCACAAACGGACCGACTTGGAGCAGGAAAGGCACCACAGGACATTTTAATTTCCACTGTTTATACTTTTACAAGTCAGTTCATAAAACTTTGTCAGCATGACCAGAAAGGATTCATGATTCACACTCATAACAGCGGAAGTTCAAAAACGTAACGAAATATTTTTTTTTACATGTGAATTTACAGTATTTTTTCACTTACTATTGGCTGCATTTGTTGCTATAGGTACACTTTTCTTCATAAGTAAGAGAGACTGTTCGATGAATTTTGCACAGCATACAAACCATACTTACAGGTGTCTGAAACTGTAGAATCTATTTAATTTATGAAAAGATGAATGAGCTGTTACGTTTTAAACTTTGTGTTTAGAAAAAATCAAATTTTGTAGTTAATTATCTCAATTTTTACCACACTTTTTAATAGATTTGGAAAATTCTAGAGTTTCATACACCTGTAAGTATGGTTTGTATGCTGTGCAAAATTCATCAAAGAATCTCCGTTACTTATGAAGAAAAATGTACCTACAGCAACAAATACAGCCAAAAGTAAGTGAAAAAAATGATGAAATTTCATATCTAAAAAAAATATATTTTGTTATGTTTTTGCACTTCCATTGCTATGAGTTTGAATCCTGAATCCTTCCTGGTCATGCTGGCAAAGTTTTATGAATTTATTTGTAAAAGTATAGACAGTAGAAAATAAAATGTCCTGTGGTGCCTCTTCTGCTCCAAGTCGGCCCGTTTGACGTCCTACCCCCTTTAAGTATTTTAACTTACGTACCTATTTCTCGCCATTAGCGGGAAGTTTTAATTCTCTGCTTTAACGTGAAGAAATATGCGGCTGTGGCTCTTAAAATTCTGCGTAAGACCAATGGTGAGGGAACTATTAATGGAAGAACGTGTAGAGAATGTTTTAAGCGCCTTAAGAACGGTGATTTTGGTGTCGAAGACCGGCATGGAGGTAGAAGACAGAACTTTTTAGTAGCTACTGTAACAGACGAAGACAGACACAGGAGATCATTATCGAAAGCAATTAATGCGTTCCAGTTCAGTACTGAGACGGACACAAACTGCCACAATACAACAACAGACACGTAAAGGTAATCTTGCAGCAGATCAGTGCTCGACCCCATGTCGCGAAACCCGTCAAAATATACATGGAAACGTTGAAATAAGAAGTCCTATCCCTCCCGCCGTATTCTCCATACGTTGCTCTCTCTGACTAGCACCTTTTTCGATCAGTGGCATGCAGTTTGGCTGATCAGCACTTCCGATCATATGAACAAGTGCAAAATTGAATCGATTCATGGATCCCCACAAAAGACGCCCAGCTCTTCCACCAAGGCATTTGTATGCTATCCGAAAGATGGGAGAATGTAGTCGCCAGCGATGGCATTATTATGAATCATAATTAGTTTGTAAGTTTTTCACAATAAAGCCCCGAACTTCGAGAAAAACGGCGGAAGCAAAGTTGTAAACCTACTATTATGGCTGAAGACGCAAAACCTTATTTATGTTGGTTTTATTGGTATCAGATTATACACTGATAAACTGACGAAAAGTTTTAGAAATAGTTTGAATTTATGTTGAAAGTCTTTTGGGTTTTGGAAGTGCAAAATGCTTCTTTATCAAACAATGGATGACAACAGTGCGGTTAATTTCTGCTCCCTTTAAAGAAAAGCTAGTTTTCATGCATCTCAAACTTTATGGTGTCATATATACACTGAATCGCCAAAGAAGCTGGTATAGGGATACATGTTCAAACAAAGAGAAATGTAAACAGGAGACTACGGCCCTGCTGTCGGAAGTACCTATATAAGACAACAAGTGTCTGGCGCAGTTGTTAGATCGGTTACTGCTGCTACAATGGCAGGTTATCAAGATTTAATTTAGTTTGAACGTGGTGTTGCAGTCAGCGCACGAGCGATGGGACACAGCATATCCGAGGTACCGATGAAGAGAGAATTTTCCCGCACGACCATTTCAGGAGTATACCGTGAATATCAGGAATCCAGTAAAACATCATCTCCGACATCGCTGTGGCCGGGAAAAAAACCTTGCGAGAACGGGACCAACGACGACTGAAGAGAATCGTTCAACGTGACAGAAGTGCAATCCTTCTGAAAATTGCTGCAGATTTCAATGCTGGCCCATCAACAAGTCTCAGCGTGCGAACCGTTCAATGAAGTATCATCGATATGGGCTTTCGGAGCCCAAGGCCCACTCGTGTACCCTTGATGACTGCACGACACAAAGCCTTACGCCTCGCCAGGCCCGTCAACGTCGACATTGGATTGTTGATAACTGAAAACATGTTGCCTGGTCCGAAGAAACTCGTTTCAAATTGTATCGAGCGGATGGACGTGTACGAGTATGGAGACAACCTCAAGAATCCATGGACTCTTCATGTCAGTGGGCGACTGTTGAGGCTGGTGGAGGCGTGTGCAGTTGGAATGATATGAGACTCTGATACGTCTAGATACGACTCTGACAGGTGGCACATACGTAAGCATCCTGTCTGATCACCTGCATCCACTCGTGTACATTGTGCATTCCGACAGAATTTGGCAATTCCAGCAGGACAATGCAACCACAGGAACATCATGGAGAATATCTGGGATGCCTTGCAACGTGCTGTTCAGAAGAGATCTCCACCCCCTCGTACTCTTACGGATTTATGGACAGCCCTGCAGGATCCATTGTGTCAGTTCCCTCCAACAGTATTTCAGACATTAGTCGAGTCCATGCCACGTCGTGTTGCGGCACTTCTGTGTATTCGCGGGGCCCCTACACATTATTAGGCAGGTGTACCAGCTTCTTCGGCTCTTCAGTGTACTTTGCAGATACATTTAATGATATTCATAGGTACTTATTGAAAATTATGTTGCAAATAGACTTAGTAATGAAGTAATGAATTAAAATGTCGTAACTGATACTGAAGTTTTACTGCATGAACAGCGAAATTTTATTAAGGCGAGTGTGAGCGAAAAGTTTCACTTATTTACAAAGCGGGTTAGAAGTCATTAAATGAATATAGTGTGGGTTATTTGCGCGCCTTGAGTTATGTTAAAGGTGTTACCCCAGTAAATCTAGTTTTAGAGGTAGAAATTGAGTATACATCTCGAGACAACGTAACTCACCTGTTAATATGTAGATAATGAGAGCATTTTCAATTTTTCAATTCGGTCAATAATTATATGAAACACTGAAAATAAAATTTTTGTTGCCCTTGGAAGCCGTTAGGTAGGAAATCTGCGACTGGTGTTATGCACCGTTTTAACCATTTAGTAATACAGACGACGGCGGTCGAAATTAATAAGTGACGTTGTCTGCTTTGTAATTACAAAAAGGTGACTGCCTATACCGACAGAGTCATTCGTGTTATATAAAAGGATTCCAGATAAAATTGTACATAGCGTTTACAACATTGTATCCTGCAGCGAAACCGGCGAGCTTCCTTAGAAAATATTCCCACAAACTTGAAACTGGAAACATGAGTAAATCTGTTAGTTGTTGTTGTTGTTGTTGTTGTTGTTCTGGTCTTCAGTCCTGAGACTGATTTGATGCAGCTCTCCATGCTACTATATCCTGTGCAAGCTTCTTCATCTCCCAGTACCTACTGCAAGCTATATCCTTCT
Organism: Schistocerca cancellata; assembly: GCF_023864275.1. NCBI lineage: Eukaryota > Metazoa > Arthropoda > Insecta > Orthoptera > Acrididae > Schistocerca > Schistocerca cancellata. Next base: position 331,532,636 of record NC_064631.1, read on the forward strand.
GAATCTGCTTGGTGTATTCATCTCTTGGTCTGCCTCTACGATTTTTACCCTACACGCTGCCCTCCAATACTAAATTGGTGATCCCTTGATGCCTCAGAACATGTCCTACCAACCGATCCCTTCTTCTAGTCAAGTTGTGCCACAAACTTCTCTTCTCCCCAATCCTATTCAACACCTCCTCATTAGTTATGTGATGTACCCATCTAATCTTCAGCATTCTTCTGTAGCACCACATTTCGAAAGCTTGTATTCTCTTCTTGTCTAAACTATTTATCGTCCATGTTTCACCTCCATACATGGCTACACTCCACACAAATACTTTCAGGAACGACTTCCTGACACTTAATTCTATACTTGATGTCAACAAATTTCTCTTCTTCAGAAACGCTTTTCTTCCCATTGCCAGTCTACATTTTATATCCTCTCTACTTCGACCATCATCAGTTATTTTGCTCCCCAAATAGCAAAACTCCTTTACTACTTTAAGTGTCTCATTTCCTAATCTAATACCCTCAATATCACCCGACTTAATTCGACTACATTCCATTATCCTCGTTTTGCTTTAGTTGATGTTCATCTTATATCCTCGCTTCAAGACACCATCCATTCCGTTCAACTGCTCTCCAAGTCCTTTGCTGTCTCTGACAGAATTACATGTCGTCGGCGAACCTCAAAGTTTTTATTTCTTCTCCATGGATTTTAATACCTACTCCGAATTTTTCTTTTATTTACTTCACTGCTTGCTCAATATAAAGATTGAATAACATCGGGGAGAGGCTACAACCCTGTCTCAGTCCCTTCCCAACCACTGCTTCCCTTTCACGCCCCTCAACTCTTATAACTGCCATTTGGTTTCTGTACAAATTGTAAATAGCCTTTCGCTCCCTATATTTTACCCCTGCCTCCTTCAGAATTTGAAAGAGAGTATTCCAATCAACATTGTCAAAAACTTTCTCTAAATCTACAAATGCTAGAAACGTAGGTTTGCCTTTCCTGAATCTTTCTTCTAAGATAAGCCATAGAGTCAGTATTGCCTCACGTGTTCCAATATTTCTACGGAATCCAAACTGATCTTCCCCAAGGTCGGCTTCTACTAGTTTTTCCATTCGTCTGTAAAGAATTCACGTTAGTATTTTGCAGCTGTGACTTATTAAACTGATAGTTCGGTAATTTTCACATCTGTCAACACCTGCTTTCTTTGGGATTGGCATTATTATATTCTTCTTGAAGTCTGAGGGTATTTCACCTGTCTCAAACATCTTGCTCACGAGATGGTAGAGTTTTGTCAGAACTGGCTCTCCCAAGGCCGTCAGTAGTTCTAATGGAATGTTGTCCACTCCCGGGCCTGTAGCTCCAATCTGTTAGTACCGTTTGTCAAAGGACTCGTGCTCCATCCATAATGTAAAGAAAATCAAACGTAGCGCGAAAAGAGTGATCTGTAGGCGCCATAAATAGATGAGTTTATCCGTTACTTTTTAATTAGATTGTCAGCTACTGATTACTAGAATTTGTCGCGGTTGTCTAGTCAGTTGGGACAATCGTCAGGAGCGAGCGAAGATATGACGGCCACATTTCTAGTTTTGGAAATGACGGTCTCGCTGCCTGCTGCCGGAGTAATAGATAAATTCTGAGAGGAGTTGCACAATCCTTCACGCATTTGCGTCGTCGTCTCTGGAGCGTCGTATAAAAGCTCAACAAACTCCAGTTAGATACACTACAAGGAAGTCATGGAGCACAATTAACATCTTCCTGTTGAGAGCCCGAGCTTAAACACCTTACGAAGAACAAAGAAATATACATCAGCTTTTGTGAAAACTGTAGCTCCGAAGACGATACAACTCATTGAAGAGAAGTAAAGGAAGATTAGAGTTTAACGTTTCGCCGATGAACAGGTGATTTGAGACTGAGCATTAACTCGGATTGGGAAAGAATAGGAAAGGAAATCGACAGTGCAATTTCAAGGAAACCATCCTGGCACTCTCCTTATTTTAGGGAAATCACGAAAAACCTAAATCTGTTTGGCCGGAAAGGAATTTGACTCGTGACAGTCCAGTGTCTTACCACTACGCGACCTGTACATCTGACTGAAATAATCTTTATACTCTTATTTTGGGAGTTGGCAAACAAATGACTACAATCGCAGGATAGTGGACGGGTCTCTGAGAATACACTACGGAACGATGCGCTCACATGGTTCAACAATAGGTGTCAGAATTCGTAACATGTGCTTAGATACGTCAGTGAGAAAATCTTCTTCCCCATTCACCAGTATCAGCTCATCCCATGTGCATTGCATTTGAATCCATAAATTACAACAGCGGTTGCTGGAGCATCGTGACGAACGAGTTCCCGATCGAGTTTATCTCAGACGTGTTTCTCAGACGTGTTCGATGAATGGCGCATCAGGTGAAAATATTGCCAAAGGAAATAGTGCGATCTGAGAGGGTGTAGAGCAAGAGCAAAGAGTTTTGTCCTTATCAATATGACACACCTCATCGCCTTGCCGTAGTAGTAACACCGGTTCCCGTTAGTTCACCGAAGTTAAGAGCTGTGGGACCGGGCTAGCACTTCGATGGGTGACCAACCGATCTGCCGAGTGCTGTTGGCAACAGGGGTGCAATCAGCCCTTGTGAGGCCAAATGAGGAGCTACTTGGTTGGATGTAGCGGCTCCGGTCACGAAATTGACAACGCCTGGGAGAGCGGTATGCTGACCACATAACCATCCATATCTGCTTCCAGTGACGTCCATGGACTGACGATGACACGGCACTCTGGCATTAATGACCTGTTCGGACGTAATTTACTCCTAAGAGTCGTCTAATGACAGCCAATATGATTATTTATCAAAAGTGGCTTACACAGAACTTCGAAGGAAAGAGGCTTTTGAACAAAGTTACAAGTTCTCTTCGGTAACTTCTGAAACGTCGGCAGATTCGGTAATTGAAATGATAGTTAAATCAAGACCCTACACTGCCGACAGGCGTTGAAATACATCAATGGGGACAGTGGAAAATGTGTGCCCCGACTGGGACTCGAACCCGGGATCTCCTGCTGATATGGCAGACGCTCTATGCATCTGAGCCACCGAGGGCACGCTCTCCGTGAGACCCACTTTCCCAACTTAGTGTCCACACACTACATTCGTAGTGCCCCTGCCCAATACACTCATTACTCGCGGCAGACAATCTTACCGAGTCCCGTAAGAGTTCAGGCAATACGAGTGCATCCGCACAGAAGAAAAAGGTCAATGGCTGGTTAGCCTTAACTATATGAAGATGGTATTTGTTCTTTCGGACCGCGAGCAGCATTCGTTGAAAGATGGAAGTGTAGAACGGAAAAAAGATTAGAGCTTTCCGTCTCATTTGCGTCGAGGTTGCTAAAGACGGAGGGCTAGCTCATATGGAGGAATGTACTGTTGTCTTTTCAAAGAACCTAGCCAGATAATCGCCTATAGCGATTTAGTGAAACCACGAAGACCTAAATCTGGATGAAAATGCGGGGATTTGAGCATTGTTCGTACATAATGTAAGTGCAGCAGGCTCATCACTACACCATATCGCTCGGCAACGGATGTTGGACCATAACTTCTCGTCGACATTATTTTTGTTGACGAGACAAGAGGTGAAGAACATGCTCGTAGTATATTAAGCTGTAATCTGCATTAGTTCTCCTTTTTAAAAAGTAAATAGGCAAGAAGAGAGGATATGATGCGTCAGCTGAATGTTACTGCAGCGTCCAGTACAGGTACTGACTCACAAGCTGCGACATTGTCGCGGATAAAACAGTGACCCGAATATAGAATAATTTTCCTTTACGTTACATCTATGGTCACAAACTTTTTGGCAACATATTACCGGTTTCGGTTTATAATGAGCATTTCAGATCTGTTTTATGAAAACAATGTCCTATGGCTGCAGTACATTAGGACATTGTTTTTATTAAATAGATCTGAAGATGGTCATTATAAACCGAAACCGGTAATCTCTTGACAAAACGTTTGTGACCATAGACGTAAAGTAAAGGAAATGTAAGGTATTGACTGTTTGTGCTCAAATTTCTGACAACACTGATTACCTCCAGCCATGAGCAGTAATTTGTGACACAGAATTTTAGTAGTAAATTATTTAGTTTTTCGTATTTTACGATGTGTTTTCCTTACGAAGAGTCGTCTTCTTCTGTTTTCGGTGAACGATCCCCTCGGGCGTTCCATCATTCCAGCCTCTACGTAAAGAATGGCTGGCATTGACCCAAGTTTCATCTAACCACACTATACTTTCGAATTCCACACCCATGATCCTGCGCAGAAACCTGCACCGCCATGCAACTACATCTGCCCTTTCCATTAATATTTTGCGTCCGTTAAACAGTGAATAGCTGAAGCCTATGTCTTTCAATACTGTACGCAATGAAAATTTGCTCCCTTTAAAAAGATCGTATTTCTGAAGCGACACCAGTAATTTAGATAGAGTGGGATTTTCCCTTCTCTTATAATAGCTGTATATATGACGACGAATAGCGTCTTTCTGAAAATCGTCCAAAGCTGTCACCTGCTTATTTCTCGGTCGCTTCTTTCCTGGTGTGTGCAGCTTTGTTGTGCCACTCTCGTCACAATCTACACTATACTGTTCTTTCCCTATCTTTACAACAGTGTTCTTACTAATTTTCAATGCTGCTGCAGTTCTCTTCACAACCTGAACAACAGGAATTAAGGGCCCACCGTTGTCCTTTTCTTTCTCAAAGTAATCCCTCACAGAGCACACGAATTCACGGGCCTGGGTGTGTAGCACACTTTTCTTCCTCCGTTTCACTTCTTGTATTGGGCTGGTACTACCCGCCGCACTAGACATTGTTTACAACGAAAGATAAACAAAGAAACACTAAAAACAACAAAACGAAATAAACTGCGAATTCAACTTCAGAACGACGAACGACCGCACCGCCTGCACGCGAGACACTGGTAATGTTGCTTAAAATCCGTCGTGATTGCAAAATTTTTTTTTTATTATGTCTGTTTTTGCAAAGACACTGGTAAGTTTCATAAGCGCGCGCGACCGAGTTTCAGAGCGGCAACGTGGCCCTTGCTACCCGCTCAAAGTCAGGCCGTCATTGGCTGCCTGCCTGCGGTCGCTAGGCAACGGAAAGACGCTACCGAGCTGTCAATACCAAAGACTCGTCTCCCAGAGTATAGCATTGCTGTTTTCCAGCTAATGTACAACTAACATGCGTACAAGTTTACACATACTGTGTTGTTTCTTCACATGTAAATTCTTTATTTCCCTGCAAGAAAACAAGGAGGACAATCTCATTGGGTCATATCTTCTACCTGTACTTGAGGTTCGTGTGGAGAGTTCTGCCTGAGTTGTCGGAGAACGCAACCTGGGCTGTTCGTGAAAGGACGTGGATACAACATGACGGGGCACCACCTCGCTTCAGTGTGGATGTCCGCAACCATCTCAGTGCTGTATTTCCTATTCGCTGGATTCGAAGTGGAGGTCCTATTCCACAGCCTGCGAGGTCACCTGATCAGAATTCCCTTGATTATTTCCTATGGGGATAACTGAAGTGTATGAAACCCCAGTGGATACGGAGACGGAATTAGTTGTCAGTATCGTAGCTGCCTGTGATGTGATTCTAAACGCACCAGGGATGTGTGCGTCGAAATCTTGTTCGCCGATGTCATGCTTGTATTGTCCGCCCCCCGGTAGCTGAGTGGTCAGCGCGACAGACTGTCAATCCTAAGGGCCCGGGTGTGATTGCTGGCTGGGTGGGAGATTTTCTCCGCTTAGGGACTGGGTGTTGTGTTGTCCTAATCATCATCATTTCATCCCCCATCGACGCGCAAGTCGTCGAAGTGGCGTCAAATCGAAAGACTTGCACCAGGTGGGCGGTCTACCCGACGGGAGGCCCTCGACACACGCCATGCTTGTATTCAGGTTGATGACCATCAGTTTCAGCACGTTTTGTAAGACGCAGTACAAATAGTACTTTCATTGTGCCAATGATGGTATTTACAGTTAACTATAACTAACTAATGTAAATCTTTAAAGTACACAGTAGTGTGATTTTTTTCCTATTATCTCCTTAAGCTGGCTTCTCCGAACCAAGGTCCCCTTTCTCAGATTGCTCAGTAAAGCATCCTGTATACCCTGATAAATTTTTGCACGCTCTTACGGAAACACATTGTAGAGATCTATATCATACGTGAATTTCAGAATTTTGACATGAGTTTTTTAGGAGATAAGGACTTTAAATTTCATAGATGTTACGAGTTAAAAACCCTCCTGAAAACAGAAAAAAGAAAGTAACGCTATATTTCCAAGCTTATATGTATCAAACGCAATGCGATATTCATCTTTCGCAAGATCCGTAGCCGAAGGACGTATTTTGGCGTTCAACGAAAAAAAATATTTCATTGACTCCAATAGTTTTCAAGATATGACTTCGTTCGTTTGGAGCTGTTTCCTTGAAGGGAACACTTCATCCATTTAAAAAAAAAAATAACCACCAGACTTTTGACGCGCTTATGAACACTATAGATATCCCCCACCTGAACCATGGACCTTGCCGTTGGTGGGGAGGCTTGCGTGTCTCAGCGATACAGATAGCCGCACCGTAGGTCCAACCACAGCGGAGGGGTATCTGTTGAGAGGTCAGACAAACTTGTGGTTCCTGAAGAGGTGCAGCAGCCTTTTCAGTAGTTGCAGGGGCAACAGTATGGTTGATTGACTGATCTGGCCTTGTAACACTAACCAAAACGGCCTTGCTGTGCTGGTACTGCGAACGGCTGAAAGCAAGAGGAACTAAGCCATAATTTTCCGGAGGGCATGCAGCTTTACTGTATGGTTAATTTGTTAAAATCGAGTATAAATTTAAGTGTCAGCAAGTCGTTTCTGAAAGTATTTGGAGTCTAGCCATATATGGAAGTGAAACGTGGACGATAAATAGTTTAGACAAGAAGAGAATAAAATATTTCGAAATGTGGGGCTACGGAAGCTGAAGATTAGATGGGTAGATCACATAAATAATGAGGAGGTATTGAACAGAACTGAAGATAACAGAAATTCGTGGCACAACTTGACTAGAAGAAGGGATCGGTTGGTAGGGCATATTCTGAGGCGCCAAGGGATCACCAATTTAGTACTGGAGGGCAGCGTGGATGGTAAAAATCGTAGAGGGAGACCAAGAGATGAATTCACTAAACAGATTCAGAAGGATGTAGGTTGCAGTAGGTACTGGGAGATGAAGAAGCTTGCACAGGATAGAGTAGCATGGAGACCTGCATCAAACGAGTCTCTGAACTGAATACCACAACAACAACAACAGACATCAATACCATATGCGATTTTCAGATTTTTTTAACTTCATCCTTGAAGGAGACAGACCCGTTAAAGTGATATTGTATCGCCGGCAGAAGGTGAGCGCTGTGGCAGCTTCCTCAGGACAACTAATTTAAATCGGACTGTAGGACCAGTGTCAACGAATAACAGTCGAGACTGGGCTTGGGGCACTCTAGAGGCCAGCTAACTGCTGTGATAAGCGTCTGACGCTCTGCAGAGACAGGAACTTGCTCCACTCCCTAGAGTCTAGTTCCCGCGATGCTGGAACGGCCTCGCAGATCGATAGCTTAACGGGCCGTATCGGACGAGGGGGACAGAGCGCAGTAAGGAAAGCACTATAAAAGTTTAACGACTCTTATTTTACGAGCGTCGCCGCCGTCGGCGTCCCAAGGCCGGGCAAACTCCCCTACAGGACGCGGCTGACTACTCGGAAGCGACGCGCGACGCTCGGCGACGCTATGCCACGGCGCACTATACCGCGGCTATACGGTACGGTCTGCCGGCAACCGCTCGTGCCGGCGTCTGGGCAAACGCTGTTATGCAGGGCTGCCTGCATGCCGGGCGCACGCTTCCCCGGTACTTGGAAAGGCCGCGCGCTGGCTTTTGTGGTTCCTTGAAACGGCAATAACTGCACAGTAAGAAACGTCACGAATGTCCCAGAAAGGGTCGTTCCGCAGTATTACGAAATGCAGCGGGCAACTTCACGGGGAATACGAAATATGAAACATAGACCTCTCAGCTTTATATGAAAGCATTTTTATTTGTCTCCAGCTTTACATATCATATTTACACTTTACCACTTCCTGTTACTTCAGCCATCGTCAACTGGAAGACCGAACAAAAAAAAAGTAATGTGTAATAGAGACCAAAAACTCAAAATATGAGAATAGTATGGACTCCCATTCGAGAGGACAACAGTCCAAACCCACATCCAACCATCCTGATTTAGGTTTTCTGTGATTTCTATAAATCGCTGCAGGCAAATGCCGGGATGGTCCCTTTGAAAAGGCAAGGGTGGCTTCCTTTCCTACCCCTCCCTAATCCGATGGGACCGACGACCTCTCTGTTTGGTCCCCTCCTCCAAATCAACCAACTAACAAATAAGAGTTGCACCTCTAAACATCCCCAATATATACCATAATTACAAAGTTATAACATCTGTTGGTTTACAAATTCGTATTTCTCAAAAGAAACACTTTCGTATACCAAACGTAACAAAGACAAAACGTGAATGCAACATGATCAGATTTTTGACAAAATTTTTAAAACTTAGGTAAGTTGCACATTAACTCCTGACAGTTACCAGGCGACTCCCACCTTAGGTCTATGTAACTTCAGATGACCGAAGACTCTACAGGGTGGTCCAAAAGTCCGGAAACACCATGATAAAATTCAAATGGAGCAGCAAACAAAGAAACAAAATCCCTACACACGAGGAACGGGAAGGGGGAAACTTTATAGGCTATGCCACCAACATGACGGCCATCTTGAAAGCCGCCATATTGAATTCAACTCCAAAATATCGAATGGGAACGTGGTCATGTGACATATCAAACAGATAGAGAATTTCACCAGAAAACCAATGCCGTTGTTATTTTAAACATAGCTTTATTCATTCTCGGGCTATAGCCATGAACCATGGACCCTGCCGTTGGTGGGGAGGCTTGCGTGCCTCAACGATACAGATAGCCGTACCGTAGGTGAAACCACAACGGAGGGGTATCTGTTGAGAGGCCAGAGAAACGTGTGGTTCCTGAAGAGGGGCAACAGCCTTTTCAGTAGTTGCAGGAGCAACAGTCTGGATGATTGACTGATCTGGCCCTGTAACACTAACCAAAACGGCCTTGCTGTTGTGGTACTGCGAACGGCTGAAAGCAAGGGGAAACTTCAGCCGTAACTTTTCCCGAGGGCATGCAGCTTTACTGTATGATTAAATAATGATGGCGTCCTCTTGGATAAAATATTCCGGAGGTAAAATAGTCCCCCATTCGGATCTCTGGGAGGGGACAACTCAAGAGGACGTCGGTATCCAGAGAAAGAAAACTGGCGTTCTACGGATCGGAGCGTGGAATATCAGATCCCTTAATCGGGCAGATAGGTTAGAAAATTTAAAAAGGGAAATGGATAGGTTAAAGTTAGATATAGTGGGAAGTTCGGAGGCAGGAGGAGCAAGACTTTTGGTCAGGTTAATACAGGGTTATAAATGTAAAATCAAATAGGGGTAATGCAGGAGTAGGTTTAATAATGAATAAAAAATAAGAGTAAGCTACTACAAACAGCATAGTGAACGCATTATTGTGGCCAACATAGACACGAAGCTCACGCCTACTACAGTAGTACAAGTTTATATGCCAACTAGCTCCGCAGGTGACGAAGAAATTAATCAAATGTATGATGAGATAAAACAAATTATTCAGGTAGTTAACGGAGACCAAAATTTAATAGCCATGGGTGAGTGGAATTCGACGGTAGGAAAAGGAACAGAAGGAAACGTAGTAGGTGAATATGGATTGGGGCTAAGAAATGAAAGAGGAAGCCACCTGGTAGAATTTTGCACAGAGCATAACTTAATCATAGCTAACACTTAGTTCAAGAATCATGAAAGAAGGTTGTATACATGGAAGACCCCTGGAGATACTAAAAGGTTTCAGATAGATTATATAATTGTAAGACAGAGATTTAGAAACCAGATTTAAAACTGTAAGACATTTCCAAGGGCAGACCACAATCTACTTGTTATGAACTGTAGATAAAAACTGAAGAAACTGCAAGAAGGTGAGAATTTAAGGAGATGGGACCTGCATAAACTGAAAGAACCAGAGGTTATACAGAGTTTCAGGGAGAGCATAAGGGAGCAATTGACAGGAATGGGGGAAAGAAATACAGTAGAAGAAGAAAAAATGCAGTAAGTGAAGCAGCCAAAAAGGAATACAAACGTCTCAAAAATGAGATCGACAGGAAGTGCAAAATGGCTAAGCAGGGATGGCTAGAGGACAAATGTAAGGATGTAGAGGCTTATCTCCCCAGGGTAAGATAGATACTGCCTACAGGAAAATTAAAGAGACCTTTGGAGAAAAGAAAACCACTTGCATGAATATCAAGAGCTCAGATGGAAACGCAGTTCTAAGCAAAGAAGGGAAAGCAGAAAGGTGGAAGGAGTATATAGAGGGTCTGTAAAGGGGCGATGTTCTTGAGGACAATATTATGGAAATGGAAGAGGAGGTTGATGAAGATGAAATGGGAGATATGATACTGCGTGAAAAGTTTGACAGAGCACTGAAAGACCTAAGTCGAGACAAGGCCCCGGGAGTAGACAACATTCCATTAGAACTACTGACAGCCTTGGGAGAGCCAGTCCCGACAAAACTCTACCATCTGGTGAGCAAGATATATGAGACAGGCGAAATTCCCTCAGACTTCAAGAAGAATATAGTAAATCCAATCCCAAAGAAAGCAGGTGTGGACAGATGTGAAAATTACCGAACTATCAGTTTAATAAGACACAGCTGCAAAATGCTAACGCGAATTCTTTACAGACGAATGGAAAAACTGGTAGAAGCTGACATCGGGGAAGATCAGTTTGGATTCCGTAGAAATGTTGGAACACGTGAGGCAATACTGACCTTACGACTTATATTAGAAAATAGATTAAGGAAAGGCAAACCTACGTTTCTTGCATTTGTAGACTAAGAGAAGGCTTTTGACAGTGTTGACTGGAATACTCTCTTTCAAATTCTAAAGGTGGCAGGGGTAAAATACAGGGAGCGAAAGGCTATTTACAATTTGTACAGAAACCAGATGGCAGTTATAAGAGTTGAGGGACATGAAAGGGAAGCAGTGGTTGGGAAGGGAGTGAGACAGGGTTGTAGCGTCTGCCCGATGCTATTCAATCTGTATATTAAGCAAGCAGTAAAGGAAACAAAAGAAAAATTCGGAGTAGGTATTAAAATCCATGGAGAAGAAATAAAAACTTCGAGGTTCGCCATGACATTATAATTCTGTCAGAGACAGCAAAGGACTTGGAAGAGCAGTTGAACGGAATGGACAGTGCCTTGAAAGGAGGATATAAAATGGGCATCAACAAAAGCAAAACGATGATAATGGAATGTAGTCGAATTAAGTCGGGTGATGCTGATGGAACTAGATTAGGAAATGAGACATTTAAAGTAGTAAAGGAGTTTTGCTATTTGAGGAGCAAAATAACTGATGATGGTCGAAGTAGAGAGGATATAAACTGTAGACTGGCAATGGCAAGGAAAGCGTTTCTGAAGAAGAGAAATTTGTTATCATCGAGTATTGATTTAAGTGTCAGGAAGTCGTTTCTGAAAGTATTTGTATGGAGTGTAGCCATGTATGGAAGTGAAACATGGACGATAAATAGTTTAGACAAGAAGAGAATAGAAGCTTTCTAAATGTGGTGCTACAGAAGAATGCTGAAGATTAGATGGGTAGATCACATAACTAATGAGGAGGTATTGAACTGAATTGGGGAGAAGAGGAGTTTGTGGCACAACTTGACTAGAAGAAGGGATCGGTTGGTAGGACATGTTCTGAGGCATCAAGGGATCTCCAATTTGGTACTTGAGGGCAGCGTGGAGGGTAAAAATCGTAGAGGGAGACCAAGAGATGAATACACTAAGCAGATTCAGAAGGATGTAGGCTGCAGTAGGTACTGGGAGATGAAGAAGCTTGCACAGGATAGAGTAGCATGGAGAGCTGCATGAAACCAGTCTCGGGACTGAAGACCACAACAACAACAACATAGCCAGTTACATGTGGCAGCGGGGGGACGCTCGGCATCATGTGTTTTATGTGTCGAAGGGACATTACGCCGATGTTACACAGTCCCGTGAGACCACCAACAGTCATAGGAATGGATCGATATGTTGTCCATTATGTTAGATTGTTAATGCTATCCTCCGAACCCACTCCTGATGAACTTTGACCAACACATCTGGCTGAATTTGACCACACGCATCAACAATGCGCTACTTTAGATGATGCAAATCCCGTATTTTCACAGAATAAATCAGTGCTTTGTCATGACCCCAAAGATAAAAATCCAAAAGAGTCAAATCTGATGAACGTGGTGGCCACTCCACAGCAGTCCTATGGCCAATCCACTTTTGAGGGAACTGAAAATCCACGTATGTTCGCACATTGTGCCCATAATGTGGTGGGGCTCCATCATGCTGGAAGAATTTCGGATATGTCCCGTCCTCCGTTAACAACGAGGGAAACACTTCTTCATGCAATAACCTCAGATAACCGTTGGCTGTTAACGTACCATCAATAAAGAAAGGTCCAACGACTTTGGTACCCCACACACCACACCAGACCACACCACACCACACCACACCACACCACACCAGACCATCACTTTTTGTGAGTCGACTGTTTTGGAAGTATCAGTCCAGTGCGGATTTGTGTCGGACCAGTATCTGTGATTCTGCTTGTTCACTTCACCATTGATAAAGAAATTGGCTTCGTCACTGAACAGCACCTGATAGGGGAAACGTAGGTTCATCTGCAGCTACTGTGTCACCCATTCTGCGAACTGTACCCGAGGGTCTGGGTCATCCTCGTTCAGGTGTTGGAGCAGCTGAATTTTGTACGGGTGCCATTTGTGCTGCGATAAAATTCGCAGTATGGAGGTACGGCTAACCCTACATTCTTGTGACAGGCGACGAGTACTCCGTTGCGGACTCTTGCTAAATGATGCCAACACGCTCACTGTTGTTGCTTCATCAGTGGCGGATTTTGGTCTTCCAGCCTTAGGTTTATCTGCGACAGAACATGTTGCTCAGAATTTGGCCAAAAGCTTGGCAACTGCGCTGTGAGTGATGGGCTGTCTGGTTGGGTGACGACTGTTGAAACCCTCAGCAATGACCCGTGTGCTTATTTCTCCTGCTATCAAGATGATTTCAATGCGTTCTTCATGTGTTAAGGACATTTTGTAACCTGTAAATAAGGAAACAATGATTAAAACGTTAGCATGAGTAAATGATACCTAACAGTTGAACAAATCAGACATGGGATAGTCGCTTTGCACCGTTTGAGACTCCATTTTATGGCTTCTCAGTACGTAATACTCGTGCTGCCGAGCGTCCCACTGCTGCCGCAAGTAATTGGCTATAACCCGAGAATGAATAAAGCTATGTTTAAAATAACAACGTCATTGTTTTTCTGGTGAAATTCTCTATCTGTTTGATATATCACATGACCGCATTCCCGTTTGAAATTTGGGAGTTGAATCCAAGATGGCGGCTTTCAAGATGGCCGCCATGTTGGTGTAATACCCTATAAAGTTTCCTGCTTCCCGTTCCTCGTGTGTAGGAACTCTGTTTCCTTGTTTGCTACTCCATTTGGATTTTATCAGGTTGCTTCCGGACTTTTGGACCAACCTGTAATATCCTACAGTAACAACACAAGATGATGTGTAATACAAGTCAGAGGGAACACTAGTTAACAAGACTAATTCAATGTTGCCACCATACGGTTACTATCAACAAACAAAATTACACTGAAATGACGAAACTCATGGGATAGCGACATGCACATATACAGATAGTGGTATAAAAGGCCAGTCCGTTGGCGGAGCTGTTATTTTTAGTCTGGTGATTATGGCCGCACGACGGGAATGGACAGATTTTCAACGCGCAATGGTACTTAGAGCTAGTGACTTCAGTATTCCGAGAGCCACAGTATCAAGACTCTGCCGGGAATACCAAAGGCAACACTGTGGCTGACGGCCTTCACTTAGGAACCGAGAGCATTGGCGTTTGCGTAGAGTAGTCACTGCTAACAGACAAAGAACAGCAGAAATCAATGTGGGTCGTACAACAAACGTATCCGCTAGGATAGTGCAGCGGAATTTGGCGTTAATGGGCTGTGGCAGCAGACGATGGACGCGAGTGCGTTTTCTAATAGCACGACATCGCTTGCAGCGCCAATCCCTGGCGCGTGACCATATCGGTTGGACCCTAGACGACTGAAAAACCGTAGAGACCTGGTCAGATGACTCTCGATTTCAGGTTGTAAGAGCCGATGGTAGGGCTCGTGTGTGGCACAGAACCCACGAAGCGACAGACCCATGTTGTCAGTAAGGCACTTTGCAAGTTGGTGGTGGCTCCATAACAGTGTGGGCTGTGTTTACATGGAATGGTTGAGTTCTCTGGTCCAAGTGAACCGATCGACTGAAAATGATTATGCTCGGTTACTTGGAGACCATTTGCAGCATTCATGGACTTCATTTTCCCGAATAATGATGGATTTTTTTGGGATGAGAATGCGCCACGTCATCAGAGCACAAATGTTCGCGATTTTGAAGAACATTCTGGGTAATTTGAGCGAATGATTTGGCCACACAGATCACCCGACATGAATCCCATCGAATTCATTGCACGTAATCGAGAGAGCAGTTCGTGCACAAAATCCTGCCCCAGCAACACTTTGCAACTATGGACGAGTATAGAGACAAACTAAAGAAAAATTAAAACACTTTCATAGGATTTGTCGACCAGGAAAAAGCATTCGACAAGGTAAAACTCTGCAAGATGTTAGAAATTCTGAGAAAAATAAGGGTAAGTTTTAGGGGAAGACAGGTAGAATACCATATATGCAAGATCTAAGAGAGAACAGTAACGGTGGAAGACCATGAACGAAGTGGATTAGAAAAGGTGTAGTGCGGGTGTGTAGTGTTTCGCCCCTACCGTTTAATCTATACATCGAAGAAGCAATGACAGAAATAAAAGAAAGGTCAAGAGCGGAGTTAAAATACAATGTGAAAGAATTGCAATGATAAGATTCGCTAATGAAACTGCTATCTTCAGAGAAAGTGAAGTAGAATTACAGGATCTTCTGAATAGAATGAACAGTCTAATGAGCGGAGAATGCTGACCGCGGGGAATACGAACAGCGACGAACTTAATATCAGGGTTGGTGATCACCTAGGCAGCAAAATAACCCATGACGGACGGAACAATGAGGACATAAAAAGGAGACTAGCACTGGGAAAAAGCGCATTCCTCGTCAAGAGAAGTCTACTAGTATCAAACATAGGTCTTAATCTGAGGAAGAAATTTTTTGAGAATGTACGTTTGGAGCACAGCATTGTACAATAGTGAAATATGAATCGTGGGAAAAACGGAAAATAGGAGAATCGAAGCATTTAAGATGTGGTACTACAGAAGAACGTTGAAAATCGGTTGGACTGATAAAGAATCAGAGGTTAATCGGAGAATCGGCGAGGAAAGGAGTGCACGGAAAACACTGACAAGAAGAAGGTACAGGATGATAGAACATCTGTTAAGACAGTATGGAATGACTTCCATGGTATTAGAGGGAGCTGTAGAGGGAAAAAGCTGTAGAGGAAGACAGAGATTGGAATACATTCAGCAAATAATTGATGACACCGGTAGCAAGTGTTATTCTGAGATGCAGAAGTTGGCAAAGGAGAAGAATTTGAGGTGGGCCGCATCAAACCAGTCAGAGGACTGGCTAATTTTAAAAAAATGTAGATGCAGCATGGGTCAATATTTCTGCGGGATACTTACAACGACTTGTTAAGTCTATGCCACGTCGAGTTGCTGCACTGCGTCGGGCAAAAGGTGATCCGGCATGATGACTTTTGTCATCTCAGTTTATATGAGTGTAGCATAAAGAAAAAAAGGCTAAACGACCCAAACTGCAAACTTCTCAATCAAGTAAAGCGTTCACGTGAAAATAATGTTTAGTAAGAGGCATATAATGATATAATAATAGCGGAGTATAAACGACATTTGTAAATAGTAATTACGTTAATGGAGCTTATCATTCAGATAAGCAATGTTACGTTTAAATTTTTCTTGCCACCTCAATTGTCAGGTTTGTCACAAATAAAATGCCACGTCAGCTACCATAATAGGTAATGACAGCGGTTTTTCTGTCGACTGACATATTAGATGGAAAAATGAGGTTTTATGCACAATAATGACAGTAAAACGTATTTTTTTTGCGTCTTTGACATTTATCACTCAAGAATAGTGAGGTCAAACTGTTGTATATACAGGGTGAAACTGATGTAAGTGTCTAAAGACGGTGTACTGACCAATATTACATCTTTATTTATGTAATTTGTAGACTATTACAAGACGAATACTTTTAGGCTGGGTAGTACCGCCAAGTAAATATTGAAATAGCTAGCCATTAATGTGTATTTTCCATTGGGCAGCAGGTCAGCTGTTGAAGTGTTGACGCTAGCGCGCAAAATGGTGAGACTTCGGGTTGCCGGGTGTCTGGCTTTAGCCGGATATGTCAGGCTTTTTACGGTCATGTTCGGTCATACAGGTACAAGTCCGGCCTTTATTAGGCTTTTTAGCGATATAGCAGAGAACGCAAAATCTACGCACATTCCAAACTGATGACGTAAAAAACACTTGGAATACGCATGAGGAGCAATAAGGAGCTGTCCCATAAGGATATATAGACACATTAACCAATGCTATTTTTAAGAATTTTCTATTTTTCTTCGTAGGAAGAACGAGCCTAGCACACAATGCCACAATCACGGTAGCGAAGAAGGAGCGAGGCAGAGTAGAATGCGTCGATCAGACGGTGCGAACTCACCCCATCCCACCCGCCACGCTCACACATCGCTCCTATCCATGTTGAGTCACTCAAGTGCATAAGCTAGATAAGCACTCGACAGCTATCGATTCGTCAATGAGCGGCTGACCTTATTTCTAATATGATATTATTAATAAATTTCTGTGTTCTGGTATTAATATCTTATTGTCATGTTGTTTTGCTATTCTACAAAAGTAATCTCAAACTACACTGTTAAAATTTGTTTACTCGTCTTAAACACTTTATAAGATTTATAATACTGTTATCCTGCAGATTTAACTATGTCCGAGAGAAAATGTTTTATTTTCTGAGAGTCTGCAAAGGCAGTCATGGAAAGCTAAATGTGATATTTGTGACCAAACAATTTCGATCGCTCATAAAGACAAAGCTGACTTAGAAAAACATTTGAAAACCGACAAACACAAAATGAAGATTCATAGTACAGTGTGTACTTCGAAAATAATACCCTTGTGTTGTGAAATGCGCCCCTAAGATTCAAACGAAGGCTTGGCGCCACAAAAGCTACTTTAGTTTATTATAGCGTTAAACATCTCGGGTCTTTTAAGTCGTTAAACTGGACAGCTCCACCTAGTAAGTATATCTATCTATATGGATAGAAGAATCGCTAAAAATGAAACCTATTTTTGCACAAAAGCTGACGCTATTTCGAAAAAAGTTTTAGCCCAGTTTGTACCAGAAAAAATATTGCAAGATGTTTCGAAAATTCGTTACCCAAGCGCCGCCGCAGACGGTAGCAATCATGGTGCCACTAAACTTTTTGCTCTACTTATTCAATAGAGTAAACCTGAAAAGAGGGAACAAATTCAATTGCCAGACATACCGACTCTAACCAACGAGACTGCTGAAACAGTGTCAAGTTACATAAACAATGTTACGAATGAGGAAAAGTTGTTACAAAAATTAGTTGTATTTTCCAAGGACAACACCAATGCTAACTCTGGTGGAGGATAGAGAGCTGTATAAACGTTTATAGTGCACCGAAAAAGGTACTCTAAACGACAGTGTTATCGGAGTTGTATCGCACACGTCTTCAACAATTCCGGGCATCATGCTGTTCATTCTTTACCAAGAGTGGACAGCCCAGTGATATAAATGAACAAATATTTTGTCACTTTCACAGTAAGAACAGAAGCTTTGAAAAATGTATGCGCTGATTTAGAAGCGCATTTTAAACAGACGATCTATCATTCAAACGCTAGATAGCTTTCTCTGTAACACCCACAGAGCGACTTTTGCAAATGTGCTAACCACTAAGGGCATACTCTCTTTCATTATCTAACCCACCTAGAATACGGAAAGTTCTCTGAACGTTAGCTCTTGCTCTCTTTTATGTGTCGATGCCAAAGCCGAATGAAACAAACTGAAACTACAGATAGTTCTGATAATGGAGTAATCGACCAGTGTTCACAAATCGTGGGTAATCAAACTGAGCAAAATTTTTGTCCACTTATTGGTATTTTAAGGCGATTATAAGACACGACAAAATCAGGTGGAATAATGTAGAGTGAGCATGAATAATATGTATGTAATTGACAAAGACTACTTAAAATCTGGACACGTGAATTTAGCACCAAAATCAAGCACTTTCAGAGAACGACATTAATTGATGTTCCAGCCTGAGAACAAGGAGCAGAAACCTTTCAAATTTTGCTTCGAAAAAACGTAAATTTGAATGACAGTAAATTCTTTGACCAGTGACAAAATTTCATGAAATTCGTGAAATAAAAATGGTTCAAATGGCTCTAAGCACTATGAGACTTAACATCTGAGGTCATCAGTCCCCTAGACTTAGAACTAATTAAGCCTAACTAACCTAAGGATATCACACACATCCATGCTCGAGGCAGGATTCGAACCTGCGACCGTAGCAGCAGCGCGGTTCCGGGCTGAAGCGCCTAGAACCACTCGGCCACAGCGGCCGGCTTTAGTGAAATAAAAGACGACTCTGTCTCCATAAGGCTTTTCCCACATGAAAAGTGGACAGTTTATTTCAAATCACAGCATAAAGAAGAATTTTATTCGGAATTATTAAAATTAGCAGAATATTACTTTGCAATTCCATGCCAGAATGGCAACGCTGAAAGATTGTTCTCTTTCATAAACGCCCGATGGGCAAAGGAACGCAGTAAACTGCAAACCTACACAATCGCAAAGATGTTGTTGTTGTTGTGTGATTTAAAATAAACCTGTCAAGAGTGCGTTGAAATTATTTTCAACAAAAGTAACGTTCTTCATAAAGTACGTTCGAAAGTTCAGATATTATTATTTCTTTCTAACGCTAATTGAAATGACAAAAGTTAATGAATATATTTTCGCTATCCGTCCCCCAGAAGAACAGACAACTGTTTATTTTGTTTAATGAAAAACGTTTAGTTTATTGTAGCAAAAGTTTTTAAGGATTAATTGAAAAAGACTGAGGACCTAGCTGCTATGATAATTGCGAAGTTGTAATTATTGTCATTGATTGTTTTTGTCATTTTTAAAACTGACTTAGTTGTTTATTAATAAACAACTGAAAATGACAAATGGACTTCATTACTATTTAAAACACGGAGTCCGGCTTTCAGAGTAAACTGCCTGACTTAATACGAGTATAACGCCGAGTCCATCTTTTCGGGTCCGATTTTTCTGTTTTTGGACCTGGCAATCTCAATCAGTCTATACTGACAGGCATAATCCACTTAGTGGTGCTGTTAAGACGGTGCAGAAAACATCAGGTCGTACAGTTTGCGACGTTTTTGTGGAGCGACTTTTCGACGCAAGGAAGAAACAAGAAACATACATATGTGTACATACTAAGGTACCAGATATAAAAATATCTGAAGGTACAACCGTTACAGCCTGCACATTTAGCAACGAAATTCCCAATGTAAAAGCAGACTAGACGAAAAGGCATTCCTGTCCAAGAGAAGACTGCTGGTATCAAACAAATGCCTTAATTTGAGGAAGAAATTTCTGAGAATATACTTTCAGAGCACTGCAATGTATGGTAGTGAAATGTGGACTTTGAGAAAACCGGAACAGAAGAGAATCGAAGCATTCGCGATGTGGTGCTATAGAAGAATGTTGAAAATGAGGTAGACTGATAAGGTAAACAATGAGGAGGCTTTCCGCAGAATCGGCGAGGAAAGGAATGGCTATACGGAAATACTGACAAGAAGAAGGGACAGGGTGATAGGACATCTGTTAAGACATCAGTGAATAACTACTAAAGTACTAGATAGAGCTCTACGGGGTGAAAACTGTAGATTGAATTTAGAATACATCCAGCAAATAATTGAGGACAGGTTGCAGTTGCTAGAATGAGGAGATGAAAACACCGGCACAGAGGTTCGTGGCGGGCCAAGTTACACATGTTGTCGCACGCTAAGACCTGTGCGCAATAAAAGTGGCGGATTGTCATAACAGAGTCAACGTTCCAGGATTCCTGCAGACAGAATTCTGCTGCAGTACTGATGACAGATTCATCATGTTATGTGAGTGAAATGACGCGGCACCTGGAAGTGTACCGCAAAGTTTAAGTATGCGGGCTATACGATTCTTGTGGGCAAAACGTATAAGTTTCACACAGATTGACCGTGAAACTCTGGCCGTGTATGGATCAAATGCAGTTTTAGTTGCAGGCGTAGTAAACGGTGCCAACAAGCTGGCCACGCACAGACGCAAATCGGGTCTCGTACTCGATAAGCTCGCATTTTTTTTCATCAAAAAAACTGCGGGACGATGTCAAATGCCTTCCTGACATCAAGGAACGCGGCATCAACCTGAGAGCCATTATCTACAGCGCTATGGATCTCAAGGAGGACCCCGGCGAGGTGAATCTAGCAAGACCTCTGTTTGCGGAATCCATTCCATTTTTATAGAGGAGATCTTCGTTTTGCAAATAGTCTTTCGGGCCTTTTTGAAAACGGGAATGACCTGCGCTTTTTTTCCAGTCGCTAGGTAACTTTCTTTTTCCAGCGATCTACGATAAATAGCTGCTAGAAGGGGAACAAGTTCTTACGCATAATCTTTCTACAATCTTATAGGTATTTGACCTGGTACCGTTTCCTTTCCGCTACTAAACGAATGCAGTTGCTTTTTTATTCCGCGATCGTTTATTTTAATATTTGCCATTTCGACGTTCGCACGATGATTTAAAGGAGGGACTGTGTTACGATCTTCAGCGGTGAAACGATTTCGGAAGAGTGAATTCAGTATTTCGGTCTTCTTTCTGCTAGCTTTCGTTTCGGTGGCAGTATGGTCTCTGAGTGGATGAATAGATTATTTCGAATAGCTTATTGATTTACATAAGACCACAACCACTTAAAGTTTTTTTTCTCAGATCAACTGACAAAATTTTACTTTAAAAGTCATTGAACGTTCCTCTCACTGTTCTCCTTATGCTGATTTTTGCTTTGTTCAGACCTATCGTGAAGCGTTGGTCGCAGGGCCATACCAAGGGCGCAGCCAGTACGCAGACACAGAGTGGGCGCAAAAACTGTCAAAAAACAGCAGGTAGAATGACCGTTCAAGAATAGTCCTGGAGAGGTAAGTGAATTCTCTTATTCCTCCTGACCTTTACTTCGACCTACATAGGGAAAAAAGATCACCAAGATAAAATAAGGGAAATCAGAAGTCGTACGGAAAGATATAGGTGTTCGTTCTTTCCGCGCGTTTTACGAGATTGCAATAATAGAGAATTGTGAAGGTGGTTCGACGAACCCTTTGCCAGACACTTAAATGTGATTTGGAGAGTATCCATGTAGAAATAGACATGGTGCAGACGCCAGTATAAAAGGAGGCGGGACGTGTTGTGTTGTCAGTAGAGAAGTATTAACAGTAGAGCGGGTCGGTCAGGAGCTCTCAGTAGACCAGTCATTCGTTGTCACATGCGCCACAGATCCGTCGGCGACATTTCAGTCCTTCTATAGATGTCCGAGTCGACTGCTGGTGAAGTGCCTGTCAAGTGTAAAGGCGAAGGAACGGCTACAGCTAAACCTAGACGAGGCAGACCTGCACCTCCGGAGAGGGACCGTCGAACATAGCTGAGATGTTGTAAAAAATCGAATGAAGTCAGCGTAAGAAATCACTCGTGAGTTCCAAATTGCTACCAGTAGTATAGCTAGCAAAGTGATTGTGCGTAGGGAGCTAAAAAAAAATAGGTTTCAGCGGTCGAGGATCTCGTCATAGACCACGCTTTTCTGTGTTAAGTGGCGCTTGAGATGGTGTAATGAGCGACGCCACTAATGAAATCGAGTGATTACGAGTGACGTGACATGCTACATTCTGTGTCAATGTGACTGAAGGTTTGGGTTTGGTGAATGCCTGGTGAAAGTTACCTACCATCGCGCGTGTTGCCAACAGTGAAGTATGGAGGAGGCGACACTGTATGAGGGTGTTTTTCATGGTTAGGGCGTGATCACCTTATTGTGCTTGAAATAGAAATGTTAAATGCGGAACGAGGTGTAATTTTACAGCAATGTGTACCATTTATAACAGAGGAACAGTTCTGACAGAATGACTATAGCAACGTGACACAGCATGCAGCATCTGTGAGGCACTGTTTGTGGACAGGCGCATTCCTGAAATGGAGTGGACTCCCCGGAGACCCGACCTGAACCCCGTGGAACACCTTTGGGACGTGTTAGACAGCTGGCTTCATTCCAGACCCCAGCTTTCCAACTCACTTCCTGGTTTCGGCTCTTAAGGAAGAATTCAGACACCTCAATGAAAATGTCCGCAGCAAAGTTCAGCTCTTCGTAAAAGCGAAGGGTGCACACATTTTTTTTTTTTCGAGTCATAAGTCTTCTGACTGATTTGATGCGACCCGCACGAATTCCTCCCCTGTGCCAACCTCTTCATCTCAGAGTAGCACTTAAAACTTACGACCTGAATTATTTGGCGGATGTATTCCAACCTCTGACTTCCTCTACAGTTTTTGCCCTCTACAGCTCCCTCTCGTAGCGTATAAGTCATTCCCTGACGTCTTAACAGGCTTCATATCATCCTGCCCTTTTCCTTGTCAGTGTTTTCCACATATTCCTCTCCGATTCTGCGCAGAACCTCCTCATTCCTTACTTTATCAGTCCACCTAATTTTCAACATTCGTCTGCAGCAACAGATCTCAAATGCTTCGATTATCTTCTATTCCGGTTTTCCCACAGTCCATGTTTCACTATCATACAACCCTGCCATCGGATCGCCACATTGTGTACCGTGATTCGTCATTCACCACAACGTTTTCCCACTGTTTAATCGTCCAATGTTTACGCTCCTTACACCATGCGAGGCGTCGTCTGGCATTTACCGACGTGATGTGTGGCCTATGAGCAGCCGCTCGACTATGAAATCCAAGTTTCCTCACCTCCCGCCTAACTGTCATAGCACTTGCAGCGGATCCTGATGTAGTTTGGAATTTCTGTGTGATGGTCTGGATAGATGTCTGCCTATTACACATTACGACCCTCTTCAACTGTCAGCGGTCTCTGTCAATCAACAAACGAGGTCCGCCTGTACGCTTTTGTGCTGTACGTCTCCCTTCACATTTCCACTCCACTGTCACTTGGCAAATATTGGACCTAAGGATGTTTAGGGGTGTAGAAATCTCGCATACAGACGTATGACACAAGTGACATCCAATCACCTGACCACGTTCGAAGTCCGTGAGTTGCGCGGAGCACCTCATTCTGCTCTCTCACGATGTCTAATGACTATTGAAGTCGCTGATATGGAGTACATGGCAGTAGGTGGCAGCACAGTGCACCTAACATGAAAAACATGTTTTTGGGGGTGTCCGGATTATTTTGACCACATAGTGTATCTCTACTATATTTGATACCAAAATCATGAACATTTTTCAAGAAAAGACACAAATTTCATTTAAGGCGTTTCGTGGCAGAAAATTTGAAGTCAGACGAAATGGCGATAGGTACGTGAGATCAGTTTTGCATTTCACTTACTATTCTGTGAAATACTTCGAAACACTCAAGTTCAACGTAGCTCCAGTTGTCAGTAGACATTAATAGGTAAAAATTGGGAGACTTCATTCAAGTAGCCGACCCCTAAGATTTTACAATACCGCAGGGAAGCAACAGCAACAACTCCATTGCTGAAGGTGAGCGAACTGTGTGGGTGGCATCTGGACCACGCGCACAGTCACCACGTAATCCACGATAGCGAAAGACGTCAGGTAGGTAGTAGTTGTTTCTGTATGATGCCACTACGCCAAAATGAATCAGCAGAAATGGCACTGCGACAGCTGCGTTTGTCTGCAGGCGCGGGCTGAGGGAAGACTTCTCGGTGTCAACAAAATATTTTCGCATTCGGAGGAAAAAGATGGTGATTAGAAGAATGCTCCACAACGAAAAATGCTTTTGTGTTAACACTGTCCATTCCAAAACCCGTATAATCCTGTATCATTTCAGTGACACTCTCTCCCATATTTCGCAGTAATACAAAAGTGCTGCCCTTCTTTGAACTTTTTCGATATACTCCGTCCTATCTGGTAAGAATCCCACACCGCGCAGCAGTATTCTGAAAGAGAACGGACAAGCGTAGTGAAGGGAGTATCCTTAGTAGATCTGTCACATTTTCTAAGCGCCCTGCCAGTAAAACGCAGTCTTTGGTTAGCCTTCCCCACAACATTTTCTATGTGTTCCTTCCAATTTTAGTTGTTCGTAATTGTAATTCCTAAGTATTTAGTTGCATTTACGGCCTTTAGATTTGACTGATTTATCGTGTAACCGAAGTTTAACGGATTCCTTTTAGCACTCATGTGGATAACCTCACACTTTTCATTATTTAGGGTCAATTGCCAATTTTCGCACTATACAGATATCTTTTCAAAATCGTTTTGCAATTTGTTTTGATGTTCAGATGACTTTGCAAGTCGATAAACGACAGCATCATCTGAAAAGAACCTAAGACGGCTGCTCAGATTGCCTCCCAAATCGTTTATATAGATAAAGAACAGCAAAGGGACTATAACACTACCTGCCCCAGAAATGACTTCTATTGTACTTGATGACTTTCCGTCAGTTACTACGAACTGTGACCTCTCTGACAGAAAATCACGAATCCAGTCACATAACCGAGACGATATTTCATAAGCAAGCAATTTCACTACAAGCCGCTTGTCTGGTACAGTGTCAAAAGCCTTCCGGAAATCCAGAAATACGAAATCAATTTTAAATCCCTTGTCAATAGCACTGAACACTTCATGCGAGTAAAGAGCTCGTTGTGTTTCAAAAGAACGATGTTTTCTAAATCCGTGATGAAGTCTGGTGATCAGTTTCCACATTACATAGGGTTATTTGGATTCTTTTCGACTACTTGCGGAAACTATGTTGATCCCTACATAAGACTCTATTATCTCTAGGAGTGTCATCAATTGCAAACACAACATGTGCACCATAATTCTGCAAGCAATTGACATAGGTG
Source organism: Schistocerca cancellata (assembly GCF_023864275.1). Lineage (NCBI taxonomy): Eukaryota > Metazoa > Arthropoda > Insecta > Orthoptera > Acrididae > Schistocerca > Schistocerca cancellata. The sequence goes on from NC_064631.1 coordinate 331,558,022, forward strand.
AGATATTTCGAAAGCTGCGTGCGACGATCATGCTTCCCTCCGCATAGAATGGAATAATCTTGCCTTAACTCAGTCACTTGACAAGCTTCGTCGGTCTAATAACGTAGAAAAGAGTGAGTACTCGTTCCATACAAAGGCATCATAATTCTGGTTTGTTGGAATGTAATGAAGATCATCTATAACAAATTGTTCACCTTTTCTCCTTCCTCTTTCACTTTGTGCTTAACTTCCGGAGGTCGGCGTCGTTCAAGTTACTGTCTGCATACTAAAGAAATGCGTGAATGGTGGAAGCTAAAGTCTTTTGAGTCTCTATGACGTCACTACATAGTGAGTCACCTGTCACTTATAAATTTTTACTTTAGTTGCAGGCAAGTGGTTAAAACGTTTCATGTGCCCTAAGCTCCAGGTAGTCAGCATGTCAGTATCCGGCACCTTTCTGCCTCTCACCCTATCGGTAGCGACATCACGACATTCTACTCAATGACGTTGCTTTCGGTGCTTAACTGAGAGTATAAAGCAGACCGCGTAATTACTCTCGTAATTAAAGAGATCTTTTTTACTGCGGCGGTCTTCTGTTCTTGCGTGACATACACAGCTGCCTCCTTCCTTCCATTCTAAGGCTAGTCCTTTATTCCAAAGACGCGGTCCAGCAACGAGAGAATTCCCTCGCATGTACTCGGAAAGCGTCAGAGAAAGACCCACTGAGACACTCCTCACTCATGAGACTGAAAGGGAACGCGCAATACCTAGGGGAAAGAAATAGCGGGATGCGAACGTGAGTTACGCTATGAATTGTCCAGCAGGAGACTGCAAGGGAAGTGAGAGGTGAACATTAATTAAAGCCATAAAGAAACTCCTTGACAACATTATGACATGGCAGCGTATTTAGCAGCACGGCGGTAGTTACATAGCTTCATAATATTTCGCTAATAAGTACAGGTAATGTCACATACGTTGTCTTGGAATGTCTGATCTCTCTCACATTGTTGCAGCATGCGTTCATTCCTGAAAATAAACAGCCCAGATATCTCTTTGTGAGCGAACAATCCAATTCAGCTAAGCACCGAAGCTGTCTAGCTTAATAAATAACTTTACTGGTAATTACTTTTATAAAAAATGACAATGATTCTCTATTTACAAAACTGTAATGACCACATGGGGAGACCCTGAAAACAAGGAAAAGGGAGAGGAAGATTCTAAGAACAGGGAAATGAAACGCTAAAGAGATAAATAAAGGAACTGAACTACTCGATGAAATTGTGAGACATCACTACACAGTATTTTGTACTTACGCTTTTCTAAAAGAAGAAAACGCAATTGGGTTCTCGACTATTTTATTGAGATAAATTCTTGTGGTACAAGTGAATCATACAACGAGAGAGATACAAATTAGAGACAGCGGGATATTGTACAATATCATTTAAAAACATTACGCTCTGAAAAAATGGCAAATAAATTGCAGTGCTCTGAAGATAGTGAACTTCAGGACTCTAAAAGAATGAGTGGATAGTGGATAAACTGTAATTTAGAAAATTTTGGCCGTTCAGGTGATGTGTCATTTATCCACAAGAAATAATCTCGAAATCTATTCTGCCTATGAAGAATTAAGGTATAACACTTATTTTACACATATTTTATAATCTTTGCTCATTGTGTATAAATTTTTGTTACATGCATACTTGCCTCTAACAGTTTCTTTAACAGTGGATATTACGTATTCTAATCTCGTTCTGTTTCAGTTTTACACTTCTGCTGTTATAATCAGTACCAACTTCACTATGCCTGTATTATCCACTACTCCTATATAGCTTTCACACGAACTTCTGCTCCCATGTGTTCGCCCAAGTACGCCGTTTTTACGTGCTATATTTGTACAGTTTTCTTCACCATCCTTCTGTAGTATTACATCTACATGTACATCTGTATGCTGCAAGCCACACTACGGTGTGTGGAGGAGGGTACATGCACACCACAATATTTCCCCCGCCCCGCCCCGCTTTCCGTTTTTCTGTTTCATTCGCGCATATTGCTCAAATGTGAGAACTATCGGGAAATTAGTCCGACAGGTCACACTTAGAAATTGCTGACAAGGGTTTCGGAAAGAAGCATTGATTATGGGAGTGTTACAAGATGAAAGAGAAAAAAATGGTCTGAAGTGGTCAGGGGACAGGCAGAAAAATCATAGCGAACAGATGAAAGGATACTTGAAGAAAATAACGAGTAAGGAAATAAAATTGGCACGTGGTCCTTAGTCGGCCCATCCAAGAAGAAAAAGAAAATGTACAGAAAATTGGAAATAAGAGATTGAAGGTGTACTGGAAGATGAGTTTGGCTTGATAAAACCGAAAGGTACCGGAAAAAATTAAAAAAGAAGTTATGGATGTCTCGTGACGAACGAAAATTTATCCTAGACTGGGACTAGAACCCAGTTTAACCATTAACATAGTTGAGCATTCCTCTAGGTCTGACTAAAACTTTCATTACATTGCAGGTCCAGCATTTCTGGCCACTTTTGGCAGACATCATTTCATGCCGTTACTCCTTCATTCGTTAATTTCATTTTTTGGGCCCTGTTCAAGTTAAAAAAAATGTGCACACAAGCTGACTATTGAAGGTACAAAAGAACGCAGCTTATAGACGACAATGAAACAGACAAATAATGTGGAAACCAATGGTTTCTCGGATACTACGTATTATGACTGAGTCCATGAACACCTTATAACAGAGTCCCCGAGGATCCAGACTGCGGATATGCACTTGAGGACAAACACATTACAACAAGTGTTGCCGACCGTTGTGGCCGAGCGATTCTAGGCGCTTGAGTCCGGAACCGCGCTGCTGCTACGGAGCGGGTTCGATCCTGCGTCGGGCATGGATGTGTGTGATGTTAGGTTTAAGTAGTTCTAAGTCTAGGGGACTGATGACGTCAGATGTTAAGTCCCATAGTGCTCAGAGCCTTTTGAACCATTTTGAGCAACAAGTGTTCCACATGATCACAGTTCATGTGCTGTCAAGCCCCAGCACCTCTCCTCATCGATGCCCGTATACGTTCAAAAAATCCCAGGCGTGTTTTGAATCACTGACAGCCACCCACAATGGGTTGTCGGAGTTCATCGACACTATCAACTGGAGTGGAATACACCAAAGCTTTTAAATATCCTCACACAAAAATACGAATTCAAGTCGGGGGACTTGGGAGGCCATGGTATTGGCGAACCACGACCGACACACTTGTAGTCGATGTGGTGTCACCGCCAGACACCACACTTGCTAGGTGGTAGCTTTTAAATCGGCCGCGGTCCGCTAGTATACGACGGACCCGCGTGTCGCCAATGTCAGTAATTGCAGACCGAGCGCCACCACACGGCAGGTCTAGAGAGAGACGTACTAGCACTCGCCCCAGTTGTACAGCCGACGTTGCTAGCCATGGTTCACTGAGAATTACGCTCTCATTTGCCGAGACGATAGTTAGCATAGCCTTCAGCTACTATTGCTACGACCTAGCAAGGCGCCATTACCAATTGATAATGTGATTATAAAGCCTGTACAGTAACGAGAGATGTTCTACAAATGTGGATTAAAGTTAAGTATTTCAGAAGCTACGTACTTTTCTTTATAGCATTCATTACGTATCCTGTTTCAGACCACACGCCAGCCTGCGTGAGCTTATAGCGTGCATTTCGGTCTCCTCCAACAAAACAGTGTTGGCACGTCTGCCGACACTTCAGTCGATACGCTATTTATAAGTACTTAGGTAAGCGAAATGACGATAAAAATCAAACGAGGGCAGTTTCTCGCTTTTAATTTACGCCTCACTTATGGTGTTTCGAAATAAACGTAGCCTTAGACGTTAACAGTGTTATAAAATGGACACGAATGCACTTGTGAATACGCGGGGATACCCAAACAAAAAGACCGGAACAACAATGCTATGGGCGGGCTTGCTTAGTACGCATTTCTGGCGCTAAGCGTGCATGGAGCAATTCGTTGCCAGTTCAGCGCCATCTGTTGACCTGGCTTGTTCTGTTCATCAAGGTGATTGTTTTTCCTAGCGCTATTTTGTACTTGACAAGTTTAAATAAACAACGTGCAGCTGTGAAATTTTGTTTTCTACACGGTAAAAATACTACTGAAACTTACTAAGATGCCGCTATGGGAAAAACTCAAGGGTACGAGTGGTTTGCTGGATTTAAAAATGGCGGCATGTCGGTTGATAACACGACCTGTGGAAAACCTCCCGTATCCTGATGTTCCTTAAACCTGGCAAACTGCCGTCCGCCGTCTCCTCCTACCGTCCCATCAGCCTTACCTCGGTCTTCAGCAAGGTCCTGGAATCTATCCTCACCCGCCGCATCCACCAGCATCTCCGCCAGCACCGCCTCCTTCCCGTTACCCAGTGTGGCTTTCGGCCGTCCTTCTCTTCCGACGATCTTCTCCTTCACCTCACTCATCTCCTTTCCAACCAGCTTAATTCCCGTCGCTTCGCAATCTTCCTCTCCCTGGACCTCGAACGAGCTTATGACCGCGTCTGGCATTCTGGTCTCCTCTTCAAGCTCCAAACCGCCGCCCTTCCCATTAACTACGTCCGTCTGATCGGCTCCTTTCTCTCCCACCGTCCTTCCTACGTCACCATCCATAACACCGACTCCTCCACCTTTTTCCCCTCCGCCAGTGTGCCCCAAGGCTCCGTCCTCTCCCCCCTTCTGTACCTTTTGTATACGGCGGACATGCCGCCGCCGTCACCCCCGTCCACCTCCTCCAGTTTGCCGATGACACTGCCTTCCTTGCCCTTGCCCCCACCCTGCAGCGCTCCCAACACCTTCTCCAATCCCATCTTGACCGGTTCACCACTTGGTGCAACCAGTGGTTGCTCAAGGTCAATCCCTCCAAAACCCAGGCGATCATTGTAGGCAAAACCACCCCTTCCTTCCGCCTCCTTGATTTCTATCTTACTATCTATGGCCGTCCTATAGCCCTCACTCCCACCCTTAAGTACCTTGGCGTCACCCTCGACCGTCGCCTCTCCTGGACTCCCCATCTCCGGACAATCCAAGCCAAGGCACGCTCCCGGCTCCGTCTCCTCAAGCTCCTTTCTGGCCGTACGTGTGGTCTGGACCCTCTCCACCATCCTCCACACCAATAAATCCCTCATCCGCCCTATCCTTTGTTACGCCCATCTGGCCTGGATCTCCGCCCCCCCCTACCTTTTATGTTGTTGAGTTGTTGTTGTTGTTGTGGTCTTCAGTCCTGAGACTGGTTTGATGCAGCTCTCCATGCTACTCTATCCTCTGCAAGCTTCTTCATCTCCCAGTACCTACTGCAACCTACATCTTTCTGAATCTGCTTAGTGTATTCATCTCTTGGTCTCCCCCTACGATTTTTACCCTCCACGCTGCCCTCCAATACTAAATTGGTAATCCCTTGATGCCTCAGAACATGTCCTACCAACCGATCCCTTCTTCTCGTCAAGTTGTGCCACAAACTTCTCTTCTCCCCAATCCTATTCAATACTTCCTCATTCGTTATGTGATCTACCCATCTAATCTTCAGCATTCTTCTGTAGCACCACATTTCGAAAGCTTCTATTCTCTTCTTGTCCAAACTATTTACCGTCCATGTTTCGCTTCCATACAAATACTTTCAGAAATGACTTCCTGACACTTAAATCTATACTTGATGTTAACAAATTTCTCTTCTTCAGAAACGCTTTCCTTGCCATTGCCAGTCTACATTTTATATCCTCTCTACTTCGACCATCATCAGTTATTTTGCTCCCCAAATAGCAAAACTCCTTTACTACTTTAAGTGTCTCATTTCCTAATCTAATACCCTCAACATCACCCGACTTAATTCGACTACATTCCATTATCCTCGTTTTGCTTTTGTTGATGTTCATCTTATATCCTCCCTTCAAGACACTATCCATTCCGTTCAACTGCTCTTCCAAGTCCTTTGCTGTCTCTGACAGAATTACAATGTCATCAGCGAACCTCAACGTTTTTATTTCTTCTCCATGGATTTTAATACCTACTCCGAATTTTTCTTTTGTTTCCTGTACTGCTTGCTCAATATACAGATTGAATAGCATCGGGGAGAGGCTACAACCCTGTCTCACTCCCTTCCCAACCACTGCTTCTCTTTCATGCCCCTCGACTCTTATAACTGCCATCTGGTTTCTATACAAATTGTAAATAGCCTTTCGCTCCCTGCATTTTACCCCTGCCACCTTTAGAATTTGAAAGAGAGTATTCCAGTCAACATTGTCAAAAGCTTTCTCTAAGTCTACAAATGCCAGGAACGTAGGTTTGCGTTTCCTTAATCTTTCTTCTAAGATAAGTCTTAAGGTCAGTATTGCCTCACGTGTTCCAGTATTTCTACGGAATCCAAACTGATCTTCCCCGAGGTCGGCTTCTACTAGTTTTTCCATTCGTCTGTAAAGAATTCGTGTTAGTATTTTGCAGCTGTGGCTTATTAAACTGATTGTTCGGTAATTTTCACATCTGTCCACACCTGCTTTCTTTGGGATTGGTATTATTATATTCTTCTTGAAGTCTGAGGGTATTTCGCCTGTTTCATACATCTTGCTCACCAGATGGTAGAGTTTTGTCAGGACTGGCTCTCCCAAGGCCGTCAGTAGTTCTCCTGGAATGTTGTCTACTCCGGGGGCCTTGTTTCGACTCAGGTCTTTCAGTGCTCTGTCACACTCTTCACGCAGTATCGTATCTCCCATTTCATCTTCATCTACATCCTCTTCCATTTCCATAATATTGTCCTCAAGTGCATCGCCCTTGTATAGACCCTCTATATACTCCTTCCACCTTTCTGCTTTCCCTTCTTTGCTTAGAACTGGGTTTCCATCTGAGCTCTTGATGTTCATACAAATGGTTCTCTTCTCTCCAAAGGTCTCTTTAATTTTCCTGTAGGCAGTATCTATCTTACCCCTAGTGAGATAAGCCTCCACATCCTTACATTTGTCCTCTAGCCATGCCTGCTTAGCCATTTTGCACTTCCTGTCGATCTCATTTTTGAGACGTTTGTATTCTTTTTTGCCTGCTTCACTTACTGCATTTTTATATTTTCTCCTTTCATCAATTAAATTCAATATTTCTTCTGTTACCCATGGATTTCTACTAGCCCTCTTCTTTTTACCTACTTGATCCTCTGCTGCCTTCACTACTTCATCCCTCAAAGCTACCCATTCTTCTTCTACTGTATTTCTTTCCCCCATTCCTGTCAATTGTTCCCTTATGCTCTCCCTGAAACTCTCTACAACCTCTGGATCTTTCAGTTTATCCAGGTCCCATCTCCTTAAATTCCCACCTTTTTGCAGTTTCTTCAGTTTTAATCTACAGGTCATAACCAATAAATTGTGGTCAGAGACCACACCTGCCCCTGGAAATGTCTTACAATTTAAAACCTGTTTCCTAAATCTCTGTCTTACCATTATATAATCTATCTGATACCTTTTAGTATCTCCAGGGTTCTTCCATGTATACAACCTTCTATCATGATTCTTAAACCAAGTGTTAGCTATGATTAAGTTGTGCTCTGTGCAAAATTCTATCAAGCGGCTTCCTCTTTCATTTCTTAGCCCCAATCCATACTCACCTACTACGTTTCCTTCTCTCCCTTTTCCTACACTCGAATTCCAGTCACCCATGACTATTAAATTTTCGTCTCCCTTCACTATCTGAATAATTTCTTTTATTTCATCATACATTTCTTCAATTTCTTCGTCATCTGCAGAGCCAGTTGGCATATAAACTTGTACTACTGTAGTAGGTGTGGGCTTCGTATCTATCTTGGCCACGATTATTCGTTCACTATGCTGTTTGTAGTAGCTTACCTGCATTCCTATTTTCCTATTCATTATTAAACCTACTCCTGCATTACCCCTATTTGACTTTGTGTTTATAACCCTGTAGTCACCTGACCAGAAGTCTTGTTCCTCCTGCCACCGAACTTCACTAATTCCCACTATATCTAACTTTAACCTATCCATTTCCCTTTTTAAATTTTCTAACCTACCTGCCCGATTAAGGGATCTGACATTCCACGCTCCGATCCGTAGAACGCCAGTTTTCTTTCTCCTGATAACGACATCCTCTTGAGTAGTCCCCGCCCGGAGATCCGAATGGGGGACTATTTTACCTCCGGAATATTTTACCCAAGAGGACGCCATCATCATTTAATCATACAGTAAAGCTGCATTCCCTCGGGAAAAATTACGGCCGTAGTTTCCCCTTGCTTTCAGCCGTTCACAGTACCAGCACAGCAAGGCCGTTTTGGTTATTGTTACAAGGCCAGATCATCCAGACTGTTGCCCTTGCAACTACTGAAAAGGCTGCTGCCCCTCTTCAGGAACCACACGTTTGTCTGGCCTCTCAACAGATACCCCTCCGTTGTGGTTGTACCTACGGTACGGCTATCTGTATCGCTGAGGCACACAAGCCTCCCCACCAACGGCAAGGTCCATGGTTCATGGGGGGGCTACCTTTTATAAATCCCTCCAAATCCTTGAACGCCATGCTCTCCGCCTCGCCTATTGCATCCGTCTCCCCTCCCCCACGTGGATCCTGTATGATCTAATCCCCTTCCCCCACCTCCTCCTTTTCCTTGAAAGTATATGGATCCTGTACACCTCCCACAAACTCGATCCTCCTCATCCGCTTGTCTCCCCCATCCTCTCCCACACCCGCCTGCTGCTGCGCCTGTATTCCCACGTCCCACCTGGTCTCCATCTCTCCACCCTCCTCACCCTCTCCCAAGGTGGCTTCCGCCAGCTCCCCCTCCCTGATGACGTCCTCCTCCCCTCCATCTACCCCTCCTATCAACTTTGATCCTCCCCCACTTCCTGTGTCCTTTCCTTTAGGCACCCTCCCACCCTTCTCTTTCCTTTTCCCCCATCCCCTCCCTCCTTCCCTCTTCGCCCCGGCCTTCCCCTCCCCCCTCCCTTCTCCCTGTCTCCCCTGCCCATGGCATCTGCTCTCCCCTCTCCCTCTCCCCCCCCTCCTCCTCTCTTGGTAGCTCCCCGGACTCGTACACGGATAGTGAACATTCGCGCGCCGGAGATCAAAGCCTCGTGTTCTGCATGTGCCGTCGTTTTGTGCTTAAGTGATTCAGTGTTATTCGTTTTGTGCACCTACGTTCACGTGTGACAATTTTCGTCTCTGTCTGTGTCCAAGTGTCTGAACAATTTTATCTTGGACTCTACGCCCGTGAACGGCACCTTGTATTTTAAAAAGTGTTTCTCTCCGTTTATACACTCCTGGAAATTGAAATAAGAACACCGTGAATTCATTGTCCCAGGAAGGGGAAACTTTATTGACACATTCCTGGGGTCAGATGCATCACATGATCACACTGACAGAACCACAGGCACATAGACAGAGGCAACAGAGCATGCACAATGTCGGCACTAGTACAGTGTATATCCACCTTTTGCAGCAATGCAGGCTGTTATTCTCCCATGGAGACGATCGTAGAGATGCTGGATGTAGTCCTGTGGAACGGCTTGCCATGCCATTTCCACCTGGCGCCTCAGTTGGACCAGCGTTCGTGCTGGACGTGCAGACCGCGTGAGACGACGCTTCATCCAGTCCCAAACATGCTCAATGGGGGACAGATCCGGAGATCTTGCTGGCCAGGGTAGTTGACTTACACCTTCTAGAGCACGTTGGGTGGCACGGGATACATGCGGACGTGCATTGTCCTGTTGGAACAGCAAGTTCCCTTGCCGGTCTAGGATGGGTTCGATGACGGTTTGTATGTACCGTGCACTATTCAGTGTCCCCTCGACGATCACCAGTGGTGTACGGCCAGTGTAGGAGATCGCTCCCCACACCATGATGCCGGGTGTTGGCCCTGTGTGCCTCGGTCGTATGCAGTCCTGATTGTGGCGCTCACCTGCACGGCGCCAAACACGCATACGACCATCATTGGAACCAAGGCAGAAGCGATTCTCATCGCTGAAGACGACACGTCTCCATTCGTCCCTCCATGCACGCCTGTCGCGACACCACTGGAGGCGGGCTGCACGATGTTGGGGCGTGAGCGGAAGACGGCCTAACGGTGTGCGGGACCGTAGCCCAGCTTCATGGAGACGGTTGCGAATAGTCCTCGCCGATACCCCAAGAGCAACAGTGTCCCTAATTTGCTGGGAAGTGGCGGTGCGGTCCCCTACGGCACTGCGTAGGATCCTACGGTCTTGGCGTGCATCCGTGCGTCGCTGCGGTCCGGTCCCAGGTCGACGGGCACGTGCACCTTCCACCGACCACTGGCGACAACATCGATGTACTGTGGAGACCTCACGCCCCACGTGTTGAGCAATTCGGCGGTACGTCCACCCGGCCTCCCACATGCCCACTATACGCCCTCGCTCAAAGTCCGTCAACTGCACATACGGTTCACGTCCACGCTGTTGCGGCATGCTACCAGTGTTAAAGACTGCGATGGAGCTCCGTATGCCACGGCAAACTGGCTGACACTGACGGCGGCGGTGCACAAATGCTGCGCAGCTAGCGCCATTCGACGGCCAACACCGCGGTTCCTGGGGTGTCTGCTGTGCCGTGCGTGTCATCATTGCTTGTACAGCCCTCTCGCAGTGTCCGGAGCAAGTATGGTGGGTCTGCCACACCGGTGTCAATGTGTTCTTTTTTCCATTTCCAGGAGTGTATGTCCACCATGTTTTTTCTCTAAATGTCTTCATTTGTATATTTGTGTTTCTCTGCGGCTAAAGAGCGGCGTCGTATGCTGCTGCAGGCCTGCCTGTAATACAGGTTTCAAAATAACAATATAGAAAAAAAAAGATAACACGCCTCCTTCCTTTCTCACCGTCCTTCCTTAGTCACCATCTATAACACGGATTCCTACACCTTCCACCCCTCCGCGTCCGCAGCTCGTGGTCGTGCGGTAGCGTTCTCGCTTCCCGCGCCCGTGTTCCCGGGTTAGATTTCCGGCGGGGTCAGGGATTTTCTCTGCCTCGTGATGACTGGGTGTTGTGTGATGTCCTTAGGGTAGTTAGGTTTAAGTAGTTCTAAGTTCTAGGGGACTGATGACCATAGATGTTAAGTCCCATAGTGCTCAGAGCAATTTGAACCACCCCTCCGCCATTGTGCCCCAAGGTTCCGTCCTATCCCCTCTTCTCTACCTTCTTTATAAGGCAGACATGCCACCGCCTTCACCCTCCTTACACCTTTTCCAATACTCCAATGACACCGCCTTCCTTGCCCTCGGCCCCACCCTGCAACGCTCCCAGCGCCTTCTCCAATCCCATCTTGACGGGTTCACCACTTGGTGTAACCAGTGGCTGCTCAAGGTCAATCCCTCCAAAACCCAGGAGATCATTGTAAGGAAAACCACCCCCTCCTTCCGTCTCATAGATTTTTATCTCACTGTGTATGGCCGTCCTATCAACCTCACCTCCACCCTCAAGCACCTTGGCGTCACCCTTGATCACTACCTCTCCTTGACCCCCCCCCACCCCATCTCCAGACAATCCAAGAAAAGGCACGCTCCCACCTCCGCCTCCTCAAGCTCCTTTCTGGCTTCACATGGGGTCTGGACCCCTTGCACAGTCCCTCATCTGCCCCATCCTCTGTTATCCCCATCCCACCCGGATCTCCTCCCCTCCTACCTTCTACAAGTCCCTTTAAATCCTGGAACGCCATGCACTCTGCCTTGCCTATCCCATCCGCCTCCCATCGCCCACGTGGATCCTCTATGACAATTACTTTCCCACACATCCTCCTCTTCCTTGAATGGATGCGGCTCCCTTACACCTCCTGTAAACTTTATCCCCCTCGAGTACCTAACACACATAACGAATGCCATACTAAAACACCAATACTTCCCCGCCTTTTGGAAGACGGCCAAGGTCCTGATGTTCAGGAAGCCGGGGAAAGACCACAGCCTCCCACAAAATTACCGACCCATCAGCCTTCTGAGCTCGCTCAGTAAGATTGTTGAGAAGGTGATTCTTAAACGCATCACTAGGCACTGCATAACAAATGACATCCTGAGACCGGAGCAATTCGGCTTCAGAAATCACCACTCCACAACAACTCCTACGGGTCGTTGAACACATAACACATGGCTTCAACATAAGCAAAGCTACAGGGGCAGTGTTCCTGGACAACGAAAAGGCTTTCGACCGTCTATGGCACAACGGCCTCATCCGCAAACTCAGCGACGTGGGATTCCCCGACGGGCTGCTGCGTCTAATACACTCATACCTCACAGACAGGAGTTTCAACACTGACGTGCAGGGAAAACAGTCAACACGACACGGTATACACGCGGGAGTACCCCAGGGAAGCATCCTAGGGCCCCTACTGTTTAACCTCTACATAAACGATCTCCCAACCACACACAACACAATGATGGCAATCTACGCGGATGACACAGCCATCCTTGCGCAAGATTGGAAACCATCAAACATTACGTCACGCCTACAGACTGCACTCAGAGTGGCCGAGCCTTGGTTGGAGAAATGGCGTGTTAGAGTAAACGTCGACAAGTGCGAAGCCGTTCTGTTCACGAGAAGACCGAAGCAACTGCGCAAACACCGCTACTGCAGACCAATAACTCTACATGCACGGCCAATACGTTTCCGCGAGAAAGTCAGATACCTCGGTGTCTGGCTGGACCGGAAATTACTCTGGGGGGACCACATACAACACATGACCAACCGAGCTAGCGCGAGGCTCAAACAGCTCTATCCTATGCTCAACAGGCGTAGCACACTGAACAGAAGGGTGTCGAGGTCCATGTACATGACACTTATCCGACTCCTGATGACGTACGCAGCTCCCGTCTGGGGATACGCTGCGCCTACACGCCTGCGCCGTCTGCAGCTCATACAAAACAAGGTACTCAAAATCATAAGCAATGCTCCACGATACACACGCATCGCGGACCTACACCGGGAATACCGACTTGAGACTCTCACGGAGGTAATCCACAAACTCACCACAAGACTATACAGAAACTCCAGACATTCGCAGAACCCGTTTATTCTGAATCTGGGGAACTACGACCACAACCATAGATGGAAATATAAAAGACCAAAAGACATACTTGCAAGGACATAACATCTATGGCCAAGCTTACGCAAACATAACGGCACAGGCGAGCCCCTGTTAATCAGACGCATTTACTGGATATCCAGCTGAAATACACTGCCGAATAACTGGCACCACACAGGGAAGCCGTACCGTACACTGCATGCAAACAAGCTCCACACATACCCCACACAGTGAGATGATCTATGGCCGATCTCCCACTACTGTATAACGATCTTGATTGTTCCAGGAAAGTAGCAGCCGCAGCAACTGGGACACATCGCCATCGCCTGTCACGGTAATGATGCATGATACCTATACTAACAAATCCAACCTTGCATGAACTATCGCAGCTAGTAAGCCACTACTGCTCTTACTACCCATCCCACTGTTGCAGAGGTTTTTTTCCCACGGCACGAGCCATGGCACTTTTTTCCCTCTGCTCTTCAAATCGCTACCCTCACTCGCGTTTCGTCCACTATCTATCACCTGATGGACCGTGTTAATGCGTAGCCTTACCCAGACGCACGGACAACATCACAGCCCAGCATCCTGTGATCCACCTACTAGATAACTAACATGTTTACGGAGGTGACAGTAGAACTTTTGGTTTGGTCACCACGTTGGTGCGGGCGTGGAGGGGCCCCATCTCTTTTTTTTTAAAAAAAAAAACCACTTGTCTCTCCCATTCTTTCCCACCCCCGTCCACTGCCACGCCTGTATACCTGCATCCCACCCGCTCTCCATCTCACCACACTCCATATCCTTGCCCAAGGTGGCTTCCGCCAACTTCCCCTCCCGGATGATGCCCTCGTCCCCTCCATCTATCCTTCCTACCAGATTTAATCCTCCCGTTCCTCCTCCTGTGTTTTTCCTCCAGGGCACCCTCTTTCCCTTCTCTCCCTCCTCACTTCCTCCTCTCTTCCTCTCCTCCCCCTCCCCAGGCTTCCACCCCCTCTATACCCTCTCCCCTCTCCCTCCCATCTTCTCTCCACCTGGCATCCTTCCCCCTCCCCACTACCCGCCGGTATTTCCCTGTGGCAGCATCACCCTTTTTTCCATGCAACACTGTGTTTATAGTGCGCCGAAGATCGCCATTATTGTGTTAGTGTTTGTCTTCGTCTTAGTGCAACGGTGTTTCTTCGTCAGTGCTCCTACGTTCATGGGTTCAACTCTCTGTCTACGTTTGTGCACTGAGCTGAACTTCCCTGTGCGACCAGTGCCTTCCGTGAACGACTTCATTTCTTTTTCATTTGTCTATCTCCTGATTTTATCCTACGTGTACATCTGTTTTCATGTCTTCATGTTTCTTGTATTTTTTCCTGTGGCTGAAGTGCGGCGTGGATAGGCCCTATGCTCGCCTACCTTTTGTAAAGGTTTAAAATAATAATAAAGAAAAAAAAAAGATTGATAACACCTTTTTCTGGACGTCCATCAACTGCCCGAATAGACTAAAATATTGGAAAAATTCGGCAGCTCATGCTCACAGACCGTCGACAGACAATTGATCAACTGTCAGAGATTAGTGGATTATATTGGAGCTCAGTTCAGCGAATTTTAACAGATGATTTGGGAATGAAAGGGGTTGTAGCCAAGTTTGTTCCCCAGGTTCTGACTGACAATAAAAAGGAACGTAGAGTTGAAACATGTTGTGCTTTGAAACAACAGCTTGGAACTGGTCAAAGGTCATTGCCGGTGATGAGTGCGTATGGTTCTGTGGTTACGACGCAGCAACAAAGCAACAGTCTAGCCAATGAAAGATGTCATCACCACCCCGCCCAAAATGATGTCGTCAAATCAAAGATCAAACCAGCGCTGATTTGCTTGTTTGTACCAAGGGCGCAGTTCATTCAGAGTTTGTTTCCGAAGGTCAGACAGCCAAACAGAACTTTTACTTGGAAGTTTTAAGAAGATTGCAAAACAGTGTTCGTCAAAAAAGACCCGAGTTGTAGCAGACAGGGGACTGATTCTTCCACCACGACAACGCACCTGCGCACACAGCCGTCTCTGTTACGCAGTTTTTGGCAAAAAAATGGCGCGGTTCCGCTGCCCCGCGCACCTTACTCGTCTGATGTGGGTTCGTTTCTTATTTCCATGCATGAAAAGGCGCAAGAATGGACACCGATTTGACAACATTGAAGAAGTCAAGAAAAATCGGGGAGTAGCTGTCCGCCATTTCTGAATATGAACAGAGGAAACACTGGTGAGACAAATATATTAGTTATAACCGACAGTATTTTGAAGGGGATAAGGTTGTTTTGTAAACAATTTGAAAACATATAGCTCGTAAAAAATAATTCCGGTTTTTTGGGTACCCCTCGTACGTCACATCGGGGAAACCCTTGGTTTCCAGACCTACGTTTATACGCCGGCCGCGTTGGTCTAGCGGTTCTGGCGCTGCAGTCCGGAACCGCGGGACTGCTACGGTCGCAGGTTCGACTCCTGCCTCGGGCATGGGTGTGTGTGATGTCCTTAGGTTAGTTAGGTTTAAGTAGTTCTAAGTTCTAGGGGACTTATGACCTAAGATGTTGAGTCCCATAGTGCTCAGAGCCATTTGAACCTACTTTTATTAGGATTATTTGCTTGCTCCCTCGTCCTCTACTCGTACCTTTTGCTTGTACCTGTATTAATCAAACTGTATATGACACTGCTTCATTTTCTGTGGATGTTATTATCATTAACAGGACATACTAGCTCAGCTGCAGTTGAGTGAAAGGGAGAAAGTAAACACTTTTACCGATTTGTAGCTGGTGGTACTATTGTGCGCCTACCTGCCGAGCAACTGGTCACGAAGCAACAGCGGGCTCATTTGTTTTAACTTGGCCGCACACGGGAAACAGTTGGAGCGAGTGTGGTTGGAGTGTCCTCCCCAATATTTACGAGAATAATTTGCATCTCTGTGAGCTGTTAGGCGCTGACTGCCAGACACGCAACTTGCTGGGTGCGCAAGGGCGTTTTTTCAGCTTGGCCTTGTGCCTGCGTAATTGAAAGGGAAACTCGACAGTGCAGTTTGTGGAAACGTAAAGTGATTGTAAATTACAGCGGTTGTCGAAGACCTTTTAGATTTTATTACAAGTCGCTGAAGCCCGAGTCGTCGTTTTGTTGTCTGAAAGGTAGATAACGAGTTTCGAATATCTGCTTTTTCTTTAGCTGTCGTACCTCCATATTATTGCCAAAGTAACGGTTCCACCGTTACGAGGTAAACATTCCTTACCGATGATACCTCGACCTAAATCTACTCCTACATCTACATGTAAGAGAAATGATAAAAGAAACACTCATATCATTAACATCGATTTGTAGTAAGATTTTGTTACAACATTGTGAAATGCTCCAAAGAAAATAGTCTTCTGCACAAAACCAGAACAGATTCAGAAAATATCGTTCTTGTGAAACTTGACTAGATTTTTATTCAAACGAAGCAATGAGCGCTATAAGCAGGTGGTCTCAACTGGATTCCATGTTTCTAGATTTCCACAATGCTTTTGATTTCGTTCCTTACAAGTGGCTTCTAATCAAGTTGCGTGTCATAGAGTAACGTCTCAATTGTGCGACAGGATTTCTGATTTCCTTCCAGGAAAGTCACAGTTTATAATAACTGAGCAGAAATCATTTAGTGAAACCAAATTGTTCTTAACCTACATAAACGATTTGGGAGACAATATTAACAGTTGTTTCAGATTTTTGCAGATGACGCTGTCCTTTACCATCTGATAAAGTCATTATGTAACGCTACGTGACGGACACGGACGTGTGCTCCCGCTCTAAGTCATCAGACAAAGGAAGAAACAAACAGAAGACAATAATCAAGAAATCTTATTACAAATTCAGGACCCTTTGGTAAAGAAAGGGTCACCGGTGTACTCATTTTTTATATCGGTTTTAATTCGGGCTTCTTTAATTTTCAGTTACAATTTAGACCTTTAACAAAAAATTCGAAAGAAAAGAACCTTTATTATAATTATTCCTAAACTACTGAGAAATCGACATCTGGAACCGGATTATAATACTGAATAGTATGCCTCAGCCACGTAAACCGCTGCGTAACGTCATTCAGTTCGTTAAAAACGGTCGTCCAGTTTGTTCTGGCATCAATTGGGATAAAAAAGCTCGTTCTTCTTAAAATATTGTAGTTGTGTTCTTGACACGTTAAAATGCGCATTCTCTCTTTCAGACACTTGTATACACTAAAGAGATGACGTAGGTACTGCTAAGTAAGTATCCGACGATCGCTGATTTAACAGCCGTTTCCTTTCGATAGATTGAAATTTCAAAATTCACTTCGTTAACTGACCAGACTGGATTTGGATTTGTGCATTTGCACAGGCAATGACGCCGACCGTTATTTCAGTATGATCACTCGTTATAGGTTATTGCTATGTAACGACTGCGAACATTCTGAAAATACCTCTGCTGTCATCTTTGCATGCTACTTTTTTTAAAAATATGTATATAGTTTCAAAATCACTATAAGTCCACGTCTCAAAACAGAAACACATCCCTTAAACTGTAAGTTTATATATATACTGTTTATTACGTATTTTCAATGTCAGTGAATAATACAGGGAGATCATAATTATAGTTAAACTTTCAAAACGCTGTGGAAATAACACCACTGGTCAGAATGACGTCAAATTGCAACGGAATATTACCGGAAAGGGGGAAAACCTATTGCAGAAGAAAAAAAATAGTATGAAAATTGATCAATAGATGGCGCTGTATCTGTCAGAATACGTAAATGAAAACACCTGTCATGCGCACGACCAATTGAAGTTGCTATAAAAACGCCGGGTACACGGCTTTTCCTCCTTTCGCGTCTGCGACGTTCGCCATGACTGTCTCAATGCAGGGTCGCGCTCTGCTTGTAAAGCTGTATTACAAGAATGGTGACTGTGCATACTTTGTTCTGCAGAAGTTCCGGACACTGAAGGGTTTGAAAAAAAGGCATTGATCCACGACTGCCGTGGGTGTGGAGGAAATGATTCGGAAATTGTAAAAGACGGGTTCTTTTGGTGTGCAACCTGGTAGAGGTAGGAAACAAATTGATTCGGCATCAGTGGAAGATGTGTCCACAGCAATGCAGGATGAGACGAATGGTGGTGTGCAAATGTGTAGTGCACGGAGAATTGCTCGAACATTGGACAAACCCGTGAGCACGGTGAGTAAAATCCAACGAAACATCCTTCTTTGGTCCGTTCAGAATTACCCATGTGCACGAGTTACTTCCTGTTGACGTGACAGCAAGATAAACCCTTGCTTTGGAATTTCTTGCTCGCATTGGAGTGAAGAATGATTGGCCGTGGGAGACGGAGCTCACTTCCATCCGACAGGATATGCCAATACACAGAATTGTCGAACATGGACAACGAAATATCCACACGCAAATCAACCAATACCACTTCATCTTAGAAGGTCACTGTGTGGTGCGGGTTTACGGTATCATTTATCATAGGGCCATATTTTTTCGAAGAGACAGGTGTTTCCGGCCCTGTTACCTGTACCGTCACTGGTAAGCGCTATGGGTGTCTTTTGCGCAACCATCTCCACCAGCGTAGATGTGTGGATGGGATCGTTTTAATGCAAGATGGCGCACCTCCGCACATTGCAAATCCAGTGAAGCGACATTTCGGAAATGCTAGAATTATCAGCCGCCATTTCCCTACAGTCTGGTCGTCCCGATTACCTGATCTTAATCGGTGTGACTTCTGGCCGTGGGACTATCTGAAAGATGTTGTGATCACCGTTCCGACTGCAAACTTAGCTACACTGAAGGCACGCATTGCGCAAGACATTCTGAACGTGGCCCTGGGAACACATCGATCGGTTGTGGAGCAAGCTGTTTCTCGATTTCAACTTGTTGCAGAAAACGGTGGACAGCATGTTGAACATGTTTTGCTCCAGCCATACGAAAATTAATAACCCGATTTGATTTTGATTGATGATTTTTACGCGGTTTTTGCCCTCTGGACAATTAAAACCCGCCGACCGCTGTGGCCGAGCCGTTCTAGGCCCTTCAGTCCGGAATCGTGCAGCTGCTACGGTCGCAGGTTCGAATCCTGCGTCATGCATGGATGTGTGTGATGTACTTAGGATAGTTAGCTTTAAGTAGTTCTAAGTCTAGGGGACTGATGACTTCAGATATTAAGTCCCACAGTGCTTAGAACCATTTGAATAATTTGAATTAAAAACAGAAATTTCCCGTCCGATGTGATATGAGCTTGCCGTGGTGGATGGCCTTACGTAACTAACAGTATCATGCCTGTACACCCATGCACACTGAGTAGTACAGTTCATTTAACGTCAAACGTATATCTTAGGCATTGTTGTATGATTCATTGGTCATTTGCAGTCGACCACTATTAAACTATGATGCTTACAGCGCTATCTTTGCCCATTCTCCGATAATATTCCGTTGCAATCTGACGTCATTCTGTCCGGTGGGGTTATTTCTACAGCGGTTTGAAAGTTTGACTTGAATTCTAATCACCCTGTGTATCACTCGTAACGATTAAATTTTCAACAGTGGTTGCAATATCAGATTTTTATAGACTCAGACACAGCGTTACATGATGATATCACAACAGAAGCTCATAATGAACTCAACAAAAACTGCTTACGTGTATAAAGGAAACATTCCATTTCATTTTCGGGACGATACATTTACAGTACGCATTGATACCGGTAGAATATGATCGTCTTGCAATCGCAGCCTTCCACAGCTCATTAATACGACTCTGCCGACCGTCTTTGATGTGCGCAGGAAAGTCTCGTTCGTTAGACGTGAAGCATAAGGAAACGACGTAAGAAAATCAGTTCTTATACGCCAAAGAGAAATAAATAAAAATTTTAAATATATGTCACACCGTCCTATCACATTCATATGACCACCGCCTATTTTCGACGTTGACGTCGACTCACAGATGGCAGGTGGCACCACTAGCAGTGGATGGTTCAAATGGCTCTGAGCACTATGGGACTTAACTTCTGAGATTATCAGTCCCCTAGAACTTAGAACTACTTAAACGTAACTAACCTTAGGACATCACACACATCCATGCCCGAGGCAGGATTCGAACCTGCGCCGTAGCGGTCGCGCGGTTCCAGACTGTAGCGCTTAGAACCGCTAGGCCACGCCGGCCGGCCTAGCAGTAGAGGATGTATGGAGTGTGTCAGGAGGGGGATGGGGCGGGATCTACATCTACATCTACATCTACATTTATACTCCGCAAGCCACCCAACGGTGTGTGGCGGTGAGCACTTTATATATATATATATATATATATATATATATATATATATATATATATATAGAGAGAGAGAGAGAGAGAGAGAGAGAGAGAGAGAGAGAGAGAGAGAGACAGAGAGAGATTAATTTACGATGTGAAAATAAAATGACTCGTTCCACATTATTTCTATCTACTGTGAAAAATGGTTCATGGAACATGTAACTAACTAACTAACCAACTAACTTCGATGCCTTAGGATGTGTCCTATCAACCGATCACTTCTTTTAGTCACATTGTACTATATCTTTTTTCCCCTCCGCTATTCGATTAGTTTCTTGATCTATACATCCAGACT
This sequence comes from Schistocerca cancellata, assembly GCF_023864275.1. Lineage (NCBI taxonomy): Eukaryota > Metazoa > Arthropoda > Insecta > Orthoptera > Acrididae > Schistocerca > Schistocerca cancellata. Next base: position 331,578,664 of record NC_064631.1, read on the forward strand.
TCACAATTTTCCTGTAGCACCACATTTCAGAAGCTTTTATTCTCTTCCTGTCCTAAATATCGTCCACGCTTCACTTTCATGCAAGGCTACGCTTCTGAAAGGAGACGTTAACAATTTTGTGTTTTTGAGAATTGCTTTTCTTGCAATTGCCAGTCTGCAGTTTATACAGGGTGTTACAAAAAGATACCGCCAAACTTTCAGGAAACATTCCTCACACACAAATAAAGAAAAGATGTTATGTGGACATGTGTCCGGAAACCCTTAATTTCCATGTTAGACCTCATTTTAGTTTCGTCAGTATGTACTGTACTTCCTCGATTCACCTCCAGTTGGCCCAACTGAAGGAAGGTAATGTTGACTTCGGTGCTTGTGTTGACATGCGACTCATTGCTCACCAGTACTAGCATCAAGCACATCAATACGTAGCATCAACAGATTAGTGTTCATCACGAACGTGGTTTTGCAGTCAGTGCAATTTTTACAAATGCGGAGTTGACAGATGCCCATTTGATTTATGGATTAGCACGGGGCAATAGCCGTGGCGCGGTACGTTTGTATCGAGACAGATTTCCAGAACGAAGGTGTCCCGACAGGAAGACGTTCGAAGCAATTGATCGGCGTCTTAGGGAGCACGGAACATTCCAGACTATGACTCGCGACTGGGGAAGACGTAGAACGACGAGGACACCTGCAATGGACGAGGCAATTCTTCGTGCAGTTGACGATAACCCTAATGTCAGCCTCAGAGAAGTTGCTGCTGTACAAGGTAACGTTGACCACGTCACTGTATGGAGAGTGCTACGGTAGAACCAGTTGTTTCCGTACCATGTACAGCGTGTGCAGGCACTATCAGCAGCTGATTGGCGAATGGTTCATCCAACAATGTGTCAATCCTCATTTCAGTGCAAATGTTCTCTTTACGGATGAGGCTTCATTCCAACGTGATAAAATTGTAAATTTTCACAATCAACATGTTTGGGCTGACGAGAATCCGCACGCAATTGTGCAATCACGTCATCAACACAGATTTTCTGTGAACGTTTGGGCAGGCATTGTTAGTGATGTCTTGATTGGGCCCCATGTTCTTCCACCTACGCTCAATGGAGTACGTTATCATGATTTCATACGGGATACTCTACCTGTGCTGCTAGAACATGTGCCTTTACAAGTACGACACAACATGTGGTCCATGCACGATGGAGCTGCTGCACATTTCTGTCGAAGTGTTCGTATGCTTCTCAAGAACAGATTCGGTGACCGATGGATTGGTAGAGGTGGACCAATTCCATGGCCTCCACGCTCTCCTTACTTCAACCCTCTTGACTTTCATTTATGGGGGCATTTGAAAGCTCTTGTCTACGCAACCCCGGTACCAAATGTAGTGACTCTTCGTGCTCGTATTGTGGACGGCTGTGATACAATACGCCATTCTCCAGGGCTGCATCAGCGCATCAGGGATTTCATGCGACGGAGGGTGGATGCACGTATCCTCGCTAACGGAGGACATTTTGAACATTTCCTGTAACAAAGTGTTTGAAGTCACACTGGTACGTTCTGTTGCTGTGTGTTTCTATTCCATAATTAATGTGATTTGAAGAGAAGTAATAAAATGAGTTCTAACATGGAAAGTAAGCGTTTCCGGACACATCTCCACATAACATATTTTCTTTCTTTGCGTGTGAGGAATGTTTCCTAAAAGTTTGGCCGTACCTTTCTGTAACACCCTGTATACTACTTACTTCGTCCGTCATTACTTATTTTGCTGCCCAAAAGTAAATCTCACCTATTTTTAGTGACTCCATTTCTAATCTAATTCTGCCAGACTCTTCTGATTTAATTCGACTACATTCCATGAATCTTGTCTTACTTTTGTTGACGTTGATCTTATAACCTGTTTTCAAAACGCTGTCCATTCCGTTCCACCGATTTTCCAAGTCTTTTGTCGCCTCTGAGAAAATTATATTGTTATAAGCAAACTTCAAAGATTTTATTTCCTCTCCCTGACCTTTCTAAGTTTCCACTTAGTTTCCTCCACAGCTTGCTCAATGAGCAGATTGAACAGCATCGGGGGTAGTCTACAATCCTGTCTCACTCTCTTCTGAACTACCGCTTCCCTTTCATGTCAGACTTCATAGCTATAGCCAGGTTTCTGTACATGTTATAGATTACCTTTCACTCCCTGCGTTTTATACATGGTCCCTTTAGGACTTTAAGCAATGTAGTCTACGCAACATTGCCTAAAGCCTTGTTCATAAACGTAAGTTTAGCCTTCTTCAACCCGTTTTCTTGTGTGCATCATAAGGTTAGTAGTGCCTCACGTGTTCCTACATTTCTGCGGATCCCAAACTCATTTTTCTCGATGTCATCTTCTACCAGGGTTTCCAATCTTTTGTAAACAATGTGTGAAATCATTTTGCAAACGTGAATTACCAAAAGGTAGTTCAGACCCTTCCGCCGATGTTGCAGGGTATTTGCTTTCAGTCTGATGGAGCATGAAACGTGATTCATCTGAAAAGGTCAGCTATCGTCACCCAGTGAACGAACAGGTGCGGTACTGGCCTGCAAAATTCAGCCTCCGTCGTCCGTGAACTAGGCGGAGAACCACACACTGCAACTTTCGCTGAACGGTCGTTGAGGAGACACTGTTGGTAGCTCCTTGCTTCATCTGGGCAGCGAGCTGTTCAACAGTTGCACTTCAGTTCACCCACAAACATCGCAGCCTGTGTTCACCAATGTCACCTAAGACTCGTGTTGCACCACAGTTTCCTCGGCGCCAGTTTTGGATAGCGCCATTTTGCTATGTACGGTGTATTTCAATCGCGACGGCATATGAAAAGTTAACAAGCTTAGCCGTTCTGATATGCTTCTACCTTTGGCCCAAAGGCCAATACTCAAGACCTTATGGACATCAGATAAAATGCTTCGTTTCCACATTACGACAACGACTGCACTGTTTTCGCGACCCCCCCCCCCCCCGCCCCCTTCCGGCCGCCACGCTTTGTATATCGTCCACTGCTAGTTCTCCACCTTTCGTCTGTGAGTGGTTATTGCACGCTGACGTCGAGCGTAGGGAGTGGTCACAATAATGTAGCTAGACCGCGTATAGCGGTACTGCAAACGGCTGACAACGGGAATTTAGAGCCTACTTTTTCCCGACGTCATACAGCTCTTCTATATTGGCTGATGATGCTGGTGTTGCATTGCACTATTGATACAGCCACAGAAGGAAATGTTGCTCGTTGCCACTATCAACTTTTTATAGTGCGCTGAGGGAAACGCTACCGGCTGATCAAAAGTCAGTATAAATTTGAAAACTGAATAAATCACGGAATAAGGTAGATAGAGAGGTACAAATTGACACACATGTTTGTAATGACATGGGGTTTTATAAGAACCAAAAAAATACAAAAGTTCAAAAAATGGCCGGCCGGTGTGGCCGTGCGGTTCTAGGCGCGTCAGTCTGGAACCGCGTGACCGCTACGGTCGCAGGTTCGAATCCTGCCTCGGGCATGGATGTGTGTGATGTCCTTAGGTTAGTTAGGTTTAAGTAGTTCTACGTTCTAGGGGACTGATGACCACAGATGTTGAGTCCCATAGTGCTCAGAGCCATTTGAACCATTTTTTCAAAAAAGTCCGACAAATGGCGCTTCATCTGATCAGAATAGCAATAATTAGCAGAACAAAGTACGACAAAGCAAAGATTATGTTCTTTACGGGAAATGCTCAATATGTCCACCATCATTCCTCAATAATAGCTGTAGTCGAGGAATAATGTCGTGAAGAACACTGTAAAGCATGTCCGGAGTTACCGTGAGACATTGGTGTCGGATGTTGTCTTTCAGCATCCCTAGAGATGTCGGTCGATCACAATACACTTGCAACCTCAGGTAACCCCAAAGCCAATAATCGCCCGGACTGAGGTCTGGCGACCTGGGAGGCCAAGCATGACGAAAGTGGCGGCTGAGCACACGATCATCACCAAACGACGCGTGCAAGAGATCTTTCACGCGTCTAGCAATATGGGGTGGAGCGCCATCCTGCATTATGGTTATAATAAAACACCATGTCATTCCAAGCATGTGTGTCAATTTTTACATCTCTATCTACATTATTCCGTGGTTTATTAAGTTTTGAAATTTATACTGACTTTTTGATCACCCGGTATGATAAGAGACCGAGGAGAACAGTGAAACACTGACAATCATTAGTGACTGGAACACACACGTTTATTGTCAAATGTTCAACTTTGTATACATGAGCTCAGGCAGTGGATCGTGAACTACTATTCCTGAAGCCAAGACTCGATACTAAAGGTTCTTGTCTCGCTAGAATGCACACTGACTACAGACTGGCGTGAATACGCTAGAAGCACACGGTGCGGCGCGAAGTGTACAAGTATAAGGCGGTCTTCTCGGTATTCGAGCTGACTTGGAACTGCCCTACTCTTCTACAGCGTCGGCGCGCATCACTTCTCTGGTGGCGCCACCGCTGCGACTTCTTGGTGCGGCAATCGCCGGGCTACACACCGTCTCTGGAGTGGGTTGTCGACCTATTGACGCCTGTAGTGCTGCCTGGTGCTGCGTGCTGTGCTTACGACACCACAGATGGCATCCTCTTAGGTAAAATATTCCGTAGGTTAAATAGCCTCCCATTCCGATTCCCAGGCGGGGCCAACTTAGAAGGAAATTGTATCAGCAGAAAAAAAAATGTTAAGAAACACATTAGATGATGAAACGCCTTGTTAAATCCACAGGACAGTAGAGGTAGTTGGAATTGTAGAAAGGGGCCAAAAATGAGCTGCTGTCAGTTATACTCGAACACATATAACATACAAAATATTTTAAATGAGGCTGAAGGCCCAAACAATCTAAGACTTAGCAAGTAAGGAATTTTAGTTTTAAAACGGCTGAAGGCCCATGGTTTAAAACCCAGCTAAAAGCATACAAATTCAAACCATCGGCTATGAGCCATTATAATACACCATCAAACACCAATAAGAAAAGGCAGTGCAGCCAGCGGCGCTCAGAAGTTTCCGGGGGTCGGTCTGCACTTGAAATATTAACGTTCGCTAAGGGGGACAGGTGATCGGTCCAACTATATCCGATCCGCCGGCAACCCAACCAAGAAACACTCAACGGACCCACCGACAAGACGACTCACTTTCCACCCGACGAGTGCACAAGGAACTCCAGAACGAAAACGTAAAAGGCGTAGCCGCCCACAACCAAGTATGGATAAGCTGTCAAAACTACACACACGTGTTGGACAGCGACAACACCTTGAGGAAAGGACACCACCTGAATTTTACGTCAGCAGGCCGGCCGGTGTGGCCGAGCGGTTCTGGGCGCGTCAGTCTGGAACCGCGCGACCACTACGGTCGCAGGTTCGAATCCTGCCCCGGGCATGGATGTGTGTGTGCTGTCCTTAGGGTAGTTAGGTTTAAGTAGTTCTAAGTTCTAATGGACTGATGACCTCAGAAGTTAAGTCCCATAGTGCTCAGAGCCATTTTAACCATTTTACGTCAGCGGCCAGGGCAGGTAACCGGAACGCTAACGGCCACAAGGCGGAAAATTCCGCGGGTGCACTTGGACTTCAAATAACCAAAATACAGTTAAACTACACCGGATGGAGGCTAAACTTCCGCCTACTCGAACCCTCGCTGTTGCTCACGGGAATACCCCCAACAGCAAACCATGAAAACCAACAGACTGGTTTTGCTAATTAAATCACCACTCAACTTTGATGTCCTGGGTCGGTGTGCCATGAACCTCGTAGCAATTGGAACAGCTCCCACACAGTCCGACGCTGCGTAGAGACCGCCAGCGGGCCCGGCCCACTGCGCCGCGCGGAGATTTCCTGGCTGATCCACACCAAACGACCGACTGCCGCACACCGGCTAGCCGGAAACTATAGGCACCAGACCAAAGATAGTACAAGGTGTGAATATCGATACATAACGCTGCTGCCACAAGTAGAAAGAGGAAGAACCACGCCATAACCGCAATAACCGCGGGAAACCAAACGCCGAGTGACAGTCAAGGTTTAAACCGACGCATAAGCCGGGGCCAGCACGGCTCAGATGGAAAGCATTATTTTGTAGCGTAATCTGAAAAAAAAAATTAATAATTCTAAGTTCTCCTATTTTCTGATAGAGATTGTATGCTGCGATACCGTGAGGGCCGTAAAGTAGATCAGTATCACTTGTTAATTTGTTTATGTGTTGTGCATTGTAAATCAAACACCGTTCTCTTATTTGATGCTTCATGGAAACAAGGGAAAAAATTAAATGTCCGATAGTACACCACTAGACTACTTCAGCTGGAGCAGAGCTACAATTCTGGGAACTAAGCGAGCCTTAAGTTTGTTCATCAAGCCGTAGATGCCGGTAAATGTAAAACACACTAAACCACATCCATTTGCCTAAATGACAAAAAAAATTCTCGGTCTTCGAGCAGCATCGAGTCAGAGTGCAAACTGGTATTTTCGACGCTAGTTTCCATGGCATTCATCAGGAAAATTGTCTTTAACTGTTATTATGACCTTACACAATGAAAAATCAACCTGTAATTAGTCGATGTATGGCAAGAATAAACATGAAATCATATTTGATGAAATAATTATCTTCTCCTATGCATCAGACTACTTGCCCCTGTCGATGCCATAGACATCAGAATGTAAGTATAACCGGGACAAAGGCTGTCTTTTTTTAAAATCTCAAACATGGCTGCGAAACAGCAGCTCTGTAAATCTGAAGAGGTTGAAAAATCAGTCAGCCAGTTGTAAATAAAGGTTTATTAGTCCTTGACCTAGGTGTCGATGTTTGTAAAAATATCTTCTTGAGGAGTAGTAGGCCTTGTTACATCCCATGATGGTACATTAGTTTAGATGAAGCCGAGTGGCTCTTGTCAATTTTGTATACGAGAAGAGCCGCTCGGCTTCATCTAAACTAATGTACCATCATGGGATGTAACAAGGCCCATTATTACTGAAGAAAATATTTTTACAAACATCGAAACTAGGTCAATGGCTAATGAAGCTTTATTTGCAACAGGTTGGCTGAGTTTTCAACTTCTTCTTAATGAGTGGCATGGAAGCAGGCTCTTGGCGTTGAGGAACTGCTTAGAAATTCGGCGAAATATCTGCATTCTAACGCGAGCAGTAGCTAGCAGGTGGCAGTCCGGTGTTTCAAAACTACAGCAATTGCCGTAACCGCTTTGCCTTAAATTATCTAGTCACCGCTTTCGGCCAAAAAGTTGTTCCTTAACTTATAGGGATGAAGAAAACTTACGCCACAAATTCCAGGCGAAACTCCAATTTCTCTCAAAACCATAAAATAGCTTTTCCTGCTACACTGCATCAGCGAGTAAACCCGTTATAGCCGAGGAGAGTCTGCAGATTCATAGATGGAATTCTAGCGCGCGTATGACGTGCTGTTATTAATGCTTCCAGTTTCGGGGCGTCGCTGGACGCGCTTGCGCTGCGTTCGCGGTTGGTTGCGTGCGGCCGTCAGCACATGATGGATGACCGCGTGCCTGAACATCTAGCGGCCTGATAGAATACCGCAGGCAATTTGCGCAGGAATTCCAGAGTAGCTGGCGTGACTGAGGCCACACGCGCGAACGTCAGACGTCGGCGGCGGTTCAATGCGGAAACGCACTGCGCTCACAAACATGTCGTTGAAGGAACAGCTGGTCTCCTGGAGAGAAAGACAGAACTGGTGCAGCAGTTTTGTTTTACACGCATGCGCGTTAACATGAGAGGTAGTTAATTCGAAGACAAGGTTAATTACAGCGCGCACAGATGCATTCAAGAACAATTCTTTTCGCGCTTTATACGGGAATGGAACATGAATTTGGCCTAGTAAGTGGTACAATAGAAGCATCCTCTGCCACGCTCTTCACACTGGTTTGGATAGATGTTACCCCTTCAATACTGGGATGAAACTAAGTCTGTCGACTGCAGTAGTTAAAATGTTACCATCTCATATTTTAGTTCCAGGTCTTCAAACCCGCGCAGTTGTGACTTTTATTCATTTGTTATGAAACTCTGGTATATTGGATACTCCTCTGGTTGTATATATTTGATAAGGGCAGCTTGTTGTGCACGATGAGCTGTACCCCAAAAGTATTTACTTGCCAGACCAGTTTTCGGGCATATAACTGATAATCAGTGCATATGATAGGGAAATGAAGAGATGTATGCATATCTATGTCGTGAACAACGTACATTTTGTATACGCGAAAGTTGAAACATAAGATTACTTACATACTAAGCACGTCTACGTCAAGAGACGAGTGTCAAGTATTAAATCTTTACGATGATTAAAAATGATATGGATTTAGTAAAATTAGACGTCCATGAATACTTATATGTAATATAACCATGTATACGACTATGCCTACATGATCACGATAGAGTCAATTTACCTCTACACTACACAGGTCTTCGTGTGTACAAATGGAAACGGCAAGTGGCCACACTTCCTCATCGTATTGTACACTACTATCACAGTAAGAAAATGTGGAAGGCTCTTGTTACATCTGAGGCCATATCTAATTAGATCGGTGTACACTGAATACCACGTGTTAACAATAGAAATAGATAAAAATTGACGTCAACTGTTAAGAACAACTCACAGAGCAAGACAGGAGAAAGTGTAATAAAATCTGTGTCCACTCGATTCAGTGTGGAGTACACGTTGTTTGTGGGTGTGCCGGATGTTTAAGAGGTGGTATCGTAACATTAAGGATATGGTATCGGTAAGTTCAGTAAAACTTTCTAGTTTATCTTTACAAACTGTTCACACAATATTTCGACAGATGACATTTGTAGACTCCCTGTAAGTTCCACATACAAGAAATGTAGGATGGATTTTACAGGATATCGAAAATTATCTTCAGTGTAGACTTACAAGCAAATTTTCGACCACACAGTTATCAAGAAAACATAAATTTTTGGAACACACCTCTGAACACTGACATCACAGAAATAGCCATGTGAATTTCAATAACGAACAAAAAAACAAAAATTACAAGTTCTGCAATATCTACAATAACAACTATCATGAGAGAACTGGACCTAATAACAATAATTCCACAGATTATTATGCAGAAAGGGGACATGGAAGGGTAACCAAAACTTTCATGATGATAGAAACATGGGGGGTAGAGGGAACAGTGGCCCGAATACATAGCAGCATTTTAGACCACATGATGAAAAACATAAACCATTAAACTTAGGACCTGTCGGTTGGTGGTCTGCAATGCGAGAGACAATGTAAAAGATTATGCAGGGACCAATCTTATTGATGTGTACTTAGCTAAGAGTTGTGATAATGTAAAAAACAGAAAAGATAACATGTGTCAAATAAATAAAGAGGTAGTAGATGAAGAATTTTGAGGTGGATACGGGAAAGAACATTTAGCAAGACTAAATAATGATGAAACATTAGGTGACGATTTCTGTTTGGAACAGGATTTATAGAAGTTATTCAATCAACGTCTGGGAGATAACTTAGAAGGAAGTGATGGAAAGGACGTTGAATTTATAGGCTAGTTTGGGCAGGAGTATGAGAGTGTGATAGAAAATAAAGTAACTTACGTTTCTCGAATGGGTAACATGTTAAGTGATGATTTTAAGAAGTCAAGAGATGAAGCTGAAACTGATGAATTTGATGACCTTAAATAATTTATAAGTTTAAAGAGAGAAGGGATGTTGAGAGATGAGGAAGATGAGGCGTCAGATTCTGTTTGAATTGTTTGGTGTACAAGGGCAGATACGGAATATATAAGTTAAGTCTAGGGTGTTGTAAATGACCAATCCTGCTCAAGATTCAAATAGTAATGGGGGTGAATGGCGTGACTCTGCTAAACAAAACATTTATTGTGTGGAATCAAATGTTATGAAGGAGAAGAGTACAGTAGAACTATACAAAAGCTTGGAACTACTGACAGCAGCAACTAAAATACCGGATCCTGAATGGTGGAATAACCATAATGGAGTATATTATAAATATTTTAAAGAAAATTGAGTGACAAGGAACAAAAAACATTAAACAAGAAGCCTCTGTTTGAAAACGATTGGGGTATGGTATGCACTCACAATTCTAGAGGAAGTGTGAAATTAACTGATAAAGTGATCAGCGTTTATTATGATGACGATATAGAACATGACTTCTTAGATGAACATGTTGACCATAGGCCTAAAGCCTTAACATATATATTGCACCGTCCAAAATTGTAAACAATCCTTATCTTGGTCGATCCAAGATCAAGAAAATTGTTTGGTTTGAGGATCATTATGGCACTGAAGCCGTATATTCAAAAGGCTTGAATCCAAATTTTAACTGTTGACGCTTAATAGAAAAAAAGGTTGACTCTTCACAACACATTTTCTCAGGAGGGCAGTTGATCTGTGGTAACTACATGCTTAGCAAACACAAGGACCTCAGCTGCGCAATGTTTACTTCCATTACAAATCTTCAACGTTGTACTGACATTTCACCCATAAGTTCTTCATGTTTGAAGTGTTTATATGTTGTTGTTGTTGTGGTCTTCAGTCCAGAGACTGGTTTGATGCAGCTCTCCAAACTACTCTATCCTGTGCAAGGTTTTTCATCTCCCAATACCCACTGCACCCTACATCCTTCTGAATCTGCTTAGTGTATTCATCTCTTGGTCTCCCTCTACGATTTTTACCCTCCACGCTGCCCTCCAATACTAAATTGGTGATCCCTTGACGCCTCAGAATGCCCCCTACCAACCAATCCCTCCTTGTAGTCAAGTTGTGCCACAAATTTCTCTTCTCTCCAATTCTATTCAGTACCTCCTTATTAGTTATGTGATCTACCCATCTAATCTTCAGCATTCTTCTGTAGCACCACATTTCGAAAGCTTCTATTCTCTTCTTGTCTAAACTATTTATCGTCCATGTTTCACTTCCATACATGGCTACACTCCATACAAATACTTTCAGAAACGACTTCCTGAGACTTATATCTATACTCGATGTTAACAAATTTCTCTTCCTCAGAAACGCTTTCCTTCCCATTGCCAGTCTACATTTTATATCCTCTCTACTTCGATCATCATCAGTTATTTTGCTCCTCAAATAGCAGAACTCATTTACTACTTTAAGCGTCTCATTTCCTAATTTAATTCCCTCAGCATCACCCGATTTAATTCGACTACATTCCATTATTCTCGTTTTGCTTTAGTTGATGTTCATCTTATATCCTTCTTTCAAGACACTGTCCAATCCTTTCAGCTGCTCTTCCAGGTCCTTTGCTTTCTCTGACAGAATGACAATGTCACTGGCAAACCTCAAAGTTTTTATTTCTTCTCCATGGATTTTAATTCCTACTCCAAATTTTTCTTTTGTTTCCTTTATTGCTTCCTCCATATACAGATTGAATAACATCGGGGATAGGCTACAACCCTGTCTCACTCCCTTCCCAACCACTGCTTCCCTTTCGTGCCCCTCGACTGTTATAACAACCATCTGGTTTCTGTACAAATTGTAAATAGCCTTTCGCTCCCTGTATTTTACCCGTGCCACCTTCAGAATTTGAAAGAGAGTATTCCAGTCAACATTATCAAAAGCTTTCTCTAAGTCTACAAATGCTAGAAACGTAGGTTTGCCTTTCCTTAATCTATTTTCTAAGATTATGCGTAGGTCAGTATTGCCTCATGTGTTTTCTACGGAATCCAGACTTATCTTCCCCGAGGTCGGCTTTTACCAGATTTTCCATTTGTCTGTAAAGAATTCGCGCTAGTATTTTGCAGCCATGGCTTATTAAACTGATAGTTCGGTTTTTCACATCTGTCAACACCTGCTTCCTTTGGGATTTGAATTATTATATTCTTTTTGAAGTCTGAGGGTATTTCGCCTGTCTCATACATCTTGCTCAGCAGATGGTAGAGTTTTGTTAGGCCTGGCTCTCCCAAGGCTGTCAGTAGTTCTAATGGAATGTTGTCTACTCCGGGGGCCTTGTTTCGACTTAGGTCTTTCAGTGCTCTGTCAAACTCTTCATGCAGTATCATATCTCCTATTTCATCTTCATCTAAATTCTCTTCCATTTCTATAATATTGTCCTCAAGAACATCGCTCTTGTATAGACCCTCTATATACTTCTACCACCTTTCTGCTTTCCCTTCTTTGCTTAGAACTGGGTTTCCATCTAAACTCTTGATATTCATACAAGTGGTTCTCTTTTCTCCAAAAGTCTCTTTAATTTTCCTGTAGACAGTATCTATGTTACCCCTAGTGAGATATGCCTCTACATCCTTACATTTGTCCGCTAGCCATCTCTAGTTAGCAATTTTGCACTTCCTGTCGATCTCGTTTTTGAGACGTTTGTATTCCTTTTTGCCTGCTTCATTTACTACATTTTTATATTTTGTCCTTTCTTCAATTAAATTCAATATCTCTTCTGTTACCCAAGGATTTCTATTAGCCTTTGTCTTTTTACCTACTTGATCCTCTGCTACCTTCACTATTTTGTCTCTCAAAGCTACCCATTCTCCTTCTATTGTATTTCTTTCCCCCATTCTTGTCAATCGTTCCCTAATGCTCTCCCTGAAGCTCTCTACAACCTCTGGTTCCTTCTGTTTATCCAGGTCTCCTCTAATTCCCACCTTTTTGCAGTTTCTTCAGTTTTAATCTACAGTTCATAACCAATAGATTGTGGTCAGAGACCACATCTGTCCCCGGAAATGTTTTACAATTTAAAACCTGGTTGCTGAATCTCTGTCTTACCATTGTATAATCTGTCTGATACCGTCTAGTATCTCCAGGCTTCTTCCATGTATACAATCTTCTTTCATGATTCCTGAACCAAGTGTTAGCTATGATTAAGTTATGCTCTGTGCAAAATTCTACAAGACGGATTCCTCTTTCATTTCTTCCTTCCAATCCACATTCACATACTACGTTTCCTTCTCTCTCTTTTCCTACTATCGAATTTTAGTCACCCATGACTATTAAATTTTCGCCTCTCTTCACTATCTGAATAATTTCTTTTATCTCATCATACATTTCATCAATTTCTTCGTCATCAGCGGAGATAGTTGGCAAATAAATTTGTACTGCTGTGGTAGGCGCGGACTTCGTATCTATCTTGGCCACAATAATGTGTTCACTATGCTGTTTGTAGTAGCTTACCCACATTCCTATTTTCCTATTCATTATTAAACCCACTCCTGCATTAGCCCTATTTGATATATATATATATATATATATATATATATATATATAAACCTGTAGTCTCAACAGAGCACAGAGCAGTATACAAGTACCTGCTATAAGTGCAAGACATTCCTTTTATACTATGGTCATACTTGCACACTGACTGAAATCAGAACAGTAAAATTTAAGATTTATCATGATTTTTAGATAAGATACTTCAGTCATTACAGTATAATATAGTTGAACGCAAAAAAATCTTTCAAACATATTTGCTTCTTCAGCTGATCAATTTCAGCATGTTCTATGACATAATTACGCATGTACCTCATAAATTTAGATAACATTGTCTATGGAATGCAGCGATCTGGGGCTATATTTAGGTTAAAATCAAGTTTCATGAGAAAACCGAAGAGCCGCCGGCACCAGCCATAGAGGGCTAAAAATTCTGAAGATGGCTTTAACATAAACCGAAACCGGTAAATACACAAATGTTATTGCCATCAGACTGTTGACGTTAACCTATGCGTATATACCTATTTAACAAACTTTTGCCAAAATACGATAATGTTGTTAGAGAGAGAGCTTTACACATTTCTGTCCGTCTTTCACCAGGCTAATAAAACCAGAATATTTGAACTTACAAAGTGTGCACTGATTCTCAACATCGTGGTAGATTTAAACTGTGTACCAGACCCAGCCTTGAAACAGAGACCTTTGGCTTTGGCGGGCATGTGCTCTACCGACTGAGCTACGCAAGCAAAACTCATGATCCGCCACTTTATAGCTGGCAAAAGCAGATACGTCTCCGAGAGCGCCATCTGCCCTGACATACCGTGCCGCACAACCTCTTTGACTCGATAACGTTGATATTACCTATGGCGCAAACGATGCCGTTACCTGGGAGAGATGTAAAACTTTTCTTAAGGAATGTCGTTACTATTGATGAGATATCGACTTTTCCCGGCCGTTTAGAAAACAAGCGGTAGTCCATTAAATTGGTGAACATCATCTTCTGTACGAGCTAAGAAAGTAAGCATGAACTGTTCATATTTCATAGCAATGCTTTTGTTTGATATCCAGGGCTCCTTCATGACAAATTGGGTATTAAGAGATCAGACAACCATCTATAGTGTACATAAGTTTTGGTAACATTCTATGAACTTATGGGGAGAAATGTTATGAAGAAAAGAATAGATCTGGCATTGAGACTGTACTTATTTTTCTATTTTCAAATTAAATCTCTGCTAAAAGAAAGTCAGTCACGACAGTGGGAAAGGTAAAATGCAAGATAGGCGGGCCTCCTACACAGCCCCACGGAAGACAACACCAGAAGCATCTTGAGCAGCAGAAGGGGCTAACTCAGACGTTTTTCTACATTTACATCTACATGGATACTCTCTAAATCACATTTCTGTATTATTACAATCTCGTATAGCGCGCGGAAAGAATGAACACCTATATCTTTCCGTACGAGCTCTGATTTCCCTTATTTTACTTAGTGATCGTTCCTCCCTATGTAGGTCGGTTCAAAAAAATATTTTCGCATTCGGAGGAGGAAGTTGGTGAATGGAATTTCGTGAGAAGATACCGTCGCAATGAAAACGCATTTCTTTTAATGATGTCCATCCCAAATCCTGTATCATTTCTGTGACACTCTCTCCCATATTTCGCGATAATACAAAACGTGCTGCCTTATTTTGAGCTTTTACGATGTACTCCGTCAGTCGTATCAGGTAAGGATCCCACACCCGCACGGACAAGCGTAGTGTAGGCAGTCTCCTTAGTAGATCTGTTACACTTTCTAAGTGTCCTGCCAATGAAACGCAGTCTTTGGTTAGCCTTCCCCACAACATTTTCTATGTGTTCCTTCCAATTTAAGTTGTTCGTAACTGTGTTACCTAGGTATTTAGTTGAATTTACGGCTTTTAGATTAGACTGATTTATCGTGTAACCGAAGTTTAAAGAATTCTTTTTAACTCTCATGTGGATGACCTCACACTCTTCGTTATTTAGGGTCAACTGCCACTTTTCGCACCATTCAGATATCTTAAAAAGCCTTCCGGAAATCCAGAAATACGGAATCGATCTGAAATCCCTTCTCAATAGCACTCAACACTTCATGTGAATAAAGAGCTATTTCTGTTTCACAGGAACGATGTTTTCGAGACCCATGTTGACTGTTTGTCAATAGACCGTTTTCTTCGAGATAATTCATAATGTCCGAACACAATATATGTTCTAAAATCCTGCTGCTATCGACGTTAACGATACGGGCCTGTAATTTTGTGGATTACTCCTAATACCTTTCTTGAATATTGGTGTGACCTGTGCAACTTTCCAGTCTTTGGGGACGGATCTTTCGTCGAGCGAACAGTTGTATATGACTGATTTTTAGTCTCTAACAGGTCTTCTACCGCACTCCTGGCGCAATGGTAGGGCACTGGATTCGCTTTTGGGAGAACGGCGGTTCAAATACCTGTCGATGACACAGATTTTGGTTTTCCGTGCTTTCTCTACATCGCTAAGACGAGTACCGATTTCCTTCATCATCCTTTCCCAAACTGAGATTTTGCGCTTTCTCTAATTATTTTTTCGCACCCTTCTACAGTACAAATCGTTACTGAGGGGGGGGGAAAGAAGTCAGTGCGTTAGAAAAAAACCAACGAGTGAGTAGAGATCGAACCGCGGACCTTTGCGTTTCTCGGCTGGCACTCAGCCAGAGAACAAAGAAAACTAATTTATTGGACCCGCTTCATTTGTTTAGTGCGAGGCCTCGTGTGGTGAGAGCAGCCGCGGCCGTGGCGCTCGGGCACCCTCTGCGGCCGCCCCTGCTCTCCGCGTCCCTCCTCATCAGAGACCCCCATCGCCAGCAGCTCCCTCAATGGGAGGAGTCTGTGAGTGGGTAAGCGTGGCCTGGTCCCCCGTCCCTGTCTCGCCTGTAGGCAGCTCGTGGCGCCAGCAGTCGTTAACTTTACGAGTGCAGCAGTGGGAGGGGAGGGTAGGATGGTTCCCCCACTGCCGGCGATCATTACTGCTGCAACTACAGAGGGGCTCGCACTGAGCCGCTAACCCAGTTACCGCGGCCGGGCGCTAGGCGAGGGGAGCGCCGCGGAGGCCTGGTGTGTACCTCGGCCAGCCGGCCACCCACGTGTATTCCCTGACACAAGGTGCATTTCCTCCTGCGTACATCTCGAATCATAGCTATGGTGGCAAAATTAGAAAAGAGAGAGAGAGAAAAAAAAACAAAAACGGAGACACATTCCAGAACTGAACAGTAGTGGGGCCACATTGCTGTGAGCTGAAGCCGACATAAATTTATTTATTTATTTCCGCATGTATCTCGCAATAGTCTAGACAGTGATAGTCAACCCGGTCCCTCCCCCCCCCCCCCCCCCAGCTTTCATGGTGGGTGGAATTTTAAAAACATTTTTATTAGGTCTTCATAGAATTTTGAGGTAAAGTATTTGGTAAATTATCATTCTTATCCGCCTTCACGGCTGGGAGATCATGTGATCATGTGTAGACCATAAAATGAAATTTCCACTCTACAGCCGAGTGTGCGCTGATATGAAACTTCCTGGTAGATTAAAACTGTGTGCCGGACCGAGACTCGAACTCAGGACCTTTGCCTTTCGCGGGTAAGTGCTCTACCAACTGAGCTACACAAGCACGACTCACGCCCCGTCCTCATTGGCGGAATTAAAGCTGTGAGGACGGGGTGTGAGTCGTGCTTGGGTAGCTCAGTTGGCGCTGGCACGGTATTTCAGCGTGTTCGGTCAGAGAACTGGTTGGTCTCTTTAGTAAAAAGCTGAGTGGAAGGATCAACAAAACGAACTTTTGAACGGATGCCATGTGACGCCTACAACGACAAAAAAAAAAGTTGGTAGAGCACGTGCCCGCGAAAGGCAAAGGTCCCGAGTTCGAGTCTCGATCCGGCACACAGTTTTAGTCTACCAGGAAGTTTCATGTGTAGACCATATTTTCACATTACGACAGATTTTGGAGAAATATAGGCAAAAATCATAAAATTTAGGATTAATTTTCATAGACCTAGAAAAAGCGTGTGATACTGTTCCAATAACATAACTTTGGAGAGCACTACATATGGCAAACATAAACCCTTCCTTGATTAAAATAATACAACAGATTTATAAAGATAACATTTGCCAAGTGAAAGTGAAACTTTCACAGAAATTTAGAACAAGCAAAGGCGTTTTACAGGGCTGTCCCATGTCACCATCGTTATTTAAAACCTTAGAACATGGTCAAGTAAATGTAATAGTATGGGATTAGAAATAAGAGATGGGGTTTACCTACGTAATTTATTGTTTGCTGGTGATTAAGTAATCGTAGCAGAAGATGGGGAGGATACTAACTATATGTGCATACAAAACTGGGTGTTCGAAGATTAGTTACCAAAACACAGAATACTTGTCTAATGATTCAGATGAGCTATACATTGAAGGAAAGATTATTAAAAAGATAAACACTTTCTGTTATTTGGGATCCATTTTAGAAATTGAGGGAAAATCAGAGTCACAAATCAATAAAAGAATTAGTAGCGGACGGAAGGTAACTGGGATGCTTAACTCATTCTTATGGGGCAGGAATTTAATGACCAGAACTAAAAAATTAATATACAAATCTATATCAGAGAGTGTGGTTGTGTATGGAACGGAGGCCTGGACAATTAACCTGAAGCACATCAAAAATTACAAGCTCTAGAGATGAAGTTCTGGAGAAGATTGACAAGACTCTCCAGGAAAGAGAAGATAAGGAACACCGAAATAATAAGGAGAATGGAAATAAAAGAAGAATATATAACGTAATGGATAGGAAGAAATTACAGTGGTACGGGCATGTACGACGAATGGAGGAAGCCAGAAGTTCCGTACAAATCAATTAGACAATTTATCAGAGTAGAAACACATCCGAGAAAGGGCGCGGAGAGACGTGGGGACATTACGGAGTAGCACACACGACTGCATATCTCGCCAGCCGCAGGGACATATTTCGTGCACAGTTGCATATGGCGTGTAGATCGCTCTGCTCTGAACAGCTTGTGACCGCAGCTGCTTCTGTCATACGCCTTCCGCTCCTTGTAACTGATCTGTGCATTCCCATTAGGAAGTTTTCAGTGATCAGATAATTTTTAGTGAAAGGTGTCTTTTCTTCACTAAAGCCCAGAAAAAGATGAGTTAGCAAAATTTTTTAAGGATATGACGAACGCCTGTGTACTCTGAAAGATCTCTTCGGATGTGGATTATGGCTAAAATAATGAAGTTACATTAATGCGACCACCTGTCAGAAGTCTGAATTCGCACCTTTTGCAGAGCGGAAATAGACAGTGAGGTTCTAGAAGGTGTCGTCGGGGATATGGAGCCATGCTGATACCAATGTCTGTGGCACTGTCACCCCTATTTCGCGATAGTACAAAACGAGCCACCCTTCTTTGAAATTTTTCGATACCGTCTGTCAGTCCCACCTGATGCGGATCCCACACCGCTCAGCAATACTCCAGAATAGGGCGGATAAGTGTTGTGTAAGCAGTCTCTTTAGTAGACCTGTTGCACCTTCTAAGTCTTCTGCCAGTGAATCGCAATCTTTGGTTTGCTCTGCCTACAACATTATCTATGTGATCATTCCCACTTAGGTTATTTGTAATTGTAATCCCTAAGTATTTAGTTGAATTTATAGCCTGAAGATTTGTGAGAATTATTGCGTAATCGAAATTCAGCGGATTTCTTCTAGTAATCATGTAAATCACACTTTTCTTTATTCAGAGTCAATTGCCAACTTTCGCACCATACAGATATCCCATGTAAATCATTTTGCAATTCGTTTTGGGCATCTGACGTCTTTACAAGACGGTAAATGACAGCATCATCTGCAAACAATCTAAGACGACTTCTAAAATTGTCTCCTACGTCGATAATATAGATCAGGAACCATAGAGGGCCTATAACACTTCCCTGAGGAACACCGGATATTAATTCTGTTTTACTCGATGACTTTTCGTCTATTACTACGAACTGTGACCTTTCTGACTGGAAATCACGAATCCAGTCGCGCAACTGAGGCGATATTCGATTGGCACGCAGTTTGGTTAGAAGACGCTTGTGAAGAACGATGTCGAAAGCCTTCTGGAAATCTAAACATATGGAATCAATTTGACATCCTCTGTCAATAGCACTCATTACTTCATGAGTATAAAGAGCTAGTTGTGTTTCGCAAGAAGGATATTTTCTGAATCCGTGCTGACTATGTGTCAATAAATCGTTTTCTTCGAGGTACGCCGGCCGCGGTGGTCTAGCGGTTCTAGGCGCTCAGTCCGGAACCGCGCGACTGCAACGGTCGCAGGTTCGAATCCTGCCTCGGGCATGGATGTGTGTGATGTGCTTAGGTTAGTTAGGCTTAAGTAGTTCTAAGTTCTAAGGGACTGATGACCAAAGATGTTACGTCCCATAGTGCTCAGAGCCATTTGAACCATTTTCTTCGAGGTACTTCGTAATGTTCGAATACAGTATATGTTCCAAAACGACGTTTGTGACATGGGCCTGTAATTCAACGGATTACTCCTACTTCCCTTTTTCGGTATTGGTGTCACTGGGGCAATTTTCCAGACTTTAGGTACGGACCTTTCTGTGAGCGAGAGGTTGGTTGTATATAATTGCTAAATATGGAGCTATTGTATCAACATACTCTGAAAGGAATCTGACTGGTATGCTATCTGGACCATAAGCCTTGCCTTTATTAAGTGATTTAATCTGCTTTGCGACATCGAGGGTATCTACTTCTGTGTTTCTCAGTTTGGCAGTTGTTCTTTATTGGAATTCAGGAATATTTACTTCGTCTTCTTTGGTGAAAGAGTTCCGGAAAACCGTGTTTAATAACTCTGCTTTAGTGGCACTGTCATCAGTGACTTCACCGTTGTTACCGTGCAGAGAAGGTATTGATTTCGTCTTGCCACTGGTGTGCTTTATGTATGACCAGAATCTCTTTGAGTTTTCTGCCAGATTTCGAGACAGAGTTTCGTATGGTAATTATTGAAAGCGTCTCGCGCTGAAGTACGCGCTGTATTTCGAACTTCTGTAAAACTTTGCAAGTCTTGGGGATTTTGCATTCTTTTAAATTTGGCATGATTTTTTCGCTGCTTCTGCAACAGCCATCTGATCCGGTTTGTGCACCATGGGAGATCAGTACCATCACCTATTAATTTATGTGGTATATATCTCTCAACTGCTGTCGACCAAATGACCAAATCGGAAGGAGTGAAGACTGTCTCTTAAAACGGCGTTAAGACGATTTTTATCAGCTTTTTTAAATAGACATACTTTGCGTTTCTTTTTGATGGTTTTAGGTGTTACGGCATTCAGCCTAGCAGCAACTGCCTTGTGGTCGCTAATCCCTGTATTCGTCACGATACTCACTATTTGTCCTGCTGAAAGTGTATTGTATACAATGTTACCTGTCCTTACCGACTTTGAACTCTTTCTGTTTCCTGCCGGTCATAAAAACATTGAAAAATATACAACAATTTCTGAAGTCGTACCTTACTTACCTTCTTGAAATTTACACATACGTTACTTTTTTCTGAAATGTAAGTTTCCCCCAGCACATAGAATGTTCAAAAAACTTACATGTTTGCATCTGGTTAATGTTGTCGACAATCGCACTATATTTCGACAGGTGCACATCCTATCATTTTCAAGCCAAAACTGCAACAAGTGAGCGTTATGAAGAGAATTTAGAACCTCGAGTTGCAGAGCAATTACGCAAAGATGAAACATACACACACACACACACACACACACACACACACACACACACACATAGACGAACACACACAGTAAACACTAGCACAACCACACAATAGAAGGTGGTCAACGTCAGAATTATCGACAGTGGAAACTAATAAGCAACGGGTGAGGTAGCATTAACTTTGGGTCCCTATTCTTTTGACAGGTAAGAGAGCGGGATTCCATGCAGAATTTTAAAAAAGTTTTCGCTCTATTCATAAAGTTACTTGCTAATTTAATTCCAATTGCTTTTGTAATTACACTATCCCAACAACTGGAACTGCACGCCAAAATCTCCTTGCTGTGATACTGCATAGTATGACCGGCGCCAAGACTGTACTCTCCAATAGCAGATTTGATCGGCTGTTGTAAGTGTAGGTGACACTTTCAGCACATTGGTTCTCCACATCCCAGATAGTCTGACGACCATATGATGTGCTACAGCTGGTAGTAATACGATAGACACGCGCCTTACTGAAGTCCAGATCATTTACGGAACTTAAAAGAACCCTAATCTTAGATGGAGGTCGAAAAACACAGCCGCGCGGAATAGCCGCCTGGCGTGAGGAGACTTGTCAGCTTCGCGCGGCTCCCCCTGTCGTAGGTTCGAGTCCTCCCTCGGGCATGGGTGTATGTGTTGTCCTTAGCGTAAGTTAATTTAAGTTAGATTAAGTAGTGTGTAAACTTAGCGACCGATGACCTCAGCAATTTAGTCCCATAATATATAATGTCTTCCTCTATGGTTTCTGTCCTCCACAACGGCCTTCTGTACCGACGAAGTTATTCCCTGATCACTTAACATTTGCCTGTCCCTTCTTCCTGTCGGCGTTTCCCACATCTTCGTTTTCTCGTCGATTCTGTGGACTACCGCCTCATTCATTACCTGTCTACTTAATTTTCAACGATCGTCTCTAGCACCACATCTCATATGCCTCGACTCTCTTGTGTTACGGTTATCCTAAAATCTATGTTTCACTACCATACAATGCTGGTCACCAAACTACATTCTCAGAAATTTATTCCTCAAATTAAGAGCTATGTTTGATATTAGTAGAGTTCTCTTGGCCATGACTGCCATTTATGCCAATGCTAGTCTGCGTTTTATATTTTCCTTCTTCCGTCCATCATGGGCTATTTTCCTTCCTAGGTAGCACAATACCTTATCTTCGTCTACTCCGTGATCTCCAATTCTGGTGTTAAGTTTGTTACTGTTGTCATTTCTGCTTCTTCTCACTACTTTTGTCTTTCTTCGGTTTGCTCTCTGCCTATTTTCTGTAGTCTGTTTATTCCTCTAAACCGACATGTAATTCTTCTTCCCTTTCACGGAGGATAACAATATTATCAGCGAATGCGAATTTTAATCCGACTCTTGAACCTTTCATTTGTTTCCGTCATCGCTACTTCGATGGATAGACTGAGCGGTAGGGATGAAAGATTACGTCCCTGTCTTACACCATTTTAAACCCGAGCACTTCGTTCTTGGTTTTCCAGTTTATTGTTCCCTCTTGGCTCTCGTACATGCTATACATTACCCGTAGCCTACGGCTACTTTTCTCAGAGCGTCGAATATTGTGCGCCATTTGACATTTTGGACGCTTTTCCCAGGTCGAGAAATCTTATGAAGGTGTCTTGATTTTTCTTTAGTCTTGCTGCCGGCTAGTGTGGCCGAACAGCTCTAGGCGATTAAGTCTGGAGCCGCACGACCGCTACGGTCGCAGGTTCGAATCCTGCCTCGGGCATGGATGTGTGTGATGTCCTTAGGTTAGTTAAGTTTAAGTAGTTCTAGGGGACTGATGATCTCAGATATTAAGTCCCATAGTGCTCAGAGCGATTTGAACCATTTAGTCTTGCTTCTATTATCATCTGCACCGCCAGAACTGTCTCCCTGTTGCCCTTATTTTTCCTAAAGCCAAACTGATGATCATATAACACGTCCTCAGGTGTTTTTCGTTCTTCTGTATATTATTCTTGTCGGCAACTTGGATGCAAGAGCTGTTATTTAGCTGATTGTGCGATAATCTCGCACTTGTCATCTCTTGCAATCTTCGGAACTGTGTGGATGATATTTTTCAAAAAGTCAGATGGTATATCGCCGGACTCATACATTCTACACAGCAACGTGAATAGTCGTTTTGTTGGCACGTCCGCCAATGATTTTAGAAATTCTGATGGAATTTTATTTATCCCTTCTGCTTTATTTGATCTTAAGTCGTCCAAAGCTCTTTTAAACTCTAATTCTGGATCCCTTATCTTTTCCCTGAACAGTCCTGTTTTTTCTTCCATCACGTCATCGGATGAGTCCTCCCTTTCATAGAGGCCTTAAATGTTTTCTTTCCGCCTATCCGCTCTCTCCTCTGCTTTTAACAGTGGAATTTCCATTGTACTCTTGCTGTTAACGCCCTTGCCTTTAATTTCAGCCAAGGTGATTTTAAGGTGTTTCTCTTTTTCTTCTTTTTTTTTTTAACTGTATGCCGAGTGAGTCGTTCCGACAGTTATTTTGTAACAAAAATAGTTATTAACAATGTCAACTGACTAGAAAAGAATCTGATAGTTACGCTAGGCGAGGATTTCACTGGGGAACACTTGCTCCGGCAATCATAAGCTTTAGACAGTGCAGACCGAGCCGCGCGGGATTAGCAGAGCGGTCTTAGGCGCTGCAGTCATGGGCTGTGCGGCTGGTCCCGGCGGAGGTTCGAGTCCTCACTTGGGCATGGGTGTGTGTGTTTGTCCTTAGAATAATTTAAGTTTAGTAGTGTGTAAGCTTAGGGACTGATGACCTTAGCAGTTAAGTCCCATAAGATTTCACACATATTTTTTGAGTGCAGACCGAATGCAGAGCGCCGTATGAATATCGGAGAATAAGGCAGGGGAAGCTCTCACTTGTTTTCATACAATGACTCTGATGACCGTATTTCAGCTATCCATACAGGCACAGTCGGCAAAGTAGTCAGAGTAATGAGCAGTTAATTAACCTGAAGCGGAGACCGGCAGTGCGACACAGAGCTACGGTGGCGCCGTTGCAGCGACTGCGGGCGTAGAGAGAGACTACGGGGCGTCGGCCGGCGGCGGTGGGCGTGCCGCGTGTCGGAAGGCGTAATCGAGTCCGCGGCGCGCGCCCGCCAGACGCCGCCGCCGCCGCCGCCGCCGCCGCTGCCGCCCGTGGAAAATCTGCGGCCGGCCGCTCCGAACAAGGCAGCGTCCCATTTGCTGCCCCCTCGCAAATTAACTTATCCCCTTTCCTCTCCTCCATTAACCGCCGCAAAGTCGGAAGTGCAGTAATGAGTAATTTGCATTGAAATTGTCTTATCGTGACGAGGTACGACAGGTACTATCGAGCTCAAAAAGGCTCTGTCACTAAATTAAGTTAGGAATTTTTTTTTCCTGAGGTGGAAGCGGAAAAGTGCGATGACGACGGTGAGCGTATTTATAGAACTGATGCGTAAAATGTGCGCACCTCGCACTATTTGGAGTGAGCCGAATAAGGTGACGCTCCCGTGCAACACAGTCTCCACACAGACACACACAGACACACATTCTTGCACCGAAATACATTATAATGGAGCGATGTAAGTAAGAAGAGAATAGTGAACTGAATACTTTACCAAACAATCGAATAGCTGTTTCGAGTAGGCTCTATTGTTTGTTCGAAAGATACTACACAATCATCACGTTTACTTAGGATGCCACATATCTTACGGATACTGACTGCGTGCAGTAAAATTTCTGTTTGTTGACGAAACTGCCGTGCACACAGACGAGCGAAGCCGTATCGGATATTCTCTCACCAAAGTGGCAGAATTCTGACGCTGGGGTAGTTCCCGTCAGGAGGTGTTGACGTCTGCTGCCACGACTCTGAATTTGATTCGTTTTGGACACACCTCTACTCAGACCTCTCGCCCTTACTCCGCCAGACAGTCCTGCTGACTGTAATTTTCGCCCTGTATACGACGCTTCAAAGGGACCTGTTTCAGTCCCCCTTAGTGTAATTGTCATTTATATACTCTAAGAAAAAAAAGAGAAAGAAGGAAGGCGCACGATGAAGAAATTAAGGGAATGGGACGGAAATCGGTAGATGTGGTGTGCATGTTTGGGTGTACAGAAAAACAAATAATTACAATTTCAGAAAAGTTGGATGATTTACTCAAGAGAAAGAACTGCACAGATTGGCGCAAATCCCGAACTGGTTGGAGAGTCTTGGTCCTAAGTCTCCAAAAGTTCTCAACTGTGGAGAGATCCGACAACCTCGCTGGCCGAGGCAGGGTTTGGCGACCACGAACACAAGCAGAAGAAACTCTCACCGTGTGCGGGAGGGCTTATCTTGCTGCTACGTAAAGCCACGATGGCTTGCCATGAAAATCAACAAAACAGTGCGTAGAATATCGTACACGTCCCGCTATGCCGTAAGGGTGCCGTGGATGACAACAAAAGTGATCCTGCTACGAAAAGAAATGACACCCCACAACATCACTCTTGGTTGTTCAAAGAAGACGAAGTAAATATTCCCGAATTCCAATCAACAACAACTGCCAAGATATCCCCGGTGTAACAAAGCAGCTTAAATCACTTAATAAAGGCAAGGCCTCCGGTCCGGATTGTATACCAGTCAGGTTCCTCTCAGAGTATGCTGATAAAATAGCTACATATTTAGCAATTATATTCAAGCACACGCTCACAGAAAGACCCATACCTAAAGACTGGAAAATTGCTCAGGTCACTCTAATACCCAATAAGGGAAGTAGGAGCAATCCGCTGAATTATAGGCCTATTTCACTAACGTCGATTTGCAGTAGGGGTTTAGAACATATACTGTATTCGAACATTATGAAGTACCTCGAAGAAAACGATTTATTGGCACCGTCAACATGGTTTCAGAAAATATCGTTCTTGTGAAACACAACTAGCTCTTTATACTCAAGAAGTAATAAGTGCTATCGACAGGGGATGTCAAATTGATTCCATATTTTTAGATTTCCAGAAGGCTTTCGACGCCGTTCCTCACAAACGTCTTCTAACCGAACTGCGTGTCTACGGAGTGTCGCCTCAGTTGCGCGACTGGATTCGTGATTTCCTGTCAGAAAGGTCACAGTTCGTAGTAACAGACGGAAAGTCATCGAGTAAAACAGAAGTAATATCCGGCGTTCACCAAGGAAGTGTTATAGGCCCTCTATTGTTCCTGATCTATTTAACGACGTAGGAGACAATCTGAGTAGCTGTCTTAGATTGTTTTGCAGATGATGCTGTCATTTACCGTCTTGTAAAGTCATCAGGTGATGAAAACGAATTGCAAAATGATTTAGATAAGATATCTGTATGGTGCGAAAAGTGGCAATTAACCCTGAATAAAGAAAAGTGTGAAGTTATTCACATGAGTACTAAAAGAAATCAACTAAATTTCGATTACGCGATAAGCCATACAAATCTGAGGACGGAAAATTCAACTAAATACGTAGGGATTACAATTACAAGTAACCTAAATAGGAATGATCACATAGATTATATCGTGGCATAACACTTTGAAGGTGCAACAGGTCTACCAAAGAGACTGCTTACACTACGCCTGTCCGCCCTATTCTGGAGTATTCCTGTGCGGTGTGGGGTCCACATCAGGTGGGATTGACGGATGACATCGAAAAAGTACAAAGAAGGACAGCTCGTTTTGTATTATCGCGAAATAAGGGAGACAGTGTCACAGACATGGTACGTGAATTGGAGTGGCAATCATTAAAACAAAGGCGTTTTTCGGTGCGACCGGATCTTATGAAATTTCAATCACCAGTTTTCTCCTCCGATTCCGAAAACATTCTGTTGACACCCACCTACATAGCGAGAAATGACCATGACGATAAAATAAGAGAAATCAGGGCTCACACAGAAAAAATTAAGTGCTCGTTTTTCCCGCGTGCCGTTCGAGAGTGGAACGGTAGAGAGACAGCACGAAGGCGGTTCATTGAACCCTCTGCTAGGCGCTTTATTGTGAATAACAAAATAATCGCGTAGATGTAGATGTTGTCGGGCCGTATGGCGAGTCATTGTCATCTGGGTATCCCACAGCTGTCTGGGGCTTCTTCAGACACATCTTTACCAGGAATCACACTGACTGGAGGAGAATTGGTGATGAGTCCCGCTTCGACCTGAACCTCAATGACCAACAAAGACTCAATTTGGAAAGCGCTTTCTCTTAAATAAACCATTGACTTTTTCTGAAACTGAAATCATCTGTTTGACTGTACATGAACATCCTATCTACCGATTTCTATTCCACTAGGATAACTTCCTCGTGGTGCTTCTCTATTTTCTTCTTCTTCTTAGACTGTAATAACATACTTTATCTAGAATAGCTCTAGCAGCCTACTTTTCTCTTACTACTTTATTGTACTGCTGTTTTAGGCTGGGAAAAAGAATTCGTGGGGACTAGTTTAATTAATTTTGTGTTTCACATCAGCAACCTTTCTCTTTTTCCACAATCTCCACCATGAATAAGCTCTGTTATATGTGGATGTGTGGGTAAATGAATGAACATAGATTCCACTAGAAATCAGAGTAGTCTCCTTTCTTTCCTCTGAAGAATACTACAAATTTCCACTGTATTATGTTCGAAGACATCTCCTGGAGCCTTGTGTTGCCTAGATCAACGGACTTCTCGCCTTTTTGGCCTCTTGCGATTGGTCAAGCACCCAACGTGGGACGTTCAAAGACTTATCCGAAAAACCGGCATGATACAATACAGCCGCCTACCACCTTTTCTAATGCCCTTTCGGTTGGGGAAGCATCCGGTGGCATTTAGGCGGTTCTCCGATTGGCCAGCTATTTCGCCACTCTGTATAGACCAGGAGGACAATGGAGACTACCAGGTGCGACTTGAAAGCTTTCCGAGAACGCTCTTCCTCAGTGCGTAGTTGGGAGTTTCTTGTGCTCCCCGGAGTATGCTGAGTACAAGTTTTCAATTCTGGTCGGGATTTGTTAAAGTCTTTGCTTTATCAATGTAAATCGTCGCGTTAATGTATATTAACTACGAAGAGATTTGCTGCGAAAAGATACCATTATTGATTCCTCAGTTTAATGTAGATTTTGGTGATTTCATACTTTCAACTGGATCTCGTGTTGGACAGCATGATAGTTCGTTCGTTTCTGCTGACTGTACTTACGATGCGTGTCACCTGGACTTTTGTGGCCGTCACCGCCCAGCCCCTGAGGATAGGCGTCGGGCTACAACACACTTACGTGTGGAGTATTGGCAGTGCACTTCTTTTGAAATCTACTCTACATTGTCTTCTATTTAAGTGTTTCTTGTATACCCCCTTTCGTTCCTCCTTGATCTCCTGTATTTGTATCACATAACGATGGTCAAGAAAACTTTTTGCATGTTCACCTTATACGCACATAGTTTTGCATACATTTTTGTTAACTTTTGTATTGTGTTACGATGTTAGGTGCATATTGTTTGATTAATTCTTTTATCTATTCTTTAGTTGTAGTATTTTATTATACACGTTGAATGTTCTTATTTATCGTCAGCTTACTTGTGTGTCACCTATTAACATATTGCCTTGCCTTGTGGGCCTCCACGTGCACGCATAGCTTATTGGTCTTCTTACAACTTTGAATGGGCCACATACTAGTAGAACCACTAGCGGTCTTGCACATAACATCGTTTGGTTGACAAGTTGCTGATGTAACGACAATGTACGCAAAATATTGCACGTCATTGCGCACTTGTAAGATGGATTTCTGTTTTATGTATCTGGGCTTACTTTATTGCGTTTTTATTGTAGTTTATATTCTACTTCGTATTGACGTCTCTGCTTATTTCTTTGGTCTTGAATACCTAATATTTTACCTCAGTGGTATGTATCATTATTTTATTGAGACCGCTCTCTTACACGAACGTCCATGACTTAACCTCATTTTACGGGTAGACACGTGTTTTGTAATCGGTACGTAACTGACCTTTTGCTTATATTACTAAGGTTTATGTAATCCCCTCTGGTACTCTTCCTTAGCGCAATTTTTTGTGGTTATTTCAAGTCTGAAGATGGCTGAAACTATTCATCATTTAATGTTATTTACTTACGATATTGACTGTTAAAAGGCTTTATTAAATTTTTTAACATTATGTAAAATCGTTATTTCGATTGAGTACTTGCTTTCGTGGTTGCTAATTGAGAAATGTTCGCTTGTATCGTGTCAAGTGTGTTTTTGAACTCTGAGTATGGCATTTGCACCGTACATTTGCACATTATACAATGTCCTCAGGCCTCTCTGGCTATTGACTGCTTCCATGCTTCCAGAAAGTTATCGGTAAATTCTGTTTTCCATCATTTTGGGTCTGCACATCTGTGAAATACCAATCATCATGTGCGCCTTGACTTGTTTCTGGTTCCCACTTGGATAAGTTCTGATCTCACTGAGCAGAACGAATATCTTAACTAAATTTACACGTGTCGGACTTTGCCAATTTTATTAATTTTTTTGATGGTATGGCTCATAAACTGGCGTCCATACATTTCGCACTCGTTTCCTGAACAGAATGAATACACACAGGTCGAGAAAAGTCTCGATAGCTTGGAATTTATCGAAATTATTAAGCGTTTAGGAAATACGGTGGACATACGTACATGTGCCTTGAAACCCATTTGTAATAGTAATGCATGCTTGCATATAAACAGTGTGTAATTCCTTCTGCAGTTTTCGCTTGTGTGAATGCTCGCGTGATGTGAGGCTCAGAGGTTATTAAGCTTGCTAAAGTATCCATGTCACTCAAAGACTCCATGCTGATGCTAAGTGTAAAGACTGATCACTGAAAACTCCCATTTCATCTTAAGGAACCACATTGATAAGATTTATCTCCTGATACATGGTATTCATTGTGAGAGGGAAGAACTTAGCTGTCAATAAACATTTGTTTCCATTCAGTATCCCTCTCGCTCCCGTCCATATTCGGCGGTATTCCTGTCTCCCCTGTGAAATCACAGGTGAAAAGAGGTTCCCGCATAGGAAAGGTGTGACAAAGGTGTAATGAAACCTATTACTAGTATCGCAGTGTCGAAGTTTGCGTATTAATTTCCAGTTGTGCATGCAGTTAATTTACAGTGTCAACAAAATAATTTTTGATAGAGGCACTGTTTGACATTGTACTCAGCGGAAATGGGGATTTAAAGACGCGGTGTCACCCATTTGCAAGAGTTTTAACGCTCTTAAGAACTCCATGCTACGTGGCGACAGTGGTGTCCTGGAGAATATCGAAAACGTGAATATGGTGCAGGGATACTATTTTTTGGAAGAACAAGGGCCTCTTCTATGCCCTCAGGCATTCGCTGGCACTTATTAATGGACCTGCGTGTACAAATGATTTGACGTCGGTACTCGCACCAAAATACTTAAAATGGTACGTTACGGCAGTGAGCCATCTTATGACCAGCTGAGTCCATAGCGTTGCCCGGGTATGTATCTATTCCAGATTTATTAATCCACTTCTCCCTCCCCTCTCTATGATCATTGTAACTAACCTGTTTCTACGGGTTATTACGTTATTATTGGGAATGGAAATGCTTATTGCTTGTGGAATTAACGTGAGAAGATTAGGATCGCCACCGATTCTAACCATACAGCTAATCAAAGGTTTGGCCGAGTCGAAAAATAAATTAATTTGATCATAGACCAAAAACTCATGACAGTGCATACATTGTGATGTCGCTCATAGGGGATGCGATGTAAATAATAGTATTTCCCGAGCATTGTTCACGAGGATCAAACATTTAAAATAAAATAGAAAGTGCATGAACACTGTGCATAAGATCAGCTCCCAGCAACACACCTGAAAATAAGACTTAATCTAAAGCATTTGTTTTAAAATAAAAGGGGAAACTAATCACTGGACCTGTGCGCAAGGAAACGCGTTGGATGTGCTAAAGGGGAAGCTACGAGGTGAGTGGCTTAGGTGCAAAAACGTAACCTCGGAATACAAGAGAAAATTGTCGATAAAATCGTCTATTCCTAAGATATGGATGTAAGGCATGTACACAATTCCTGATAACATTAATTCCTAAAACATTAAAGAAAAGCATCGATACATTCACCGTTATAATCTACACCTAAAATCATTGGTGTGTATCATCCATACAACTGCTGTTGCCTGATCGCAATAACTCGTGAAACGGTACACGTGGTTTGTGCAGACGCAATTTCTAGGTATCGTGGCCAAGTTGCAACAATATCGCATAACGCAATCATGAACAGTTAACAGTCTTTAAAACAAACATGAGATCGGAGATTTACTGATGACGGTAGCCCAACAAACTCTAATGTTCAACCACGTGGTTGGCTCCCCACGGACGAAAGATACATAAAGCAAGGAAAATTTATGA
This sequence comes from Schistocerca cancellata, assembly GCF_023864275.1. NCBI lineage: Eukaryota > Metazoa > Arthropoda > Insecta > Orthoptera > Acrididae > Schistocerca > Schistocerca cancellata. Next base: position 331,610,012 of record NC_064631.1, read on the forward strand.
GAAGGGAAAGTTATTAATATTTAGAAAAATGAAAGCTTATACAGGCACAGCTAAAGGCAAACAGACGTTCATACAGAAGCGAGTGCTCACTTCTTATCGACACCTTTGTGTGGCGCTCTTCCGGCGGATCCAAGGCTGCTATAGAAATTTACTAAAAGTAACATCTGCCAAAGTTTTGCATTCCTTGCTGTGACAAGGCAAAGCAATCTTTCAGAGTTGAAAAGCGAGACCAATATCTAACAGATCTCCCTTCGCCAAGTAACAACGCGCCACGCGGTCAGTTTAACTCACCCTTCTTCGACTGGAGTACAGCTGTGGACGCTTCCCGTACCGGCGGCAGACTGCCTCCCTTTTTCTTCTCCAGCCTCTTCCACACTCCGCGTGGCCCGGAAAACCCAAGGATGCCATTTCCGCCACCAACCTAACGCAGGTAGATTTCTCACAAGTAGCGCAAACCTCTTTGCGTACTTGACCACTACGAGAGTTGGCTAGGCTATTCTGTACAACTGCTACTGTATCTGTGTGGCTATCGCAGACTTTCTGCAGCAGACTACGCTACCGTCTAGCAACGTGGCACACAACCACATTCATTCAATCACACCACTATGAGAGTAATGAGAAAAGAGAAACAAGGAAAAGAAAGAGAAATGCCAGTGAAAGTGGGCTACCGGACTAATGAAAAGTGGCTACAGGACCCTTTCACAATATCCCTAGTCCCTGACATCTGTGTCCATGTCCTCCTCCCCCCTCTCTATCTGCTCATCTCTTCAACCCCTTTCTGTCTTCACTTTATCACCCCCACCCCAGAGGTTGCTGGTTCTCATCCCCAGAGTATTTATGTCCATACAGTAATATGTATACGGTGTTTGGGTGAAGTAGATCCACGTGTTTAGAAGGCGCTATTTACCTGCAGCTTTGTGCGCGTACGCACATGACACATATATTTAATATATTTCACTCATATTTGTACACATATTTCATCTGTATCTCTAGCTAACTGGGATTTCGTTTTCAAGCAGCTCGATGTTTACCACGTCGCATCTACCTAAATACGTGTTGTACATTTATATAATTTTATATATTGGCAAAAGTATTTACTTCCTGTTGCACTATGCTTCAATTCCACTATCGTGGAACAAGGCTAAGATCATTTTGATACACAAGAAAGGAAGTATTCACAATATTAAAAACTACCGTCCTATCAGCTTGCTCTCAATTTTGTACAAACTTTTCACAAAGATCTTGTTAAACCGAATTAGTTCCACCCTAGACTCAGCCCAACATACAGAACAAGCAGGATTCCGAAGCAATTTTAGCACTATTGACCACATTCTGACCGTTACTGATGTGATAAGCAGAGCAAATGAATACCAACTGCCTCTCTGCATTGCCTTTGTTGACTTTGAAAAGGCACTTGGCTCTGTTAGCCATGTAGCTGTCCTCCAAGCTTTGAGCGAGCAAGGAGTGGGAGCAGCATACATTGAAGTGCTCAGGAAAATCTACGAGAATTCTTCAGCTTATGCTAACATCGGCGAATCAACTCAAGAATTCCGCATCATGAGGGGTGTCAAGCAAGGCGATCCCATCTCCCCAAAACTGTTCTCTGCTGTATTGTAAATGGCTATGTGAAAGCTTAGCTAGGAAGGTAAGGGAATTAGAATTAATGGAAGAAGGCTTACCAACTTGAGATTTGCTGATGATATTGCCTTACTGGCCAAAGACTTTGCAGAGCTCCAAAACTTAGTTACAGATCTTGCATCAGAATGTCAGCTGGTTGGCTTGAACATGAACCTTTCCAAAACAAAAGTAATGTCCAACAAATGGGTCCCAGCTGGAGATGTGAAAGTCAAGGACAGTCTATTAGAAGAGGTCAGTGAATATGTCTACCTTGGCCAGATTATAAATATGAAGGGAGACATACGGCCAGAAATCTATCGACGCATCAAGCTTGGCTGGCAAGCATTTGGGAAGAATTCAACAGTATTCAAATCAAAAATGCCAGTAAATCTGAAGAAAGCAGTATTTGATCAATGCATTCTTCCTGTGATGACGTATGGCTGACATGGACACTGAACTCATTTACAAAAGGGAAACTTAGAACAGCACAGAGAGCCATGGAGAGATGAATGCTGGGCTATACAAGAAAGAATAGGAAAAGGGCAGATGACATCCGATCTGTGACGAAGGTTAATGACATCTTAGAGACAGTAGGTTCCTTGAAATGGCAGTGGGCTGGCCACGTCGCAAGCAGAAAAGACAACAGATGGACGAAGTTAGTACTGGAGTGGAGTCCGAGAGAGCACCGGAGGCCTAGGGGAAGACCACCAGACAGATGGGACAAAGACATCTAGAAGATCGCTGGTAACACCTGGCAGAGAACTGCCCAAGACCGTCCCACTTGGAGAAGACTGCTGAAAGCCTACCTGAATCCACGACTCGAAGAGGCCACATCATTTAATGATTAAATTGGCTGATGATAATGATGCTGATGATGATGATAGGTACATTCAGTTGCTTGTGAGGATACTGTATGGAAAATCTGGCAAAAATTGGAATATTATTGTCTGAAGCAGGACTGTCCACAGTGATGAGTCCCGCTTCGAACTGCGTTCCGATGACCAGCGAAGACGTGTCTAGAGAAGCCCCGGACAGTGGTGGGATACCAACCTGATTGTTGCCCGCCATACATCCCATCAACCAGGAGCGATGGTGTTGGGTGCCATTTCTTTTCGTAGCAGGACCCTTTTGATGGTCATCAGCGTCCTTACATCACAGCGCTACGTCGACAATATTCTACACCCCGTTTTGCTGCCCTTCATTGTAAGCCATCCTGGGCTTACATTTTAGCAAGATAGTACCCCAGCACATGGCGAGAGTTTCTAACAGCTTGTATTTGTGCTTGCCGAACCGTCCCTTGTCTAGGAAGGTCGCCGTATCTCTCCGCAGTTGATAACGTTTGGAGCATTTGTTGTTGTTAAGTCTTCGAAGGAAGCATTCGAAATACGAATTCACGATAACCAGATACTAACGGCTCCAGTACGCCAGTATCGATACATTTGAATGTCTATTCATGAAGTGCATATGGGACCTGCAGATGTCGTGTTAAACTGCCGAAACTGTTGTCAAATAAAAGTGCGTCTGCAAGTCGTCTGTGTTTGTTTACCAATTCCTCCGAAACATCCATGTAGCGTTCTTTTGAGGCTGCCTCAATTAATTTCTCACATTTCTTAATCTCTATTAATACACGAGTCTGGAAATTCAAATACGCCCTCAATTTCTAGCATTTTCGCACTAGCTGCATTGAAGTTTTATGCTGCATATGCGTGCATTTTCAGCACGCCTGGTGCAACATCTGACTTTTTGACTGATGTTCTTGCACAACATGCAAAATAATGGCCGGCCGCTGTAGCCGAGCGGTTCTAGGCGCACGTTCGAATCCTGCCTCGGGCTTGGATTTGTGTGACGTCCTTAGGTTAGTCAGGTTTAAATAGTTCTAAGTCTAGGGAACTGATAACCACAAATGTTTAGTACTCACAGCCATTTGAAGCATTTTTTTAAAATAATGCTCTTACAACAAAACAGTAACTCAGAGGGACTAAAATTTTAAAGCTATGTCTATGCAAATGTCTGTAAATAACTAATTACCTATTAAAACGTTCATCCCGACAGCAAATGTCTCCTGTTTAACTCTTACATCTACAGCTATAACTACATCTACATGGACACTCTGCTCACACATGTTCACATGTGTGTTAAATCTTATGGGACTTAACTGCTAAGGTCATCAGTCCCTAAGCTTACACACTACTTAACCTAAATCATCCTAAGGACAAACACACACACCCATGTCCGAGGGAGGACTCGAACCTCCGCCGGGACCAGCCGCACAGTCCATGACTGCAGCGCCTAAGATGGTTCAGATGGCTCTGAGCACTATGGGACTCAACTGCTGAGGTCATTAGTCCCCTAGAACTTAGAACTAGTTAAACCTAACTAACCTAAGGACATCACAAACATCCATGCCCGAGGCAGGATTCGAACCTGCGACCGTAGCGGTCTTGCGGTTCCAGACTGCAGCGCCTTTAACCGCACGGCCACTTCGGCCGGCAGCGCCTAAGACCGCTCGGCTAATCCCACGCGGCGGATACTCTGCAAATCACATTTAAGGGCCTGGCAGAGGGTTCATCGAACCACCTTCACAACTCTCTAGTATTCCAATCTCGTATAGGGCGCGGAGAGAATGAGCTCTGATTTCCCTTATTTTATCTTGGTGATCCTTCCTCCCTATGTGAGTCGGTGACAACAAAACATTTTCACATTCGGAGGAGAAAGTTGGTGATTGGAATTTCGTGAGCACATTCCGTCGCAACGAAAAATGCCTTTCTGTTAATGAAGTCCATCCTATATCTTGTATCATTTCTGTGACACTTCTCCCATATTTCCCGATAATACGAAACATGCTACCTTCCTTTGAACTTTTTCGATGTACTTCGTCAGTCCTATCTGGTAAGAATCCCACACCGTGCAGCAGTATTCTAAAAGAGGACGGTCAAGGGTAGTGTAGGCAGTCTCCTTAGTAGGTCTGTTACATTTTCTAGATGTCCTGCCAATAAAACGCAGTCTTTGGTTAGCCTTCCCCACAACATTTTCTATGTGTTCCTTCCAATTTAAGTTGTTCTGAACGAAGCTTGGCTTATGGTGGGATTGTATCCCTGCAAACACAAGTATTATTCACCTTGAGCCAAAAGAAGAACAGGTCTTATTCTTTCTCGGTAATGTATGCACCAACTGTATTTTAGTCACTTCGTGAGCATTAAGATGTTAGCAAATACTGGGAAGCAAACACGACCGACTTGGGAGACGCCGTGAATGGGAAAAGGGGAAGAGAAAGCACGTGTGTATGCGACTGGAGTCGAATGCTGAATTCTCTGCTCTCGGGGTCAAACGCATTACCATCTCCGTACCTCTCGCTCCTTGTACGGAAGGTAATAAATAACGAGATAAAACGGCGCATACGTTAGGAAGAATACCGAACAGTATCCAACATGCACAGAAACTTTGAGGTTGGGTTTCTATGGCACCTTCGCGTGGAGTATATTTACTATGGATCAGATGCACGCTGTAACTCTCTTACCCTGATTGCACATGCTGCAGTCGCCTCATGGAACAATAGACTAATGGATGGAAGGTCCTGAAAATACTACTATGACAAAAACGTAATTCGATATCAATCCTAACACGCTATCGTACACAAGCTAAAATCGAAACGCATCGACCAAATTTCGGAGGTGATTCAGGATTATTTTCTGAGTATTTTGGCGTAAGGTATATGTGGTGTACTATGGTAGTTAGAAATTAATAATGTTTCATTCGGTTTGTTACCCAACTTACCTTTCTTTCTGTTAAAATACCTTCAAAACAGAGAAAAAGGATGTAATACGCGTCACCAAAACGCACGACACAAAACACAGAGTAATGCAACAACCCTCAGATTAAACACGTACACTTTTATCACAGTATGTTCAATTAGTGTTCAGTACAGTATGTAACAAATGTAAAGCCGTTCTCCCCCAGGTATTTTTCTATTGAAATGCATTCGCAGTTACGAATACGAAAAATCATCACAGTGAAAATTTGTGCCGGACTGGGACCCGAACCGATTCCCGCTTTACACAAGCGGTTGGTTTAACCATTTTGGCTATCCGCGCACTAGTCAGTGCCATACTTATACTTTCAGAAGGTGTTCTCTCGTACACACGTTACGTAATTCCCTTACAGGGGAGGACATCTTAATTGAAAGTCGCTATCTGCTATCGGCAGCCGGCCGCTGTGGTAGAGCGGTTCTAGGCGCTTCAGTTCAGAACCGCGCTACTACTACGGTCGCATGTTCGAATCCTGCTTCGGGCATGGATGTGTATGATGTGCTTAGGTTAGTTAGGTTTAAGTAGTTCTAAGTCTAGGGGACTGACGACCTGAGATGTTAACTGCCATAGTGCTTAGAGCCATTTGAACCATTTTTCTGTTATTGGGGGTTAAACACGATGTTGCACTGCCTTTGTGTTTCAGAAGAATGATGCAATGTTCCTTCGGACATTTGTTAAAATTCATGGTAAAACCTTTATCTGTCATTTATTTTGCACAATTCGCTACTAGATTCAGTCAATGAGTGTATTAAAATGGTTGAAATGGCTCTGAGCACTATGGGACTTAACAGCTGAGGTCATCAGTCCCCTAAAACTTGGAACTACTTAAACCTAACTAACCTAAGGACATCACACACATCCCTGCCCGAGGCAGGATTCGAACCTGCGACCGTAGCGGTCGCGCAGTTCCAGACTGTAGCGTCTAGAACCGCTCGGCCACTCCAGCCGGCTAATGAGTGTATTACTAGCTGTCATGTGGACTTGTGTATTGACAAAAATTGTCGTACACATTTATTACTGTGAGAAACGTTTTACGTACTCTGGTGGGCTTAAAAGAGCAAATTACTTCTGTGCAAATTATGGCAAAACTTTCCTGCCGTTTATGCCTGCTAAGCTTAATAATGGTAAATGACCGAGAGTAGTGGAGAATTGTGCAAAATAAATAACAGCTGAAGGTTTAACCACGAATTTTAACAATTATTTGGCTGATGAATATCCCCCTCCTGCAAACATACTTAAATTGCTTCGGGCGCGCACGCATGCACAGTAATAGTCGCCTCAATGCCTGTTCCTTTGGACATGCATGAATGTCCGACGGAAAGCTGCATCATTCTTAACAATACAGGCACTGTAGTATCGTATTGTTCCACTCACTGTCGTACATGACAAAGAGTCCCAGGATTTTGGCATAAGGTACTACTTCCGAGGCTGTGACGATCCTTGTAGACAGGTCAGTGTGAGTATCGACCAGCATCTCGAAAACTTCACATGCCCCGTGAAGAAGAGGACCGTCGGTGCCATTTCTGGTGACACAGCTCGCCATGGAACAATCGACCAATCCTCTGTGCACATCACTCTGGTTCCTGACGTTGAGCACAAAGCGTGCTTGCACTCCATCATTTCTTTCTAGGATCTGTAAGAGCGCTTGTTCGAGGAACGTTTTGTACTTGATTCCGTTCAGTATACATGAGACAGTCACATAGTCCTTGACAGTACCGTCCCATACATTGTCGTATTGATAGGACGGACATGCCAGTGTATGTGAGATTTCGTCATTTCAAATATTGCTCTTCCTACTGTTGGAAATGTACTCTCTTGTATACATGGCCTCGTCTGTGAAGAAGATGAAAGCACGACAATCGTGGGTTTGTACGCAATGCTATAGGAACGATTTTTAAGAATTCACTTGACGTGGAAATTCCTCTGCTGCAATGACTGCACCTTTTGCGAATGATGTGATTTCAGTTTCTGTTCTTTTAAGTTTCGCAGAAAAATTATTTGCATTGTGTTCAGAGCTCGCGCAAAGCGCCAGTTAATGGTGGCACAACTGACGGCAATCATGTGTAACACTTCCTATTGCAGATAGGATGTTCTGGCATACTTCGCACGGCCACCATACTTCATTCTAGGGCGGAAAAATCGTCTACAGCTCGTGGTCGTGCGGTAGCGTTGTCGCTTCCCGCGCCCGGGTTCTCGGGTTCGATTCCCGGCAGGGTCAGGGATTTTCTCTGCCTTGTGATGACTGGGTGTTGTGTGATGTCCTTAGGTTAGTTAGATTTAAGTAGTTTTAAGTTCTAGGAGACTGATGACCATAGATGTTAAGTCCCATAGTGCTCAGAGCCATTTGAATCATTTTGAACGGAAAATCAATACCTGAACTAGTATTTAAGTCTATGCTAAATGTTGCATGTCCACCCTGAAGTGCACGCTACAGACACACGCTGCACAATGACGCTTTTGGCTGGAACATCACATGATATGAAAATCATTGCTGTCGTACGTCTCCCCACCACCAACCTTTTTATCTGCATTTCTCTTTCTAGCGGAGTAACGTTGTTCCTTCCAGTAAAAACTTATTCTTGTTTTAATCTGCCAGGAAGTTGCATATCAGCGCACAGTCCGCTGCAGAGTGAAAATCTCATTCTGAAAACATCCCCAAGGCTGTGGCTAAGCTATGTCTCCGCAATATCCTTTCTTTCAGGAATGCTAGTTCTGCAAGGTTCGCAGGAGAGCTTCTGTAAAGTTTGGAAGGTAAGAGACGAGGTACTGGCAGAAGTAAAGCTGTGAGGACGGGGCGTGAGTCGTGCTTGGGGTAACTCAGATGGTAGAGCACTTGCCCGCGAAAGGCAAAGTGGCTCTGAGCACTATGGGACTCAACATCTTAGGTCATAAGTCCCCTAGAACTTAGAACTACTTAAACCTAACTAACCTAAGGACATCACACACACCCATGCCCGAGGCAGGATTCGAACCTGCGACCGTAGCAGTCCCGCGGTTCCGGACTGCAGCGCCAGAACCGCTAGACCACCGCGGCCGGCGAAAGGCAAAGTCCCGAGTTCGAGTCTCGATCCGGCACACAGTTTTAATGTGCCAGGAAGTTTCATATCAGCGCACACTCCGCTGCAGAGTGAAAATCTCATTCAAGATTTAAGTGAGTTTGAACGTGGCGTTATAGTCGGCGCACGAGCGATGGGTCACAGCATCTCCGAGGTACGATGAAGAGGGGATTTTTGCTTACGACCATTTCACGAGTATACCGTGCATATCAGGAATCCGGTAATACATCAAATCTCTGACATCACTGTGGCCGGTGAAAGATCTTGCAAGAACGGGGCCAACGACGGCTGAAGAGAATCGTTCAACGTGACGGAAGTGCAGCACTTCCGCGAATTGTTACAGATTTCAATGCTGGGCCATCAACATGTGTCAGCGTGCGAACCATTCAACGAAACACCATCGATATGGGCTTTCGGAGGCGAAGACCCTCTCGTGTACCCTTGATGACTGCGCGCCACAAAGCTTTACGCCTCGCCTGGATCCGTCAACACCGGCATTAGACTGTTGATGACTGAAACATGTTGCCTGGTCGGAGGAGCGTCGCTTCAAATTGTATCGAGCGGATGGACGTGTACGGCTGTGGAGACAACCACATTAATCCATGGATCCTGCTTGTCAGCAGGGGAGTGTTCAAGATGTTGGAGGCTCTGTAATGGTGTGAGGCGTGTGCCATTGGAGTGATATAGGACCCCTGATATGTGACAGGTGAGATATACGTAAGAATTCTGTCTGATCACCTGCATCCATTCATGTCCAGTGTGCATTCCGACGGATTGGGGCAATTGCAGGAGGGCAATGCGACACTCCACATGTCCAGTATTGCTACAGAGCGGCTCCAGGAACCCTCATCTGAGTTTAAACACGTTCGCTGGCCACCAGACTCCCAGACATGAACATTATGAGCATATTTGAGATGCCTCGCAACGCGCTGTTCAGAAGAGATCCCCACCCCCTTACTCTAACGGATTTATGGACAGCCCTACAGGATTCATGGTGTCAATTTCCTCCAGCACTACTTCAGACATTATTCGAGTCCATACCACGTCGTGTTACGGCACTTCTGCCTGCTCGCGGGTGCCCTACACGATATTAGGCAGGTGTACTAGTTTCTTTGGCTCTTCAGTGTAGACTGAGAAATCTCATCCTTCTCTTCTGTCATTCCTATTCGTTTTCAAAGGCTTGTGAAGATAGATCACTAGCTGCCTCTTTTTGTGCACACAGCCACTGAACCTTTAAAGGTTCTCCATATCACGAACAAATATCGCATGATAAACAGCACTGACATTACGATTTTCGTCGAGCTGAAGACAGTTGTGCTGGCCGCAAAATATCACACCGCAGTGCTAAATGAAATGTCGTGCTATCGAGTGCTTCTGAGAAAGACCGAGGAAAGCCGAGACAGGCCGACCCTTGGCATGCGGATGGCTCGAATACTCGGCCAGCGTGAAGTATGGTACGCCGTGGCCGGCCCTGGTCTAAAGAAACATGCCAGCACGCTGAATCGTAGAACGGTAGGATTCCCGCTAAGATCTCACGCAGTGTAGTGGAGAGCTGACAACTCTTCCAGACCATGTGTTCGGACTTGACCTCTGTGACACGTGGATGACAGCTCGTGTGGTCTTGGCTGCCACCTGCCGCCCGCCCCCTGCCCGCTGGGCTGCACGCGCCTGCACAGCACTGTACGGCCATTGTTCTGGCAGCGCCTGGCCGGGCCCTGAATCTTAATGCCGGGCCGCTCCTCCCGAGGTGACACGAGGACGCTTCACCTGCCGCCGCTGTCATCCCACTAGCACCGCAAAATAAGCCCAACTCTGCTTCTTACTGGCAGACCGTGAACGGGAATTTGTTAGCAGGGTCGTCCAGAGGGATACAACTATGGCCTTGTGAGACTTGCCGGTACGTGTCTCGTTATTTCTTTCAGGGGCGTTCATTAAAAGGTGCAACACATTTTTTCTGAAAGCAGGTTGCTCCCATTCAGGATTTCAATAAACCAGGGTCACAAAACCCTATTTCTCAACATAATCTCCATTCGGTGTGACAGCCTTATGCCACCTTGGTGGGAGAGCCTTATGCCCGTATGATACCACTCTACCGGTCTACGCCGGACCCAACGTCTTACCGCATCAGTAACTTCGCCAGCTGAGAGTGTGGCTATGAACTTCATCCCCGGAAGCAAAGTGGTTTGGCACCACACCACCCATGCCGTTTTGTTTACGGTTTGAAGTGATGAAGCCATGTCTCATCGCCTGTGACGATGATGTTCGATAAAAAAAAAAAAAAACATTGCCACGATCAGCCTCGTAACGCGCAATCAATTCCGCACAGATGGTCCTTCGTTGCTCTTTGTAGTCTTCTGTTAGGTGGAGAGGAACCCAATGGGCACACACCAGGAAGTATCCCAGCTGGTGGACGAGTGTGTCGGCACTACCAACAGAGGCGTCCAGTTGAACAGCGAGGTGTTTGATAGTGATCCGTCGATCACAGCGAATGATAGTGCCCGCGAGTTCCAACACTGAAGCTGTAACGCTGGAGATCGGATAGGTTTGTGCGATCTTGTTGCGAATATGACAGGTGCCTCGCCCAATGACTCACCGTGCTTTTGTTTACTGTCAGGTCTCTGTAGCTGCAGTGAATATCTGCGATGCTCTGGTTTTCCGCCAAAAGAAACTCAGTGACAGATCTCTGCTTGGATCGCTCCATTACAGGCGGTATTTTGTAGGCTGTGTATAGGGCCACCACCTATGGGAACTTCATGAAACGATAGGTCTCATAGCGGAAATGTTCCTTAATGTCCCACAACAAATTCCGCATATTTTTGAACGAAACTGCCCGCGAAAAGAAAATCTTGTATTACTTATTGACCACCCATCTTACGTTCAACAGCCATTATTCGTAGCTCTTGGTAAAACAATTTTGTTACGATAAGCTGTTTACTTTATTGGAACAAGTTGCTCGTTTTATTCATAATATTAATGCGCGAGCATCGAAAATTAAAGTATCGATTTTTAATATTACCTATACAAGGAGGCCATGAAGCTTTTATAATTTGAAAGGTACTTTCCGTAGATATGCACAAAAAAGGCATGTGTGCACATAACCATTAGGAGAGACGAAAGGAACACATATAGATACATGGGAAAAGTTTTCCTCTGTCTCCAGAAATGCTACCATCTACCCCACCAGGTGCAACGGTAGAAATAAGACACGAAAGTAACAATGTTTCGTGAAATCACATTCCAGGGAAGTTCGTGTCGAAATGTTACAAGATGGTTCATTTGTACGAGTAGTAACACACGATACCGGTCAGCTGCCGAGTGGTTATAATTCAAGTGCAGCTACTTACAGAGGTCCAGTGTGGGCTCTAATTAATACTAACGGTCCTAGTTTACACAGTGTTTTTTTATTTGCTCAGAAACGACATGTTTCACCCGGGCAGGGCATCATCAGGCTGCCTGGAAATCAATGAAAAATGGACATAATAAATAACCGGGTTTGGTCCTATTCGGAGCTGCTTCTAAACCGGGTTTTTGCAGGACAGAGCTGATCAGTTTATGGTTGTGAAAAGCGGCCAAGATCAGTTACTGTTAGTTGCACAAAACACACAAACTTTATTTTCCTAAAACACTTAATCACACATGCCCTTAAAAAGATTCAAAAACAATACGGCTGAAGACCCGAACACAATTTATTAAAATTGCCTTAAGGAATACACACGGCTGAAAGCCTTAGCTACAAAAATGTTTACATAAATACTCGGCTGAACGCCACACACTAGACTTAGAAGAACTGAGCCTTAAGGCCTGAATAACAAAGATTTCAAATGGAGGCAAATCTCCTTTTTAAAATAGTCTTAAACCAATCAATCCTGAAACCTTAATGTAAGTCGGCTGAAGGCCTTATTTTAAAATTGAAACAAACTAAAGTAATAGGCGGCTGAAGGCCTCGCATAGTAATTGACACAAAAGAAAATCACAATCTATAAACAACAGAACAGTGGTGCTCAGAAGTGTTACAAGGGTCGGCCTGAGAAGGTAACTGTAACATAAGATTGGGTGAGACAGGCAGCCAAGAGTAAGGTTAAATAAGCGGATGGCAACCCGACCCAGGGACGGCTGAAGGACCGACCAACCACCTAATCAATTCCCTTCTGCCCGACCAACAGCACGACCAACAACACCAAAGGCTGCCGAACTACACGCCGTGCCGGACTCTGTCCCAACCGACCGACTGACAACTCCAGTGCGCAGGCAGCATTAACATAAATGCTCAGTCGAAATCACACAAGCTTGACACAGTTGCACGAAAACGCTTCTACAAGAACTCGAACAATCGTAAAAGCAATCACTGTGGAACAACTAGGACGAATGACAAGCCGACACACACAGAGATACCGAAGCGGTCGGATACCAAATATACGTCGTCCGATGAGCCGAGCTACCGAACGACCAACCAAGGTCTTCCCCACTCAAGTCATGTGTGTCAGCAACAGTCGGACGAGTCTTAGCTGTCCGGACCCCACTGCAGCTCCATCCCGACTCAACTCCATGTCCGCTCGGAACTCGGAGACACAGCAAATGGAAATGAGCGTTTGGCGTCATTGGCCGGGATGTCCCTTACGGGGAAGGTCCGGCCGCCTTGGTGCAGGTCTTACTACATTCGACGCCACAGTGGGAGACCTGCATGCCGGATGGATATGAAATGATGATGAAGACAACACAACACCCAGTCCCTGAGCGGAGAAAATCCCCGACCCAGTTGGGAATCAAACCGGGCCCCTTAGGACGGCAGTCCGTCACGCAGACCATTCAACTAACGGGGCGGACGGAGGCACGGCGACCCAGGCACAATGGCTCGGACCCAGCCATGCAGAGGGAACACCGGCCCACTGGCCACCCAACATCTCTGCACAAGGAAGGAACCGACCCACGTCCGGCAAGATGACCAACTGACGAGGTCCAGAAACTGTCAAAAGACCAAATACACGTCACCCGATGAGACGACCAACCGAACGACTAATCAACGGTCTTTCCCGCTCCAGTCTCCTTCCGTCGGATAGTGCGTGTGTGTCGCAAGCGGTCGACGAGTACTGGCTGTCCGCACCTCACTGGCGCTCCATCCCGACTGAACTTTCGACACACGACGAGCCGGAAATACTAGCGGTCGCTTCAAAGATAAAACGACAGTGCTCTTATCGTCTTATCGATACGCGCTGCTGCTGCCACTCACGGGCAAGCAAACCAGCAACCTAATGACGCCAGTAAATCGAATTAAAAGAAAATCGAGGCGACAGAACCGAGCAAAAAGATGACGAGCAATAAACGGCAAGACGACGAGCCGCGCGCGGCTCACTGCTACACTATAAAAGTGAAATCCGAAAGCTTAAATATGTATGACGTAAAGGAAAGGAAAGCACATGAAAATGTTAACCCAAGTGGAACGGGTTGTTTTTGAGCCAATAAAGAGCAATGTGCAACTTAGGAGTGTCTTTTAATATTAATCACAATATAAGGTTGCTGTACCACCGCGCCACAACTGATTGGAATAAATTTTATGGGCTCTATCAGCGAAACGTAGTATATGTGCTAAGGCGTTAATGTGGAACCGATTTACGCTGGAAAAAATTAGTTCCAATTTTGGCCATTAGGAGCAAGTCTGGAGTTGTGAATGTATAAAAATGTTTTCATATGTAATGGATTAGGAACAGGACGTGAGAAGAAAAGGTCCAAATAAGTGAGAAAGGCATAATGTTGATTTTATTATTAACCAGAGCTTACACAATTTATTCGTCGACGAGGTGCTGCATCCGTAAAACGACGTGGTCAACACTTGCCCGCAGCGCTTCCAGTGGCATCTGAGTGACGCGTTCCTGTATACTCGCCTTCAGATCAGGTAGAGACCGAAAGTGTCCCTGGTAAACGCGATGTTTTAGATAATCCTAGATCCAGAAGTCACAGGGATACAGATCAGGTAGACTTACAGGCCATGCGTTTGGAAAACCTCTGGAGATAACACTTTCGTGGAAGGCTGCACTAAGCAAGCCTTTCACTATGCAAGCGACATGAGGTGTTGCCCCATCTTGCATGAAAACAGTGGTTTCCAGACGGTTGCGCTCTTCCACAGTAGGAATCACATACTGTACAATGATAAAAATTAGGCGTCACGGTACATCTGACAGGCCTCTGGGTATATTCTCTTCAAAGAAGAACGGACCGAGAGTTAAGAGTGCTTATTAAACCAACCATTCAGTCACATACGGGGAGTGCAATGGCTCTTCGTGGGCAACATGCGGTTAAATGATACCTCAAATTCGACAGTTTTGTCTCTTTACTGGACCCTGAGTAAACCGGAGAAAGACGAAGGTAATGAGAAGTAGTAGAAATGAGAACAACGAGAAACTTAACATCAGGATTGATGGTCACGAAGTCAATGAAGTTAAGGAATTCTGCTACCTAGGCAGTAAAATGACCAATGACGGACGGAGCAAGGAGGACACCAACAGCAGACTCGCTATGGCAAAAAAGGCATTTCTGGCCAAGAGAAGTCTACTAATATCAAATATCGGCCTTAATTTGCGGAAGAAATTTCTGAGGATGTACCTCTGGAGTACAGCATTGTATGGTAGTGAAACATGGACTGTGGGAAAACCGGAACAGAAGAGAATCGAAGCATTTGAGATGTAGTGCTATAGACGAATGTTGAAAATTAGGTGGACTGATAAGGTAAGGAATGAGGAGGTTCTAAGCAGAATCGGAGAGGAAAGGAATATGTGGAAAACACTGATAAGAGAAGGGACAGGATGATAGGACATCTGCTAAGACATGAGGGAATGACTTCCATGGTACTAGAGGGAGCCGTAGAGGGCAAAAACTGTAGAGGAAGACAGAGACTGGAATACGTCAAGCAAATAATTGAGGACGTAGGTTGCAAGTTCTACTCTGCGATGAAGAGGTCAGCACAGGAAAGGAATTCGTGGCGGGCCGCATCAAACCAGTCAGTAGACTGATGACTAAAAAAAAAAAAAAAAAAAAAAAAAACTGGACCCTGTAGCATAACACGTAGAATATTTCCCAGCCACATGTCACCGACTACGTAGCTGCGGATCATGAGGTTACAGCTGCTGGACCGGTACCAGTGTAAAACAGACCGCAAAACTTTCTCTAGTGTTTACCATGGGATGGACAATCCTCGTTATACTGCACGAACACTAGCACTATCTGGGGCACGTGCTGCTTGTTCTATTACAGTAACAACAACTTCTTCAGTAACTTCCACATGGATAGGACGCCTTTCTCGTCCAAGTGCCACACCAGACTCACCCGAGTTTTCGAATTTCATTAGCGTCTTCATTTAAACATATAATGACATCGGGACTCTTCTCAGACCTTTCATTCGGCGACACACTCAGTGAAGCAATGTGATGGCTGCTGTTTATATTTACAGTTTCACTAAAAGCGCGCGGTCTCTTTTCTCGATAACGATACTGTTCACTCCCGTTGTTGCTTGTCAAATGACAGTGTGCATGTCATACCGTCATATGAATAGCGCCAGATTTGCACCTGGTGACGGAAAGAGTGGGGAACGTTATTGTAGCTGGTTTCGTATGGTGGAAGGAGAGCGGATCTGCTTTAGATTACTGTCCGATAGAGGGTCTATCATGATTGGCAGTCGTCGGCGAATGGGGTGGTGGACCCCTGTTTTCCACGCCGCGAGCAGCGGGAGCCACTCGCCCGTAACGCTCGCGTCTGTTTCTGCGGCCTGCTGGGCTGTGACGGCAGGCAGCCAGGATGGCGCAAGCCTCTCTATTCAAATTGGTGGACTGTTTTAATATTTCAGTAGCCTCTCTGACCTTAGATTTCACCATCCATTGCTGCTTACATTTCACCATCCTTTGCTGCTTGGCTCCTACGCAGGTTTCTATGAATTTTATTTTCTTGTGGAAGTCTTTCAGTGTCGGGCCACTGCAAATTTGTTGTGCTGCCGAATGCGTGTTGCTACTGGCCTACCAGCTTCGCCGATGTAGACTTCTCCAGACTCGTAGACTATATTGTACACGCCTCAGTGAGCAGAGCATCTGTCTTGTTCTTGGTGGAGCCTTGAACATCCTGGATCTTGCCGCTGATGTAGAAGACAGGTTGGATATCAAATCGGCGAAGGTGTTTAGCAATTTGGTCAGTGACATTCTTCTCATAAGAATGCTTCCTGGATTCAGATAGGCGCGCCAGCCCGGATCGAATCCGCCCGGCGGATTAATGACGACGGCCAGTGTGCCGGCCAGCCTGGATGTGGTTTTTAGGCGGTTTTCCACATCCTACTAGGTGAATACAGGGCTGGCCCCCACGTCCCACCTCAGTTCCACGACTCGCAGACATATGAAACACATTCACACTATTTCACGATTTACACTAGACGCAGACAGCTGGGGTACACTAATTCCATCCTGGGGTGTATGGGGTGGCGGCAGGAAGGGCAACCCGCCACCTCTTTAAAATTAACAATGCCAATTATGTAGTTGACTCTGCGCCCAATGTGGGATACAGGCTGAAGCAAAAGCAAAAAAAGTTATTCTTCTCATAAGATAAGTGCGCTATTGGCTGCTGTTTGGCACTATCTTGTTTGTTATACCTTCTTTCATTCATTATCCATAGCTTAAAGATCGTTTTGGGATTGTAATTGTTGACACGAGGATTGTTCGCAGCTTTCTAAGCTCACATTTTATACTGTGAGCATCACTTAGACGCTGTGTGCGAATAATCAGGTGACGGTTGACTGAAATATCCTACCCTGGGTGGTGGAGGACTCAACATGTAAGTACCTGTCCGCGTGTGCAGTTTTCCGATGTACTTTGTGCTCTAGTGTGCAATGGCATATATACTTCCGCACCTAGGAATGGAATTGCACCTCTCTTTTCTGCTTCGAACGTGAACTGTATCTGCTCGCGCATCTCGTTCAAATAATCGTGACTGGTGAAACTGAGGACCAGAGAAGTCGTCGAACTAGTTGGATGGTTACTCATACTGTACGATACTAAAAATGGTCTACATAGCGATAACATTTTCACCAAATGCGCAGGTGGTTGTGTGTGTAGTTTATTTTACCAACTACAGGCAAAACTTAACACATACCGAGGTAGCTGCAAATCAAAGGCAACAGAGTAATCCACACTAGAAATAACGTAAAGCATTTACTTTTGTTCTTGTTTCATTACTTATTTTCATTTCTTATTGTTTCTAATTAATTATTATGTTGTGTATAATTGTTTTTAAAAGTATTTTGTATAAATTGCTGCCTTAATCAATACATTATTAAATCTCACAAGTAAAGAAATAGTATTATGTAGAGAATTCTCAGTTTTGTGAATGTACTGTACGACCTGCTTTGGACAAATATTAGGGGAGGTTTTTAGAATGATATAAATAAATAAATGTTTTGTAAATTCCTAGCAGATTAAGACATTGTGCTGGACTGGTACTCGAACCCACACCTTGCCTTTCATGGGCAATGCTCTTATCTACTTGTTTTATTTTTGTTCTTTCATTTTTGATCTTATTTATTTATTTACTTCTTTTTGTTGGAACTTGTCACATTCCCTTATAGCGCATCCATTAGCCCTGCATTGTAATTGAGCAGCAGGTGTACCTGACTAGGAGCCAGAGAAATGTGTTCTGTTTCATTCATGGATAAAAGTACTGGTCCGAAATACACAAATCAAAAAAAGTTTTGCATCACCTCGGTTCCGAGAGTTCCGGAACCTGTACAGAAAACTGGAATAGCGATCAACATAAAAATCATTTCCGCCCTTTTTATTACTCATGAAAAGCACACATTGCATGTTGTACCACCATACAGCGAGACCTTCGGAGGTGGTGGTCCAGATAGCTGTACACACCGGTACCTCTAATACCCAGTAGCACGCCCTCCTGCATTGATGCAGGCCTGTATTCGTCATGGCATACTATCCACAAGTTCATCAAGGCACTGTTGGCCCAGGTTGTTCCACTCCTCAATGGCGACTCGGAATAGATCACTCAGAGTGGTTGATGGGTCACGTCGTTCATAAACAGCTCTTTTCAATTTATCCCAGACATGTTCGTTAGGCTTCATGTCTGGAGAACATGCTGGCCACTCTAGTCGAGCGATGTCGTTATCCTGAAGGAAGTCATTCACAAGATTTGCACTCTGGAAGCGCGAATTGCCGTCCATGAAGACGAATGCCTCGCCAACATGCTGTCGATAAGGTTGCACTATCGGTCGGAGGATGGCATTCACGTGTCGTACATCCGTTACGGCGCCTTCCATGACCACCAGCGGCGTACGTCAGCCCCACG
The DNA here is from genome assembly GCF_023864275.1 of Schistocerca cancellata. Lineage (NCBI taxonomy): Eukaryota > Metazoa > Arthropoda > Insecta > Orthoptera > Acrididae > Schistocerca > Schistocerca cancellata. The sequence continues at coordinate 331,628,817 of NC_064631.1, forward strand.
TAATGCCACCCCAAAACAGGAGGGAACCTCCACCTTGCCGCACTCGCTGGACAGTGTGTGTAAGGCGTTCAGCTTGACCGGGTTGCCTTCAAACACGTTTTCGACGAATGTCTTGTTGAAAGCATATGCATTACTGATCGGTGAAGAGAACGTGGTGTCAATCCTGAGCGGTCCATTCGGCATGTTGTTGGGCCCATCTGTAACGCGCTGCATGGTGCCGTGGTTACAAAAATGGACCTCGCGATGGTCGTCGGGAGTGAAGTTGCGCATCATGCAGCCTGTTGCGCGCAGTTTGAGTCGTAACACGACGTCCTGTGGCTGCACGAAAAGCATTATTCAACATGGTGGCGTGTCTGTCAGGGTTCCTCCGAGCTATAATCCGTATTTCTTAAAAGACGTCATAGTCGTCGTTGACTGTATGAAATATTTATTATTACTTTTTTTTACTATATGAAATATTTATTATTACGATTGCAATTTCGGCCTTAGGGCAGGTAATAATAAATATTTCATGCAGTCAACGGCGACTATGATGTCTTTTAAGAAATATTGTATGCCTGTGAATCTCAGCCATGAAAAGTTAAACTATAATCCGTAGTATCGGTCAGTCACTGCAGTAGTAGCCGTTAGGCAGCCTGAGTGAGGCGTGTCATTGACAGTTCCTCTTTCTGTATATCTCCTACATGTCCGAACAACATCGCTCTGGTTCACACCGAGACGCCTGGACACTTCACTTGTTGAGAGCCCTTCCTGGCACAAAGTAACAATGCGGACGCGATCGAACCGCGGTATTGACGGTCTAGGCATGGTTGAACTACAAACAACACGAGCCGTGTACCTCCTTCCTGGTGGAATGACTTTAACTGATCGACTGCCGGACCCCCTCCGTCTAATAGGCGCTGCTCATGCATGGTTGTTTACATCTTTTGGCGGGTTTAGTGACATCTCTGAACAGTCAATGGGCCTGTGTCTGTGATACAATATCCACAGTCAACGTCTATCTTCAGGAATTCTGGGAACAGGGGTGATGCAGAACCTTTTTTAATGTGTGTAGAATGCTTCTGAGTTGTACATGGATGGCGAAATACACGTTATGATTGTCAAGTCGACTGTCAGATTTCAGGCTTATCTAAAGTGTGTTAGGCGGTGACATATCGTATACTCCAGGTTGCAACGAGTATAAATTGATGAGTGACCAAACTCTGTTTAATGTTGTTTGCTATTCGTGGGAATCTTTTGGTGGATGATCCTACAGAGATCGTGCTTTTGGGTCAGTGGATTATGGATACATGCCCATATCGTTTTCCAGTCCTTGCTGGTATTCTCAATTCCAACTTTTTTCGTATGTTGTTGGCATATTGCATTTTATATCTTCCTAGTTGTTGGATTTCTTGCATTTCATTGTTCTGTATGTTCGTACGCCTCTAAAATGGGGCTGATGTGGGCTACACCAATTGGCGGTTCTCTACTTCGTAGCTCTATCTCTTTGATGATATAGTTTGTAAGGCTGCTTTGTAGGTGTTGACGTTGATAAATCATGTTTCGCAGGAAGATGGCAACACATTTTGCCCTAGTGTTTATAAGCTGTAATCTTCCTCTTTCACTTGACATTTGCATTATATTGTACGGAATTTTAAGCGATTCGCCGTTTTGCACAAGGTACCTAACAGCCACTTCCATTCTACGTGCTATTCCCTCTGGAATTGGAAATGTGAGTGCTAGATGCCATATTTTGGGCAACGCCACGTTAGTTCTGCATTGAATTTTTTACATGGTGTGAATTTCTCTGTGGAAGTTCAAAAATGGTTCTGAGCACTATGGGACTCAACATCTGAGGTCATCAGTCCCTTAGAACTTAGAACTACTTAAACCTAACTAACCTAAGGACATCACACACGTCCATGCCCGTGGCAGGATTCGAATCTGCGACCGTAGCAGTCGCACGGTTCCAGACTGAAGCGCCTAGTACCGCTCGGTCATCGCGGCCGGCTCTGTGGAAGTGTCGTCGCAGTGGCCCTCATATGGCCCCAAGTCCTAGGGTCAAGTTGACTGCTCTAGCTCGCTGTGTGTGTTTTATAAAATGCAGACCTAGTATTTATCCTGAGCTACCCAGGCATGACACGTGAACCTTCCTCACATAATTAACTTCAATACTTCTCAGTTATCCGTAAGACATTTAGATTGTTCAATACATGTATAGCTATGTACCTGACATATTTGTGTACTAGTCGAAATCTCTGTAGAAGTTAGCTGTTATACTAGTATTGCATACTTTTGAGAGCAGAGGACTATTGATAACAGCAACAGGTATTAATGAATATCTTATCCTGAAGCTTTTGTCAGAGCATCAACGTTTCTAAAAATGTCTCTGAAGGTTGACCTAGAACTAATACGATTTACACACTGTCTCATCAAAAGTATGTGGACACGTCTATGTAATGAACAACTGACCATTAGATATCACGAGAGGAGGACCTGCCTATATAAAAGGAGGCGAGGAGTACTGTTTTGTCAGTAGAGAAGCAGTAATAGCACTACGGCTCGGTCAGGACAGCTCAGCGACTTCAAATGTGGGCTAGTCATTGGATGTCACCTGAGTAACAAATCCACCAGCTTATGAAGTGAAACGCGAAGGAACAACCACAACTAAGCCAAGACGAAGCACATCTCCTGTACTGATAGACAGGGACCGTCGAACATTGCAGAGGATGGTTGTAAAAAATCGCATGAGATTAGCAGAAGGAAAAATTATAACTTTCCTGTCGTTTGTGCCAGATAAGCTTGGTAACGGTCACAGACCGAAAGTAGTAGCGAATTGTGCAAAATAAATGATAGCTGAAGGTTTTACCATAAAATTTAACCGTCACTCCTGAGTTTCGTAGTGCTACCTGCAGTCTAGGTAGGACAATGACTGTGAGTACGGAGTTACAAAGGATGAGGTACAATGGTCGAAGACCTCGACATAAGCCACGCATTTCTGTCGTCAGTGCTGAGCCATGCTTGAGTTGGTGCAAAAAGCGACGACACTGGACAGCGGATGGCTGGAAAAGAGTGATTTAGAATGATGAATGACGCTATAGCCTGTGGCACTCCGATGGAAGGTTTTGAGTTTGCTGAATGCTTGGAGAGCATCACGTGCCATCATGTGTAGTGCCAACAGTGAAATACAGAAGAGGTGGTGTTACTGTATCGGGGTTTTTCTCGTGGCTATGCTTTGGTCCCCTTATTGCGGTTCAGCAAACACTGAATGTGAGAGATATGACCACAGTTTACAGCATTGGGTACTGTGTACAGTAGAGGAGCAATTTGGAGACGATGATTTTTGCAACAGCATCACATTGCTCTCCGTCATTAATCAGCGTCTGTTAGGCAATGATTTGTGCACGATAACAGCCCTGAAACGGACAGGCCTGCCTCGAGTCTCGACCTGAAGCTAATGAAATACCTTTGATCATTTTTGATCAGTTCGTGTAGTTCTTATAACATGCATCTCTGATTTGAAGAGTACTACCCTTGCAAGTTGAGTATCCCCAAAAATTATGCCGTAGCTCACTGATCACTGAGAATAAGCAGAATAGACTAGTTTCTTCATTTTTAAATCATCTCTAGCAGTAGTAATGCGAACTGCGGATGTACTTGAATTAAAGTGCTTCATTAAACTATGTGTTTTGTTATTCAGTTAATGTTGCTATCTGTTGGTTCAAAAGCTTAACATACTCTGCTTCTTGTGTCTCAGTGTTAGAGCATACTTTTTTGTGGGTTGTGGAGTTCTTTGAGAATTACTGTACCGAATCTCGTTATAATTTAATGATAATCTACTCTCCCTGAACAATCTGTTGATCTTCCCGAATACTTCATTAGCTGCCTTTTCAGTAAGAGGCGTGGTACCACTCTTCATTCCTACTCTTGTATCGTCCACAAAAATAACTAAATTTGTATCTTCTCCCAATACAGGTGAGAGATAATTTATGCATATCAAAAAGTATAGGACCAAAACTAATTCAGCGCAATATGGTTTGATTGTTTCAAATTATGAGTACTTATTGCTATGTGATCAACATGGAACTGATACAGTTTCCTTTCTGTCATCAAGACAAGAATAAAATTCTGTTGCTACTGTTACAACACACAAGTAATAAACTTCTTGCCATTAATTTCATATTAATTAATATCGTGCTCCTCTCGTCACTTATGTTCACCTAGCTCTAACATTGCAAGAAAGAAACGTGTATTTTAAAACAGAGAAACGTAATATTATCTTTCTTTTGAGGACAATCAATTGGACCTGAAACGGAAAACGTTGGGGAAGGTAAAAGATGACTATCACAGGAAATATTGATTTCGAAAAGTTTTGTTTGCATATGATATATGAAATAATAATTAACACAAGCATCTTAGAGTAATTTTGCTTATGGGACTGCTACTCTAGCTTGTTCATTGCTTCAGTCTTTATGAGGTCAAACTGCAACACACAAACTGAGGAAAGGAAGATGAGCCATTAATGCCACGATGAAGACGACGTCATTTGAGACGGAGCACAAGCTTTAATTGGGCTAGCCCCCAATTCGGATCTGCAGGAGGGGGCTGCCAAGGAGGAGGTGACCATGACAAAAATATTGAATAACCAACGAAAGGATAACCTTGTACCAGTCGGGGCGTGGTATGCTAGACACTTGGACGTGATAGGGAAGCTAGAAAATCTGAAAAGGAGAATGAAAAGGCTAAAGCTATATATAGTAGGGGTCTGTGAAGTGAAGTGGAAAAAAAACAAGGGTTTCTGGTCAGATGAGTATAGGGTAGTATCAACAGCAGCAGAAAATAGTGTAACGAGCGTAGCATTCGTAATGAATACGAAGTCAGGGCAGAGAGTGTGATACTGTGAACAGCTCAGTGATAAGGCTGTCCTTATCAGAATCGATAGCAAACCAACACCGACAACGATAGTTCAGGTATACATGCCGGCGTCGCAAGCTGGAGATGAAGAGATAAAGAAAGTATATGAGGATACTGAAAAGGTAATACAGTAATGTGAAGGGAGATGAAAATCTAACAGTCATGTGGAACTGGAATGTAGGGAAAGGAATAGAAGAAAAGGTTACTGGACAATATAGGCTTGGGACAAGGAATGAGACAGGAGAAAGACTAATTGAGTTCTGTAATAAATTTCAGCTAGTAATAGCGAATATTCTGTTCTAGAATCACAAGAGCAAGAGGTTTACTTGGAAAAGACCGGGTGATAAGGGGTGTTGGCAGTTGGATTATATCATGGTCAGACAGAGATTCCTAAATCAGATACTCTGTAAGGCGTGCCCAGGAGCAATTACAGACTCAGACCAGAATTTAGTAGTGGTGAAGAGTAGGCTGAAGTTTGAGATTCGGCGGGAAGAATCAGTCAAGTGGGATACGGTTGTACTAAGGAATGACGAAACGTGCTTGAAGTTCTCTGAGGCCATAGATACAGTTAAGGAATAGCTAAGAAGGCAGTACAGTTGAAGAGGAATTGACATCTCTAAAAAAGGCAATCACAGCAGTTGGTATGAACAACGTAAGTACAAAGAAAGTAGCAGCGTAGAAACCATGGGTAACAAAAGAAATACTTCAGCTGATCGACGAAAGAAGGAAGTAAAAAAAGTGTTCAGTGAAATTCAGGAATACAGAAATACAAGTCGCTGAGGAATGATACCCACAGAAATTTCCACGTCACAGCACCGTAGAACGCCGCTAGGGGGCCAAAACAAGATGGCGCGTCTCACTGATAAATGAAATGTTGCAAACTGTAACAATGAGCTGCACCGTCTTGTTTTCGCCCCACTACTGGCTTGCTGGGGTACTGTGACGTCAGAATTTCAGTGTGTACAAGGATTGCACTCATTTACTTGCAAACAAAGGAAAATTAATTAATAATTCTTTCGAGATAATAATTAATACTTTACACACGTACACAACGTAGCCATCCACAGAGCAGTTAGTTTCTAAGCTCGATTCACAGAACGCTTAAAGGCAATAAAATCCAATAGCGTGTCTGCACAAGGGCACAGCCTGAGCAACGTGCCTATTTTGTGCCTCTCATTTGCTAATTATTAAGCAGCGTACGTCAGAAGGAACTTTTAACATGTACTAGAGTGTTAAAATACGACAGCGTAGGATGCAAACAGTAATAATTATCCGTAAACTGAGTGAATGCGCCTCGCAAGGTGAAAGCAATAAATCGCTCTGCAGTGATTAATTCCACGGAGCGCAAGCCAAACGCCGTTTGCAGTGCGGGCACGTATCGGCACATCTTAATAACGCCGCACGCCTGCGCCGCGAAAGTTTACGGGCATCGTGTTTAGTGTTCCCAGTCATGCGAGGAAATTGGCGCTGGCGGTTCAGCAGAGTACGCGAGCCAGCGATCGGTGGCACGGGTCGGTTTCTCCTCAGGGTCGGGCAAAACGGCACCGGAGTTTCACTTAGACGTGCTGATTTATTGGTCTCGTGTAAAAACACCCCGCAAAGTTATTGCAATAAATTACACAGAGGCAGGTGGGGTGCTGGAATGAACAAACACGGTTGTCTTTAACGGAACCACTTTCGAGTCGAATGTTAGAGGGGTATCTTTCCCCTTCTATCCCATCAACTTAATAGCGGTAAATCCATTATTTTCTTATTCTCTGATCTTGACTTGTGTATGGCGTTCTAGGTTCTTCTTCAGACTCCAGACACGTGGACATTCCATTAAATGCGCTGCTGGACTTTAAAACTGCAAAGCCGGGAAGGATAGAAAATACGGAAACTTTCTCTGTCACTTCATAAAAAACAATCACCACCCCACAAATATAGAAACTGATCTTCACATCCTGAAACACATAACCAATTTACACCGAAAACTAACAACAGAAGAAAAGGAACACAGAAGGTTACAGGTTACGCAAAAACGTAATAAATGAAAACACAACACTTAGCAACGACGCACTCTTTACTGTTTTAAGCGGACTGACATCGGACACGAAAGAGAAATAAAGCACCCTCTCTCTCTCTCTCTCTCTCTCTCTCCCCCCTCTCTCTCTCTCTTTCTCTCTCTCTCTCTCTCACACACACACACACACACACACACACACACACACACACACCACCACCACCACCAACGAACGTGAGCATATTGTTGAGTTATGCTTTTCTGTATGTGTTGGACAACTATAAGCCGACCAACGAACGTGAGTAGATGAGAGATTACGTTACAACCTAGTGCCCACCAGACTTCTATCTTCAAGACTGACGCAATTCCAGACTGAACAACACTGATGTATGTAAGTGCACATTTTGATATATTTTATTAGTAACAGCCACTCACACCGTTGCAGATGAAATGCTGTATTCCGAAAAAACTGCAAAACGTAGAAAATATGTCGAAAAAACAGGAATAAATACAAAAAAAAAACGCAGCGCCACAAATGTGAAAAGGTAATATAAAACTATTCACACAGTGATGACGTCGTCTTTCAGGGTTAGATTTTTTAGAATGTGACTTTTAATTACTGCATTTCTTTCCAGTCAGTACACACTTTAGTTTATTAATGTCTTATATACCTATTATGTTTTAGAGCAGTTAGTTTAATTCTGAAGACGACGCTCATAGTAGCGTCGAAACCTGGTCAATTTTGACTTAACATTTGTGACCGAGGGCTTATTTGTTCTAATTAATTCTGACACATTCACTGAACCTTAGCAACTATGTTCAAAATTCACACAGTACATTATCTGAAACCAAACAGATCACACGGAATATCGTTTCGTAATGTTCGGTAACGATGCTAAGCTTGCATGTTTTAGAATAAAGAAACCCAGCCTCACGGGTTAGCCGCGCGGTCGTAGGCGTCTTGCCACGGTTCGCGCTGTCCTCTCTCGGGCATGGGTGTGTGTGCTGTCCTTAGCGTAAGTTAGTTTAACTTAGGTTAAGTAGGGTGTAAGCCTAGGGACCGATGACCTCAACAGTTTGGTCCCATAGGAACTTACCACAAATTTAAAAAAAAAGAAAGAAACTCACCGATGATGGCGAAATTTTCGCTGAAACTAGTTTGGAGAAGAAATTAAACAAAATTGTTTTGCATCAAGATGGACTTACAGTGATGCACTTAGCGAAATTTTATTCATTGTGTGTGTACAGTGCAGTAAGAATAGTTCATGATTGATATCGTATAGAACAGAGTTGCACCCCTTGTAACAATATAGCTCAAGTAGGGTTGGGCACCCAGTCGAACTGAACTTGGATGACAAATTAACTCCGTCCGAACAGGACTCGGAAGGCTCAATGGCACCGACCGACCGCCGTGTCATCCTCAGACGAGAGGCGTCACTGGATGCGGATATAGACGGGCATGTGATCACCCCAACGCTCTCCCGGCCGTTGTCAGTTTTCGTTACCAGAGCCGCTACTTTTCAATCAAGTAGTTCCTCAAATGGCCTCACGGTGGCTGAGTGCACCCCGTTTGCCAGCAGCACTCAGCAAAGCCAGATGGTCACCGGGAACCGGTGCTACCACTATGGCAAGACCGTTGGCTTAGATGACGGATACGGGTACGTAATTCCGTGCCGGTTCAACTTTATACCGGAATTTGTCGATCGTACTGGCTGGCAAATGGTAGTGTATCACTATCTCTGATACCCACAGCCAAATGAGTTCAGTGGATGAGAGATCTAAGCAGCGTGCTTGCTAGGTTAATAGTCGGATACCCTACCAAGGTAGATCAGGGGAAAAGGGCAGCATTCGGTCTTGCATTATGTTGTTGAAAGATAACATTCAGGAGAAACTGAGGATAGGGTGCAGTCACCAACAGTAGGACGTCAAAAATGTAACGCTTGTTGTCCAAACTGCTTCAAAAACTCTCGATCGACACATGTTAATATTGCCTAAATGAGTGGGATCCATAAATAATTACAGAGGAAATTGAACTTATACAAAGAATGGCAGCGGACATAGTCAAAGGTTTGTTGAACCAATGGGATAGCGTTACGAAAATGCTAAAATAACTGAACTGGCAGACACTTGAAGACAGATACAAACCATTCTGCGAAAGCCTACTTTAAAAGTTTCAAGAACCAGCTTTAAGTGAGAAAGCAAGGAAAATGTTACAGCCTACTACGCATTGCTACCCAGCGATACTGAAGACAAGATTAGGATAATTCAAGCGTGGACACAAGCACATTTTAATAACCATTCTTTCCACACTCTGCAGGAGATACAATAGAGAGCACCCTCTGCCATACATTTCACAATGGTTTGCAGAGTACCGGTTTAGAAAGATACACAATAAAAAGTTCCATTTGCTGGAGCTTTGTGGGTCACCACAAATAGTTAATTCCCAGTTAGATAATGACTCATCAAGTGCAGATACCGACGTGCACTTCCCTCTCTCATACGCAATGTCCTGCAGAAGCTGTAGTTGTTGCCATAGACACAGAAAGAAACACCATGAAAAGTAAGGGCCCTAAGATGGAAACCTTGTGGAACACTACAAGCAGTTAGTTCCAAGTTCATTGTGACCTCATCTCAATACCGAAATGCAACTCACTCTGTCACGCAGAACGGAATGCAGAAGTTTGTAGAGAGTACTTCTAGACAGAGATATAGAAAGATACACAAGAAAAAGCAAGGACCCTAAGGTGAAACCTTGTGGGACAGTACATGTAATTAGTTCAAGGTTAGATGATAGTTGATCATGTCTCGATACTGAAGCGCGGTTGCTCTTCCATGTGAAAGGGGCTGCAGACGTCTGCAGAATGTAGTTGTAGACATAGATGTGGAAAGATACACAATAAAAAGTAAGGGCCATATGAGGGAACCATGTGGGATATCACATGTAATTAGTTCCAAGTTAGATTTCCATTGATCAAATCCCGATACCGTTGCGCAGTTTACTCTCTTATTAGAATGGGCTGCACACGTTTACAGAGTGTTGTTGTGTACACATTTCTATAGGAAGATACACGAGAAAAAGTACAGGCCTTAACTTGAAAGCTTGTGGGACACCAAATGTAACTGGTTCGAAATTAGATGACAATTGGTCACATTCCGATACTGAATCACGGCTCGCTCTGTCATGCGGAATAGTGTGTAGATGTTCGCAGAGTGTTGTTGAAGACTTTCATTAGACATATGAGAAAAAGTAGGGGTCCTAAGACAGAACTTTGTGTGACACCACGCCTAATTAATTCCTATTTAGATTATGATTGCTCACATCTATCGACGTGCAGTTCAGTCTCTCATACAGAGTAGGTGTTTCTGTAGAAAGATACACGAGAATAAGTAAGAGTCCTAAGATGGAACCTTGTGGGACACGACATACAATCAGTTCCCAGTTTGATGTCGACTGACCACGTCTTGCTACCGAAGCGTGGTTCACTCTCTCATATGGGACAGCCTAGAGACGTCTGTGTTGAGCGGGCCGGTCCTTTGTTTGGGCGCGCGGCTAATACGCCGTGGGAGGCGTGCGGCTGGGATAGGACGCGAGAGGAGGCGAGGCGAGCGAAGAGGGGCGGCACCGCCGTCTGGGCGGCAGGGCGGCGCCACGCCGGTCCAGCCGACTTCCGCTCGCCGCTAGCAGGCAGCATCCAGCGTCTGCTAGGCGCCTCGTCACCACCGTGCTTCACCGCGGCTACTGCTGCTGCTGTGGCTCCGAGGGTCTCCCATCCTTACATCCGTCATTTCACTCTACACGTCTCTGCGTGTTTAGAGAGTGCTGCTGTAAAAGAGCGATGCGCGAAGCATTCAACCACAACCACCGTCATACCTTAGCAAAAGAAATTGCTGAAAACCCAAGGAAATTCTGGTCTCACGTAAAATTAGTAAGCGGGTCGAAGGCTTCCATCCAGTCACTCACTGATCAGTCTGGCCTGGCAACGGAAGACAGCAAAACGAAAGCTGACATTTTAAATTTAGCATTTGAGAAATCTTTCACGCAGGAGGATCGTACAAACATACCGCCGTGTGAGTCTCGTACAGATTCCCGTATGGAAGACGTAATGATAGACATTCCTGGGGCTGTGAAGCGACTGAATGGGTTGAAAATAAATAAATCGCCAGCTCCTGATGGGATTCCAATTCGGTTTTACAGAGAGTACTCTACTGCATTGGCTCCTTACTTAGCTTGCATTTATCGCGAATCTCTTGCCCAACGTAAAGTCCCGAGCGACTGGAAAAAAGCGCAGGTGACGCCTGTATATAAGAAGGGTAGAAGGACGGATCCTCAGAATTACAGACCAATATCCTTAACATCGGTTTGTTGCAGGATTCTCGAACATATTCTCAGTTCGAATACAATGAATTTCTTTGAGACAGAGAAGTTGCTGTCCATGCATCAGCACGACTTTAGAAAGCATCGCTCCTGCGAAACGCAACGGGGCCCTTTTTCCACATGATATCTTGCGAACCATGGATGAAGGGTATCAGACGGATGCCATATTCCTTGACTTCTGGAAAGTGTTTGACTCGGTGCCCCACTGCAGACTCCTAACTAAGGTAGGAGCATATGGGATTGGTTCCCAAGTATGTGAGTGGCTCCAAGACTTCTTAAGTAATAGAACCCAGTACGTTGTCCTCGATGTTGAGTGTTCATCGGAGGTTAGGGTATCATCTAGAGTGCCCCAGGGAAGTGTGGTAGGTCTGCTGTTATTTTCTATCTACATAAATGATCTTTTGGATAGGGTGGATAGCAATGTGCGGCTGTTTGCTGTGAAACGTCCCCTTAGAAAAATTATACATGACTGTGCTTACACTGGCACACAATGTTTTTAGCGCAACGCAATCTGACTTTCAGAAATCCCTACAAAGGAATGGCCCTGACTAACGTTAACCTGTACCTTTCACAAATCACTTACCTCACAAAAATCTTCGTTACTCAAGCTACTGCAATGCAGCGAGCGCCACTACTGCCAGCTAAATAAAAGATTCAAACTACAGAAGGCACTAACTACTGATAGGCATAGTTAGCAATTGAAAGATGTTAATAGAGAACAAACAATGTATTTACCTTAACAGTCATAATATATATGGTAGTTCATGACATCCAGTGTTACAAATTTCAAAACTCTGCCATCTCTCTCCCCACATCCACCACTGCAGTCGGCTCACCACCAACTGCACAACGCTACGCGCTGTTCACATCCAGCTGCCCAACACTACAATGGCAGACAACAATGCAAACTAGCCACAGACTGCACACAGCACAGCCAGTGATTTACATACAGAGCACTACGTGGCGTTACCAATAAGAAAACATAAACAGCCTACTTATTGGCAACGTTACGTAGCGCTCTGTATGAAAATCACTGGCTGTGCTGTGTGCAGTCTGTGGCTAGTTTGCATTGTTGTCTGTCATTGTAGTGTTGGGCAGCGGCAGCTGGATGTGAACAGCGCGTAGCGTTGCGCAGTTGGAGGTGAGCCGCCAGCAGTGGTGGATGTGGGGACAGAGATGGCGGAGTTTTGAAATTTGTAATGCTGGATAGTATGAACTGCTATGTATATTATGATTTTTCAACACTATTAAGATAAATACATTGTTTGTTCTCTATCAAAATCTTTCATTTGCTAACTATGACTATCAGTAGTTAGTGCCTTCCGTAGTTTGAAACTTTTATTTAGCTGGCAGTAGTGGCGCTCGCTGTATTGTAGTAGTTCGAGTAACCAAGATTTTTGTGAGGTAGTCGTCTTCGGTTCATTGATAGAATTTTGGGAAGTTGTGGTTCATCTGTAAAGGAGACCGCTTATAAAACACTAATAGGACCTATTCTTGAGTACTGCTCGAGCGTTTGGGATCCCTATCAGGTCGGTTTGAGGGAGGACATAGAAGCAATTCAGAGGCGGGCTGCTAGATTTGTTACTGGTAGGTTTGAGCATCATGCGAGTGTTACGGAAATGCTTCAGGAACTCGGGTGGGAGTCTCTAGAGGAAAGGAGGCGTTCTTTCTGTGAATCGCTAATGAGGAAATTTAGAGAACCAGCATTTGAGGCTGACTGCAGTACAATTTTACTGCCGCCAACTTACATTTCGCGGAAAGACCACAAAGATAAGATAGATTAGGGCTCGTACAGAGGCATATAGGCAGTCACTGTTCCCTCGTTCTGTTTGGGAGTGGAACAGGGAGAGAAGATGTTAGTTGTGGTAGGAGGTACCCTCCGCCACGCACTGTATGGTGGATTGTGGAGTATGTATGTAGATGTAGATGTACAGTGCTCTTCCGCAAATGTATACTCAATGAAAGAGCACTCCATTTGCTGAGTATTTAAGCTCATGGCCGGTACGGCCTCCACATGAGTGCCATTTTCAAATTGATCTGAAACTGCCGTGTTAATACGTAATACAATACATACACGGTGACCCAGGAGGAACTGTCAGTGTTCAGGGATGTAACAGAAACAATCCTTTGAGGAATTCGACTTCATATGGCCATCTGCCCTATTCCGAATGGTTTCCCATTGTTATTTATTTTCTCTATTATTTAATACATTGTCAGATTTACACATGTATAACAATTATATACATTACACCATACGTTTCACAAAGTACCAAGTGATAAATACGCATATTAACATATACAGCTCTAAACACTGTTGTTCACATTACAGCTGTTGTACAGTTCACAATGAATGTTTGAATGTCCCACTGTCAACTTCAGTGCATTTGTGCACTTTGGGAGAACATGTTATGATGCTTGTCTGAATGCCTCTGCATGTTCCCTGCTGCAGGCAGCAGCGTCCATGATGCGACCAAGCTGTACATCTCGCGAATTCACCTTTCGACCATCTGTACGTCTCAGACTTCATCCAACCCGACTGACAAAAGTCTAATGGCGTGAAGTTTTTGCTATCTCGGTAGCCAGTTAACTGTATTACCACCACGAATCCAGCGATTAGGATAAGTGCGGCTGAAATGTATAACGTTGTTGCTTTATTTTGTGGTGTAAACGGTGCTGCTAGACAATAAAAGCAGTTTAAAAGCTGTGAGCTGTCTGGGGAAGTTAACCTTGCATTACTGCGCAACTGTTTCACCAGGTATCCAGTCTAGCTGACCAAATTCCCAACCAGACTAACATTAATTATAATCTTTTAATAGTCATACGACAACCGGTGATATATATATATATATATATATATATATATATATATAAGAGAATTTAAATAAAAAGAAAGAAATAAGTTTATATTTGGAAATTTATTTTAACATTGATCATTGAAATTTCATCATATTAAACTTGAGTCGTAATTAAGCTGGTGCTTTATTTAAGATTGTGAAAATGTGAGACTGTAATCCTACGGAACGCATCAAATATGGAGCCAAGATTGGGAGACTCCATACAACACTGCATTCATAAAATAACACACGAAGAACGTTGAAACATATGCAAGAGGAAATTAACCACAACCAACCGATTCAATTTTGACCCAAAGAAATTACGTTCGTAGCACAATCCTGTCCGTCATATAATTACCACACACTGGTATACTAAATTCATACTAACTCTCTGTGAAATCTTCCCAAAAAGAATAGCTGAGGGCTACTTTGATGATTACACCTCATGCTTCACGTGGTCAACTTGGTTTACACAAAGCGAGTAACTCCACAATAATTTTGATAATTAAAATAAATTAGATCGAAAAGCAATGTACAAAAGAAAAATCTCGAACTGGTTACTAACGTCTTACTATTAACCTGATGGGTCAAACAATTATATAAGCACGTGGTATTGGTCTGACAAAGTACACCCCACGTGGGTTGAACATAAAGAAAAGTTGCTATATTGAAAAATATTGTCAAGACGAGACGTTATAATCTCACGCACATTCGCATTTAAGATTGATGATCTTAGTTAGAGTTACTGATCAACACGTGGTTCCACTTTACTCACAAAGTAGTGACAAAGCAACTACCGGAAAATAATCTGAAATTCACACGCGAATTACAGTGCGTTGCAATTTAAGATAACATTAGATATTTTAGAGCTAAACCTGAAATAAAGGTGATTAAATTTTCAGTTAGGCTGAACTTAAGAAGTCCATTGTCCTACGGACTTAGCAGACACGCGCTTAGCCGGAGATCTTACCACTTCAGACGCTCGCCACGGACAGACTGACTTGGTCCCTTCCTGAGGGTGGCTCCCCACTACAAACGGAAGTGGCCAGAGGGGCAGCTTTCTATACCAACATGACAAGGGACAGACAGGACCATACTAAGGATAGAAACCTCTTTGCTTTTAGGAAGTGTAGCTACCTGTTCCGACGTTGGTCCTACTGTTCTCTAGCAGACAGGCTTGTCTGCTACCCTGAGGCATGCAACTAGAAATACATTTGCTCATTCATCCTCTCACACAGAAGGGAAGGGGGTTGACAGTATCTTATCATATACAGTATATAAAAGAAAGCGGATGTAGGTTCCGTATGAGACTGTGTGACATGAATTACATATAAACTGTGTTTCAAAGTGTAGTAGTGTGACAGATCGTTCTTGTTTATGTGTAAAAGTAACACGCTCCACTACTCAGTCTCCTCCCAGATAGTCAGCAACACCACAGTAAATTTAGAAGAGGAATTTATGCCGTAAATGACAACAGATTTAAGAAATTAACATGAAAGGAATCCAACAGAGACCTTTCATAACCCCAATGCTCCGGGAAAAGACTGTGCTGGGAATTTTCTGGCCATGCTAGGACATTCCCAAGCAGGCTTCTCACACCCTACTTAAACCAAAAGTGTAAAGAAAAGGCAAAAGGTCACCAGCTACTTGCTAAAACACAATAATTTCAACAAATCTTTTTAAATCCACCAATTTCATACAGAAAAAGAACACAATCTGTGACACCTATTTAAAAGATAGTGTAGACCTAATTCGGTCAGCAAGTAAAAACAATGGTTCCTGTGTCATTAATATGAAAACAATTTCTGGTTGTTACCCTTATGGAGTTCACCAGTATTTGCTCATTGCAAGAGCCAACTTATCACAGGAAAATGTATGACTGTTTATTAACAAGCAAAATTTATGAAAATAGCAAAGGTGCCACAGCAATTAAAAAAGAACATGAAAATAACATCAGTATTATAACGCAGAACATTAGAATGCACAATCTGCAAAAGCAAAAAAATGATAATAGAAAAAACATGTTTTACAAAGTGGTTACCGCAAAAAAATTCTATATCTTATAAAACTAATAATTTGTAGAATTAATATAACTTTGTGGCACTAATTTAATCACTCTACTATATTTCGGTTAGTTAGCAAACAATGACCACTGTGTCATTATACTGAAACTACAATTAATTATGTGATTATTACCCTTAAGGGGTTCCTCACAATAAATATGCCCCATGCATAGGCTAATCGATCACAGTCCAATGAGAGTGAATAGCTATCTGACTGATAAACGAAGCAATACCACTTGAATGAATTTACGAAACAAAATATCACAAATCTAATACATCACACAAGAACAAACATTGATCAATAAAACAGCTCTTAAAGTACCATAGTCAACATCTAAAAAAAAAAAAACACCAATGAGTAAAACACCTGCAAAATACAAGAGTCAAAGTCTAAAAAAAAAAAAACAATAAATAAAACACCTGCAAAATACAAGAGTCAGTCTAATAAACACCAATAAATCGAACTCCTGCAAACACACGAGTCAAAGTTTCTCTGACAGAAACACACGTATATGCATTGAACTAAGAACTGTATAATCACTGTTCACTGACACACTCATTAGTTCCACTGTTCCGAGGCACAATATAAGGGGAGGGGGGGGGTTCGTCGCTGCAGCTGTCACTAGGGATTATTTTGTCCTTCTGTTGCGTGCAATCCCGCCGTCTCTGCCCTCTCATGAAGTTTCTCTTGGTGGCCCATGTCACGTACATCTCGATTTGGTTCCATGTTTGTGTTGTCAAATTCGTGCGGTATCCTCGTTTGACACGCCAGGTTGATATTCCAGGGCAAGGATGACACTTAATGGCTCTTCTTTGTGCCACCCATAGCCACCAGAGAACATCGAACTATGATTTACTGTCGCCTGACAGTGGGCATCCGTCAGGAAATGTTGATAGGCGTCGTTGACGTCTGCAAGTTTCTCTGGACAGTACCTGTCAAAAGGCTCCACGCCCCTTTATCCCCTGTCTTCTGTCGTTTCACCACAGCCATCTCGTCAGGTTCGCGTGCGTGTGGTGCGTTGCCAGCAGATGGATTTCCTTGCGGTGGACCGCTCGGATATCTCAGGTCATCGCCTCCAGGAAGGGTCGCATTGGTGCGGCCGGCCATTAGCTCCGGCTGCAAGGGAAAGTGTTTGCCCCGCACTCTTCTTTTCTGGTCGACCGCGCTCCCGAAGGGGCCCGGTTGACAGTGTGTCCTGCTGGGAAACCCGCTAGTTTACAACTAGCCCTCCTCCTCGCTGCTCCCGCTGTCTCATAAGAGATTAGCCGGTTTGCTTTCACGTTGTCAACTGAATTCACAGAAATTGTCCATCATAGTTATGTGATTACAAAATGTCATACATAATACCACTTAGTATTGTCTTTCACAATTTTTAACAACAAAAGTGAGACTTGATTTTTTTAAATAAAAAAAGTTAGATGAATCGACAATATAAAAATAAAAGTTAAATGACTTGACAATATAAAAAGTAAAAGTGAAATGACTTGACAGTATAAAAATGAAAATTAAATGAACTGAAAGTATAATTTCTAAATCCACATCACTAATGTGGTTCACTTGCGTTTTATAAAATCAAATGCTACTTATTAATTCACTAAAATGAATAGGATTATGCCTTGTGGAAGTATAGGTCAGGACAGCCTAGGGTTCACATGTTATTTACACACACACACACACACACACACATGCCCACCTGTTGTCTATACTACAAACTAACTACCCATAAACATGTATTACTCAAAATTCTACTTCTATCCACTACTAGTTAATCCAACAAGCTACTTCAATGCTACTTCAACAAAGTGTTTACACCACTACAACATTGTTCTAATTCGTCCTCTTCTTGACACTCGCGGCATACATCTTGTCACATGATAAACATGGAGAAACGTTCCTTAAACATACAAAGTAGAAAGAACAATGGTTATTTGCAAATCAAAACATTTATACCAGTTCACACACCTGATAAGAGACTCGCAATTATACATTTATCTTACTTATATATTCACACATAAAACAGTAAGAAAATTTCATCTAAAATTACGTTATCACAAGAATTAATCACTCAGATGACTCTGAGAACGGTAAAAATATCTGCATCATACAGGTTATACTACATTTTCTTACCCATTTTGCTGCGATTTCGTTCCTTCTTTAAGTTACCTTTCGCTTCAAAATCAGTTATTTCGCCTGTGGTGGTTATTCTGGATTCATTTCTCATGAATGGCAAAATTGTGGTCTCCTCTATTCTGTAAAACAGTTTCATCTTAACATATTGAACTTACAACAGACACAAAAGATCCAAATCCTCCTGTAGTTTAAATGACAAATGTTTTGCTTCATCCTTATTACATTAAACCAAGCTTTCCTTCGGTCCCATAATCAAAATTATTTAATCTTCCTCTACCTTCAAGAGGGAAATTTCCTCAGTACAAATCATATAGGCTGCAGTGCATCCCGCACCAGCGAAGCAGTAAGCTGTAATGCTCACAGCATCAGCAAAACACATAAACGTCGCTTTTCTAGGACAAGTATTAACGCAGAATAATTTTTCAGGCTTTGACCCAACATCAATCAAGACTACAGAAAGGATCCATATTTCCGTTCCATTCTCCATTTGCTGGAAAACTGCTCGTCATTTGACTGCCATAATACTATTTCAAGCCACGTAAATTACACAAACCACAACTCTTCTTTCACCTTGAAGGGAATCAATCTACTTACGAAATCCACAGACAGCACTTTACGTACTCAGCTATAAAGAACAAAAAAGACATATATCATCAATATTAACATATTAGCGTATATTGGAAAGCCATTTCTTAAACAATCGTATTATCGCATCCTGTTTTCAAGATTCCAAACTTACTCATTCCTTTCTCAGAGTTCTCCTATCTTAAAATATTTATACAACACGCATACTATAGTAAGAGATCCTCATTTATACTGACAGATAAAGAATAGTAATAGATAGATAGTAGCACTGAAAACAGAAAATCGGAAACAAGGCTACTAACAGCTGGGGACCTGGGTTTGCCAGACCCATAATACCCACAGATCGGATATTCGCCTGAGTTTTGTATTAATTCAACACAGATCTTGCTTCTCTCAGGAGCGACTCTTTTCAATTTACACACAAAAAAACATAAACAGCATTTCACTCGTTCACAAAGAAACCTTTTATCTTCACATTTGAACCAACCTAAATCCTAATTGCACAAGGAAAGAAAAAAAATTAAAAACATCATTTCAATCAATCACATAGAAACATCTTTATCATTATTTTTACCAACATATTATTCAAAATGCATTTATCACAAATGTAAACTAATCAATTGTTTCTCTTCACCGTCCTCTCTACTCCTCACTGCCCTTTCTACTCATTTGCCATGTCGCTCATTTGTTCCGATTGGGCGCCTTCTGCGCTGATCGTTTGTCATTGCCATTTTTGTTCATTTCCATTTGCTGGATTATGTCTAGGATTAGCCGGCCGAACTTCAACATCACGAGGTGCTCCGCCTACAGTCCTATTCCCACCGTATTCATTGTAGTATTGATTCTGGTTGCCGTACCTGTAGCGTTCACGATCTTGTCCACGTCCTCGATCATTTCCGTTGTTCCATCTGTGTTCGCGACTGTTACCCCAGTTATACGGCCGGTCCCGATTATTGTTCCGTTCGCGTCGCGACGACCACTCACGCCGTTGATTAGTACTACGGCCACGATTGCGATCGCACTGCTGCGCCCCGTAATAACTTTGTGCTTGATTAGGCGGGCATTCTGCTGTATTATATTCCAACTCTTGGAGAAGTGTCTTAAACGTTTCCACGTCCTCTATGCATCGTCCCGCAAGAATGACGTGGCGCAAGTGCATCGGCAATTTGGTGATGCATGTCCTAATTAGTTCCCCAGGCCCGTATGGGTCGTATAGAAATTGATTTGCCTGCAGCATGTGGTCGAATAGGCGTGCTGGGCTGCCGAAACCAGACTGGTTCAAATTTGGCAGCATAATTATGCCATGCTTGACCCTATCTTGTGCCGCTTCCGACCAATAGGCGGACAGAAAGACTTGTCGATATTCCCGAGTGGAGTTGCAGTGACGCGCTGCCGACCTGATGTGAATCGCCGGTTCGCCTTCCAAATAGCCACACATATATTCTATCTTATGCGAACTTGCCCAGTCGGGGGAAAGACAGAACTCAAATTGCTCGAGCCATGCTCGTGGATGTATTCCTTTTTGTGAATTTCGAAATATCTCGAACTTTCTCACCATAAGGAAATGTTTGAAATCAAATCTCCGCATTTCCTCCCAGTGAGGCCCTTGAATGTTTCTATTTTTCTCATGCCTGCCCCTCAAAATACATTCTTCCCTGTCGTCAAAATCTCCCTCGTGGCCGGAGTCCCTCTCTGCACTGTCCGTACGGCTATTTTTAGTGCTATTGGCGAGTTCGGAATCACACGCCATGCGGTTTTCCAGATGCGCCACGCGTTCTTGTAATTCGCCTGTTACAGCTTTGTGCCGCCTGCTCACTTCGAACTGTCCCTTCTGAAATCTAAGAAGCGAACGCACTTCTTAGGTCTCTGCGACCGCTACCGGTGTAGTATTGTTCTCGCTTTCCGTCACCTTCATCGTGCCTACGATGTCCGCTAATGCCGCAATCTTATCATGTATTTGTCTGTTGTCCTCCACCCCAGTCTGCTTCAATTGTTCTACTTGCTGTTCGAGAGCGTGAATCGCTTGACTGTTGTCCGTCACTGTGTTGCTAATGGACGCTGGACAATGCGTTTCCGCCTCCTGGACCCTCGAGAGTACCTGCTGGTGTTCTCTTTGGCATTCTTCTCTCAGCACTTGGAAATTCCTAAGTAGCTGTTCTTCGCTCTCTTTCGATTCCGCATCGCGACTCCGCTTGCCCTGTTCTAAGGCTTGCAGACGATCATTGATTTGTTCAAATATACGGCCTAATTCTTTCATAACATCACTTTTTATTTCACTTGCCAGATTGTTTATTCTTTGTGAGATATCATCAGACACTCTCTGCATCGACTTGTCAACTTTATTTGTCTGCTGGATTAGTTTTTCGTCTATTTGTTCGCCTAGCTCACGGATCGATTTTTCGGATGATTCTTTTTGTTCTCGGAACGATTTTTCTTATTTCTGCGTCATTTGTTCGCCTAGCTCGCGGATCGATTTTTCGGATGATTCTTTTTGTTCTCGGAACGATTTTTCTGATTTCTGCGTCATTTGTTCACCTAGCTCGTGGATCGATTTTTCAGATTTTTGCGCCATTTGTTCGCCTAGCACTCGGATCGATTTTTCAGATTTCTCTGCGTTTTCTTTATTTTGTTGCAATAAGGCTTTCATGAGTTCTGCCAAATCAATTTCGTTAGTTGGAGGCAAACTAATTTCTGGCTCTGATGTGAGCCCGTTTGTCCTGTTTTGCATTTCCTCTTAAGTATTCCCCATTGCATTTTCGGAACCGTCCGGCGTGTTAAAATTCGAAATCAAATTATCCCCATGGTCCATGTTGCTTAAGTTGTTGGACTGCCTACTTTTAGCTTGGTTACGAGTCTGCATTAGTTCAATTTATGCCCGGTACGCAACACACTAATCAAAATAAATGTATCCTGCAAGAATTACGACAGTCACACGAAAGGTACCTAACTTAGTACGCACTTTTTCACACGCACATCAAATTTATATCTTCGATCTAAGTCAGTGCAATTTACAAGCGAGAAAAAAAAACGCATACATATAAAACACACAAAAATAGAAAACAAAACAAGACAAACAACCCAACGCCGCTCAACAACGCCGTGAATCTTTTGAAAGTCTGCTGAGAAACAACGCAGAAGTTGTTTGAGCGCTGCAGGGAAAAAAATTAAGGTTATACAACTCTCGCAATCTAACGTTTCAGAGATTCCAGAGGCTAGCGGAATCACAGAACAGGGTCGCCATGTATAACGTTGTTGCTTTATTTTGTGGTGTAAGCGGTGCTGCTAGACAATAAAAGCTGTTTAAAAGCTGTGAGCTGTCTGGGGAAGTTAACCTTGCATTACTGCGCAACTGTTTCACCAGGTATCCAGTCTAGCTGACCAAATACCCCAACCAGACTAACATTAATTATAATCTTTTAATAGTCATACAACAACCGGTGATATATATACATAAAAGAGAATTTAAATAAAAAGAAATAGATAAGTTTATATTTGGAAATTTATTTTAACATTGATCATTGAAATGTCAGCATATTAAACTTGAGTCGTAATTAAGCTGGTGCCTTATTTAGGATTGTGAAAATGTGAGATTGTAATCCTATGGAACACATCAAATATGGAGCCAAGATTGGGAGACTCCATACAACACTGCATTCATAAAATAACACACGAAGAACGTTGAAACATATGCAAGAGGAAATTAACCACAACCAACCGATTCAATTTTGACCCAAAGAAATTATGTTCGTAGTGCAATCCTGTCCGTCATATAATTACCACACACTGGTATACTAAATTCATACTAACTCTCTGTGAAATCTTCCCAAAAAGAATAGCTGAGGGCTACTTTGATGATTACACCTCATGCTTCACGTGGTCAACTTGGTTTACACAAAGCGTGTAACTCCACAATAATTTGATAATTAAAATAAATTAGATCGAAAAGCAATTTACAAAAGAAAAACCTCAAACTGGTTACTATCGTGTTACTATTAACCTGATGGGTCAAACAATTATATAAGCACGTGGTACTGGTCTCACAAAGTACACCCCACGTGGGTTGAACATAAAGAAAAGTTGCTCTATTGAAAAATATTGTCAAGACGAGACGTTATAATCTCACACACATTCGCATTTAAGATTGATGATCTTAGTTAGAGTTACTGATCAACACGTGATTCCAATTTACTCACAAAGTAGTGACAAAGCAACTACCGGAAAATAATCTGAACTTCACACACGAATTACAGTGCGTTGCAATTTAAGATAACATTAGATATTTTAGAGCTAAACCTGAAATAATGGTGATTAAATTTTCAGTTAGGCTGAACTTAAGAAGTCCATTGTCCTACGGACTTAGCAGACACGTGCTTATCCAGAGATCTTACCACTTCAGACGCTCGCCACGGACAGACTGACTTGGTCCCTTCCTGAGGGTGGCTCCCCACTACAAACGGAAGTGGCCAGAGGGGCAGCTTCCTATACCAACATGACAAGGGGCAGACAGGACCATACTAAGGATAGAAACCTCTTTGCTTTTAGAAAGCGTAGCTACCTGTTCCAACGTTGGTCCTACTGTTCTGTAGCGGACAGGCTTGTCTGCTATCCTGAGGCATGCAACTAGAAATACATTTGCTCATTCATCCTCTCACACAGAAGGGAAGGGGGTTGACAGTATCTTATCATATACAGTATATAAAAGAAAGCGGATGTAGGTTCCGTATGAGACTGTGTGACATGAATTACATATAAACTGTGTTTTAAAGTGTAGTAGTGTGACAGATCGTTCTTGTTTATGTGTAAAAGTAACACTTTCCACTACTCAGTCTCCTCCCAGATAGTCAGCAACACCACAGTAAATTTAGAAGAGGAATTTATGCCGTAAATGACAACAGATTTAAGAAATCAACATGAAAGGAATCCAACAGAGACCTTTCAAATGTTCCCCCAAAACACGAAAGTGTATTACCTCTTTTAAATTACTGAAACTATCATCATGTTACCGATCATGTCGTGCCAAACATTGATCGAAAAACGAACTTGGTTATTCGTTTCCACTGTAGCGTGTTGATTTTCCCGCGATCACCGATGTTTATTTCGTGTGTTGACGATTCCATTCCGCGTTAAAGTTCAAAAAAATGTTCAAATGTGTGTGAAATCTTATGGGACTTCACTGCTAAGTTCATCAGTCCCTAAGCTTACACACTACTTAACCTAAATTACCCTAAGGATAAATACACACTTTAAGTAGGCTGTTTAGGTTTTTATATTGGTTACGCCACGTAGCGCTCTGTATGAAAATCACTGGCTGTGCTGTGTGCAGTCTGTGGATTGTTGGCATTGTTGGAATATTCGCTATTGTCGTGTTGGGCAGTTGGCTGTTAA
This sequence comes from Schistocerca cancellata, assembly GCF_023864275.1. NCBI lineage: Eukaryota > Metazoa > Arthropoda > Insecta > Orthoptera > Acrididae > Schistocerca > Schistocerca cancellata. Next base: position 331,653,085 of record NC_064631.1, read on the forward strand.
CAGCGCGTAGCGTTGCGCAGTTGGAGGTGAGCCACCAGCAGTGGTGGTTGTGGGGAGTGAGATGGCGGAGTTTTTGAGAGCGGATAATCTGGACGTGTGTCCATCAGAAAGAGTAAATCTGTAAGACTGGATGTCATGAACTGATAAATATATTATGACTTTTGAACACTATTAAGGTAAATACATTGTTCTCCATCAAAATGTTTCATTTGCTAACTATGACTATCAGTAGTTAGTGCCCTCAGTAATTTGAATCTTTTATTTAGCTGGCAGTATTGGCGCTCGCTGTATTGCAGTAGTTCGAGTAACGAATATTTTTGTGAGGTAAGTGATTCATGAAAGGTACAGGTTATTGTTAGTCGGGGCCATTCTTTTATAGAGATTATTGGAAGTCAGATTGCGTTGCGCTAAAAATATTGTGTGTCAGTTTAGTGTTGATCAGAATAAGTAAAGAGCGAAATGTCTTGAGTACACTCAGTTCTGCTCAGCTGTTTGAAAATCAAATAACGTAAGGGGTTTACCAGCACAGTAATTCATTAATTTTTCTAAGGGGACGTTTCAACACAATCATGCCGGAGGGAGGACTCGAACCTCCGCCGAAACCAGCCGCACAGTCCATGACTGCAGCGCCTAAGACCGCTCGGCTAATCCCGCGCGACCCCCGTAAAAGTGACTTCATCAGTGAAAAGTATTAATGAAAGCAAATGGCAATATCGTCATTTAACCAGCGAAGAAATTGAAGTCAAGTGGCATTGTCACCAATGCGATGATTGTGGACACGCTGTTTTTGCATGTAATGTTTGCCATAAAAAAAAATGGTTCAAATGGCTCTGAGCACTATGGGACTTAACATCTATGGTCATCAGTCCCCTAGAACTTAGAACTACTTAAACCTAACTAACCTAAGGACAGCACACAACACCCAGCCATCACGAGGCAGAGAAAATCCCTGACCCCGCCGGGAATCGAACCCGGGAACCCGGGCGGGGGAAGCGAGAACGCTACCGCACGACCACGAGATGCGGGCAATGTTTGCCATACATATGTCCGTAGGACACTGATACATCCAGAAACACGCCGTGTGTTGGCAGTAAGACTACGGTGCATCGTTTCAACAAGTTGATGAAATATATATTCAGAAGAAAATGCCTGTTTCACTCAACTCTGATAAATTCTCTACGATCATAAATTCGGAGTGTCGGAAAACTCCTGCGGTATTCTACAAGAGCAGGCGCACTACCATCACAGAAGCTGTGAACATGCATCATGGATCTGCACATTCTTCGTTAGTGTAGACCTGTTGCATTTTATCCAACACTTGTATTAACGCAGGTAACTGATTGTTCTCTCCGATACACACTCATTCCTAGCACTGCTTCACTTAAACGCATCAAGACAATCACACATTCAGCGGGCTAGTTTAATGGTAGAAAGATATCTCGAGAGAAGAGGTGAGAGGAAGGCAACGACGTAGGTTTGCCTAATATAAAAATCAAAGAAGTTTGATAGGTAAGACACAAATGCGTCACTAGCCCAAAAGCAGATGTTCATTAAATATATTCTATCTCGGAAAGCATCCGGTATAGGGCCTATTTTTGCTTTAAAGGAACGTTTGTGGTATCCCTGAATACTAACCATTGCTCCAGGGACGCCCTGTATAATAGCACATGAAGAAGGAAGTTTACACATTACAGTATAAGTTTAGAAAAAATGCAGTCTGTTGAAAAATATTCCTTATTTTAGAGGTGGTAGTACGGAACAAAACAAGACAACAATGTCCTGTGAACATTGATTCTAAACTGCATAACTTAAGAGCTATGAACGCATGTTCGTTTTCGCTATTGTGGAACACATCCATCATACTACAAGCACTTTGCTTTTACGAACTACAAACAGAATACAGTACACAAATGAGGACATATTGCTCTGTTATTGCCCATAGATTCAGGATGAAGTAAACAAGTGTTAGAGTTGTTATTGTAGGCCATATTCTGTTCTGGGTATTAGTCAACCACAATATTATTGCATCTGGCTTCAGTTGGCTTATCGTGAGTTTTTATCGTGATGTTTCACGAGGTCATGCTGAACTGAGTTTATGCACAACTGTCTTGGAAACATTCACAATGGGATGCGTTTTTCTTAGTCACCACTGTACTTGTTCACTGTAACGTCACCGCTTTTTTCCGATAGAGGCCACAGAAGACCAAGTGCAATAATATCGTGGTCGAAGCTTGTGGCCTAGTGGCTAACGTTGGTGCCTCAGGATCGCGGGGTCTCGGGTTCGATTCCCGGCTGGGTTGGGGATTTTCTCTGCCTGGGGACTGGGTATTTGTGTTGACTTCATCGTCATCATTCGTGACAGTGGCTACATTAGACTGTGTAAAAAATTGGACTGTGTTAAAATTGAGACTCTGGACGGTCGCTGATGACCACGCAGTTGAGCGCCCCACAAACCGAACATCATCATCATCATCATCGTTGTCGTGTAATATCTGCAGCGCATTCGCTAATTCTCTCGGAATCGGTTTGTGAAATTCTTCTGCGTTGGAGTCTTTACGTACATTTATCAGCATAATGGAAGCCCGTTATCCACACGGGAAATGGCAGATATGATCTTCTGTTATTGTCAGCCAAATGGAAGAAATCTTCACGCACGCATCCTGCAAGCTGAAAAATATCCAGAACGCAGGATACCATATGCACAGTTTTTTACCAGTCTTTTCCAGTGTCTGGCAGACTCTGGCTCCGTAGCTCAAACAGCAGTTGGATATGCGCTCATGCAGGATGGCGCAGCAGCCTATGTCTCTCGAAACATCCGAGAACACCTCATACATTCTTTTAATGGGCAATTTGTCGGTCGGGGTGGTCGAGTTCGTTGACCATTGCTTCCCCCCCCCCCCCTATCTTAACTCCTTGGATTTTTGGTTGTAGGGATATCTGAACTATTTGGTGTATGCAGACCCTGTTAATGACGTACGAACACTTCAGGAATGTGCCGTCTGTGCCCGCCAGCACATCCGTAAGCAACCTGAAGTTCTTTCTTAAGAACCTTGAACACAAACATGCCTTACTGTGAACGGATACTGGGCACCTCCTTTAGGTGTGCCTCGTAAGTCCAGATCGTGTGTAACAGCAAGCTCTGCTATTTCACAGTAACAGTTCTCATTTGTTTTCAGCGTACTGTAGATTGTTCGTAATAGCAACGAGCTTGCAGTATGAGATGTTTTTCACAGTAGGGAAGATAAACAAGTACTTCTAACTCCTAAAGTATGCATTTAAGAGCCCATGTTCACTGGATTTTTTCCTTGTTTTGGTCTATACCACCACAAAGTGCTTCATTTGCTTAACTGCGCAATTTTGTTTTGTTCTGTCTAGAGGTGTGCTTCTGCACTAGGGTGCGGGCATTTCAAAGTTCACTAGGACTGAGGACATTACGCGCAAAGAATCAAATAGTTAATTACGTTTAATATTCTGTATTATGTAATATTTGTATTTTGATCATGGCTGCACGTCAACAACTGTGCATGAAAGAGCTTTAGTGGATTAAAAATAATAGCCAACTAGTTGCAAAATACGGGTTTATTACACCTTGACCATTGTTTCGACAGTTTTAAAACAGTCTTCTTTAGAAGAAATTGTACGTAGAATCACATATCTATACGCAGTGCGGGATGACACGCACATGTATTAAACAGGGTCAACGACTCCCACATTGGTTACAGGGAATATGTGATTCTACGTACAATACTTTCTGAAGGAGACAGCTTTAAAAGTGTCAAAATTAAGGTCAAGCTCTAATAAACCTGTATTTTGCAATTGGTTGGCTGTCATTTCCAATTCACTGAAATTAAATTGAAACGTCCCCTTTGAAAAATTAATGAATTACTGTGCTGATAAACCTCTTACATTATTTGATTTTCAGACAGCTGAGCAGAACTGAACGTACTCAGACACTTCGCTCTTTACCTATTCTGATCAACACTAAACTGACACACAATATTTTTATCGCAACGCAATCTGACTTTCAATAATCCCTACAAAAGAATGGCCCTGACTAACCTCACAAAAATCTTCGTTACTCGAACTACTGCAATACAGCGAGCGCCAATACTGCCAGCTAAATAAAAGATTCTAACTACTGAAGGCACTAACTACTGATAGGCAGTTCATGACATCCAGTCTTACAAATTTACTGTCTCTGATGGACACACGTCCAGATCGTCCGCTCTCAAAACTCCGCCATCTCTCTCCCCACATCCATCACTGCTGGCGGCTCACCTCCAACTGTGCAACGCTATGCGCTATTAACAGCCAACTGCCCAACACTATAATAGCAACTTCCAACAATGCAAACCAGCCACAGACTGCACACAGCACAGCCAGTGATTTTCATACAGAGCGCTATGTGGCGTTAACAATGTAAAAACCTAAACAGCTTACTTACATAATGTGTGGTAATTGAATCTTTAAAATCTTTGTGATTACCGCTAGTGTATTCGTGGTGCAAGTACTGATTTATTTTCATACTTTGTTGGATTCACTTTGTCTGCTTGGTGTGTGCTATACTTTCCTTCACTTTCACTTCCATCACAGGCACTTTGTCTATGAAATTTGATTTCTTCTTAATTTGGATCTCCGTGCTACATCTGGCTTCTTCTACTTGAGGTAACTCATTAGTCTGATTCAGGCCTCGAGTTAACGATGATGCGATATTGTCAGATAATGATCTCATACAGGGCCGTACCGAGGCGATGATTCGACAGCTGCCCCGGTGAAGACCCCCCCCCCCCCCCCTTTCCCAAGGGCGCAGGCACAGTGGCTGCCCCTTGCCTTCCAATCTTCTGTCTTTGAGAGTCATTTCGCCGGCCCGTGACTCTATAACCACACTGATGGTTCAATGGTTCACATGGCTCTGAGCACTAAGGGACTTTAAACATTTGAGGTCATCAATCCCCTAGAACTTAGAACTACTTAAACCTAACTAACCTAAGGACATCACACACATCCATGCCCGAGGCAGGATTCGAATCTGCGATCGTAGCGGTCGTGCGATTCCACACTGAAGCGCCTAGAACCGCTCGGCCACACCGGCCGGCACCACACTGTTGTCACAGTGTCACTTCGTTCAAGGAGCGTAATAAAGGATAATAAAGAAAGCACCACTACCGAAGACAAGTCTGTCGCTAGCACAGTTGCTGTGGCAACATCCTGCTTGTTTCACACAGCCGTCGCCCACACAGCTCTCTTCTGTTATACGGTGAAATGCTATTTCGCTGTCTCTGGCGGACGAGCGGGTGCTGTAGCAAATACAGTATTTGTCTGAAAGCTTCCGATTTTTGACTATTTCTGTCGAGTGTGAATTGGAGTGAGAAACAACGTTGGAGGAAGGAAGCAATAAAGATGGGGGGAGATGTCAGATTTATTTGCCTCACCAGCCATTTTTCGTTGGTACGATCTTATGTGTAAATAAAAAAGGACTCAAAAGAAAGCCTTCAGTGGTTGAATAATACTATTACAGGAGTTGATAGTCGTTTCGTCTACAGACAGATACTCTGTTCATATAATCTAAACCGTGGAATAAACAAACCTAGGCGCTTCAGTCCGGAACCGCGGGACTGCTGCGGTCGCAGGTTCGAATCCTGCCTCGGGCATGGATGTGTGTGATGTCCTTAGGTTAGTTAGGTTTAAGTAGTTCTAAGTTGTAGGGGACTGATGACGTCAGAAGTTAAGTCCCATAATGCTCGTAGCCATTTGAACAATTTTTTTTAAACAAACCTATGCCCTACCACGGGTCATCGGCAGGGCCGATTCGAAAAATGTTTCCACACAAGCATCATATCGTTCGGCGTTTACCAGCTCCCCTTTTCCATTTTTCCACTAACCGACATATCGTTTTGCGCCCTCCTGCTTCCTCTCCCTCCCCCATACATAGCTGCCACACGTTCGGCTTTTGATAAGTTAAATCTAAATATAGTGAGCTTGGAAATTGGTTGTGTTTCTCTTCTAATTATGATAAACCTTGTGTACAAAAGTTTGTACTAGGGGCGCTTTCGGCGCCTCTCTCATCTTGGCATACCTAGCGGCCGTCTTTGTCGCTTAAACTGGTCGAGGTCTTCGAGTGCATTGCTCAAGTTACTCGAATTAAGTATATGGTGTAATATTACTGGAAGGAGACCTTATTTGTGTATTAGATAGTTGGTGTCCAGATATATTCGGGCACGAAGGCTTCGGGACTCCGGAGATTTGTGGACACAAGCGGTTCATGGAAGGATTTACATCGGCCGAAGGGATGAGTACCCTGCACCCACCCCCAGTTTCACGGCCGCTGGACAAGAATAGTCCGCAGGAAGGAACTACCTGGTCCCTGCTTTTACTTCGACCAGTACACCGTATTTATACAATAGTTGGTAGTACGTAAAACGCACGCCAGTCTCACGAAATTTCGACAAATGGTTAAGGAATCTGGACATCCAGCGGTAGCAATATTTAGTCACATGCTGATCAAATTCTAGGTCCTTATATATTTAAGACTTTTATCCCTATTTGTATTCACAAATTACTCTACAGTTTCACTGGTCTTCTTGGCGCAAGTAATAGTAACCACAAAACACAAAAAACTTCTTTACTCTTTTTTAATTAACAAAGAACATTATTGCACTGCATATACAACTGATTTGCAATTTTTCGCCCGCCGGAGTGGCCGAGCGGTTCTAGGCGCTACAGTCTGGAACAGCGCCACCGCTACGGTCGCAGGTTCGAATCTTGCCTCGGGCATGGATGTGTGTGATGTCCTTAGGTTAGTTAGGTTTAAGTTGTTCTAAGTCCTAGGGGACTGATGACCTCAGATGTTAAGTCCCATAGTGCTCAGAGCCATTTGAACCAAAGACGCGAACACGACGGATTGGAAGCGGAAATTTGCGGATACCGCGACCCCGAGGAAGGTCTTTCCTCGTCCTGATGGATCTATTCACAAACTATTTGTCCAAGGGGGTGTCCGCAGATATCTAGCAAACCATGTTGTCCGCTTATCTCCGTGCCGTATCTCTCCGGCGTTCAGATATTTTACCGTTATTCTAGCGCAAATAAAATTCTAACAAATATTGAAGCATTGAAAGTCGTTAGTTTCTTTACGATGAACCACTGTGCTAAAAGTTTAACGCAAATAGTTCTTGTATCAAACCTCACTCCACACTTTTTTTCAATAATATTTCATTTTTGTTGAAACTACTAATATAACTTTTTAAAAATTCGAAATATGCGAAGAAAACGTTTTTGTGAAGGTAGTTTGATGGAGGGGCTGGGCGGGGAGACGCAGCCGTTGCAGGATGCGGCGTCTGTGGCATTTGTTAAGTCATATACAAAGGAAATTACATATATATTTTATATATTTTTATTTTTAATTTATCAGCATGATTCTTTCTCTCAGGGATATTGTCTTTTCTTATCACTTTTACTTACGTGCATAAGTAAATATGACACGGGTTCTTGAAGGGCCTCAGATATTCATGTACCAAATTTAGATTTTGAACGTGGTGACTAAAATGTAGTTGCCGTTAACTGAATTGCATGTAATTTTGTTAATTTCTATTTATTGATTGCAAAGCAAGGCTCGAGAGAATTTCGATTGTTGCCGTGGAGCGGCCAAGATAAAACTTACTGAACTCATGGAATCTGTGTAATTTAAAAAATGAACTTTAACGTAAATTAATTATCTGTTGCAATTTAAAAAGTTCGTTCAACGAAATGTCTCGCATTTACATTTACTGTTAACACTTTGAAAAATAAATTAATACTTCGACGCGTAATGGCCGACCAAAGGCTGCATCGGAAGATGAGCTTCTCGCAGCGCAAATTACTGAAAAATGCTTATTAAAAATACGTAGCCACTGCGAGCATTTGAGGTGACAACTATTACAAAGAAATTCATTTTGTGATAATAATAACAATTTATTTTAGCAGAAATCCGAATAACTTACATAAAATATGTGTAGCCGCTCAATGGCTGCCTTCCGTATAGCGAAACAAAACAGTGTGTGTCTTATAAAATACGTCCTTCCTCCTCGGCCGTACAATCGCGTCCATTTTGATCCTTTTTTATTTTCATAGACATTAAATAAAGATGCTACTTTTAAATTACCTCTGCATATCAGTTGTTTCAAAAACATTAACTATATCTTTTACAGTAATTATACTCATAAAATACTTTAACTGCGCTTTACAACCGATAAAAATGTCAATATTTATGTGACGTACCGTCACAAGGACTGGAGGCTTTCAGTAGCAGAGATGTCATTGCTTATCGCACTTTTCAAGTAAGTGAAGTGTGCAACCGGGACATGGGTCGGTCATGTACTGTGCCCAGCATAACCTCAGTATGGTTCTTGACTCATATTCTACTGTTGTCCACATTCTGATGCAAGTTGTATTGCAGTTTTTCTTCCAGTCATATTCTTCTCATGCATCATTCGTGAAAGGGTTAGATTTGACTGGATTGTCCAGTGAACAACTGCTTCTTCCATTGACTTACAAGTGACTTGGCCCTAGGAGAGTTTCTCGTGTTCTCGGCAGTAGCGGCTGCAGCGTTCGCTGATGGCGGGCCTTCTGGTTGAGGCGGCTGCAGCCACACAGGCGGCACTGTAGTTACTGTGAGAAGGGGTGGGGGCGTGGAGGGAGGGAGGGAGGGGAGGACCCAATTTGCCGGCTCGCGCGCCTCGACTTGTCACACCCACGCAGCGCAGCTCGACCGCGGCTAACGGTCGGTTCCTCCGCCCGCTTTCCCAGTCAGAGGTCTCCGCGCCCTGCCTCCTTCCGTTCGCCTTCTCGGTAACATGCCACTGACCGGCTTGCACTTCAAGATGAAAGCGGTTACCACGGGAAACATTCCTTCGGGGCTATCGACACCACTGTTGGTAAATGAATGAGGCAACCCACCTCACTTTATTTTTCCTGACCTGACAGTCAGAAGGGAAAAGCCTTTCAGTACGACGGAATCATTCCAGCGCAGGGACTCCCAGACGGTGGTACACGTATGACTGGTGGTGCGCAAGGACATTTCAGGCAGTACGTGTGCAAGAAATCAGTATGATACAGATAGCCGTACCGTAGGTGCAACCACAACGGAGAGGTATCTATTGAGAGGCCAGACAAACGTGTGGTTCCTGAAGAGGGGCAGCAGCCTTTTCAGTAGTTGCAGGGGCAACAGTCTGGATAATTGACTGATCTGACCTTGTAACACTAACCAAAACAGCATTGTTGTGCTGGTACTGCGAACGGCTGAAAGGAAAGGGAAACTACAACCGTAATTTCTCCCAAGGGCATGCAGCTTCACTGTATGGTTATGAAGAAGCTTCCACAGGACAGAGTAGCATGGAGAGCTGCATCAAACCAGTCTCTTGGACTGGAGACCACAACAACAACAACTCGTCGTCTAGTGGCTAGCGTTGGTGCCTCTGGATCACGGGGTCCCGGATTCGATTCCCGGCCGGGTTGACGATTTTCTCTGCCAGGGGACTGGGTGTTTGTGTTCTACTCATCATTTCATCATCATTCGTGACAGTGGTTGGATTGAACTGTGAAAAACCGATGCCCGTGCAGTTGAGCGCCCCACAAACCAAACATCATCATCAATGTACGGATATAAGTAAAATCATTCCTGAAAACATTGCTGGAGAAATCAGCGATCACATTGTAATATTTTAAATTAATTACAAAACAATCTAGACCACAAGTCACGTTTATTAAAGATCATGACATCTTCAGACCTACAACCATACTGATGGACAGTTGCAGTTGATCATCGTCATTCAGCGGTTCCTGCTCCATGCACAGCCATTCTTCATCAGTACGGTTGTAGGTCTGAAGATGATCATGTGCTGATCAAAACCGGTCACATTTTAATAAACGTGACGTGCGATCCAGACTGTTTTAGAATTAACGTCAAATTTTTAAAGTTATTCTCTTACGTTAATTATTTTTAAAACAAAATGATAGTGACAAAACTCATTGATAAAATTAGCATCCGTACTATTTTAAAGGTAAAGGATTTACCGCAGAATGTTTGTTTCGGACGGCATGCAGAATACACGAAAGTTGGGCTGAACCCTCCGAGCGCCTCGGTTGATTAGTCGTCGTTGCCTTGGCCCTTCTTGTTCTGACGTCAGCGATATTTTGATCGGATTTTCAAGGTGTTATTCTAAAGCTTTCGTGGCGTTTCGTAACTGCTGCCAGTTAGTTTTTAATTTATTTTCTTCTCTACTGTACTGAACTCCATGTACTCTCTTGCACAAATGGTTTATATTCGTCGTGATGTAGAATTTCGATAAATCTATTAAATGCAATTCCTCTCTTGCTCATTGATTATTTGTATCAGAATCGGCTTAATTTAATTTCATATTATTTGCTACAAATAAGTATCACAAGTGAACACGAAGAGACTCTGTAAAAAAGTAGTTACAAGAAATCTTATTATTTGTGTGTGTGCGTGTGTGTGTGTGTCGCATTTCTATCATACATAGTAGCTGATCAGCTTGACGCAAAAGCTGCACGATTATTGCCAGCAATGAGCAAGATGGCGAAAATTTTGACCCCCTCCCCCACCTTCCTCACCACTGCGGAAGTCGTCATTCAGCCTTTCGCAACACCTCCCCCCCCCCCCCCCCCAAAAGCTCCACCCATACCACAGGTTTCGTTAAGATGTGAACAAGCTACAGTGATACGCTCAAATTAATGTCAAGTGGAAGTGACACGCAGTGGCGAAAAGTGGGGAACCCTGCTCTGGCGGAATGCGTCTCTCATCCTGCAGTGTAGTGCAGTGCAACGTGACAGACGAAAAGCTTCGCTTAAATGCGACTTTAAGTGGACACATTACAAACTTTGCTGTTTTCTGGCTGTTGGAAGGCAAGCGAATGATGAAAGAAATGGCGATGGTACTCGTTAGACTTTCTATTCCTGATTCCCTGTTAACTGGAATAAAAGTGTCACCTGCTAATTCACTGTTGTTTTGACCGTGAGGGCACCGGACTCCCATCTCTTCCTAGCAAGGGTTTCAGGCAGCAAAAATCAACTTTATTTGAAGGAACCGAGGAATACCACGGACCAGGCTTCAAAATTCTAATGGCTCTGAGCACTATTCGACTTAACATCTGAGGTCGTCGGTCCCCTACGACCTAACTAACCTAAGGACATCACACACATCCATGTTCGAGGCAGGATTGAACCTGCGACCGTAGCAGTAGCGCGGTTCCGGACTGAAGCGTCTAGAACCGCTTGGCAACCGCGGCGGGCACCAGACGACAGATCCAGTAAAAACTTGAATATATTGTCCATTATACATAAGAAATGCCGAGTATCCTGTCACAATTCACATAGAATTAACACAAACTTGCCGCAGAAAACGACTTGCTGCATGCCAAGATAAATCACACTTTAAAAAAAATTGACATCGTAACATTGATTTATAGACTGTTAGGATGAACTGCTGAGGGATATCGTGCCAGATCGTGTCCAAGTGTCGCGTTAGATCGTCGAAATCCCGAGATGGCTGGAGGGCCCTGCATGTAACGCTCCAAATGTTCTTAGATGGGAGAGATTCGACGACCTTGCTAGCCAAGGCAGGGTTTGGAAAGCACGAAGACAAACATTACAGACTCTCATCCTGTGCAGGAGGTCATTATCTTGCAGTAATGTAACCTCAGAATGGCTTGCCAAGATGGGCAGCAAAACGGGGCGTAGAATATCCTCGACGAACAGCTGTGCTGTAAGGGTGCCGCGGATGACAACCAAGTGGGTCCTGCTATGAAAAGAAATGTTAATTGATGAAAGGAGAAAATACAAAAATGCAGTAAGTGAAGCAGACAAAAAGGAATACAAACGTCTCAAAAATGAGATCGACAGGAAGTGCAAAATGGCTAAGCAGGGATGGCTAGAGGACAAATGTAAGGATGTAGAGGCTTATCTCACGAGGCGTAAGATAGATACTGCCTACAGGAAAATTAAAGAGACCTTTGGAGAAAAGAGAACCACTTGGATGAATATCAAGAGCTCAGATGGAAGCCCAGTTCTAAGCAAAGAAGGGAAAGCAGAAAGGTGGAAGGAGTATATAGAGGGTCTCTACAGGGGCGATGTTCTTGAGGACAATATTATGGAAATGGAAGAGGAGGTAGATGAAGATGAAATGGGAGATATGATACTGCGTAAAGAGTTTGACAGAGCACTGAAAGACCTAAGTCGAAACAAGACCCCGGGAGTAGATAACATTCCATTAGAACTACTGACAGCCTTGGGAGAGCCAGTCCTGACAAAACTCTACCATCTGGTGAGCAAGATGTATGAGACAGGCGAAATTCCCTCAGACTTCAAGAAGAATATAGTAATTCCAATCCCAAAGAAAGCAGGGGTTGACAGATGTGAAAATTACCAACTATCAGTTTAATAAGTTACAGCTGCAAAATATTAACGCGAATTCTTTACAGACGAATGGAAAAACTAGTAGAAGCCGACCTCGGGGAAGATCAGTTTGGATTCCGTAGAAATATTGGAACACGTGAGGCAATACTGACCCTACGACTTATCTTGGAAGCTAGATTAAGAAAAGGCAAATCTACGTTTCTAGCATTTGTAGACTTAGGGAAAGCTTTTGACTGGAATACTCTCTTTCAGATTCTGAAGGCGGCAGGGGTAAAATACAGGGAGCGAAAGGCTATTTACAATTTGTACAGAAACCAAATGCCAGTTATAAGAGTTGAGGGGCATGAAAGGGAAGCAGTGGTTGGGGAGGGAGTGAGACAGGGCTGTAGCCCTTCCCCGATGTTATTCAATCTGTATATTGAGCAAGCAGTGAAAGAAACAAAAGAAAAATTCGGAGTAGGTATCAGAATGCATGGAAAAGAAATAAAAACCTTGAGGTTCGCCGATGACATTGTAATTCTGTCAGAGACAGCAAAGGACTTGGAAGAGCAGTTGAACGGAATGGATAGCGTCTTGAAAGGAGGATATAAGATGAACATCAACAAAAGCAAAACGAGGATAATGGAATGTAGCCGAATTAAATTGGGTGATGCTGAGGGAATTAGATTAGGTTCAAAAATGGTTCAAATGGCTCTGAGCACTATGGGACTTAACAGATGTGGTCATCAGTCCCCTAGAACTTAGAACTACTTAAACCTAACTAACCTAAGGATATCACCCACATCCATGCCCAAGGCAGGATTCGAACCTGCGACCGTAGCAGTCGCGCGGTTCCGGACTGTGCGCCTAGAACCGCGAGACCACCGCGGCCGGCAATTAGATTAGGAAATGAGACACTTAAAGTAGTAAAGGAGTTTTTCTATTTGGGGAGCAAAATAACTGATGATGGTCGAAGTAGAGAGGATATAAAATGTAGACAAGGAAAGCGTTTCTGAAGAAGAGAAATTTGTTAACATCGAGTATTGATTTAAGTGTCGGGAAGTCGTTTCTGAAAGTACTTGTATAGAGTATGGAAGTGTATGGAAGTGAAACATGGACTATAAATAGTTTGGACAAGAAGAGAATAGAAGCTTTCGAAATGTGGTGCTACAGAAGAATGCTGAAGATTAGATGGGTAGATCACATAACCAATGAGGAGGTATTGAATAGAATTGTGGAGAAGAGGAGTTTGTGGCACAACTTGACTAGAAGAAGGGATCGGTTGGTAGGACATATTCTGAGGCATCAAGGGATCACCAATTTGGTACTGGAGGGCAGCGTGGAGGGTAAAAATCGTAGAGGGAGACCAAGAGATGAATACACTAAGCAGATTCAGAAGGATGTAGGTTGTAGTAGGTACTGGGAGATGAAGAAGCTTGCACAGTATAGAGTAGCATGGAGAGCTGCATCAAACCAGCCTCACGACTGAAGACCACAACAACAACAACAACAACAACAACCCCAGACTTTCACTGCTGATTGTCGGGGCTTATATGGCGGGTGACAGTTAGTCTGGTATCCCACTTCTGTCTGACTCGTCTCCAGACGGCCTGGTATGTCAGTGATTGGAGTAGATCTTCAGTGATTAGTCTCGCTTCGAACTGAGCTCCGATAACCAGCGGGACAACTCTCGTTGTCATACGCGGTACCTGTCGGCCAGCAAGGACCACGGGTCTCTCCCTAACTGAATACGCTTGCGGCATTGTGGGCAGTTCGGGATTTTAACGTTCTAATGTGACAGACTTGAACAGGATTTGGGCCGAATAATTATCAGTCGGGCCAATGCGTTATCGATTTTCTCAATTTGTGATTTCTTTCTCTTGAATAAACCATGCAATTTTTCTGAAATTGTAATCATTTATTTGTCTGCACATGTACATCTACCGATTTTGTCCCGTTCGGATAATTCCTTCGTAGCGCGTGTTTTTTTTTTTTTTTTTTTTTTTTTTTTTGACTTAGAGTATAATTCACATTACTTGGAAGAGGGAAATGAATAACTCCTCCAGCCCCTTTGTTGAGACAGTGAATACGAAATGAGTGTTATGATGTAAGATGTTAATAGCCAAGAGATTTACGTGACTGAAGCCCAGACAAGGGCGGCACAAATTTGCTTATCGCAGAAGCATGGAAAATTTCATCACAGCTAACGATCGAGATGCTATCGGAAGCATCACTAAGAAATTATGACTGGAAATACGAATCAAATTACTTTTCATAGTCAGAACTAAAGTGAGCTGCACAGTTCATTGCGACTACCGAGTACCGGAAGCACGAACCAGACCTTGAAAATGGCGTCGGTTCTGCGCCGGTGCTGGACACGAAGTGCTCCGTCTAAGAACTGAGGCCGACTGGTAAGGTGAGAGCGTCTCTTCCGACACCGAACCACTGTATGCGTCCACCAGACCAGCAGACAGGAAACCCTGTGGTCAAACTAACCCGGCTAGCAGTTACAATTTGTTCCGGCGAGCGAAGCCAGGCCACATACCTCGCACTTTGGGCGCAAGACTTTGTAGAAATTCTTGCTAATTATTTTCAATAATTAAACTGAGGTCCAGAAAGTTGCTCCGCCTCCGCGAGACGATAGTTCTATGTTTAGGCAAGACCAAGGTAGTCTCTGATCGCGGGGAAACTTAGTTTAAAGCCTTTTTATTGATCAGTTAATTTCACTGATTTCGAAATATTAATCTTAGCAACCTGTGACATTTATCATTTATATCGTAATTTCAAGGATAGTCAATCTGCGATCGGTATTAAAAATTGAACTTATTTTATGACTCACTTTGCCAAGAGACTAGACGGGGCTGTAGCCATTGCTTCTACATGCCACTTAGTACCCCAGAGAAAAGTCTCTGCTCTACACCATATCTTTGCTAGGCTATGCTCTTGCTGGCTCAGATACCTAGGCGTAGCGCACAGTCAACAACCTTCACAGTTTCAATTCAACAAGTAGATCTTACCTACATTGCTAATTTTCGGTGAACAATTTATTAGCTCATTTGTAGGCTGCAATTCACATGCATATCACAATGTAATTTATATTCAGAGCGGCCCACTTCGCATAAGCGTGCTGTTAATGGAGATCGCTAATTATTTAAGTTAAGCCGCACTTGAAATCTTTTTCCTACCAATTCGCCCCATACATTTCTTAGAGCAATCATACCGGTAAGAATGTGCCACCTTAGACCATTCCTCACAGTAATTTTCATTGTGTCCCAACAAATTAAGTTAATAGTGACTATTTCTTCTTGACATTTCGACTTTTTAATAATATTTTTAGCGTTCTCTCACCATAAAATATTTTTCTAATCATGCATGCAATCAGTTTTTTAAAACAGTGGTCCATGAGCCACCCAACAGCAATTTTTACGAAATTAATGGATCACGTCTTTGTCACACTTAGTTCACTGGTGTAGTGTAGACAAAATTCACTGAACAATACGTATACCTTGACTGGGAGAGATGGGTACGCCAGTGACCCATTATCACTGTGAGTATATTTTAGTTATTGAAAAGTCTCTGTTGGATTCCTTTCATGTTAATTTCTTAAATCTGTTCTCATTTACGGCATAAATTCCTCTTCTAAATTTACTGTGGTGTTTCTGACTATCTGGGAGGAGACTGAGCAGTGAAACGTGTTACTTTTACACATAAACAAGAACGATGTGTCACACTACTACACTTTAAAACACAGTTTATATTGAAACGTCCCCTTTGAAAAATTACAAGACTTTGCTTAAACTGACACAGAATATTTTTTAGCGCAACACAATCTGACTTTCAGAAATCCCTACAAAGGAATGGCCCTGGCTAACATTAACCTGTACCTTTCACAAATCACTTACCTCAACAAAAATCTTCGTTACTCGAACTACTGCAATACAGCAAGCGCCACTACTGCCAGCTAAATAAAAGATTCAAACTATTGAAGGCACTAACTACTGATAGGCATAGTTAGCAAATGAAAGATTTTAATAGAGAACAAACAATGTATTTACCTTAATAATCATAATATATATGCTATCCAGTCTTACAAATTTCAAATCTCCGCCATTTCTCTCCCCACATCCACCACTGCTGGCGGCTCACCTCCTACTGCGCAATGCTACGCGCTGTTCACATCCAGCTGCCCAACACTACAATAGCAGACAACAATGCAAACTAGCCACAGACTGCACACAGCACAGCCAGTGATTTTCATACAGAGAGCACTACGTGGCGGCGGCGTTACCAATATAAGAACCTAAACAGCCTACTTACAATATGTAATTCATGTCACACAGTCTCATACAGAACCTACATCCACTTTCTTTTATATACTGTATATGATAAGATACTGTCATCCCCCTTCCCTTCTGTGTGAGAGGATGAATGAGCAAATGTATTTCTAGTTGCATGACTGATGGTAGCAGACAAGCCTGTCTGCTAGAGAACAGTAGGACCAACGTCGGAACAGGTAGCTACACTTTCTAAAAGCAGAGAGGTTTCTATTCTTAGTATGGTCCTGTCCGTCCCTTGCCATGTTGGTATAGGGAGCTGCCTCTCTGGTCACTTCCGTTTGTATCTGTTAAGCACGCTCGGTAGGGGCCCAGGTCAGTGCTGTCTGCGGCAAGCGTCTGAAGTGGTAAGATCTCCGGCTAAGCACGTGTCTGCTAAGTCCGTAGGACAATGGATTTCTTATGTTCAGCCTAACTGAAAATTTAATCGCCTTTATTTCAGGTTTAGCTCTAAAATATCTAATGTTATCTTAAATTGCAACGTAGTGGAATTCGAGTGTGAAGTTCAGAATATCTTCCGGTAGTTGCTTTGTCACTACTTTGTGAGTAAAGTGGAACCACGTGTTGATCAGTAACTCTAACTAAGATAATCAGTCTTAAATGTGAATGTGCGTCTTGACAATATTTTTCAATAGAGCAACTTTTCTTTATGTTCAACCCACGTAGGGTGTGCTTTGTGAGACCAGTACCACGTGCTTATACAATTGTTTGACCCATCAGGTTAATAGTAAGACGATAGTAACCAGTTCGAGGTTTTTCTTTTGTAAATTGCGTTTCTATGTAATTTATTTTAATTATCAAAATTATTGTGGAGTTACACTCTTTGTGTAAACCAAGTTGAACACGTGAAACATGTGGTGTAAGCATCAAAGTAGCCCTGAGCTATTCTTTTCGGGAAGATTTCACAGAGAGTTAGTATGAATTTAGTATATCAGTGTGTGGTAATTTCATGACGGACAGGATTGCGCTACGAACGTAACTTCTTTGGGTGAAAATTGAATCGGTTGGTTGTGGTTAATTTCCTCTTGCATATGTTTCAACGTTCTTCGTGTGTTATATTATGAAGGCAGTGTTGTATGTAGTCTCCCTATTTGATGTGTTCCGTAAGATTACAAACTCACATTTTCACAATCCTAAATAAGGCACCAGTTTAGTTATGAATCAAGTTTGATATGCTGAAATTTTAACGGAACAATGATCAATGATAAAATAAATGTCCAAATATAAACTGATTTATTTCTTTTTATTTAAATTGTCTTTATATATATATACATATATATATATATATATATATATATATATATATATATATATATATATATATATATATCACCGGTTATCGTAAGATGAGTACTAAAAGATTATAATTAATGTTAGTCTGGTTGGGAATTTGGTAAGCTAGACTGGATACCTGGTGAAACAGTTGTGCAGTAATGCAAGGTTAACTTCCTCAGATAGCTCACAGCTTTTAACCCACTTTTATGGTCTTGAATACCAGCACCGCTTTCAGAACAAATTAATGCAACAACATTGCAATATACCTTTATTTACTTTTGAATACATTGTGGGAGTGAACAGTGATCAATGTGTTACAAATATTTACTATCAAACAGTCTTGATCACAATTTATTTATTACGGCGACCAGTTTTGACCACTACTGTGGTCATCTACAGACCAATGAGTAAGAACCCCCTTCTGGTGGTAAATCGCCACTAACTACCGGTCACAGTAATAAATAAATTGTGATCAAGACTATTTTTGATAGTAAATTACCTTTATTGATTTTAATAACCAGGAAGTTGAGACACTGTGCCTCCCGCCGAAGGTTCGAGTCCTCCCTCGGGCAAGGGTGTGTGTGTTGTTCTTAGCACAAGTTAGTTTAAGTAGCGTGCAAGTCTAGGGACCGAGGATCTCAGCAGTTTGGTCCCTTGCTGGTTTACGTGGAAGGTCATCCACATAAGAAACAGGAGTTTAGTCATTCACGTATCGGATAGGAGTTTACCCAAAATTGACTCCTGTGGGACTCCATTTGGGGATTGTTTTCGCCAGTCACTTAAGTCCTCTACGTTTCCGACATTGTCTGAATTATTGAGCACCACCTTTTGCATCCTGTTACAGACAGGCAGACATTGGTATATTGTTGGCATTGGCTGTTACCTGATGTTCATCATCTGCAACCTCGATACAATCGTTGCCAACTAAGTACGTATTCTCGTTGGGCTGTGGAATGTCACTGCTTGTGCTCAGTGACTTGCCAGCAGAAATTGCCTTACATCATGCCCAGCAGCGAAGTGTTGCACAGTACGAGTTTCACCCTGTTGCGCTGCGCATCTGCTTAACGTCGGAAAATCCCCCCCCCCGCCCCCCCCCCCCCGGATGTTTCCTTACATTTCTCTCGCCAGCTTGAACTCCTTTCTCGATCTATCAATCGAACTATTACCAACCATTTTGCTGCTATATAACATACCCTTCCTCTAGGCAAAAAGAAATTCATGCCAAAAATATAACTATTTTAAATGCATTCCCAGGGCTGGATGTAGAACATTTCTCCACACTGCACATAAGCAACTCCCCCACTGCTCTCACACCTACACCTGCACTAGTGTCGGTTTTCGCTACTAATTGTGACACATTCACTGCGCTGCGGGGTTCAAAGGGACTGAACGCAGAATGGTAGGTGAAGATAGACGCACAGGACATTTTATTTCGAGTATCGTTAGGGAATTCAGTATTCCGAATGACAGTGTCAAGAGTGCGCCCAGAATACCAAATCTGGCTTACCTCTCACCAAGGACAACACAGTGGCCGACAGCCTTCACTTAACGACCCACAGCAGCGGCGTTTTCGTAGAGTTGTCAGTGCTAAAAGACGAGAAACACAGCGTTAAATAACCGCAGAAATCAATGTGGGACGCACGACGAACATATCTATTAGGACAGTCCGACGAAATTTTGTGTTAAGGGGTTACGGCAGCAAACGACCCACGCGAGTGGCTTCTCTAACAGCGTAACATTGCCTGCAGCGGCTCTCCTGGGGTCGTGTCCATATCGGTTGGACCCTAGACGACTGGAAAACCGTGGTTTGGTCAGATGAGCCCAGATTTTGGTTGGTAGGGTTCCAGCGTGACGTAGGCCCGAGCCACTGTGTGGTTGCATAATGGTGTGGGCGAAGTTAGCATGGAATAAACTCTGTGCTCTGATCCAACTGAACATATCGTTGATTGGAAATGGTTATGTACGGCTACTTGGAAACTATTTGCAGTCATTCATGGACTTCATATTCCCAAACATGTCACCGGGCCACAGCTATTCGGTACTCGTTTGAAGAACATTCTGAACAATTCGAGCGAATGATTTGGCCACCTTGATCGCCCGACATGAATCCCATCGAATATTTGTGGGACGTAATGGAGTGGTCAGTTCGTCCACAAAATCCTAAAGCAGCAACACTTTCGAAATTATGGACGGGTTCAGAGGCAGCAATACATATTTCAATATCTCTGCAGGGGACTTCACCGACGACTTTTTTGAGTCAATGCCACGTCGAATAGCTGCGCATCGCTCGTCAAAAGAGGTCCGACACGATAGTAGGAGGTATCCCATGATCTTTGACACATCAGTGTACAGGGCAAACGAATGATGTGTATGCTTTCGTATAATGTCTTACCATCACAAGCGATGCATTCTTGAATTGTATTGTATTGCATGGGACTGAGGGCCTAGATATGACGGGTAGGCTTCGTTCCCGCTGTAGCCCTCAGTGGTACACAACTACACAACAGACCACAGCAGTCCACTCACCCCACCGCTGCCCCACACCGAACCTAGGGTTATTGTGCGGTTCGACCCCCAGTGGACCTGCCCGGGAACGTCTCACAATGGACGAGTGTAACCCCAACATTTGCGTGGTAGAATAATTATGGCGTACGCGTACGTGGTGGAAGTGTTTGCGCAGCAATCGCCGACATAGTGAAACGGAGGCGGAATAAGGGCAACAAGGGCGCATTCGACGAGGCAGATGAAAAACCGCCTTAAAAACCATCCACAGACTGGCCGGCACACAGGACCTCGACACTAATCCGCCGGGCGGATTCGTGCCGGGGACCGGCACGCCTTCCCGCCCAGAAAGCAGTGCAACAGACCGAACGGCTAACCGGGCGGGCAATGTATTCTTACTCCATGTCTTTCCACTTTGAGGTACTATTTTATGAGATTATGATGGCTAGTTGTCTCTACTAAGGTGATTTACGAGCGTCGAAGTTACCTACGAGTTGATACGCTTGTGAAGGTAACGTCTATGTTAGAACTCTTTGCAGCCTGTATTGGTAAGTTAGTGGATTATCTTAAAACTGCTCAGTTTAAAATATCTCGGGTAAACCAATGCCATCTTGCTCAACGGAGCTGAATTGTATGTAATTCATTCAAGTGCCCACTAACATTTCAGACCTAGATGTCGTGGTCTACTCTACCAGCTGAACACATGAAGTTAAAATGTTGACAATGTATTGTAAATGTAAATGTTATCTGTTGTATAGCAAGGAATTTACTGTGGACGGAAACGTATACTGGGAACTGTGGGGTCTGCTCAGCTCGATCCGCATTTAATTAATTTTTCACGGTCGGCACCCAATTAAGCTGTGATAATTGAATTATAAAAAAGATTTAATCACTGATTTGATCGATATAAACTTTATATAATTGACTACTTTCAGCAGTTTATCAATTAAAATGAATTTATTCAAAAAGCAAATTCTTTCAGAGAGGAAGGTAACAGGCGCTCAAGCCTCGACACCATACACTAAACTCTCATTGAGAAACATGAAAGGGTTTGGTCTACAAGAACTATTTCGCTTGGGAAAACGCCGTGCTGGATGTACTATGTTTATTGCAACAGGGAAGAGGTTGCATAAGAAACAGTCATCAACTTTTAACGATTTATTTACATTGGAAGAAACAATTTCAAACACTGCATAAAGGATTAAGTCAACTTAAAGTTGCCTTTGCTTGCATTTACGTACTGATATTACTCCAGTGAACACTACTTTCGATACTAAGGCACTTCATGAATATAATTGATACAAAATGAGGGAAGGATAGGATAAATTCACACATACACTAAGTTCACACTAAAAGAATTCAGACTGAAGTCGGACCACAAGGTTCGTGCATACAAACACATTAAAATTGCAGTAAAAATGAAATGACACTGAGCATTCAAACAGAAATCAGGTCTATGCATTAAAAAAATGTCGGTCCAAGGTCTAACAACATGGAACGCAGGCAAATTTTCAAAGTATTTACGAGACAAATTAAACTGATAAATACGTGCCACGATAAGAAATATCCAAATGAATTGCAAAGGAAATTAGCAACCGGTAAATGTGAGGAGCTGAGGGCCCAACGATCTTATCTGTGCACGAGGCCTATAGGAACGAAGCAAATTCTCCAAAATCAGAGTTAAACTCGATCAAATCGCGCTAACACATCTAACTACTCTGAATATTTACCATCACACGACTCAGCCATGGAAAATACAACTGGATAATGCTGCGGGCACATAGAAAAAACTTATGACAACGTGTGGTTCGCCGCCCCCACTCTAAAAAAAAAGCAAAAAAAAGCTGGTAAGTTACTCACGAAATAAAATACGGAAATGAATGTACGACAAGAAATGAAGTACATTTACACGCACATTCTCACTTAATAGAAATCTTTTTTCTTAAAACTTCAGCATTTCGTGGTGGAATGCATTTCCACGTCACAAGTTCCCGTAAGACAAAGTAAGTCTCAGAAAAACGCAACAAAACCTGAAAAACACGCTCTTTTTTACTCTATATAAATTATTAAATGTCATTCTAAGGCAACCGCTGTGAGATAGATTGCAATGGAATACTTGAGATAGACTTGAAGACTTACACAATTCATATTCTAAGGCGAAATCCCTGGTCTCGTTTGTAAATTGACGATGTGCACCCACCAGCCGCTGAGCCCCAAGTGCATTAGCATGCTCCCCGAATAACGAAACCACAGGTAAGATGAACTGACCGTAGGGGTTCTTTTCTCCAGCAATTAAACGATAGTCGAAAGACCATTCAGAAAGCGCAAACCTCTTTGCTTTACCTGAATCCAATACGTTTGCTGCCCTATGTCTACAGCAGACAGGAAAGTGCTAGAATACTATCTACTATTGAAATGCTAAATAGACACATTCACTCACTCTTTCACACAGAGAGAAAGGAGGAAAGGGAAGTGTGGACGCACAAAAGGTAAATCACATGCATAGATAAATACGTTAGAGAGATGAAGAACGCAATTTGTCTCCATCGTTCCGTTCATTTATAATGAGATAATCATGTTCCACTGCTCAGTTTTCTCTAGGGTTGAGCCAAGAAACGCAACTATAATTCGATGTGCCAGAATTGAGTGGAAAAACATTAAATATGAGAAAAATTACATGGAACGTTTCCTACAGAGAGGTTTCACCTTGCTGCACCTTTCTTTACTTCTGTATAAAAGTATCTCGTCGTTGTTGTAATCCTTTCCTTGTGCTGTAGTAAACATGTGTATGTGCTATTTGGACTTATTATGTGAAGTACATATTAAGTACAGCGCCTAGTTCACTGTCTCTCAAATGAGCCCACAAAATCTAATATATTAAATAAATATGAATACTGTAACTTTTAGGAGGAAAGATCATAATTGAGTCTCCTGTGTGCATCGAGGCTGCTAGAATCGAAACAGTAGCTCAACTGAGAAAGTGTTGGACAAGAACAGCCGCTATCCCTTTCATTAACCTTATTACCAATCGCGTAAAACGTTTTGGTAAAACCACATCAAACCAAACCTGGATTGTCGGACCACTGAACTTAGTCCAGCTTCTCCCGAATATGATTGCTATTGAAAAATTTGTCTGAGAGGTTGACGGAAAAGAATTAATTTTCTGCACACACTGGAGAAATGTAAGGAGCTGACTGTGCATTGTGTTGTATAAAGATGATTCGATGACGACCTGTTAATAACTGGTCCTCATCAAGAAGCTACGAAAAAGAAAGACAAAGGAAATACTGTGGCGCCCAAAGCGACACGTTTCCGCGGAATGCTCTTAAGAAGTATCTGAGTAATGGCTGAGTGAATGCGCTCGAGCGGCCGTTTAAGGCAGGCGCTAAAAAAACGCGGGCATAACAGACAAGAGTCGGGAGTCCACTTGGCGGCCGGCTTTTGTTCGCCGGCTACTTGGAGCTGATAACGAGCCGAACAAAAGGAGCGAGCACGTGTCCGCTGTTAGCGCGCCGTGGCACGCGGACAATGATCCACTGGCGAACAGGCGACAAAGGAAACACTATGAGGCCGCAGGCGCGTGGGGCTGCACTTAGCGGGGGGATGTCCGACCACTGCACGCGTGTCTGCACTGGCGCAAGGCTGTCTCTCCTGTTACCTGCTCCCTGCAAACTAGTTCACAGCTGTATCACAATAACAGATGATAAGCACTTTAATAAACATTCCATATACACTGTCGGACAAAAAAGTGTGAAGCACCCAGGAAGGGAGGAAGAAGCGAAATGGAACTTAGCGTGTTGATGGGATATGTGACGTTATTTCGGTGATTACAAAGTAGAATCAGATTTACAAAGAACCTGACAGCTATTGTTGTTGTAGTGGTCTGCAGTCCAAAGACTTCTTTGATGCAATTCTCCATGTTGCTCTATCCTATGCAAGCCTCTAACTACTGTAAGCTACACCCCTTTGAATCTGCTCACTGTATCCATCTCTTGGTCTTCCACTACAATTTTTACCATCCACGCTTCCCTCCAATACTAAATTGGTGATCCCTTGATGCCTCAGAAAATGTCCTACCAACAGATCGCTTCTCCTAGTGAGGTTGTACCACAAATTTCTCTTCTCCCCATTTCTATTCAGTACCACCTCATTAGTTATGTGATCTAGCCATTTAATCTTCATCGTAGCACCACATTTCAAAAGCTTCTATTTTCTTCTTGTCTGAACTGTTTATAGTCCATGTTTCACTTCCATATATGGCTACACTCCATACAAACACTTTGAGGAAGGACTTCCTGACACCTATACTCGATGTTAACAAATTTCTCTTCTTCAGAAACGCTTTTCTTGCCATTGCCAGTCTACATTTTATATCGGCCCTACTTCGATCATCCTCAGTTATTTTGCTTCCCAAAAAGCAAAAGTGATTTTCTATCTCAAGTGTCTCATTTGCTAATGTAATGCCCTCAGGATCATCTTATTTAGCTCGTCTACATTCCATTATCCTCGTTTTGGTTTTGTTGATGTTCATCCTACATGCTCCTATCAAGGTACTGCCCATTCCGTTCAACTGCTCTTCCAAGTCCTTTGCTGTCTCTGACAGAATTAGAGTGCCATCGGCAAACCTCAAAGTTTTTATTTCTTCTCCCTGGACTTTAATTCCTACTCTAAATTTTTCTTTTGTTTCCTTTACTGCTTGTTCAATATACAGACTGAATAACATTGGGGATAGACTACAAATCTCTCTCACTCCCTTCTCAAACACTGCTTCCCTTTCGTGCCCCTCGACTCTTAAACTGCCATCTTGTTTCTGTACAAATTGTAAATAGCCTTTCGCTCCCTGTATTTGACCCCTGACACCTTTAGAATTTGAAAGAGAGTATTCCAGTCAACATTGTCAAAAGCTTTCTCTAAATCTACAAATGCTATGAACGTAAGTTTGCCTTTCCTTAACGTATCTTCTGTGATAAGTCGTAGGGTCAGTATTGCCTCGCATGTTCCTACATTTCTGCGGAATCCAAACTGATCTTCCCCCGAGGTTGGCTTCTACCAGGTTTCCCATTCTTATGTAAAGGAATCCCACAGTATGGCTCCACTTATTAATATGACGTTGCACCTCCTCTGACCAGAATGCATGCACTTTCACATGTTACGTAGCATGTGAAAATTGCTGTGTTTGGACGGGTTACTCCTGTAACTGAAATATCAGATCTGAAGACGGTTCTGAATGAACCTCAACCGGTCATATGAATAAAAAAAATGTGCAATCAAGACGGATTTTAAGTAACATTATAGAGCATTGTCCTGTTGAAAAATGGTATCACGATACTGTGGTATGAGAAGTAAAGGGATACAGGGCGGGCGTGGCTTACCGTTGAGTCGTCAGAGTTTCCTCAGTCCCTTTTCTTTATAGAATTTCTTTCGTTGAAATCGATATTTTAAAAAGCAGAGATCTTATGAAAGATACCAGCAGTCTGTGGTTCATATCATACCTTTTTAGACACTCATTCACGTTCGATTGCTGAAAGTAGAAAATGAAAGGCACAACTATCGTAGCTGCGTGCAGACAAGTGCAGAGATTTCCATACGCTCTGCCGTTTCTACTGTGAACACTGTGCAACACGTCTCTCCCCTCGACCTCAACGCTCTTGCCTGAACAACATGACGGAAACACCCGCTCCCGTCAGAGCAAAATCATTTCCGTCCTACTCCATCGCTGAGACACTTTCTCGAAGTCCTTTACAGCAGCAGGTACCTGGCTCTGGAAAAACCTCCTGCTTTATATTGGAGAACTGAATAACATCTCCGGCTTTAGAAGACAGACAATGACATATCTAGCAAAGCGAAAATAATGATTATCATTGTCAGAAGGCAGTGAATGACATATGTACTAAAACAACACAATCATTATCACTTTATGTTGGCACGTGAGAATATTCATCCACTAAATAACTATTAAAATTCATGATGAAACCCTCAGCTGTCTTTTATTTTGCACAATTTGCTACTAATTTTGGTCAATGACCATTATGCCAGCTAAGCTTGATAATGTTCGTTGACCGAAACTAGTAGTGAACTGTGCAAAATAAATGACAGCTGAAGGTTTCACTATGAATTTCAACTATTATCATTGTCCTATACGCACTCGTTACCCTTGCACATCGCTCTTTCCAACGTAATCTTCTTCGCTTCCCATTATTTTTAGCCGATGTTCTATCCTTAAATTTCCTTTTCCCTAGGACTCGATACACCAGAAAACATCTATTTTGTACACCTAGAAATTCTTTTTATATCTGCCACTATGATTATTGCTATTATTGTCGCTGTTATTGTCATTGTTTTTATTATTGCTATTATCACTATTAGTGGCAGCAGCTGCTGTAGTAGAAATAATGCCAGCATTAACTTTGTTATTTCATAGTCAGTATAATTTGCTCACGCTGCCGCTTTAGACACTCAAATCATTTATTATTGTTGTAGGTGTAGTCTTCAGTCCTGAGACTGGTTTGATGCAGCTCTCCATGCTACCCTATCCTGTGCAAGTTTCTTCATCTCCCAGTACCTACTACAACCTACATCCTTCTGAATCTGCTTAGTGTATTCATCTCTTGGTCTCCGTCCACGATTTTTACCCTCCACGCTGCACTCCAATGCTAAATTTGTGATCCCTTGATGCCTCAGAACATGTCCTACCAACCGGTCCCTTCTTCTCGTTAAGTTGTGCCACAAACTCCTCTTCTCCACAATTCTATTCAGTACCTCCTCATTAGTTATGTGATTATCCATCTAATCTTCAGCATTCTTCTGTAGCACCACATTTCGAAAGCTTCTATTCTCTTCTTGTCCAAACTATTTATCGTCCATGTTTCACTTCCATACATGGCTACACTCCATACAAATACTTTCAGAAACGACTTCCTGACACATAAGTCTATACTCGATGCTAACAAATTTCTCTTCTACAGAAACGCTTTCCTTGTCATTGCCAGTCTACATTTTATATCTTCTCTACTTCGACCATCATCAGTTATTTTGCTCCCCAAATAGCAAAACTCCTTTACTACTTTAAGTGTCTCATTTCCTAATCTAATTCCGTCAGCATCACCCGACTTAATTCGACTACATTCCATTATCCTCGTTTTGCTTTTGTTGATGTTCATCTTATATCCACCTTTCAAGACACTGTCCATTCCATTCAACTGCCCTTACAAGTCCTTTGCTGTCTCTGACAGAATTACAATGTCATCGGCGAACCTCAAAGTTTTTATTTCTTCTCCATGGATTTTAATACCTACTCCGAATTTTTCTTTTGTTTTCTTTACTGCTTGCTCAATATACAGATTGAATAACATCGGGGAGAGGCTACAACCCTGTCTAACTCACTTCCCAACCACTGCTTCCCTTTCATGCCCCTCGACTCTTATAAGTGCCATCTGGTTTCTGTACAAATTGTAAATAGCCTTTCGCTCCCTGTATTTTATCCCTGCCACCTTTAGAATTTGAAAGAGAATATTCCAGTCAACATTGTCAAAAGCTTTCTCTAAGTCTACAAATGCTACAAACGTAGGTTTACCTTTCCTTAAGTCGTAAGGTCAGTATTGCCTCACATGTTCCAACATTTCTATGGAATCCAAACTGATCTTCCCCGAGGTCGGCTACTACCAGTTTTTCCATTCGTCTGTAAAGAATTGGCGTTAGTATTTTGCAGCTGTGACTTATTAAACTGATTGTTTGGTAATTTTCACATCTGTCAACACCTGCTTTCTTTGTGATTGGAATTATTATATTCTTCTTGAAGTCTGAGGGTACTTCGCCTGTCTCATACATCTTGCTCACCAGATGGTAGAGTTTTGTCAGGACTGGCTCTCCCAAGGCCGTCAGTAGTTCTAATGGAATGTTGTCTATTCCGGGGGCCTTGTTTTGACTCAGGTCTCTCAGTGCTCTGTCAAACTCTTCACGCAGTATTGTATTAATGTACTAGTGTTATATACTGTGTTTTTAAACTACATGTGAGCCATACGAATGATAATGAAAAGAGCTGCCATTAATTAATTTACTGAGATCCTCGTGTACTCCGTGTAACACAGGGCGCTTGCCCGATCCTCGTGGGTGATCTGAGAGTGTGATGAGTCAGTCAGTCCCCTGGGCCCGCACTGCCTCAGCCCGGCCTGCCAGACGCTGCGGCCCGCCGCTGCCAGTCCAGACCCGGCCTCCAGGCGGCGCCAGTTAAAGTGTCTGCCGCCGAAGCGGCGGGGGCGTTGACCGCCAGCGCGCCTCAGGCGACGCGCGGAGAGACAGCCTGCTGGCCTCCGAAGGCGCTTACCGCAACACAGCCGGCCCTCGCGGCCGTATTACGGCATACGTAGTCACAGCCTAACACTCCCTGCTGCCGTAACTCACTTCCGGCAGCCCTCTCCTAACGTCATATGCGCCGTACGAATGATGTTGTTTTTAATTCTTTTCCTACGTAATTTACTAAATACACTCCTGGAAATTGAAATAAGAACACCGTGAATTCATTGTCCCAGGAAGGGGAAACTTTATTGACACATTCCTGGGGTCAGATACATCACATGATCACACTGACAGAACCACAGGCACATAGACACAGGCAACAGAGCATGCACAATGTCGGCACTAGTACAGTGTATATCCACCTTTCGCAGCAATGCAGGCTGCTATTCTCCCATGGAGACGATCGTAGAGATGCTGGATGTAGTCCTGTGGAACGGCTTGCCATGCCATTTCCACCTGGCGCCTCAGTTGGACCAGCGATCGTGCTGGACGTGCAGACCGCGTGAGACGACGCTTCATCCAGTCCCAAACATGCTCAATGGGGGACAGATCCGGAGATCTTGCTGGCCAGGGTAGTTGACTTACACCTTCTAGAGCACGTTGGGTGGCACGGGATACATGCGGACGTGCATTGTCCTGTTGGAACAGCAAGTTCCCTTGCCGGTGTAGGAATGGTAGAACGATGGGTTCGATGACGGTTTGGATGTACCGTGCACTATTCAGTGTCCCCTCGACGATCACCAGTGGTGTACGGCCAGTGTAGGAGATCGCTCCCCACACCATGATGCCGGGTGTTGGCCCTGTGTGCCTCGGTCGTATGCAGTCCTGATTGTGGCGCTCACCTGCACGGCGCCAAACACGCATACGACCATCATTGGCACCAAGGCAGAAGCGACTCTCATCGCTGAAGACGACACGTTTCCATTCGTCCCTCCATTAACGCCTGTCGCGACACCACTGGAGGCGGGCTGCACGATGTTGGGGCGTGAGCGGAAGACGGCCTAACGGTGTGCGGGACTGTAGCCCAGCTTCATGGAGACGGTTGCGAATGGTCCTCGCCGATACCGCAGGAGCAACAGTGTCCCTAATTTGCTGGGAAGTGGCGGTGCGGTCCCCTACGGCACTGCGTAGGATCCTACGGTCTTGGCGTGCATCCGTGCGTCGCTGCGGTCCGGTCCCAGGTCGACGGGCACGTGCACCTTCCGCCGACCACTGGCGACAACATCGATGTACTGTGCAGACCTCACGCCCCACGTGTTGAGCAATTCGGCGGAACGTCCACCCGGCCTCCCGCATGCCCACTATACGCCCTCGCTCAAAGTCCGTCAACTGCACATACGGTTCACGTCCACGCTGTCGCGGCATGCTACCAGTGTTAAAGACTGCGATGGAGCTCCGTATGCCACGGCAAACTGGCTGACACTGACGGCGGCGGTGCACAAATGCTGTGCAGCTAGCGCCATTCGACGGCCAACGCCGCGGTTCCTGGTGTGTCCGCTGTGCCGTGCGTGTGATCATTGCTTGTACAGCCCTCTCGCAGTGTCCGGAGCAAGTATGGTGGGTCTGACACACCGGTGTCAATGTGTTCCTTTTTCCATTTCCAGGAGTGTAGTTTACGTTTTTGCGTCAGAAACATGACAGACTGTAAAATAAATTCATACAGAGCCAAAAATCATAAATGTAATTAGATTAACTGCAACGTTATTCGTGAAGAAATACCTCCGAAACTATTTTCGTCTTTCCAGCTTTGCACTCCGTTTTCCCTTCAGTGGCATCCTGACCTGACTGAACATTAAAAGAAGAGCGCCATGGACCTTTTAAGTATGCTTACCTTTCGTCGCTTGGTTTCTATGAAATTTATTATGCTCTCTACTATCATTGTGGTAGGCACTTTGTTGTCACGTAATAATCTGGCAAGGAGTGTAATGGCGAGCACATTCTTACACCTCTGTAAGTTTTCCACTAATTTTATTTAATCCAATAACATCTTCGAAAGACGTCTATGTTATGCTGACATTTCTAGCTCTGAGGAAGCAACAACTGTGAGATTGGCCTTTTCTGTGTCAGGAAGCAGTTTCATTATTTTTGATGTTTTATTATGACGGCTGTCGGGCAGATTTCTCTTTAGCGACAGTTAATGGTGACTTGTATTGTACTCGATTCCATACGTATTCGACGTTCATAAAGTGGTACAGCTCCAACTGTAGCGAACAAAATTTCACTTCTTTGTGTATATATGAGCAATCTTTCTTGTAGCATTATTTTTCGTAAGTAATATTTAAAAGCTACTCCGTGGCTATAGCAAGGACTTTGAATTCATGAGCGTATCGTGTAGAAGATTCCTTTTTTGTATTCTAGTAGGAAATCAACGAACTCTTCACAACGAAGCTTCTGAAATTCTGTTTAAAGACTATTTTCTATCGTAGCTAACAAACGACGTGACTGCTCTTCATTTAGCTTACTTTTACATTTGTACCTTTCGCCAATAACAGTGTCATTAGTTGCATGTAGTTGTGTTAATTATTTTCAGATTATCTACCTCCTTTATCTCCTTGCCATGAAAGCAATTTTTGTTGTGTTTTTACGATTTTTCAAAGAGCTAATGAGAGGGAAGCGGACTGTTCGGTGATAAAACGATAGAACACTAGTCGTTTTCTTTCGTTCAGTCCTCTTCAGCAGAAGTAAATTTTGACCATTATTTCTTTTACATTGCGAAATTCATGCTTAATAATTGTTCTCGACTGATCGATCAAGTATCATCGAAAAATTATGTCAACTAACGTACTCTCTTGATACAACCCCATATTTAATTATTTTAGATGATGGCGGATCTAAGGTAAATCAAACTCTAAATGAAAGGTTAATCAACTGGTTTGCTCTACTTGTGCTTTTTAAAAGAGATTTTACGGCATCGTCATTGGAACCAGCTTTCTCGTCGCAATTTCTAAATTACACCAAGTTTTAGATTCTTCGCAATGCTCTTTAACGTCGCTTATTCAGAAATTTTCATTAGAATATCGCAATACGTGAGAAAGGAAACGTTTCGGTCTGCAAAATGTCGCATATTTCTCTGTTCACTACGCATTTCGGGCTCTTCAAACGTTAATCTTCACTAAATATCCGTAGCTTAAACACTCCTGTAATATGACGTTTCATACCAATCAGGGTGCTTCGGAAACCTAAAGAATGTGATGGCTTCTCTTTGTTATTGTTGAAATTTATTGCGTTACAATAGCCCCAATTTGTGAAAACCATGTCGCAAATCAATATAAACGACACTATTCGTATTCAATGGATATCGTATTAGCAGTGTAGCTTATACTGGCCTCACAGGAGTTCTGCTGTCGCAAAAAAATGGTTCAAATGGCTCTGAGCACTATGGGACTCAACATCTTAGGTCATAAGTCCCCTAGAACTTAGAACTACTTAAACCTAACCAACCTAAGGACATCACACACACCCATGCCCAAGGCAGGATTCGAACCTGCGACCGTAGCAGTCCCGCGGTTCCGGACTGCAGCGTCAGAACCGCTTTTTTTTATCTCATTTTGTTCGCTTTTTGTTCGTTGTATCTGCTCGGGGCGGACGTCGTAAGACATCCGATGAAGTTCGTTGATGATCGATTAACTCAGTTTTTTATTACAGAGGGTACGTAACCCTCTGACCGAACACGCTGAGCTACCATGCCGGCGAACCGCTAGACCACCGCGGCCGGCTCTGCTGTCGCAGCATATAACAGGTGTCGGAAGGAAGGTCGCAACTGTATCAGTTACACTGAGGTATAGTTGTAACTCCTCCTTCCTGTATACCCTTACAACATATGGAGTCCGTTTACACCATAATCACGCACACACTAATTGCAGATCATTACCACGACATAGCAGATTCCTCGGACAAACTGATATTTTTTGTTACATTAACAAAAGTCCAAAGTGTTCCACGACGAACACTTTGATCGAACGCCACTAAATTAATATTCCAGTATTCTCATATCCATGAAATGGGTTGATTAAAATTTCACACTTGCACCTGTTTATTTATAAAAGGCAAGTCCGGACTGACTAAGTCATCATCACTCAGCCCAAACCGCTACGGATAGAAACTTGAAGTTTGGAGATGGTGTAGATCTTATACTTTAGGCTTCGTTTAATAAGGGATTTTTCGAAATTTCAATCCTAAGGGGGTGCAGTAGAGAATGATGTTTTTTTTTGAAAAAGTCGCTATTAAGGCAGTTTCGAAGCTATACCTACGAAAATTGGTATTTGGTTTCTTGGTCAAAAATAAAAAAAGTTTATATCAGCATTTTTGGAAATTTAACTCTATGACGGTGAAATAGTGGGTGAAATGGGGAATTAAAAAATTTATGGAAATATTTCATTGTGATAGCATTTTTGAAGCTAAATCTATGAAAATTTGTATTTGGCTTCTCTGTTAGAAATAAAACATACGCATGTCACTCTTTTCGGAAATTCAGCCCTAAAGGGGATGAAATAGGGGGTGAAACGTTTTATGAAAATTCTTCATTGTGAAAGAATTTTTGCCTTCTGGAGTGGCCGAGAGGTTCTAGGCGCTACAGTCTGGGACCGCGCGACAGCTACGGTCGCAGGTTCGAATCCTGCCTCGGGCATGGATGTGTGTGATGTCCTTAGGTTAGTTAGATTTAAGTAGTTCTAAGTTCTAGGGGACTGATGACCTCAGAAATTAAGTCCCATAGTGCTCAGAGCCATTTGAACCATTTTGAAAGCATTTTTAAACCTAAATCTTTGAAAATTGATGTTTGGCTTCTCGGTTAGAGATGAAAAAATACGTGTTTCACTGTTTTTGGAAATTCAGTCCCTAATGGCGTGAAACGGGATCAGAGTGGTTCACGAATTCATCATCGACCAGCCCAAACCGCGCTGAAGTTTGGAGAGCGTGTGGATCTTATACTGAAGGCATCGTTTAAGAAGAGATTGTCCGAAATTTCACTCATAGGGCGCAGGAATAAGGGACGAAAGCCTTTTTAAAGTATGTCGCTATTACGGGAATTTTGAAACTAGAACTACGAAAACTGTTATCTGATTTCTCAGTCAGAAAATAAAAAATACGTGTCTTAGCAGTCTCGAAAATTCAACCACTAAGGAGGTAAAATAGTGGGTGGAAGTTTTTTGAAAATAAATAATTGCTAAAGAACTACTAAATGTTTTTTAAGATCACATCTATGGCAACTGCTATTTGACTTCTTTGTTAGAATTTTTTTTAAAAAAAAGCGTGTTTCAGGGTTTCTGGAAATTCAACCCCTTGTGGGAATGCAATAGGGGATGAACATTTTTAAGAAAATATTTCGTTAAATTAAAAATTTTGGAAGCTGAATTTATGAAAACTGTTATTTCGCTTCTCGGTTAGATATAACGAGATTTTTTTTAGCGAATGAAAGTTGCTAAGGAATCTCCAAAAGAACGTAAAAGGCGTGATTAACAAAAGCCTTAATCTCCAGCTACCAGAATCGCTTTTTGGTCAGAAGTAAATTCGGAAAAGACAATCTTTATATGACCTTAATTAGCGTGAAAAGCTTAAATGTTGCAGTCTGTGAACAGCATAAAAATTCAGTTAGCAAAAAAAAAAGTCTCTACAGGCCATGCAGCATATGCGAGAGAAGCAGCGGATCCTGAGCTAATTTACAACATTTTCATTTCAAGAAAAATCCGATTGATACTGGTGAAGCACGGCGTGAGCAGACGATGGCTGTCGGGTGTGCCTAATGTTAACGCAACTATTCATGTGGAGAGAGCAACGCAGCACGCCAAGAGGGAGTGCACATGCAGTTTGTCACCGGCTTTCGGACTTTGAAGAGAGTCGAATGATTGGCATAAGGGACATGAGGCAGTTGGCTGTAGAGCAATGACTGCAGAACGGGTGTATACAAGTCGAGATTAAGGACAATATTGTGGAAGGAAGGTTTATCTGTCGATGAATTACATACACTGAGGTGGCAAAAGCCACGGGATACCTTCTAACGTCGTGTAGGACTTCCTTTCGCCTGGCACAGTGCAGCAACTCGACGTGGCATGGAATCAACAAGTCGCTGGAATTCTCTGCAGAGATACTGAGCCATGTTACCTCTGTAGTCGTCCGTAATAGCGAAAATGTTGCTGGTCCACAAACTCACCTCTCGATTATGTCCCATAAATATTTGAGGAGATCCGTGTTGGGCGATCTAGATGGACAAATCATTCGAACGAAGTGTCAAGAATGTTCTTCAAAGCAATAGCGAACAGGTGTGGCCCGGCGACACGGCGCATTGTCATCTGTAAAACTTCCATCGTTGAATGGTTGCAAATGGTCTCAAGGTAGCCGAACATAAACATTTCCAGTCAATGATCTGTTCAGATGAACCAAAGAACCCAGTCCGTTCCCTGTAAACACCATTATGGAGCCACCATTAACTTGCACAGTGCCTTGTTGACGGCTTCGGTCCACGGCTTCGTGCGGTCGTTGCCACACTTGAGCCCCACCATAAATTTTTACCAACAGAAGTCGGGACTCATCTGTCTAAACCATGGTTTTATAGTCGTCTACAGTCCAACCAACATAGTCACGAGCCCCGGAGAAGCGCTGTAGGCGGGGTCGTGCTGTTAGGAAAGGCACTAGCGTCGGTTGTCTGCGGCCATAGCCGTTAACACCAAATTTCGCCGCACTGTCCTAACGGATATGTTCGGCGTACGTCACCCACTGATTTCTGCGGTCACTTCACGCAGTGTTGCTTGATTTCAGCGGTTACTACACGCAGTGTTGCTTGTCTGTTAGCACTGACAACTCTACGCAAACGCCACTGCTGACGGTCGTTAAGTTAAGAACGTTGGCCAATACATCGTCCGTGGTGAGAGGTAATGCCTGAAAGTTGATATTCTCGGCACATACTTGACACAGTGGACCTCGGAATATTGAATTCCCTAACGGTTCCCGAAATAGATTGTCCCTTGCGTTTAGCTCCAACTATCATTCTGCGTTCAAAGTCCACCATCGTAGTGCCATAAACCTTTTGGAATGAACTATAAGAGTACAAATGACACCTCCGCCAATGCACTCCCTTTTATACCTTGTGTCCGCTATACTACCGCTATCAGTATATCTGCATGTCGCTATATCATGAGTTTTGCCACCTCAGTGTAGAATCGTTAAATGATGGCGTAATGATAATTGCGTTAGATAATGCTATAATTGGTCTTATACGCGATTAAAACGAATATTGGCACGAATCTCTCACCCAGTGCGATGCTCCAAGCGACCGAAAAAGAACAAAGAAGGGTAAAAATGGTTCAAATGGCTCTGAGCACTATGGGACTTAATTTCTGAGGTCATCAGTCCCCTAGAACTCAGAACTACTTAAACCTAACTAACCTAAGGACATCACACACATCCGTGCCCGACGCAGGATTCGAACCTGCGACCGTAGCGGTCGCGCGGTTCCAGACGGTAGCGCCTAGAACCGCTCGGCCACTGCGGCCGGCCAAGGGTGAAAGAACGGACCCGCAAAATTACAGACCACTATCCATAGTATCTGTTTGGCGCAGAATCCCTGAACGTATTCTCAGAACGAATATAATACATTTTCTTGAGAGCGAAAAACCTATGTCCACGAATTAGCGCGGTTTCAGAAAACATCGCTCGTGCAAAACTCATCTTGCCCTTTTCTCACGTGGTATACTGTACACTGCGAACTAAGGACGAAAGGCAACGGAGTGACTCTACACTTCTTATTTCCGACAAGCATTTGATACGGTGCCCCACTGTATACCGTTAACGAAGGTACGAGTGCACTGAATAGTTTCACAGAAGCGTGAGTGGCTCGAACACTTCTTAAGTTAGTAGACGCCCAGTACGATGTCTACAAAGGCCAGTGGTCATTAGAGACAAGGGTGTAGTCACGAGCGCCCAGCGACATGTGATACGAACTCTGTTATTCTCTGTATACACAAATGATCTGTCCGGCAGGGTGGGCAACAATCTGCGGCTGTTAACTGATGATGCTGTGGTGTGCGGGGAGGTATCGAAGTTGAGTGACCTTCTAACGTACTTTTATAAAAATAAACTTTTTAAGATTACGTTGATTGAATGTCTGACCCGTGGAGTGGGTACTGAACTCGAATTATCGTGTAGTGTGTTGTAACTGCAAGTGGTGTGCTTACTCCGTGTAACTGTTAGCAAAACTTTATATGAACTGATTGGACAATGTAACTCCCAGCACCAATAAAGAAATACAGTCACTGCAAAATACACTCCTGGAAATGGAAAAAAGAACATATTGACACCGGCGTGTCAGACCCACCATACTTGCTCCGGACAATGCGAGAGGGCTGTACAAGCAATGATCACACGCACGGCACAGCGGACACACCAGGAACCGCGGTGTTGGCCGTCCAATGGCGCTAGCTGCGCAGCATTTGTGCACCGCCGCCGTCAGTGTCAGCCAGTTTGCCGTGGCATACGGAGCTCCATCGCAGTCTTTAACACTGGTAGCATGCCGCGACAGCGTGGACGTGAACCGTATGTGCAGTTGACGGACTTTGAGCGAGGGCATATAGTGGGCATGCGGGAGGCTGGGTGGACGTACCGCCGAATTGCTCAACACGTGGGGCGTGAGGTCTCCACAGTACATCGATGTTGTCGCCAGTGGTTGGCGGAAGGTGCACGTGCCCGTCGACCTGGGACCGGACCGCAGCGACGCACGGATGCACGCCAAGACCGTAGGATCCTACGCAGTGCCGTAGGGGACCGCACCGCCACTTCCCAGCAAATTAGGGACACTGTTGCTCCTGGGGTATCGGCGAGGACCATTCGCAACCGTCTCCATGAAGCTGGGCTACGGTCCCGCACACCGTTAGGCCGTCTTCCGCTCACGCCCCAACATCGTGCAGCCCGCCTCCAGTGGTGTCGCGACAGGTGTGAATGGAGGGACGAATGGAGACGTGTCGTCTTCAGCGATGAGAGTCGCTTCTGCCTTGGTGCCAATGATGGTCGTATGCGTGTTTGGCGCCGTGCAGGTGAGCGCCACAATCAGGACTGCATACGACCGAGGCACACAGGGCCAACACCCGGCATCATGGTGTGGGGAGCGATCTCCTACACTGGCCGTACACCACTGGTGATCGTCGAGGGGACACTGAATAGTGCACGGTACATCCAAACCGTCATCGAACCCATCGTTCTACCATTCCTAGACCGGCAAGGGAACTTGCTGTTCCAACAGGACAATGCACGTCCGCATGTATCCCGTGCCACCTAACGTGCTCTAGAAGGTGTAAGTTAACTACCCTGGCCAGCAAGATCTCCGGATCTGTCCCCCATTGAGCATGTTTGGGACTGGATGAAGCGTCGTCTCACGCGGTCTGCACGTCCAGCACGAACGCTGGTCCAACTGAGGCGCCAGGTGGAAATGGCATGGCAAGCCGTTCCACAGGACTACATCCAGCATCTCTACGATCGTCTCCATGGGAGAATAGCAGCCTGAATTGCTGCGAAAAGTGGATATACACTGTACTAGTGCCGACATTGTGCATGCTCTTTTGCCTGTGTCTATGTGCCTGTGGTTCTGTCAGTGTGATCATGTGATGTATCTGACCCCAGGAATGTGTCAATAAAGTTTCCCCTTCCTGGGACAATGAATTCACGGTGTTCTTATTTCAATTTCCAGGAGTGTATATTCAGCCCCTTAGGCACTGAATCCTCTGGCCCTGCTCAAAACTGATAACCTTGGTTCCTGTGCACATAACAAATAAATTAAATTGACTTACCTCGAGCAGCAACAGTGGAACGTGATATATTCTCTCATGAAATCAGTGAGGAGGCTCAGCGGTGTGCAATGCTGGCTGTAATACTTTGAAATGCACTTGAAATTGTTTTGGGTGATAAATGAAAACATTTATAAAAATCCAGCTTTTTTGAAAAAAACATATGACCTGGAGAGGAAGGCGGTACTGATTGCGGCAAACTACTAAAACTGAGTTTTTTTTAACAAAATGATACTGGAAGTTATGTTTCTCTTTTCAAAAACACCTCACAACTGAATTTACATTACTGAGAACTGATTCACAAACAATGAGATTGAAACAGCAAGTATTATCTAACTTCACTAATCCAACATAAATGCAAATCCTCAAATTACATATAGCTCTGTCAACAAATCTTAGAAGCATTCGAAAAGTGAAATATCTGAACTAGCCTTTTTATCAAATCAGTTAACGTATATTGTGAGGATGACACGGCGGTCGGATGGTCCCGATGCGCCACTTGTGGCCTGAAGAGGGAGTGCTTTTTTAGTTTACGTATATTGTGGGGTTAGTCACCAATTTCAAAATATCAGCCAACTCATCTATATTAACACGCTGGCAAAAACGGAAATCATAATTATTTAACAACTTTACCTTGCTTGCTTGATGGCTTCTGCTTCGAGGTTCAACAATACTGACATACCTGCGTTGATCTACCGCTTGGTGGCTTCAAACAGCACACCACAGAAACTGCCTACTCCATCGCCTTTCCCTCACAGACAGCTACCTACAACTGCGCGCCCAGTGCTCTCTTACTCCAACACTGCAATATCAGACCAGAAGCAATATGTTTGGCTCTGCGGTCGTGCACAGTCAGCGACCCGCATTATCAAGCCCATCAGAGACATTCATCGTTTATAGTATACTAGTTTCATTTTAATTTATTAATATTCCTATCTTATTCTGGCAGCACATACAAGTGAGCCCCACTAGACTCCTTTCAACCTTTCGGAGGATAGAAGATGACTTAGGCAAATTTTCTGGTTGGTATGATGACTAGCATCTAGCTCTGAATGGATAAAAATAGAAGATAATGCGGATCAATAGGAAAAGTAAACTGCTTGACACAGTCACGTCCTTTAAATATCTGGGCGTTAACGTTGCAATGCGATGTGAAATGGAAAGAGCATGTGAGATTGTGGTAGGAAAGGCGAACGAGGGGAATGGTCCACTTTGGTTCATTGGGAGAATTTTCGGAAAAGGTGGTTCATCAGCAAAGGAGAAGGGATGTAGTACATTGGTATGGCCTATTCTTGAGTAGCGCTCGACTCCTTGGTATCTGCACAAGGTCGAAATGAAGGAAGACATCGAAACAATTGACAGGTGGGCTGCTAGATTTGTTACCGATACGTTCGAACAACACGCAAATATTAAGGAGATGCTTCAGAAATTTGATCAGGAACTACTGTGTTCTTTATCAGCTCCACTGTATTATTAAAAGTATGAATTAATTTTTGTTCATCGAATGAGATCCAATATAGCTCAATGCTAAGTAATGCTGACATGCACAAGCGGGTAGTGTTATTTTTCCTGCGGACGTGTCTTGAGCAATATGACTATGACAGGCGGTGACATTGCATAGTGAGGTTTATGAATATGGATAACTTGTGTTGAAATACTGCTCTTAGTGTGAACTAATACTTTATTTGAGAAAAGACAGAGAGAGAGAGAGAAGTTATTGAGTACAGGTCTTCGTGTTTTAGTCGCAGGCATAAATGCTTATTCTGTAAATGTGTTTGGTATATTTACCGTCAGTATCTTTTTCCAGTTATGTACCAAGCGTTATTAAAGAGAATGCTTTATACGTGAGCCACTGTGCTACAGTGGCGCATAATTAAGATGAGCGGGAGTTTTCGTTGTAAACTGTTTGGCGCCAAGTCTCACGGGCATGCACTGATGAACAGAAACCGCAAGTCACTATAGAATACAATCAGAAATGTCAATTTTGCCAATGACTTGTTGATGTAGTGAAGATGCGCTTAGGATAGTGTATATGGTGTATAAACTAGTTCATGAGCTGGTTTCTAGTGGTGCGGTAACAGCTTCCTGGGTGCGGTGTTCCTCCCATTTGTGAGATGTAACGGCAGGAGCGTGCTGCAAGTCAGTGTGACGTCCAGATCGCAAGCGGGTACGCATTACCCAGTGGAGAGCAGCCAGCCAGGGGCCGCTGCCCGAACGAGGCCGAGGTCACTCGGCGGACACCAGGAGCCGTCCGACCTGAGGCCCTTGGCTCAGCCGCTGCTTTATGCAGGTGGTGCTTCCCACAGCAAATATTACGAATTTATTGTAGAAAATGATCATTACAATTGGGCCTCACGGTCATTTTAAACGAGCAATGGTTCTGCACTCATGTAATGGTTTAGAGAACTGTCATGTTCAAAATAGACGGTTACATTCAAGAGACGTACTGAAACAAACGGTTTCACATCCTGTTACATTATTGTCATCTCTTTTGCGCTAAGGAAGTAATGCATCTGATATAACAAAGCTGTAAAATGGAGACACATACAGTCGACATTCGATAATTCGAACCTCAAGGGACGTCAGAAATATTTCCAGTAACTAAAAGATCGGTTTGACATAAGTTTGACTGATCAATGTGAAACCACAAAAAGTCGTAATAAGAGAATCCTCCATAAATCAGAATTAAAACATGGTACTAATACTGTAATTTCAGTAATATTCGTACTCATTTCAAAGGGAAACAGAAAGTAAAAATTACAATGCAACTTAAAAGAAAATACGCATTTTACATACTTTATTAATTTTTATTTATTTTAACATCTGAAATGAGAGATGCATAAACATTTCCAAAAGTGTATAACAAAATTATTTCTTTTTTATTTTGCGAAGAAATCAATGATCCTTTTCTGCTTCAGTACCTTCAGTGTGTTTGATCGATCGTATTTTCTGTGATGACCCGAAAAACATCGTCATCTGTTTGTGTTCTAGAGATGTACATGCTCAACGACTTTGTCTCATTTTCGATTCACAGATGAAATATATTCTGCTTCTTCTTCTTCTTCTACTACTCTTACATAGTCTTCTATTTTGTCACCCAAAACAGCCTAAATTTCGAAATCTGTCAGGATATCACAAAATTTCACATGACCATCATAAGTACGAAATCACCAAATTCCACATTTTCTCAAAAATAATGAAGATAACCCTGCAGTATTCAAACATTTGTGGTTCTTTAAAGGCGTTTTCAAATCTGTAGTACGTTATTCATTGCTGAGTAAACAAAAGAGTTGAGCGAAGAGTTGACATTCGAAAGAATATCAAGACAACTGACATAACATTCTAATTAGCGAGCACTCCGTTGTCGACAACATAAAATTATAGAGTATTTGTGGACGGCTTATGAGTCACTTTGGTGTACTGCATACGCCAAAACACATAGCAATTATTCGCTTTTTCGAAATTATTTCAAGGGACAATACAGTTCGATTTATCTAGAAATTCGACTTATTAGGATTCGAATTACCACTGCATCTATATCTGCATTTGTTCTGAAATATTCTAAAGCTGATGCGGAACCATAATCGCAGTTTGCGAGGTCATTCTTAACTGAATGCAACTGTTGATCGTCACCGCCGTATATCAGACACTGCACTGCATTATTTGAACCCGATATATCTCCATTACGAATGTACATTTAATTGCTCTCTCACTTGTTCAGACCATGTAAGAATAGGACAATCCAAACCTTTTACGGAGACATTAGATTCATATTCCCGTCCACCCATCCTCATTTAGATAGCCCATAGGTTTTCCACATCGGTAGAGGTGTAGCTTAACCACTTATGTGGTTCGCTCTATTTGAGTAAATCTTCCTAAAACTGTCAAACATAACTTCTCGGAAAGGAATACCACATAAACTAAGACTTAAACTCGTGCACTTTGCAAAGTTCTGATAGAATTGAATTATACAAAGACTTAATAAAAAACACATCAAGAAAACGTTTTGCGTCACCCCGGTTCCCAGAACTCCTGAAGATAGACGTTGACTGTGGATCTGTATCAAAGACACAGTTCCTTTGACTTTTCAGAGATGTCACTAAACCCGCCCAAAGATGTAAACAACCATGCATGAGAAGAGCCTATTAGACGGAGGGGGTTCTGACAGCCGATCAGTTCCAGTCATTCTACCAGTAAGGAGGTACATTACTCGTGTTGTCTGTAGTTAAACCATGCCTAGACTGTCAATACTGCAGTTCGCGTCCGCATTGTTACCATGTGCCAGGAAGGGCTCTCAACAAGGAAAGTGTCTCGGAATAAACCAAAGCAATGTTGTTCGGACATGGAGGAGATACAGAGAGACAGGAACTGTCGGTGACATGCCTCACTCAGGTCTCCCAAGTGCTACTACTGCAGTGGATGATCGCTACCTAAGGATTACGGTTCGGAGGAATCATGAAAGCAACACCACCATGTTGAATAATGCTTTTCGTGCAGCCACAGGAAGTCTTGTTACGACTCAAACTGTGCGCAATAGGCTGCATGATGCGCAACTTCACCCTCGACGGCCATGGCGAGATCCACCTTTGCAACCACGACACCATGCAGCACGGTACAGATGGGTCCAACAACATGTCGAATGGACCGCTCTGATTGGCATCACGTTCTCTTCAACGATGAGTGTTGCATATGCTTTCAACCATACATGTACCTCGAACCAGACAATCGTCGGAGACGTATTTGGAGGC
This sequence comes from Schistocerca cancellata, assembly GCF_023864275.1. NCBI lineage: Eukaryota > Metazoa > Arthropoda > Insecta > Orthoptera > Acrididae > Schistocerca > Schistocerca cancellata. The sequence continues at coordinate 331,696,393 of NC_064631.1, forward strand.
AACCCGGTAGGACTGAACGTCTTAAGACACCCTGTCCAGCGAGTGCAGTAAGGTGGAGGTTCCCTGTTGTTTTGGGGTGGCATTATGTGGGGCCGACGTACGCCGCTGGTGGTCACGGAAGGCGCCGTAACGGCTGTACGATACGTGTATGCCGTCCTCCGACCGATAGTGCAATCATATCGGCAGCGAATTGGCGTGGCCTTTGCACCCCCATCGTGAACATCTTGTGAATGACTTCCTTCAGGAAAACGACATAGCTCGACTAGAGTGGCGAGCATGTTCTCCAGACATGAACCCTATCGAACATGTCTGGGATAGATTGATAAGGGCTGTTTATGGACGACGTGACCCACCAACCACTCTGAGGGATCTACGCCGAATCGCCATTGAGGAGTAGGACAATCTGGACCAACAGTGCCTTGATGAACTTGTGAATAGTATGCCACAACGAATACAGGCATGCATCAATGCGAAAGGACGTGCTACTGGGTATTATAGGTACCGGAGTGTACAGAAATCTGGACTATCACCTCTGAAGGTGTTGGTGTATGATGGTACATCACGCAATGTGTGTTTTTCATGAGAAATAAAAATGGCGGAAATGACGTTTATGTTGATCTCTGTTCCAATTTTCCGTACAGGTTCCGGAACTCTCGGAACCGAGGTGATGCAAAACCTTTTTTGATTTGTGTATTTTTGCTCAACACTGTCCACAAACTGTTTCTATAAAAATGAGGTGCTACGCAGAACGTAACCTGACTTCTGAAATTAAATTCACAACTGCACTTACAAAGAAATTCACTTACCTTGTCTCTTGACAAATATTTTTGCAGAATTCTCGGAAGCAGCACACAGCGTACAGCGGCAAAGTAACATAAAAACTACGACCGAAAAATTCGTACCACAAAGTGCAAACTGCGTACGTGGATAGTAAATGGAATGAAGCGTGGAAGTTACAACCAATAAGAAATGACTTCTGACACAATTCAAATGACATACGACTGATTCGTTTTCTGGAAGTTATTTCACGGGACAATAAATTTCGATTTAAAAATCAACTGAGTCTTCAGCTACATGGTTTTTACTCTGTGTGAGCTATGCATATCGATATTTACGTAAGAAACAGACGTTGCAGAATGACCAAAAAATGTGTTTTCTCAGAGAAGGAAATGCTGGAATGTTTTTTTTTCTAAACAATTGCCCGCTTTTCTTCCCCCGTCTTTGTGCATTATTTCTGCGCTTGAGTTAGACCACACGTTAAAAAAACTCCCCTCTATCTGTCTTTTTCTACCTTTCTGTCTACTTATTTCTTACATATAGGCACGTTGTTTCCACGCAGAGAAAGATCGCCTTCCTTCTTTAGGTAGCTACTGTGAGTGGACGTCCTCGGGAGACGAATGGCTAACACTGGAGATACACTGAGGCACTTGAATTACTGCGGTATTCTGTTAGCGTGTTGCAAGCGAAGTTGTAGAGTCATACATCTTGAAAATAGCACATCATAGTGCTCCGGAAGAGCGTTCCTTGGCCTTTTTACTTGAATGCAACCTCTATAACCAGGTTAAACACTGACGCAGCTACAGGAATCTGATAACGGTGCTAAGACAAGAATGTGAGGTCAGTTAGGGCAGTCACCATCTAGGGTAAAGGTTGTCAGCCATTATAATCGATTAAATGACAACTTAAGCGTTGGAGATAGCAAGCTTGCATAGTACTCGTAGCTCATTTATATGCCTGGGGTTTCACTTGTGAGTGTTATGTGGGGAGAAAAGGAAACAATGCACTGTAAATCACAATGTAAAACCAGGTGGCGGTACCTATACTATGGCCTCACGCTGGGACTGCTGAACTTCCAACTGGAATCCTCTTGCAGGTGAGAGCCGCAGTTAGACTTGAAAGACACCTGCTCACTTGAACGAATTGTCGCTGGTCGTGGCAAACGTTGGAACCTAGAATCAATTGCAGTCTTTCTCTGCACGGTACAGAATGTCTCATTTAAAGATGGATGGTCCCCATTGACCATGCCTTTTGAAAGTAACCTTCTGAAATCTTTTTAGGTATGAATTATTTCATACGTTTTGGGTCGTTAAAAGCGCGTCCATTCTTCTCGACCCTGCAGTCACTATAGGGATGACGGTTATCGCTGAAAAAAAAAACTGGTTTCGGTTACACCGTTTTTTTACATCTCCAGTTTAATCTGACTGCTAAAACCACTCAGAAGGACCGGTTCTTGAAGTAACTTCGTTACGCTTATTATTTCCAGTAATGACGGCTATCGCCGAAAAAAACTGGTTTTCGGTTACACCGTTTTTTACATCTCCAGTTTAACCTGACTGTTAAAACCGCTCAAAATGACCACTTTCTGAAATAACCTCGTTACGGTTATTATTTACATTTGACATAAAGACTCCTCAGGCTTTTCTCTTTTATGTTTCAAGACATTTGGTATCAAAATATCAAATAATCAAATAAAATAGCTAAATAAAAGAAAATTTAGGTCATCCACTGTTCGCAACTTTTCTCGCAAAGTAATGAGGTTGAATCCTACGAAGAGTTGCCAGTACTCTCCCAGTGATTCTAATTTTTGGAAATTATACTCATAAATCCTCAATTACAATATGATTTTTGAGGAGAGTTGCTAAAAGTTAAAATCAGTGGGAGAATACTGGTGATTTTTTGTAAGAGTCGTCCCTCATTACTTTTCTTCCACCGTCCGCTGCTTTTCTCGAAATTACGAATGCTTAGTGCTACAGGGTGAAAACTGAGATTGGAGAACACTGTTTTTCTTGTTAAGGTGTCCATTTCTAAGTGCTACAATCAGATAAAGGCACGTTATGTAGATACAAGTAACAGATCCGTTTCTTCCTGCTTTTATTACAACATATAAACGAATTGTTGGATGTTTAATTTATTGTAATTGCTACAATTGCTTTCCTCGTTTATTATTTCATAGAAACGGCAGATAAATAATAAGCCCTTGTGTAAAATTTGTTTCTTTTTCTGTAATTATTTCGAACGAAAAACCTGTTTTTAGTCGAATATATTTATTTACTTATTAACAGGAATTTTAATACATTTAATTTTTTACTGCCAAAAATAAAAATGCTCTTTCACGAAATGCAAACAAACTATGCAGATAGTAGGCAAAATATACAACGAACAATTATATGGCAATAGTTAAAATTTTAATAATGAATTAATCTGTTGGCAAATATTTATTGTCCAATCTGTTCTTAAATACTCGTTTTATAACGTGTTATGTGTAAGTTGATCCCCTTCTTCAGAAATAGTATCAATCAAAGGCGACACTAATCTTTCCAAAGCCTTTTTCAGAAGCCTCTTTCAGAAGCCACCGAACTTCCTACCAAAGACAAATATTTTTTCTCTACAAGTTACAAGCCTGTCATACACTTTTTACTCTGCTTCGACAAAAAAATGAAAGGACTACTGTTTATGGGTAGTACAGGATGTTGAAAGTGAAACTCTGTTTCGTTTGGAAACAAACTTTCAGGCTGCGTCATCACGTGATGGCCAAGACAGTTTGCAATTGTTCTGATCTCCACCCTTTGTAGTAAAAATGAAAGTTTACCCATATCTTTCAAGTAATTATTTATCTTTTTATGGAAGAAAGCTCTTGAGTCCGTTGTCTTAAAGCCTACGGTTTTCTGGCGGTACATAGATGACACTTTCGTGTTATGGCCTCATGGCAGAAAAGAACTGGGAAAATTCCTTTGTCATTTAAATTCTTTACATGAGAACATCAAGTTTACTATGAGATTGAGAAAGATGGGACTTTACCCTTTCTAGACGTATTAGCACGCCGTAAGAATGGTGGGACATTCGGTGCACAGAAAATTCACACATACAGATCTATATCTTCAGGCGTCCAGCTGCCATCACCCCGCACAAACCGCCGGTGTTCTTAGCACTTTAATTCATCAGGCGCAAGTAATACCGGATGCTGATAGCCTTCACGAAGAAGTAGTGCATCTGGAGAAGGTTTCTAAAGAGAATGGCTATACTTCGCGTCAAATACGGAAGGCCATAAACAATTATAATAATAAGAAGCAACGCTCTGAGAAGACTGATGACTATGATTTAACTGCGTTCCTTCCCTAAGTTTGGACCTGTCTTCTAAAACAGGCAGATTGTTTAGCAAGATTAATATTAATGTCAGCTTCTGTCTACCAGCAAAGAGCAGGACCTCAGTCGGATTCGTTAAAGACGATTTACAATTCAGGAAGGCCTTTGTTTATAAAATTCCCTGTGAGTGTGGCTCTGCATATATAGGTCAGGCGACACGAAAGGTTCAAGAACGCTACTTAGAACACGAAAGACACACCCGTCTGCGGCAACCTTTAAAATCAGCAGTAGCAGAGCATTGCATTTCCATGGTACATTCAATGGAATACAATAATACCAAAATTTTAGCACCGGTTTCCAGCTTCTGGTTCTCTGTAGTTAAATAATTGATGGAAATACGTCTTGCCGATAATTTAATGAATTGTGGTAACGGTTTTCAGTTGGATAAAAATTGGAATCCAATTATCGAAATTATGCGTTCACAACGAAAACGGCATGCTCAGTCGATACTCAGCGATTAGATTGTTCTTACTTCACCACTGAGGGCAGCACACACTGTAGTGGGACGTGAAATTGAAGCGTCACCCATCCACCAGTGTCAGCCCAGTTTGCAGGTCAATATAAGTTAATTTAGTGTTTTTTATGTATTTTTGTAATATTTGTAACAGTTGTGAATTGTCTAAAGTTTTGTATTTAATTTTTTATGTTTCATGTACGGAGAGGGCGGCGCAACGAACGGAGACAGTATCTTCACTGCCGGGACCAGAGAGAAAATTGCTGGCCACTATACGTCGCGGGTCGACAGCCAAAGAGCAACAGAAGATCCTGAAACCGAGTTGTTGCGTCGTGCTTCTAAAAACTGCAAAAATAAGAATTTGTAATGTTTCTACAACAATGATGTCATAAATAGTTTAATCATGTTGTAAATGGTCAGTACTATCTTGTCAAGGCTCAGGTTCACGCCTATATGTAGGAAGATAATAATCTAGTAGATACTACTAAAGTTCAAATACGTGTTCCGAGAATTTATTTATGAAGAATTATGTTAATGAATTACTAATTTATGTGACAAGATTATTAATTGTGACAACGTTCATCTCGAGTTTGAATCTGGAAAGTTTATTCAATGTGGTTATAATATTTGTTAAATCAGATAACTTGCATTAATATAATTTCTGAGAAGAAACAAAACGACATCTAAATTGAAAAAAAATTTGCGCAAACAAATTGGACTGAGTGACGTAATTCTGCGCATACGACTCAAATGATGATATTCTACAGTTTCGTTCAAGAACCATTCAGAGACAATTTAAAAAGAATTTAAATAATTTTGAAATGTGTTGTAACTGACGTAGGTGACGAAGTCTGCACATGGTCATATGTCAAAAGAAAATCATTTATACAAAACTTGCGTCGTTACACAACAACACAACATGGCTGCTTCGCGCATGTCACCTCCTAACGCATGCACCGTAAAACGCCAATACGATTCGTACGCGCGAAATTCGCTATAAATACCATGACTGCATCAGGTCTCTTCAGTACATCGTATACTCGCCTGAGGATGGCCGGACGTTTCAGGGCCGAAATATCGTGGCACAATGTTAATGGGATCGGCAGCAAACCCGAAAATTACTGGAAGAAAAAAAATTATTTACCTCTTGGATCAAATTTGTAACGGCTTTTCTGGCAATGAGTGGCTTCAGGTACCTTTTTCTTAAACCATAGATCTGATAGTGTCTCAGCAACCTTGTGCCGATTCTTCTGTCATGTAATTTTTGCCTGTTTCTAACTGTCGGCGTTGTTATGAATATAGCACTGATAGCTTTTCTCATCTTCTATTATAACCCAATATCTGAAAGCAATACAAATTTTCCGAGTAAATATTACTCCCTTTTTTTAAAGAAAATTTAATTTTACACCAAAAATTTTAACATCACCGTTGTGGAAAATTGATTTATCGGTTTTCTACACGGTTATTAGTAAAAAAATAAAAAATCTGTTATAAATGAAAGAAAAATACCGGTTTCTCAGAACTAAAACACAGGACTGTAGCCGGCCATTGTGGCCGAGCGGTTCTAGGTGCTTCAGTCCGGATCTGCGCTGCTGCTGCTGTCGCAGGTTCGAATTCTGCCTCGGTCATAGATGTGTGTGATGTCCTTACGTTAGTTAGGTTTAAGTAGTTCTAAGTGCTAGGGGACTGATGACCTCAGATGTTAAGTCCCAAAGTGCTTAGAGCCATTTGAACCATTTTTAAACGGGACCGTTTTCCTCACTCATCCGCATTAGCTTACATTTTTTTCTTCCCTTCGAGTAAGCTGCCACTATCACAGCAGCTAGGAATTTTGACTCAGTCATCTTGTATATTCCTACAGTGACCCAACAACGATAACTTTCGTACACAGCAAACAGCCGTAAATTGCTGCTCACCCCGTCCATCAGGTCAGTTACGTACACTGCCGAAAAAAAAGGGCGAATAGACATTCTTTCAGAGGTTTCCAATTCATTCAAGATTTATTGCTGCAACAGTGTTCAAATGGTTCAAATGGCTCCAAGCACCACGGGACTTAACATTGCCGGCCAGAGTGGCCGAGCAGTTCTAGGCGCTTCAGTCTGGAACCGCGCGACCGCTACGGTCGCAGGTTCGAATCCTGCCTCGGGCATGGATGTGTGTGACGTCCTTAGGTTAGTTCGGTTTAAGTAGTTCTAAGTTCTAGGGGAATGATGACAGATGTTAAGTCGCATAGAGCTCAGAGTCAGAGCCACTTAACATCTGAGGTCATCAGTCTCCTAGACTTAGAACTACTTAAACCTAACTAACCTAAGGACATCACACATATCCACGCCCGAGGCAGGATTCGAACCTGCGACCGTAGCAGCAGCGCGGTTCCGGACTGATGCACCTAGAACCTCTCGGCCACACCGGCCGGCTGCAACAGTGTCTTTGGGGAACATGAAATGATTACATTTACATATCAATAGCACTAGCAGGGATGAGGTACCAGGTAACGACCTAGGCTTGAACACACGCGTTAGTACATGATGTAGCTTCCATACACCATGCCACGTCTGCTTGACTTGTTCACGTAGTTTTGTAAGAGTTGTAGGTTGACGAGTCGCACGAGTTACTTTCCGTCCCATCACATCCCACACGTGCTCGGCTGGAGACAGGTCCGGAGATCACGCTGGCCAGGAAAGTTGCTGCACGTCTTGCTGAGCAAGTTGAGCTTCACGAGAAGTGTGTGGACGAGTATTGTCCTGTTGAAACAACACATTGCTATCTTGTAGTCCGCCTGCTTAGCTGAGTGGATTCCCAGTCACGCTGGAGATTTTTTTTCCGCTCGTGGACTGTCCTCATCACACTGCTCCCCCCGTCGGTTCGAGTCCTCCCTCGGGCATGGCTGTGTGTGTCGTCTTTAGCGTAAGTTATTTCAAGTTAGTTTAAGTAGTGTGTAAGTCAGAGGGCCGATGACCTCAGCAGTTTGGTTCCATAAGACCTTATCACAAATTTACAATTATCCTCATCATCATTTCGTCCTCATCACCTACACGCAGCTCGCCCAATGTGGCGTCGACTGAAATAAGCCTTGCACTCGGCGCCCGAACTTCCCCGGATGGGGTATCCCGGCCAACAATGCCACACGCTCATTTCATTTGATCACCATCTTGTTGCAATAACTGTAACATTCTGCACATGCCAGCACTAGTTAGCGTTCCGCCCAGAAACACCAACGGTGAAAGAGAGTTGAAGCTTATCGCAACCCTAACCGTAAGGCTTTGGATGGGGCCTGTGTGTTTGTACGAATGCACTCTATGACACAGAGCTCACCAACACCACGGTGTACGCGTAAACAACCATCACTTGTGTGCAGGCAGAGTCTGTTTCATGGTTGAAGACCACGGTGCCCATTCCACCTTACAAGTAATCCTCTGACGGCACTAGTCGAGCCGTGCACGTCGATGCTATGGCGCTAGTGGAAACAGGTTCGAGGTGTGCGTACTCTTAGTCCCATTACCAACAACCGGTTCGCAATAGTTCGTGTTGACATGCCTGGGTTCATAAGCCCTCTTGTTTGTGCTACGGTAGTTGTACTATCAGACACTGTTGCCTTTACAATACGACGATCCTGACGGGCGTCTGTACTGTGTGGGCGTCCAGAATCTCGTCTATGGGTGTGAGAATATTCACGTGAGCACTGATACCAGCATCGTTGCGTAACTGACGCAGCACGTCCATAAGGCAGTTGTTCCTAAGGATGAAGCCGCCACTCGGAAAGCCACAATTTGACCCCTTGCAATCTCGCTCAGTTGGCTGCAAGAAGCACGAGTGGGACACCGTGGCGCGGCTCGCTGCTTGCTTCACACGATTGCACCACAGTGAGCCTTCTGGTTGTGACCACTATTAAAGTGTAAACACAGATGGAACTGAGTAGTGCGTAAGTCTAGGGACCGATGACCTCAGCAGTTTGGTCCCATAGTCCTTACCACAAATTTCCAATTTTACAGATGGAGCTCTGGTAACTACGCCACTACGCTGTAAGAGGACGATTTCGAAGCCATTATGGTACATTTACCATCTCCCAGGTGGCATTGCCGTCATCGGATAAAAATCGATGTCGTCTTTCCAGGTGTATTCATTCTTTTTTTTTTCTAGCAGGGCATATATACAGTAAAAGGGGCGCTCCCACACTTCCCTGGAGCACTCCTGTCGATACCCTTGTCTTTGATGAACCCTCGTCGTCGAGGACCGGGTACTGGGTTCTATTATTTAAAAAGTCTTCGAGCCATTGACATGTATAGGTACTTAAACGGTATGCCCGGACTTTCGTCTACAAATCTTTATTCATTTATTGTGGCATTACTTTACTTTTTAGCTTCCGGACGCATGTGGTCAGTGGACTTTATACTGAAACATCTACGTGTGTTCACAGTTGTTTGTGCTAACCTGGACTGAACTACTTCGTTGCTCGTATTGTACTTCATGAGCATCACACCCAAAAAAACGAGGAGGAAATTCGAAACGGAACCTCATCTTAGGAACAGATGGAGGTACTGGTGAAACTTCTTTATTTAAATGATTGAGTCTGTGCTTAAATTGCTGAATGACTGAGAAGATGAAACTTCTACGTTATTTGATTCTGAAACAGCTGAGTAAAACTGAACGTACTGAGCCTACTTTCTCATTACTTTTCCTTATCATGTCTACACTAATCCACAATATTCTACAGCAACGCAATCTGACTGCTCAAAAAAATTACAACCTGACTTCAAATAATTAATTCAAAAGAATGGCCCTGACTAAAAAGAAATCTTAACGAGCACCTATACATTTCATTAAGCACTTACCTCACAAAAATCTTCATTACACGATCTACTGCAATACAGTGAGCGTCAATACTACCAGCTAAATCAAAGATCATAACTACTAAAGCTACTAACTACTAATAGGAATGTGATTAGCAAAGGAAAGATTTTGTTGCAAACCAAATAATGTATTTTTTTTACCTCAATAATGTTACATCCAGTTGAAACACGAATATAAATCGTCATTGACATCTAGTACAAAGGTATATAATCATGTATAATATTCAATGTCCAAGTCGAAGATGGACAGATCGCTAGCCTACGCTAACACTTCACACCTCTACCCTCCATCAACGCTAACTTCTCACATCTAACATCCATTACTGCTGGCTGTTCACCTCCAACTGCCCAACAGTACATCCATCACTGCTGGCGACTAACTTCCAACTGCTCAACAGCACTGGCGTTGAACTTCCAACAACGAGTCCAACCAGCCACAGAGTCTCTTACAAAGAAAGATCCAATGCAAAGCACTACACAGCGCTGCCAAGACAGAAGCAGCCACTTACGCTGGGAGAAACACATAACTAAATACGTAACTCACATTTATTATATACGTATTGCAGATGCCATAATGTAATTAATCATGGAGTTACTTGCACGAAAGAAAAATAAAAAAAAAAACGATCGAGAAAGTTTTGTGTGAATTAGCCGAATCGGAGCCTTTAAAGGGGAGGAAGCCTTTCAGAGAGTTTGGTGCACACGAACCAACTGTACAAATCAGGAAGTGACGTAAGCTTAACCTTTAGTCCTGGCGTCCTGACCCCGTATTGTCACAGCATAACGAAGAAGTAGAGTACAAGTAACGCTAGCTTTCGTAAAGATACATGAAATATGTAAATTTGTTATCTGTTTTAGGTAACTGTAAACAGAATGGATTTTACGTCTACTGCATACTGTAACTTCTCGAAATGCTTGTGTCATTGTATTTTGGGTCGTTTACAAAATATTACGAGCCCATGTAAAGTAGGACGTCCTTTATAATTAGTCCCACATTAGACACTTCTCTGAAAGAAATGATATTACTCATTTAAAGTGATTCGTGTTATGTAACCTGCATATAATCCCCACACTATTTCACTGAGCCCTAGCGGCGTTAAGTACCTCCAGTGTCATACGAAGCATTAGTCTAAGCGAGGGAAAAACGACGAATATCAAGAAGCTTCTGCGCAGAGCACGGCACCTGTCACTATCCGTTCGCCAGTGGAAGGCGAGGATAATGTCGGCTGCGGCCATTAGGAGTTTCTCCGGCAGAGTGCTAATAACTTACAGGATAAGGCAAAGCGCCGCCGCCGAGCCCGACAAGTCCGACGGGCTCGCGACTCGCCCGTCACAGGGCCGCGTCCGCCAGGTTGCCTCCTATCCACGTCTACAACTGTACTCTGCGAACTACAGTGTAGTAGTGCGTAGCAGAGGGTAGTTCCCACTGTACCTGTGATCAGGACTTCTTCCCGATCCATTCACGTATCGGGCGTGTAATGGGACACACTCCTCTAACATTACCTTTTTTTATGGAAATAGCCGATACCATGAATATTTTCGAATCTTGTACAGGTGAACGTTATCTCAGCTGTTTCACTGAAAGAATTTCATATGATTTTGTATACCATGTGTTGTATTTCAGGCTAAAATGTATAAAAAGAAATGTCTCGTGATGGCTGGGTGTTGTGTGATGTCCTAAGGTTAGTTAGGTTTAAGTAGTTCTAAGTTCTAGGGGACTGATGACCATAGATGTTAAGTCCCATAGTGCTCAGAGCCATTTGAACCATTTTATAAACAGAAATTAATTTGTTACAATCGATATTTACTAGCTCTGTTTGTACAGGGTTATTACAAATGATTGAAGCGATTTCACAGCTCTACAATAACTTTATTATTTGAGATATTTTCACAATGCTTTGCACACACATACAAAAACTCAAAAAGTTTTTTTAGGCATTCAAAAATGTTCGATATGTGCCCCTTTAGTGATTCGGCAGACATCAAGCCGATAATCAAGTTCCTCCCACACTCGGCGCAGCATGTCCCCATCAATGAGTTCGAAAGCATCGTTGATGCGAGCTCGCAGTTCTGGCACGTTTCTTGGTAGAGGAGGTTTAAACACTGAATCTTTCACATAACCCCACAGAAATAAATCGCATGGGGTTAAGTCGGGAGAGCGTAGAGGCCATGACATGAATTGCTGATCATGATCCATCGGTTTTCCAATCTCCTGTTTAAGAAATGCCGAACATCATGATGGAAGTGCGGTGGAGCACCATCCTGTTGAAAGGTGAAGTCGGCGCTGTCGGTCTCCAGTTGTGGCATGAGCCAATTTTCCAGCATGTCCAGATACACGTGTCCTGTAACGTTTCTTTCACAGAAGAAAAATGGGCCGTAAACTTTAAACCGTGAGATTGCACAAAACACGTTAACTTTTGGTGAATTGCGAATTTGCTGCACGAATGCGTGAGGATTCTCTACCGCCCAGATTCGCACATTGTGTCTGTTCACTTCACCATTAAGAAAAAAATGTTGCTTCATCACTGAAAACAAGTTTCGCACTGAACGTATCCTCTTCCATGAGCTGTTGCAACCGCGCCGAAAATTAAAAGCATTTGACTTTGTCATCGGGTGTCAGGGCTTGTAGCAACTGTAAACGGTAAGGCTTCTGCTTTAGCCTTTTCCGTAAGATTTTCCAAACCGTCGGCTGTGGTACGTTTAGCTCCCTGCTTGCTTTATTCGTCGACTTCCGCGGGCTACGCGTGAAACTTGCACGCACGCGTTCAACCGTTTCTTCGCTCACTGCAGGCCGACCCGTTGATTTCCCCTTACAGAGGCATCCAGAAACTTTAAACTGCGCATACCATCACCGAATGGAGTTAGCAGTTGATGGATCTTTGTTGAACTTCGTCCTGAAGTGTCGTTGCACTGTTATGACTGACTGATGTGAGTGAATTTCAAGCACGACATACGCTTTCTCGGCTCCTGTCGCCATTTTGTCTCACTGCGCTCTCGAGCGCTCTGGCGATAGAAACCTGAAGTGCGGCTTCAGCCGAACAAAACTTTATGAGTTTTTCTACGTATCTGTAGTGTGTCGTGAATGGAGCTACAGTGAATTTATGAAATCGCTTCAATCATTTGTAATAGCCCTGTATAGCTGAAATTATTCTTGTTTTAGAAATATTTGAAATTACGAAATATCTGACATACTTAAAATTCATATTATTCCTTGCACAACCTAACGATAAGTTGGGTTGTTTGTGGGAAGAGACCAAACTGCGAGGTCATCGGTCTCGTCGGATCAGGGAAGGACGGTGAAGGAAGTCGGCCGTGCCCTTTCAGAGGAACCACGCCGGCATTTGCCTGGAGAGATTTAGGGAAATCACGGAAAACCTAAATCAGGGTGGCCGGACGCAGGATTGAACCCTCGTCCTCCCGAATGCGAGTCCACTGTGCCACCTCGCTCGGTAACGCTAAGTATTTAATTTATTTCTGGAATCATTTGCAAAATAATGATATAACGTGGTGATTATTCTTCTTTTCTCAAGAAAGTTTGTAAACTCTTTTGTTTTGTAAACTTTTTGGAATGCGTTAGTACCGCAGTATTAGTTAGTAGTAGGGGCCATGCCCCTGATGGAAACCGACGTGTTTTTTTGTTTTGTTTTGAGTAATAATGTAATTTTTGATTTTATGAAAATGGAGATTAAGTCAGTGTGATGTAGAAGAATGGGGTAAAATGTAAATGTCATAGAAACAGAAAGTACTACATCAATAATTATGTCAACTGGAACCCACAAAGTCAAACCTGCAGCCTCAAGAATCTACCCCTAGACGTACTGCAGCCAACAACGAGAACATGAAGATAAGTAAAAAACATTTTTGTACGTCTTACGCCTCTCAAAGTTTTTGAAACTAATGAAGAGACTGAAAATTTACTGGTGATGTGTGGGAGGGTAAGATTACAAGCGCAAAAAGAATGATCACATAAACGCCTTTGTGTGCACTATAATTCTTTCAATATCGTCTTAGTGGGCCCTACAGTAACGAAACATGGAGGAGAGTAGCGTATCCCTAATTTCGTCACTTAAAGCTGGGTCTTGAAGTATTGTAAGTAGGCTTTCGTGAGAAAGCTGGCGTCTGAATGTGTGTGAGTTCTTAAGGGACCAAACTGCTGAGGTCATAGGTCCGTAGACTTACATACTACTTAAACTAACTTAAACTAACCTATGCTAAGAACAACACACACACCCATGTCCGAGGGAGGACTCGATCCTCCGGCAGGAGGGGCCGCGCAGTCAGTGTCATGACGCCTCTAACCGCGCGGCAGCTGGCGTCTATTCTCAGGCGTCTGCACGTTCAGATTGTCAGCAACTACGTAATGCATTTCCATAGGTCAAACAAACATGTGGTCATGTATATTGCCATTCTTCCTATACGTTCAAAATGTCTTGTCAGTCCTACTTGGTATGGGTTCCACGCATTTGAGCGATATTCCAGTATGAACGACGTGGGTGTCTGGTCGGCAATCTCCTTCATAGACTGATTGCATTTTCCCTGTATAGCACCAACGAACCGACATCTACCACATTCTTTACCTAGTTTCAATTGCATTTCTTTACCCTACAAGTTGTTACGACAGGTATTTGTAGGAGTAGACTAATTCTAATTGTCAATCATTGATACCGGAGTCATAGAATATTATGAAACTTCCTGGCAGATTAGAACTGTGTGCCGGACCGAAACTCGAACTTGTCTTTCGGGGACAAGTGCTCTACCGACTGAGGTACCCAAGCACTACTCGAGACCCGTCCTCACAACTTCAATTCTGTCAGTACCTCATCTCCTACCTTCCAAACTTCACGAAAGCTCTTCTGATAGAGCACTTGCCCGCGAAAGGCAAAGGTTCCGAGCTCGAGTCTCAGTCCAGCACACAGCTCAATCTTCCAGGAAGGTTCAAATGGCTCTGACCACTATGGGATTTAACTTTTGAGGTCACGAGTCCCCTAGAACTTAGAACTATTTAAACCTAACTAACCTAAGGACATCACACACATCCATGGCCGAGGCAGGATTCGAACCTGCGACCGTAGCGATCGCGCGGTTCCAGACTGTAGCGCCTAGAACCGCTCGGCCACTCCGGCCGGCCTGCCGGGAAGTTTCATATCAGCGCACACTCCGCTGCAGAGTGAAAATCTCATTCTGCGTAGGATATCATGTTTCTGCCTTTTATTAAGTTCGCAGTTTTACATTTCTGTTCAATTACAGCAGGATCGGCCAAGGTGCGCCAAATTGCATGCAAGCACCTACATACGAGGACGATGTACAGATCGCTTGCAGGCCAAGGCTCGGCGTGTCTCGGCTTAGCTCGGTAGTTCTCGGAAGTAGTCGGTAGCGCGACTTTTCATTAGCATTGCAGTGTGGCATTTTTCGGTACTTCTCGGAAGTATTCGCTAGCGCAACATTGCATTTAGCATTGCGGTGGGGTAATCTTCCATCGGCACGACTAACTTCAACACGGCAGGGTCGTGGTGTCAGGGCTTTCTCCCCTTCACTACTTTTTTCCGACGACAGAGAAGTTCACGGATCCAGTGCCTGTTGGCACGAAAAGAGACAGTCTAGCCATCTGCCGCCATGAGCCTTGAAAATGAATGGGAATGAAGGAATAGAGAGATGAGAATTCTCAATATACACTGTCGGAAAAAAAATAGTACACTCTTTTAGACGTTTCCAGTTCACTCGAGATTTATTTTGCGACAGTATTTATGGAGTACACTAAATAATTACACTTACAGATCAATAGCACAAGCTGTTCTGAGGTACCAGGTGTCGATCTATGCTGAAACACCCATATTAGTACTTGGTGTAGCCTACAAGAGCGGCATTTTTTATGTCGACTCTGGCACTCAGTCGATTGTACAGGTGGCGAACACTGCCTGCTCGATGTGTTCACGTGGTTCTGTAATAGTTGCTGGTTGACGAGTTGCGCTAATCACTTCCAGTGCCATCGTTTCCCACACGTGCTCGATTGGAGACAAGTCCAGAGATCGTGTTGGCCAGCGGAACTGTCGCACGTCTTGCAGAGCACGTTGAGTTTTAGGGGCAGTTTGCTGGCGACCATTAACCTGTTGGAATAACGCATCCCTATCTTGTTGCAAAAACGGTAAAAGAACAGGTCTATCAACATTCTGCACATACCAAGGGTTAGCTAGCGTCCCATCCAGAAACGCCAAAGGAGAACGACAGTTCTAGCTTATTGCACTCTTGACCATAAGGCCAGGAATGGGGCCAGTGCGGCTCACCAAGTCTACACTGTGCCCGCAAACGACCATCACTTGCGTGCATGCGGCATCTGTTTCCATCGCTGAAGACCATGGGGCACCATTCCATCTTCTGATTCTCTGACGGCACCAGGCGAGCGGTGCACGTCGATGCTGTGGTATGAGTGGAAGAGAGGCTGAAGGTGTGTGTGTGTGTGTCCGTAGGCCCACTACTAGTAACTGATTCGCAACAGTTCTTGTTGACCACTCCGGTCTCACAAGCCCTCTTATCTGTGCTGTGGTGGCTGTACGATCCGCCAGTGCTGCCCTTGCAATACGACGATCCTGGAGGCGCCTGTACCGCTTGGACGTCCAGAACCTCATCTACGGATGTGAGAATGTTCACGTGACCACTGATACCAGTATCATTGCACAACTGATGCAGAACGTGCAACATGTATGGCAATCCTCCAAAAGTTCATACGGCCACTCGGAAGGCCACAATTTAATCCCTTTCAGACTCTCCCAGTTGGCTGTAAGAAGAACGAGCGCGTGTTCGTGGCATGGTTGCTTCACACATCTGGATCACACTGAGCCTTCTGGCTGTGAGTATCCCCAATTAAAGGATAGAACAGATTGCGCTCTGGTGGCTATGCCATTACGCTGTCAGTTGGGGGACGACGTTGAAACCATTATCCGTACAATTACTATCCCATAAATGGCATATGCCGTCATCGGATCAAAATCAACGCCTCTCCATGTTTACTAATTTTATTCGCAGCAGCGTATATTAAGCTGTCGCATAAGCTACGGATATGTAAATTTGCCATAAAACGATATTGCAACACCATTAAAAAAGAAATTATTGAATTAGTTGACAACTATTGTCAGACGGGATTCGCGCCCACCGCTGTGGCCGAGCAGTTCTGGGCGCCTCAGTCTAGAACCGCACGGCTGCTCCGGTCACAGATTCGAATCCTGCCTCGGGCATGGATGTGTGTGAAGTCCTTAGGTTAGTTTGGTTTAAGTAGTTCTAAGTTCTAGGGGACTGATGACCACAGATGTTAAGTCCCATAGTGCTCAGAGTCATTTGAACCATTTGAACGGGATTCGCTGTTCTCTACATCAAGGAGCACTCGTGCAGCATGTGATGGAATTGGTGGTACGAGTAGTATCCTATATTTCTTGTTGTGGCACGCATTATTCTACAGTCAGGTGGAACAATCTTTTGTGTGTAGTTGAACGACGGGTATAGAAACTTTATATATTACTCCAAAGTACATTGGTTAAGTCAACAGTCATGCCTGGAACGATTTTTCAATTTAAAAACTGCTATTGTTAAATTTATGGAGGAGACAGGAAAGCAGGAACGAAAATTAGATCATCCGGAACGGTCTGCAGACCTAGCATTTTAATTGGACTTGTCTGCACAGTGCTCACAGTAAGACATTTGGAAGGTTCCAAATGATTGGAAAAGAGCACAGGTAGTCCCAGTCTTCAAGAAGGGTCGTCGAGCAGATGCGCAAAACTATAGACCTATATCTCTGACGTCGATCTGTTGTAGAATTTTAGAACATGTTTTTTGCTCGAGTATCATGCCGTTTTTGGAAACTCAGAATCTACTATGTAGGAATCAACATGGATTCCGGAAACAGCGATCGTGTGAGACCCAACTCGCTTTATTTGTTCATGAGACCCAGAAAATATTAGATACAGGCTCCCAGGTAAATGCTATTTTTCTTGACTTCCGGAAGGCGTTCGATACAGTTCCGCACTGTCGCCTGATAAACAAAGTAAGAGCCTACGGAATATCAGACCAGCTGTGTGGCTGGATTGAAGAGTTTTTAGCAAACAGAACACAGCATGTTGTTATCAACGGAGAGGCGTCTACAGACGTTAAAGTAACCTCTGGCGTGCCACAGGGGAATGTTATGGGACCATTGCTTTTCACAATACATATAAATGACCTAGTAGATAGTGTCGGAAGTTCCATGCGGCTTTTCGCGGATGATGCTGTAGTATACAGAGAAGTTGCAGCATTAAAAAATTGTAGCGAAATGCAGGAAGATCTGCAGCGGATAGGCACTTGGTGCAGGGAGTGGCAACTGACCCTTAACATAGACAAATGTAATGTATTGCGAATGCATAGAAAGAAGGATCCTTTATTGTATGATTATATGATAGCGGAACAAACACTGGTAGCAGTTACTTCTGTAAAATATCTGGGAGTATGCGTGCGGAACGATTTGAAATGGAATGATCGTATAAAATTAGTTGTTGGTAAGGGGGGGTACCAGGTTGAGATTCATTGGGAGAGTCCTTAGAAAATGTAGTCCATCAACAAAGGAGGTGGCTTACAAAACACTCGTTCGACCTATACTTGAGTATTGCTCATCAGTGTGGGATCCGTACTAGATCGGGTTGACGGAGGAGATAGAGAAGATCCAAAGGAGAGCGGCGCGATCCGTCACAGGGTTATTTGGTAACCGTGATAGCATTACGGAGATGTTTAACAAACTCAAGTGGCAGACTCTGCAAGAGAGGCGCTCTGCATCGCGGTGTAGCTTGCGTTTCTGGATGAGGTATCGAATGTATTGCTTCCCCCTACTTATACCTCCCGAGGAGATCACGAATGTAAAATTAGAGAGATTATAGCGCGCACGGAGGCTTTCAGACAGTCGTTCTTCCCGCAAACCATACGCGACTGGAACAGGAAAGGGAGGTAATGACAGTGGCACGTAAAGTGCCCTCCGCCACACACCGTTGGGTGGCTTGCGGAGTATAAATGTAGATGTAGATGTAGATGTACTTATTTCTGATTTGATGCGGGTTCATTTCAAGTGAAAATCGAATTATGGAACGGACAAATTCTGGCAGAAAACGCGGTCCATTTCCCTAAACTCACTGACGCTAAAGAATACGCGCAGTTTGAAGATTTCGTTTTAGTCCTGAAGGAATTACAAGGATAGTTTTGTAAACGTTTTGATGACACTGCCAGTCCTACATCTATTTTAGAGCTGTCTTCGAGACCTTTTGCCATTTCAGCTGAAAGTGTCCCTGCACAGGTGCAGATCGAACACACTGACTTCACTTGTGGTTCCCATTTCAAAGACAAATTCTTTTACATTATAACTATCGAGGAGGACCACGTTGTTTTCCTCAGGAAGAGTTTCCACGTCTCCATAATGAGGCTGCAAACGTGATAAAATATTTCGATCAGCATATGCGTATGTGAAAGAATTTTTTCGATTATGACCCTAAGTAAATCACCATTACATGGCTACCAGAGTACAGAAATCTATGAAATTGTCTGCTTCTGTTCATATGCTGACAATCGATGCAAAATAAATATTATATTATCTCTTCTATGCGCCACGAATAATTAAATAATAGTGAAAATATGTTTTATTGTTATCTATGTTGTTGAGAAATTTGAAATACAAAACCAAATCGTACTTAGTCTGACTTCATTGTTCTCTAAATTTGGTGCATTCGCATTTACTCCCTCTTGCACTTCCTCACAGACAGCGTGCCACGGTGGTGGGGGAAGTGTGCCGCTAGTCTGAGCGCTATGGCACTCGAGCCAGAGAATGGACCGCATGCCAAATTCTAGGCTGTCCGTGAGTCAGAGCAACCTGTCATTTCTAATCACCGTTTAGAAATGGTGTCAATGCCTGACAATAATTGTGACGCTTCATTTAGACAGAACTTCATTGGAAGTAAGTGCGTCATCTACAAAAAGTCTGAGGTTACAATTCGTATTCTCTGCCAGGTGATAACTATACAACATAAAGAGTAATATACAAGCTGAACTACTGGGACATTCACCATTAGTGTATGTTTGTTTAATTCCACTCAGTTACATGTATTGAACACAACGTAATGCAGTAGTCTGAAATACACTCATTTGGTTCTAAAAGTAATGGAAGTCAAACAGAAAGAAAGAAAAGTTATCTACAGCATGTACAGTTACGAAAGTCAAAGTACATGAAAGGGAGCCAAGAGTTGAGAAGGGAGTGGAACAGTGCTGATGCCTATCCCTGATACTATTCGATCTGTACTTTGAACACGAAAAGAATTCCTGAAAAATA
This sequence comes from Schistocerca cancellata, assembly GCF_023864275.1. Lineage (NCBI taxonomy): Eukaryota > Metazoa > Arthropoda > Insecta > Orthoptera > Acrididae > Schistocerca > Schistocerca cancellata. Next base: position 331,716,170 of record NC_064631.1, read on the forward strand.
GAAATATTTTACCATACAATATAAATTTAAGTGTTTGGAAGTCTTCCATGAAGGTATTTATCTAAAGTGTATCCTTGATTGGAAGTGAAACCCAGATTATAAACAGTCCAGACAAGAAGTTACATATGTTTCATGTAACAATGAACAAAATGAGTAAAAATGAATTGGGAAAATTACGAGGTCATCAACAATAATTACACCCATAATAACTATTATTTGTTTCTCCATCATAAGCTAATTGCATTTAAAGAGAATTTTTCACCGGATGCATTTCATTTTTATTTATGAAGCATGTTTTGTGGACATCCTGCAAACACGGATATAACAAACGTCTCTACATTTTGGTATTTGTAGTTTAAAAACATATTTACTTATAAAATTGACCAACAGTTTACACACAGTGTTATGTCTCCTTGTTCATGTTCTGAAGTCTTGTGCTTTGTCCGTCATTCTTAGTGGAGGCTGAAACAGAAAAAAAAGAAAAAAAGTGGTTGCACATTCACTTTTCGAACTTTTTCAACATTTATGAATACACTTCCTTCACGCAGTATTTGTGAATTTTCCACTTAATAGAAAAGTTTATTTTTTATTTTTTAAATAAACTTGTATGAACCAGAACGATATTTCATACTGAAGACAGTGCTATCTCGGTAACGTTTCATTTGCATGTTTACTGGAACGTTTATGCTCCTGCTACCATATACTATCATACGTGTCAGTTTTATTTAAATCTAAAACACTTGAGAGGTGGCATGAGCCCCCTCTCATATTTCTATCTTTGAGTAATTCGATCTTCCTCTCTAATTGCATGCGGTGAAAAGTCGCTATTCCTTCACACGCAGGTTTCCCACGCAGCGTCTGTCACCTGGGTGGTCTGGTGACAGGTGGGCACTGCTGATCTTGAGAGGGTTAATCCGACGGGTGTGAGGATGTCAAGTGAATGCTTTCCAGACGCCGACATTGTCATAAAGGCGGCGGAGACACGCCCGCAGGGGCCTGAAGGAGCAGCTGGGCTAGAGATTCCGTTAATTCGCAGAAACTTAGTGAAAACCGTTTCTGGCGGGCTACCAACGAGGCGTGGGAATGACTTGTGTTCCCGCGTTTTCTGCAAAATCGTAACTGTGATTGGCTTGCTCAGGGCATAGCTCCGTGAAGTAGCAAAATCGGCGCAGATTTTGGCGCCAAGAATCTCCATTGGTGGAATGGTAGTGCTTCGGCAATAGAGTGGAATTTTCCGCCGGTTTTCGAGTTTTACCACGGCCACTGTCATGGGGGCGGTAATGTTCTGTGTTCGGTTTGTACGGGTGCTCTTGTGGGGGTCGGCTCTCGCCTTTTGGTCGGAGTAGGTTACAAGACTGAGCTCTCGCTGCTCTGGACAGCCTGCCTTCCGTTGGTTGTCTAATATACTTTTATATAATTGTAACTGTTTGACGAAGTTGCTGAAGTTTCGACTTCAGCGTAACTTTCCGAGTACAGTTGGCAATTGAGCGTTCTGCGTACAATCGGCCTATGTTGTCTGTCTTCAGCAGTTTTGGCTTAAGTTGATTGTATCAGAGTTACTGTGTGACTTCGCTTGTTAAAATCAATCACTGTACCGTCAGTGATTGTGTGGCGAGCCTTCTTCGTCTCCCTCAGTGGCGCATTTGTATTGCTAGGAAGTCTTTAGTCTGGAACAACCAGACCAGGATAATTTGTTTCGGGCTATCCTCGCGACATTATCATCACCACGACGGGACGTCGAAGCAACCAGCCATCGCCTCCGGTACGCCAGATCGTGTCCTTGCAGTTAAGAAGACAGCTTGGTAGTGTACGTCCGCAGCACCGGCAAAGCAGGCAATTTTGCTAGGTGATAGTCAGAGCTCAGCAGAGCGCGCCTGTTCGTCTTTTCTAACTTTGTTCTATCTTGGGTGTTCATTGTCTGAGTTCTCACTACTGTAGCAGCAATTAATGTTGGGTTGGCTGTGTGTTTCTCTTAATATTTGAGTTGCAAGGAATTGGCTCCACATACCACTTCGTCATAAATGTCACAATCTAGTTTAGGGACAACTTCACCTTCACAGCATTTATTTGAGTATCCAATTTGGCGTATTGTAAATGTTTCATGTGTTCTGTTTATTATTTTGAGTTTAGTCATAATAAATCATATTGTGATTTTGGACAGAAATTTCATTCTGTTAATCGATAGAGCAACCCTATCATTTCTCACTACGTTAATGAAACTTTCCTTTATTTAACTTATTTATCAAATTAAATTATTGCAGGTGCCAAACTCTTTTCTACTCCATTTGCAGGGTCGATTACAGTCAGTTCGTTTTTCTTTTTAATCCATGTGCAACAGCAAAATTCGGAGTTAGAATAGGGGGGCTTAGAGCATCATTTACATATGTAGATTCAAGAAGAATTTAGTGTTAAATACACTGCTAGCCCCAGCACCTCGCACACTAAAGGGGTGGGGGTGAAATGTTACATTGCTACTAAGCCATCGTAAATTGTACTAGTCCTAATTTATTTGAAGGAAGTCATAATTTGTGGGTTTTGCATTAGTTATTACAATTATTAGATCTCCAGTGATATGTTGCACACCAAATTAAGTACAAAATGCCCTATTTTATACTCTACCACAATCGTAAATTCTACGGGACTTTAGTAATCTAGGTTTCAGCTAAATACGAACGCAAGAGAGCTTTTAGAGAATAATAGACCAGGACTGAAAGGCCATGCGTTGGTAGCAGAGTTGCTCTCTACAGAAACTTTGGTGTAATTACAATCCTTTGTCTACGTAAGAGCCACGCGGAGTGCCCCCGCCGCGTGGTTTGAGACGTCATGTCACGAATTGCGCGGCTTCCCCCGCCGGAGGTGCGAGTCCTCCCTCAGCATGGGTGTGTACGTCGTTCTTAGCACAAGTTAGTTTAAGTAGCGTGTAAGTCAAGGGACCGATGACCTCAGCAGTTTGGTCCCTTATGAATTCACACACATTTGAACATTTTTTTCTACTTAAGATGTTTTGGTACAATACTTAAATGACGCAGTAAATAGCAGAATTACCAGTAGCAGTAGTATCATTAATAGGTAAACAAACATAAATGAATGTTTGTGAGAGATAGTGCGAGCTGATGAATTCTATCTATTTTCGTTTGTTTTTTTTGCACGTAATTAGAACTGCAAATCGATGTTAGTCCACTGCGTAATTTATATACTTAAAAATATACATTGCATTTTATGTAATCAAAGCAATTACTTTTTATGTAAGTGCACATAACGTGCACAAGTATCAAAAGTCTGGAAAATTATACTTGTAGTTGTTGTTTTGTACTCAATAGAATATTCTTCATCATGATCAAAGGCAAGAGTTTCCTGTTGTTACTGATAAGTGCGAAAGTTATCAATGAATAACAGAAAGATGTCTTACATAAGCTCGACGAAGTACTGAAGTGATGTTTGATGTTTTTCTGTACTGCGTCTTTTTTTGTTAAATTTTATAGTCTCTTTGAGGTGACTGCGTTTTCTAGCACTGTATAATAAATTGGCATTTTTTAAATTATTTTTTCTGCACCATTCCTCTGGTTTGGGTGAAACATCAACAAATTTCGAATAAAACCTGAATTAAAAACTGAAATTTTCAATTTTTTAGGAACAGACATCGAAAAAGTACAAAGAAAGGCAGCTCGTTTTGTATTATCGCGAAATAGGGGAGATAGTGTCACAGACATTATACGTGAATTGGAGTGGCAATCATTAAAACAAAGCTGTTTTTCGTTGCGATGGGATCTTCTCATGAAATTTCAATCACCAGTTTTCTCCTCAGATTGGGAATACATTCTGTTGGCACCCACCCACATAGGGAGAAATGATCATCACGATACAATAAGAGAAATCAGGACTCGCACAGAAAAATTTAAGTGCTCGTTTTTCCTGCGTGCCGTTCGAGAGTCAAAACGTAAAGAGACAGCTTGAAGGCGGTTCATTGAACCCTCTGGCAGGCACTTTATTGTGAATAGCAGAGTAATCACGTAGATGTAGATGAGGATAACTATGTAGAGCAAAAACGTTCCCTAGGCTACGCAGCCCTTCATATACGCAAACGAAGCAGTCGAAATGTGGTAATACCCGGCAGGTATGTAGCTCAACTAATGCATAGCTAACGCAGGTACGATCTTAACTGAGCAAGACTACTAGAAGAACAACTAGAGTGTACCGTAGAATACAGTAGTTTTACAACAGTAGTTGCTAGTACACTGTGCACTCTCGCCTTATCGTGCCCACTGAAAATACAGTCTATAGAGAATTAAGATGAAGATGTCTTCGGAAGTAATTGCGGGAATCAATCCATAAATCAGTACTGAAACTGTAGCAGTGGAGAGTTTTATAATTTTCACTTGGCGGCTTCCAGAGCTGTGTGCAGGAAGGAAGGGGCGCTGCTGCTTGGTATTGCAGCGGCGAGCACCGCGTCCTCCTAATCAGGCAGCTGGCTGGCTGGCATTGTCCACAGGGGAAAGCCCAGCCGGTGTTTGTACACCGCGTGTGCGGCCGCCGCCGCTTCCTTCCCCGTGCCCTGGCGTGACCGCGGTGCACAACGCCGGACCGAGGCGTGTCCTGGAGCGTCCTTAACAACGGCTGCTCGCCGTGATTCACTGCGTAGTGTCCCAGGCGCTACCTTCGGCTGGTCCGACGCGCACTGTGCGTTAAGGTGCGTGTGCACTAGCTCAAAGAAGGCCAACGAACGACAGTCATTGGACTGGGCCGAACGCTCATCGGCAACGCATTGGCTTTCGGTCTCTTATCCTCACCGAGCCAAGTCGTTATGGCCAAGGGATTTGGCCATGTGGAATCCCAGTTGGCCCTGATAATACGAGGGTAATCCAAAAGTAAGGTCTCCTACTTTTTTATAAGTACAGAACTCTGTGTGTGTGTGTGTGTGTGTGTGTGTGGCAGTTGATGAAGAGTGCTTCACGTGCTGTGTGTAAACATGCGCCGGCCGCTGATGGCCGAGCGGTACTAGGCGCTTCAGTCTGGAACCGCGCGACCGCTACCGTCGCAGGTTCGAATCCTGCCTCGGGCATGGATATGTGTGATGTCCTTAGGTTAGTTAGGTTTAAGTAGTTCTAAGTTCTAGGGGACTGATGGCCATGAGATGTTAAGTCCGATAGTGCTCAGAGCCATTTTTTGTAAACATGCGCACACGCGCTGAGGCGCTCAGTCTTGGCTTGGCAGCCGTTGAGAATGGAGCTGCCGTTGGATGTTACAGCCAAGTGCGAATTGCGCGCACTTATTCGGTTTTTGAATGCAAAGGGCACTGCGCCGATAGAAATCCATCCCCAATTGACGGAAGTGTATGGTGAGTCGTGCATGGATGTCAAAAATGTTCGTAAGTGGTGTAGCGTGTTTGCAGCTGGTCGCACCGAAATTCACGACGAACAAAGGAGCGGGAGACCGTCGATTTCTGAGGAGACAACGTTGAGCAAAGCATGCGTGAAGATCGGCGGATCGCCCTGGATGATCTCTGCACAATGGTTCCTGAGGTTTCCCGAAGCACCGCTCACAGAATTTTAACGGAAACATTGAAGTACCGGAAGGTGTGCGCAAGATGGGTGCCACGCATGCTGACTGAGGACCACATACGGCAACGAATTGATGCTTCCCGCGCATTTCTAAAAATGGTTCCAAATGGCTCTGAGCACTATGGGACTTAACTTATGAGGACATCAGTCCCCTAGAACTTAGAACTACTTAAACATAACTAACCTAACGATCATTCATCTGCCAGCCGGTGTGGCCGTGCGGTTCTAAGCGCGTCAGTTTGGAACCGCGTGAGCGCTACGGTCGCAGGTTCGAATCCTGCCTTGGGCAAGGATGTGTGTGATGTCCTTAGGTTAGTTAGGTTTAAGTAGTTCTAAGTTCTAGGGGACTGATGACCTCAGTAGTTAAGTCCCATAGTGCTCAGAGCCATTTTGATCATTCATCTCACTTTAAAGATTTTAGTAACTTCTCCAATGCATGGTCATTCCGATTATTGCAAAGAAAAGTCAGTTGTTTCTTTTTATACATGACCAAACTATCGGCCAGCATTGCACTGAGCTGTGCCAGAAAAATTTCTTATAGGAGCAGATATATACGAGTTATCTGGCGATATTATTGAGGTAAGAATTTTCATTTTTATTCAGAATGTTCTTTCAGGGCCATGACGCAGCGTTGCTGACGACCAAAATTTACCAGTTTAAATTCACAGTCACTTATTGAAAGGTTATGAGTCACATTTTTATTATTGGTAGGTTACGGAATTTATCTGTTGGCAGGTTGTGCTAAATGTTATACAAATATTTTTTTACTGAGAGGTTACATGCTGACAATCGGTATCCCACTCAATATTCCCAGTATTTTTAGACACGATAAATACATACTCGTTTATCAACATAGCAAATCACTACTAAGGACGTCACACACACACATGCCCGAGGCAGGATTCGAACCTGCGACCGTAGCGGTCGCGCGGTTCCAGACTGTAGCGCCTAGAACCGCTCGGCCACTTCGGCCAGCCGCGCATTTCTTCTCCGCCTTGCAGCCGAACAGGACAACTCTCTGGAGTCAGTTGTGACGGGTGTCGAAAGCTGGGCATACCACTATACACCTGAGACCAAGCAACAATCACGCTAGTGGCTGCATCCTTCCTTGCCAAAGCCGCGGAAATTCGAACAAACACAGTCTGCCGTTAAAGTCATGACAACCGTTTTTTGGGATGGGAAAGGGGTATTGTTGGTCGACTTTACGCCCACTGGATCCACAATTAACGCTGAGAGGTACTGTGAGACTCTGAAAAACTCAAACGGGCAATTCAGAACCGCAGAAGAGGAATGTTGAGCAAGGGAGTACACATTCTCCATGACAACGCTAGCCCACACATCGGTCGGCAAACCGTTGCTCTCTTGCAACAGTTTCAGTGCAACATAATCACCCACCCACCCACGTGGCGCCCCGTGACTATCACCTGTACCCTAAGTTAAAAGAACATTTGGCCGGAAAGGGATGCAGCTCCGACGACGATGTGAAAGAAGAGGTTCATAACTTTCTCAACAGCATGGCGGCGAGCTGGTATGACATGGGCATACAAAAACTGCCACAGCGTCTACAAAAATGCATCGGCAGAAATGGTGATTATGTCGAAAAATAGCTAAATGTTCAAGCTGTAAACTGATGTAAACCATTGTAGAAATAAACAGGTATAGGTACTTACACATGTAAGTAGGCTGTTTAGGTTTTTTTATTGGTAACGCCACGTAGTGCTCTGTATGAAAATCACTGGCTGTGCTGTGTGCTGTCTGTGACTGGTTTGCATTGTTGTTGGCTATTGTAGTGTTGGGCAGCTGGATGTTAACAGCGCGTAGCGTTGCGCAGTTGGAGGTGGGCCGCCAGCAGTGGTGGATGTGGGGAAGTGAGATGATATTGTGTGTCAGTTTAAGCACAGTCATGTATAATTTTTCTAAGGGGGACATTTCACACAAAAATAGGAGATCTTACTCTTTGGGATGACCCTCGTATGTCGTGATTGCTCCCGTTTTGTTATTGTTATAAAGTAGCGTTTTAATAACAGTTTCACTGGGCGATATTACGAGGGAAGATCAGACTTTTTGCACTTTTCGCATGTGCAGCTATTATTTTGCTGCAAGAAACTGATCATCAGAAAAAGAAGAAGAAACTATGCTGGTGGACGACCTCTCTTTTAAAAAGTAGAGAGCAGTGTGATGGGACAAAATATCAGACCTTAAACCTGGGTTGGAATATGCGCTATTTCACATTTTTTGTGAATTAGAGCTACAGATTTCGAATTGGCATTGAATTTTGTAGACCCTACGAATTCCAAAGGTGACACCTGTTTTAGGAGAGATGGACCTGTAGTAAAAAGTACCCATAAAGATTCCATTTTCTTTTTCACGCTGTGCAAATAATTTTCTAACAGCTCACTTATTTCTCTCCAAGCGCCTAATCTCTTCAGTTTGTTTTTACATCCCAGTTTGTCGGATCCAATAAACATTCTCATACGCGATAAATCTATCAGCTTTAATGCTGTTCTCCGTATTCCACTCAATAGCCCCAGTGTTTTTAGACACGATAAATACATACTCGTTTATCAACACAGCAAATCACTACTAACGCAAAGAACTTTAGACCCGGCATCCTTACTAGGAGCCCAATTCCCCACCATCGCTTCGACATTAGCGCGGGCAGTCCGAACCGCCACCGAGGCCAACCGCTTTGTTAGCTCCGATTTACCGCGGTACGCATTCAACAAATCTCGGCCAATGAAGCGGCTGGTTATCGTTCATTGGTCTTCGTTGGTCTAACGTGTACCCGCCTTAGGGGTGGAGGCAAATGCATCAGCACTCCTGTTTAATCCAATGTTGACCACTCCCCACACTAATGATTGCTAACTATTTCTGCATTTACTAATAGTAACCTAGCGCTTTTCTGAGGATTCGTATTAAGTGTTTTATAAAAGAGCTTGTTCCATGTTTAATTCTTGTTTCATAGACCCAATTAGAATTGGGATTATTACATTCTTCTTGTCGTCAGATTGTGGAAAGACAATCCTGTGATCAGTAAGAGAAAGCTTTTGACTGGAATACATCCTGAAATTCTGAAGGTAGCAAGATAGAACACAGGTACCGAAAGATTATTTCCAACTTGTACTCAAAGCAGATTACAATCGAATTACGTGATGTTTCTCGAGGAGCTGTAATTCTGCCAGAGACAGCAAACGACTTGAAAGAGCGGTTGAAATGAATGGATGGTGTCTTGAAAGGAAGTTATAGATGAACATCAACTAAAGTAAAGTGAAGGTAATGGGATGTAGTCGAAAACATCAGGAAATGCTGAAATAATTAGATTAAGATTTTCAAATGGCTCTGAGCACTATAGGACTTAACATCTGAGGTCATCAGTCCTCTAGAACCTAGAACTACTTGAACCTAACTAACCTAAGGACACCACACACATCCATGCCCGAGGCAGGATTCGAACCTGCGATCGTAGCAGCAGCGCGGTTCCGGACTGAAGCGCCTAGAACCGCTCGGCCACCGCGGCCGGCTTAGATTAAGAAATGAGACACTAACAGAAACGGATGAATTTTGGTGTGTGGGCAGTAAAATAACTGAAGATGGATGAAATAGAGAGGGTACAAAACGCAGACCGGCTGTAGCATGAACAGTGTTTCTGAAGAAGTGCCATTTGTTGACTTCTGATATATATTTAAGTGAGACGTGGACGACGAGCGGTTCAGAGAAGAAGATAATAAAGGCTTTTGAAATTTGGCGCTACATGAGAATGCTGTAGATTAGATGCATAAATCGAGTAATTAATGAGGAAATACCGAGTCGGATTCGAGAAACAAGAAATTTGTAGCACAACTTGACTAAAAGGAGGGGTATATTGGTAGGACACGTTCCGAAGCATGAAGGAATTAGGCAGTTTGGTAAGGGAGGGAAGGTTGGTGATAAAAATTCTAGGACACAGGGGATGAATACGGCAAGGAGATTGAAATGGATATACGTCGAAAAACTTATTCGGTGATGAAGAGGCATGCCCCGGAGGAGTAGCGTGAAAAACTGCTTCAAAACATTTCGGACTCAAAAGTGTAACACAGGCCACACAGAAATAGATATCAAAACTAGCTAATAAGAAGGAAAGGAGATGAGGGTTTAGCGCCCCATCAATATCGAACTCGTTAGAGACAGAACACAAGCTGAGCGTGATTCATCGACGGGGAAGCAAATCGGCTGTGCGCTTCTCAATAAACAATCCTGTCATTTGCTTGGAACAATTTCGCAAAATCACGGAAAACCTAAATTTGGATAGCCGGACTCGAACTTGAACCGTTATCGTTCGGGATGTGAGTCCAGTGTGCTAACCTCTGCAACACGCCGCTTGGTGCGTGGTCAGAAAGAGACCCGTATCGTATTGTTGGCTAGTGACTTTGATTGGTTATTCATCCACCTAATCTGAAGGGCCCCGTTCCTCGCTGTGTTCAGAATTCTGTGTAAAGTTTATTTGTAGGTGAGATGCAACGGAATGGTATCTGGAGTCTGTTCTGTTCACATTGTAGGTCACAAACATCACATATCGAGTGAGTTCGGACTTTAAGTGTACGTAAAAGAAAGTGCGACTCGTTGCATCAGATGTATACTTGTGTTCATAGGTTTCCCATAAATTTACATCCCAGCCTGTCACTTAGTGTTCTGTAAAATTTAACTATCAATAAGGGAACTACACCAAAGTATCTCCAGGCGAACGATATGCTTTTATGGTGGATGTTGGAGTGATGGCTAAACTTGCGTAATAACATGTGATTCGCCATTTAGAAAGTATGCAAATCAATGCTGTTAACTACAGGCTTATGGGCAGCTCTCATTATACATTATAAACAGGGCCCGCTTTTTAGCAGAACACAATTTTTGTCTTGATTTGGGCGAAGACAAAGGTTTTACTCTGGTTACTGTGCTTTGCTAGAAAGTGTCGTTATTAATGATATTTTACGTGAATATTCGTCATCACTTTGAGGATATCGACCCTGAAAATGGTATCAGAGGTCATGAGGCAGTTGTTCTAACAATTATTATCAAAGAACAAAGGACAGTTAATAGAAATGGAAGGATTACATGCTCTACCAACTAGATAAAGTGCATTAATGTCGTTAAATCTCAGTTACGAACAGACAATATTTAGCTCTGGAGAGGAGTATGCAGAAAAACTATGGCTCAGGTTTAGAGGGATAATTCATGCACTTGATAGATATATACCTAGCAAAGAAGTTCCTGATTGCATGGAAGCTCCATAGTATACAGTCATTGTAAAGTAATTTCTGAAGAAACAGAAACTACTGCGTATTAGATACAAACAAAGCATAGGGCTATAAATAAGATGCTTAAGGGGGGACGTACACGAAACTGCAGTAATTTTAAAAGTATTTTATAAAACTCTAATTTTTTAAGATAATCAATCCAAATTTGGTACAGTTATTAAGAAATGTTATGCGCATATGAACCTAAATTTTCATTTTTATTGACCTTTTACATCTTTAATTATTAACAATTAATTTTTTTTCAACAATGTAATTACAAATGTTCCTTTTTTGAGAAAACTGTGAGAGCAATGTTAATGAATTTTTGTACACACTTTCATACCAAATAATTACAAAACTCTGTGGAGCAGAATTTTTATATCTTCTTTTGTTCAGTTTTTACGGGTCTCCCAATTTCCCTGAAAAATAATATATCAAATTTAAGGAATATTTTCTACCATAAATACCTTACTATTTTATTAAATGAAAATTCCTTCCACAGAATTTTTCACTATAGTACTGACTAGTCATATACCAAATTTCACTTCTCTACCTTTTGTGGTTTTTGAGAAAAAGGTACATAAAGTTATAAAAATGTAAGTTACGAGAAAACTGAATCAATGATTTGATAGTGTTTGTATTAGGTCTTACCGTCTCTGTGTGAACTAGTGCAAGCCATATGCATACTCCTCTTCATCTGCAAGCAGTCTCTTCTTTGCTTGTCTTCTTTGGTTAACCTGCTGTTCAATTTTATTGGCTGTAATATCAGCCGCAGCAACTCTTTTGTCATCGATGTCCTTCAATATTGAATAGGTGAAAGCTCCTGGATGAAATCCTAGCCTCTGTAGAGTTTTTATTCTTCCAAGATTACCATTGTTAAAAACTAAACAAGCATCATATGCAGCAATTTCAACAATAATTGTTGAAACAAATGTTGTTTTTGGGCAACGTTTCCAAATCAGTGAGTTGTAACTTTCATTAGGGTTTTGTGTCTTTCCATGCACACACTTTCGTAGGAGGTCTGGCTCTGCTAAACACCTAAATGTTGGTTTTATAGCACTTAAAACAGCCACAGGTAAACTGTGCTTTTGTGAATAGTTCATGCCATCACGCTCAGCCTGCTTGAATTTGCACCACGATATGTCACACAAATTATGTACAGGTTTGTCATCTGTGGATAGTTTATGAAAATAAATAGACCACACAGCCTTCTGCATGTTATTCAAATTTCCACTGTTGTCCCTTATTGCCTTGCCATAGTACACTTGTAAAGAATGAATTTCTTTGTCTGTGAGTCTGTTGGGACCACCTAAAAGTTTTCCATCCTCAAGTTTCCTGCCCTTCAATTCACGTTTCAATTTTAAAAGTCTGCCTCCCATTCGTTTTTGCACATGTCCAACACATTCCAACTTTTCTATAGCACAATGGGGACCATAAGGTTCACTTTCCAAAACAGTTTTGAAGGAGCTGGAGTCACCATCACCAAGGTATTTTGTGTATCTAACACCGTACTTTTCCACACTTCGATGGAACATAAGTTTCATAGCTGCAGGTTCCATTCCACCACTAGAACCAGAATAATTTCTACAGCACACTTTCTTGTGTTCAACCTGCCACTTATTTTCTTCCACTTCACCAGCTCTCTTTCCGAGTACACAGCTATAGCAATATTTGCTCATTACCTGAACGTCAAGAATTTTTCCAGTATCAACACTAATGACAGATGATACTCCATACAGTGATGTATGTCCACGCTTCATCCACGTTCCATCACATGACACACACAAATCGGTGTCTGGCGTGTTATCTGCTTCTGTCTTTAGTTCACTATTCATCTTCACAGCTTCCTTTGCAGAGGACTTCAAGTTTTCTTCCACTTCCTCTTGAAGAGCACTTAGCAGTGTTTTATTTCCAGTGGTGTACCTAGCACTTGGTTGTGGCATGTTCATGATCCCACAAAACAGTCTGGTACCTTCCCTGCCTATGCCCAAACATCTCATGCCATATATTAAACGCATATTTGCTTCATATATCCGGTTACTTGATGCCGAAGTTCTAAAAGCAGTGTCTGAATGACAGCTTTCACAAGTAAGATGCAACATACACACTATTCCAATTCTGTTTTCTTCGTCATATAATCTCAAACTTTTTGCACCACAGTCAGCACATACACAAGCAGATGATATAATATCAGATAGTATTTTCAAATCAATAAGCCTAAAACCACTAGTAGCTTGAGTGTCTGAGCCACAATCATCAAGTGATTGACAGCTGTCAATTTTCCTTCTCGAAGCACTCGCTTTCTTGGTTGAAGTATCGTTTCCATTTGTTATTATGGGGCTGGTTTTCAAGTTGTCTTTACTACATCGAGAAGCTTGACACTTTCTAACCTTTTTAAACACCTTACTAGAACGCGGCATGCTGCAAAATATAATAACAAGTCTACTTACAACTTTCGTAAAAATGTATTCCAAACAAACACTCGTAAACAAACGCTATAAATCAAAGAATATAAAACCAGCGGCAGAGATATTATTCCACAGCCTTCTTGATGTAGTACACAAACGTTCCCTGCATTGTGACTGCACAAAACTGGAAAAAAACGCAGTATAAATAGATATACGAGAGGATGAAGACCAAGATGGGGGGGCGTCGCCCTGTGCAAGCTATTACAAATTATTATTTTTTTCCCCCTTAGAAGCGGAATTGGAACGTAATATTTGGTAATTGAAATTTCAATACCATGTAGTAAATGAAGAGCCAATAAAATTTTTTTCACAAATTTGGTCATTTTCATGTACGTCCCCCCTTAATGAAACGCATTTGGTGTCAAAATGGCAGGGCGTGAAGCCATCAGTAACAGTTGTGGAAGAATATTATTGAAGGATTTCTCGGAACTCCATTTTCAAACATTAATTTACAAAGGAAAATCTAGTCGTATTGCTCCAATTCAATCTTGACACTACTGCAAAGATGAGAGATATATTATACTGTGGTAGTTTATCCCCAAACTATCACACAACATATTTTATGATGTTATAAGCACATCCTAGCAATGACTGCTCAGCTAATTACTTCTCCTCCTTTCCTTCTTCTTTTTTTTTTTTTACAGCCTTGAGTGCTCTTTCTAGCTTGCTCGTGCGACATGGAAGTTTACTTAAAAGGACCAGAGAGGGCCATGAACGTGTTCAGACCTGAAAGCTGCCCATACGAGCAAGTAAGAAATGCAGAATTCACTATATCCCATTTCAGTGCAGCAGGCACTTTGGGGCGGCCTATCTGACATAAAACTCTGTTGTGCAAAATGGTAGCAGAGATCCTTTTGGAAAAGTAAAGCCAGTGTAGCCCCAGCATGGGGGGGGGGGGGGGGGGCATGTCAGCCGTTTCTCTGCATTCACGCCATGAAAGAACCTTCATTTACAGTGGCAGCAATGGAGACTCTGATTGGCTCACAATTTTTTTTCTGTAGAATATGTGTGTATATGTAATCCCTTCAGTTGACTGGGGTGAGAAAACTGTCAAGAAGTGGGAGAAATTTTCTGTCTTCCTCTCCGTGCCAGACCATAACTGATTAACCATAACAAAATCCGCGAGAACAGGAGTTTGTTAAATTTATTTAGAAAATTATTATTGGTCAGAACTCGCGAGCTCTACTGTAATTGGTTAGCGAGATTCTTACACTGGTAGAAAGCAAGTTTCGAAGAGTATGTCAGATGATATTAGCTGCCATGCGAGGGAAGAGAGTAGACTTTCTGCTGGGAGATTTTCGCGTACACCTTGCTGCAAGGCGTCACACAGAAAGATATCTCCATATTAGAACTAAGTACAGAAGGCGAGCTGGATTCATAATTTCCAGCCGTTACTGCTGACGTCTTGCACATTCTTACCGCATAGGGCTTGTAAAAATGAACCGATGATGCAGTCATCAAATTGAGGGTGATATGAAGCTGGTTAACTTACATCAGGGTTTAGCTACAAAGTTTTAATGTTCATCCAGCTAGCTGTTTCCACTATGCACTTTGGCGATTCAACTCGTGATTATAATTATTCTTCAGAGTTATTTCTTTAAACCACTATCCATTCGCACAGTCCTTGGTCATATCCAAGATATAGTTTTACATTATATTTTCATGTGTCCACCCACCTGAGCCAAGGTTAGTTTGCGTAACTACAGTCCTTTGTCCCTTATTAAAAACTAAACTTTGTCCGAAAATGCCTTGGAAGGCTCAATGGTACCGACGAACCACTGTGTCATCCTTAGCCAGTAGGCGACACTGGATGCAGATATGGATGTGCATGTGGTCAGCACTTCGGTCTCCAGGACGAGGCCATTATCAGTTTTCGTGACTGGAGCCACTACTTCTGAAACAAGTGGCTCTTCAGTTAGGTCTCAGAAGGGCTTGCCAAAAGTGCTTGGCAGACCAAGATGATCAACCATCCTGGTGTTACCATTGCACCATTTGTTAAATATTTATATACTTACATGAGAGGACAATTCATTTGTTAATCGCTTTGTGGTAATAAAACAAACTGCTATAGTGACATATTTTTTGTGTGATTTAGATTAGTCCCTTATTAAAGCATCCACGTGTGGTGTGGTGCATGTACTTTCATGGTCGATTGGGCCACTCCTAGTAGTTTTCCTTCAGCAAGACGTTTCCACTGTGAAACTTTTTTTTTATTTTCTTGATTTTATGGGAAGTTTCCGTTTTCTGTAGGTCACCAGGAATCGGAATTATAGCATGTTAGCGGCATGCTATGCAGCTCAACCGACACTTCATATTAGGCAACACCCATATACACGAAAGAAAGGAGAAACGATCCACAAAACTACCGTCCAGTATCCTTCACATTTATTTCATCTAGGATCTTGGAACATATTCCGAGCTCAAACTTAATGAAGAAAACGTCAGTCGTGTGAAATACAGTTTGCGGTGTTCTCACATGACATCCTGAAGGCCATGTATCAAGACAGTCAGGCACATGCGATATTTCCTGGTTTCCGAAAAGCATTTGACTCAGTAACACACCTACGCTTATTATTGAAAGTACGATAGTATAGAACATTAAGCGAAGTTTTTTGTCTGGATTGAGGATTTATTGATATGGAGGACGCAGCATGTTATCATGAATGGAGAGTCATCCACAGATTCACCTTCGGGAGTGCCCCAGGGATGTGTGTTGGAACATTACAGTTTATACTGTGAATTAATGACTTTGCATATATATTTTCTCTTTTTTTGTCATCAGTGTGTTGACTGGTCTGATGAAGCTTGCCAAGAATTTCTCTCGTGTGCCAACCTCTTCAACTCAGAGTTCCCAACATCCTTAATTATTTGCTGGATATATTCCAAACTGTGTCTTCCTGTACAGTTTTTACCCTCTCCAGCTCCCTATAATACCATGGAGGTTCTTCTCTGGTATCTTAGCACAAGCGCTATCATCTTGTCTCTTCTTCTTGTCGGTAGTCTCCGTACGTTCCTTTCTTTGCCGGTTCTGTGGAGTTAGCACATGCCCTATCATCTTCTCTCTTCTTCTTGTCAGTAGTTTTCCTACTTCCTTTCTTTTCCGGTTCTGCAGATAACTTCATTCCTGACCTTAGCAGTCCACCCAATTTTCAATGTCCTTCCAGAGCAATACTTCTCAAACGCTCCGATTCTCCTCTTTCCCTGTTTTCCCACATTCTATGATTCTGTACCATACAATGCTCTGTGTCTCAGAAATTTCTTCTTCAAGTTAACGCCTGTTTTTAATACTTTTGGCCAGGAACACTCTTTTTGCCATTTTTAGTCTGCTTTTAATCTCCCCCTTCGTAAGGTACACCTTACTTGCAGAGAAGAGCGCATTTTACGTTAATTTCTGTTTTGCTATTTCGCATATGTGAAGTGAATGTATCAGCTCTCAGTACGCACGGAATAAGCTGGATAGCGGAGGTGGTTGGCCATTTGGCCCTTTAAGAACCAGTGGGATGAGGTGCCGATGCAAAAATCGTTCTTGACGTCAGCAAAGACATAGGAATTCTGACGCGGATCAAGTAACTGTTATTAACAGTTAAAACTTGGATTTTGCCAACCAAACATTAGGAGGAGTCTACAGGCCATAAATACTATCTTCCAGTAATTTTGCAATACCAGAAAATGATGATATTAATAAATTAATGAATTAGTGTGGCGTAACCTACGATGTACGATCGTATACGAACTATACCGACTGTATGCTGACGTTTTAGACTGTGCGCCATAGTTGGCAGTCTTATACAACATGCCTTTCGATCTAGTCATGCGGCAGACCGTGCTCTCGTACAGGTAATAGTTAGCTTATAATCAGTGTGAACAGGTTTGTTTTATGGTGTTTCTTAAATAAACGAACCACAATGGCACCCCGTGCAAAAATTATTTCCACAAAATAAACTTCTTCCCGCTTCATTAGGTAAAACATAGACAGTAGTATTGCACTTTCAGAATCGACGACGTTGTCACGGCTCTGCAACGGGACATAAAACTACGAGAGCATCTCAACATCATAGGTAGGAAGATTTCCTAAGAGGCGGCTCACTAAGTCAGTTCAAGGACGAACTGGCTTAATTATAGCAAAATTCGGGAGGGAAAAAATGGTTCAAATTGCTCTAAGTACTATGGGACTTAACATCTGAGGTCATCAGTCCCCTAGACTTAGAACTACTTAAACTTAACTAACCTAAGGACATCAAACACATCCATCCCCAGGCAGGATTAGAACCTGCAACAGAAGCAGCAGCGCGGTTCCGGACTTAAGCGCCTAGAACCGCTCGGTCACAGCAGCCGGGTCGGGTGGGAAAGCGTGGCCAGTTGTACTACACGCTCCTTATGTCACCATCTACGGACTCAGCGGCTAAATTGAGACATTTATGGAGGTTTAGTACGAGTGGGAGGTTCTTGAAACTTGCTTCATCCGTCATGGGTTATTTTGCTTCCAAGGTAGCAGAATTCTGTAACTTCATCTATTTCGTGATCACCAAGTTTGATGTTAAGTTTCTCGCTATTCTCCCTTCTGCTGCTTCTCATTAATGTCGTCTTTCTACGGTTCCCTATCGGTCCATATTCTGTGCTCATCAGACTTCATTCCATTCATCTTCACTGGAGATAACAACGTCACCAGTGATTCTTATCATTGCCATCCCTTCGTCCTGAATTTTAATCCCCCTGTTGCACCTTTGTTTTATTTCCATCATTGCTTCTTCTACTTACGGATAGAACAGTGAGGTTGAAAGACTGCATCTCTGTCCTACACCCTTATTAATCCCAGCATTTCGTTCTGTACTTCCAGTCTTAGTGTTCCGTCTTGGTTGTTACTAGTATCCCAAAATTTTCGCAGGTGATACACTTATCTGTAATGAAGAGCTGTTGGAAGACATACAAATATTCACTAGAATTTTCATAAGACTTCTTAGTGTTGCAAAGTCTATAACTTGATTCAAATGTTGGGAAATGTAAATTTGTGTACCTCAACAAATGAAAAAAAAATCGTAGTGACCTATGAGCACAATATTGCGTCATAGCTGAAGTCTGTCAGCTCCTACAAATACCTGGGTAATCTGTTACAGTTTTGTAGAGATATGGGTTGGGTTGGGTTGTTTGGGAAAGGAGACCAGACAGTGAGGTCATCGGTCTCGTCGGATTAGGGAAGGACGGGGAAGGAAATCTGCCGCGCCCTTTCATAGGAACCATCCCGGCATTTGCCTGGAGCGATTTAGGGAAATCACGGAAAACCTAAATCACGATGGCCAGACACGGGATTGAACCGACGTCCTCCCGAAGCGAGTAGAGATATGAAATGAAATGATCACAAAAGCTCAGTCGTAGGTAAAGCAGGTGAACTGTTCATTGGTATTACACTAGGGGAGTGTAATTAGTCTAAAAAGGAGATTCCTTACAAAACGCTAGAATATTCCTCAGGTTTATGGGACCTGTACCGAAGTGCGGTTAGTCTAAAAAGGAGATTTCTTACAAAACGCTCGTGTGGACCTATCCCAGAACATTCCTCAGGTATATGGGACCTGTACCAAATACGGTCACATTACTGTGACCAGTTATCAAAAGCCTGAGTAATTACATTTTGCAAACAATTGTTCAAATGGCTCTCTGAGCACTATGGGACTTAACATCTGAGGTCATCGTTCCCCTAGAACTTAGAACTACTTAAACCTAACTAACCTAATGACATCACACACATACACGCCCGAGGCAGGATTCGAACCTGCGACCGTAGCGGTCGCGCGGTTCCAGACTGAAGCGCCCAGAACCGCTCGGCCATACCGGCCGGCCTATATTTTGCCGGGGGGACCACTGCGAGATGTGCAGGAAGAGCGTCACTGAGGTTCTGGAAGGTACCAGCAGGGATCTGCAGCCATGCCGACCCCGCTGTCGTGGCCAGGTGCTCTGGGTTTCTCGGTTGAGGATCCATTGCGCGAACAGGCCAATCGATATTGTCCCACAGATTCTCCATTGGGTTTAAATCCGGAGAGTTTGGTGGCCAGAGGAGCACGGTAAACTCATGCTGATGCTCTCCGAGACACGCACGTACACTGCAAGCTGTATGACAGGTTGCGTTTTCCTGCTGGTAGATGCCATCGTGTCGAGGAAAAAAAAGCTTCATTTAGGGGTCACCAAGGATAGATGCATACTTGTGTTGATCCATTTTGCATTCCAGAATGACGAGAGCAAGCATGAAAACATTCCCCTGGCCATAAAGCTTCCTACTTGGCTGTATGGTGTTTGATTCCGGACTTTCACGCCGTACATGCCAATGGCCATCTGTCCGTTGGACCATGAAACACGATTCACCGCGGCGCAGAATGGCCGAGCGGTCTCGGGCGCCATGCACGGACTGCGCGGCCCCTGCCGCCGGAGGTTCGAGTCCTCCCTCGGGCATGGGTGTGTGTGTGTTGTTCTTAGTATAAGTTAGTTTAAGTACTGTGCAAGACTAGGGACCGATGACCTCAGCAGTTTGGTCCTTTAGAAATTCACACACACAAGCGATTCACCTAAAAGGCCACCTGTCGCTACCAAGTGGACGCCGAGTTGTGATATTTGCGTGCAAATTCCAGACGTCGTCGCATGGATGCACGAACCAGGTGCCTGCTGCTCAGGCCTACACTCACATCGAGCAGACACTGTTGGTAGCCCCTCGGTTCATCTGCGCGGTCAGTTGCTCAACAGTGGCACATCTATTCGATCATAAATCGCGCAGACGTTCACCCGTGTCATCTATGGCCCGCAGTGCACCAGCTGCCTCGGCACCGGTTTTGGTTAGCGCCGTTTTGTCAAGCACGGTATACTTTTAACCACGGCGGCGGCGAACAGTTTCCAGATTTAGTCGTTTCGGAAATCTTCCACCCTTGTCCTGAAACTCAAGGATCATACCTCTTTGGACGTCAGATAAATCGCTCCGTTTCCGCGTTACGTCAAGAGTGCATTGTGTTCCGCGCCCCCCCCCCCCCCCCCCCAATCACGCTTTGTATATTCTCCACTGATAGTGCTGCCGCCTGCCGTCTGTGAGTGGTTACTGGACGCTGACGTCGTGCGGAGTCAGTGGTCACATTAAGGTGACTGGACTGTGAGGAACTCACTGGGAATGTCGAACGTATCAGAGAAGAACAGGATGTGGCCGGAATGTTAGCAAGGCGACTACAACTGTTGCGCCTCCCTTCCTGTTTCTCCGTGTCGCGAATTTTTGTCGTCCTCTAATAACCGTGGTTTTTGCCGCACACAGTGCTTTTCGTAAAACTACGGTTTTGTAGCCCCATAGTTCTGAATTACAAGATACTGATCAATTGTTATAGTGATTCCATGTCAGTTTGCACTGCTTTTGCAGTCTGAATATTCTCCCTGCGTTGGTGATTGTGTTCAGTCCTGTGGGTTGGATACTTTCTCATAAGTGCCTGAAGTGACAGACCCATGAGATTGTTCCATACTGTGGTTTCACTAGAAATTTTCCAGTTCATTTGGTGTCCATATACTGAGTTCCTTCAAAACAAATATGGAGTCCGGTTTTACAGACGATTTCATGTACTTTATCTGGCGCTAGTTTGGCGTCATCATTGCTGTTCGTTAATAAAGAGAGACAGAGAGTGTGAGAGAGAGAGAGAGAGAGAGAGCGAGAGGGAGAGAGAGAGAGGAAAGAGGAGAAGAGAGGGAGGCACTGCTGAAGACCGCGTAAACATGCTCACGCGATTAATACTGGTTTTCAACAGCAGCTTGGCACTGCCGAGCGTTAATTCGACACTTTGGCAAATCGCCACTCGTACGTTTCATCACTCGCAACGGGTTATTCAGAAAGACCATAGAAGCGCAACGGTCGAGAATTTATAGCTCGCTGTTGTCGGCGTCCATATCTCAACTTGTCCTACCTTGGCGCCATCGAATTATGCATGAAGATTTAAAGGTTTGGTCTCTGTGCAAATGAATCTCTACCGGCTTCACCTCGATGACTTCACACGAATATTTCATATCTTGGTTGCTGAACATACTTCTGAAACAAGGCTATATATATCACTTGTAGCTACAAGGTGAGTGCTCATCTTACTAAGAAATTTCCAGAGATGTATCTATTTTGTTATAGAGTGTTGGAAACACTTGGTTACAAGTGGCTCGTTACAGAGTTCATGTTCTCTCCAGCTCTGCTAATTACTGAAAATTCGCATGATCGAAAAGTGTGTCGTTTTTGTAAAGAATACGTTGCCATAGACTCATGTTACTGGCTGTTGTCAGCACAATTAAATGACCTGGTTTTTCCATCTCAGGCCTCAGATGTGTTCTCGTCTAATCTTGAATTTCTTTCCATCAGCGCCACCTGAAGATAAATATGGATGAGTTTAAATGTGCAAATGAATCTCTACCGCCTTCACTTCGATGACTACACACAAATATTTCATGTGCAGAGTTGGTCGAGAAAGTGCTTCGTGTACAGAGCCATAGGCTTCATTGCCGGACCGGGACAAGAACGCTACGAACAGCTGCTCTCACTGCACGGCTACCTGGTCACGGTACGATTATATCTATACTTAAATCCTAAGCAGTCGCCCGACACTTCTCTATATTAGTTGGGGATACTGACCTTGGCAGGCCTGTCAGAATATCTGAAGTGGAAGTACAGGGATGCTGAAAATACTGCTTCCAGTAGACACGTTTCAGCAAATCATAAAGCCAAAATATCTGGTTTGCAAGCCGCTGAGAGTGAAAGTCCATTACGTAACGTAACATGTAGTATCTGAGTTTGTAGGGAAGAGAGTAGTTATCGTATTTCAGACTGATTCTGATGATTAGCGCACTGGACTCGTATTGACAGCAATTTGAAGACTCGCCTAGTCATTTTTCTTTATGTTTACCGCGGGTTCCCTACATCAGTTAAGCAGATGCTGGGATGGCTCGCATGAAAAAGGTGTGGTTAAGTTTGCCCTCATCCTTCCCCAATCTGAACTTAGATTCCATCTCTGCTGACTTCGTTATCAACGGCGCGTTCAAATCCAATCGATCTTCTCTCCCATATGGATTTTATTTCGGAAAGAACTCACTCTCCTTTGATTTGTTAGACGGCCGCTTCTTCGGACGTCGGTGTCAGCGGTCTTACCTGGCACCAATGGGTTAAGGTTTCTATTTTTTTTTTTGCAGCTGGGGGCTGATAGGCTAGTTTTCCCTTATGCACATGAAGTGTGTTGTTGGAGAGATTGGCAATGCACGTTGAAAGTCAGCATCAAAATCTGGTACGTAGTTTTAAAGGTTAGAGACTTTTAGGTGACGTCAAATATTCGCACTTAAGGGGTCCTGCCGGGATATGGCACTTAACAGAGAATTTCATCCACGAGGATGCCCAAATTTGAGTCAAAAGCCAACCATTCTGAACACTGAGAGTAAGTAAACGGGCGGACGTTCTGTATGTAGGAGGTGAATCGTAGTCCCTCTAGTGTGGAAGGGTTGCTTAAAAGCGTCAAAATTTTCCGATTTATGAAACTCATTGTCAACTAATCAGCTTTTCCTCGAATTTCTAGTAACTGTGCATGTTTGTCGGTCGCTTGCAGGCCACGTTTTACATCTAGGACTACCACATAGTTGAGAGAGGTGTTGGTTAAAGAGATGAACATTTTTATTACCTTCCTATTGGAAATCTGTAGATATTTATACGTGTAACATTCACGTTATAACTAAAAATAATTAAAATCATCATTTACACTTTTTCTACCTGAAATTCTTTTTTTGAAAGATGGAATGACCTTAAAATTAGTGAGAGAGGTGTGGTATCATTAAAATGTAGGCCTTAAAGTTACTCATTTGCGTACGAGCCGGATATGGTGAAGTTTACTGCAGACTAATAAAGTGGAAAAATAAAACACGCGCAGTCGAATTTAGTCTAATTAATTCACTTGATTCTGAAGCAATTAGATTAGGACATGAGACAATAAAAGTAGTAGATTGGTATTCTACTTGTGCAGCGAAATAAATCACAATGGTTGTGGCCGCAGTAAGTAGGATATAAAATGCAGATTGGCAATAGTAAGAAAAGTGTTTCTGAAAAAGAGAAATTTGCTAGTATGTTGGAAAGGTTTTTCTGAAGTTATCTGTCTAGAGTATAGCGTTGTGCGGTAGCTCATACAAGAAGAGAAGCTTTTTCAATATGGAGCTACAGACGCATGAAAATTAGATGTGTGGACTGAATAACTGATAAACAGACACTGACTCTAACTGGAAAAAAGATATTTATGCACAACCCGACTAGAAAAAAGGGGCTGATTGATACGACATAACCTGAGGCATCAAGTTATATTTCTTTTGATAATAGAGGGAAGTGTGAAGGATAAAAACTGCAGTGAGACATCAAAGCTTGAATACTGTAATCAGGTGCAGATAGATGTAGGTTGCTGTATTTATGCAGAGATTAGAAGCTTACACAGAATAAACTAGCGAGAACTACTGCATAGTC
Organism: Schistocerca cancellata; assembly: GCF_023864275.1. Classification (NCBI taxonomy): domain Eukaryota; kingdom Metazoa; phylum Arthropoda; class Insecta; order Orthoptera; family Acrididae; genus Schistocerca; species Schistocerca cancellata. The sequence continues at coordinate 331,739,952 of NC_064631.1, forward strand.
CGCCTCAGTAGCTGCGTGGTCGGCACAGTTGATTGCTAAACGAAGAGATCCGAGGACTATATTTAGAAACAAGATTTTTTTCCTTCTCAACTATGATCTGTAGACGCGCAATCACAATCGCAAAGTTAAGTGAAATATTAATAATACTGAGTGTACATTTCGACTTTATGTGGTGTAAATTTTGGTATTATCGAAGTTCTGAGAATTTGCTGCTGTTTTAGTTATCAAATTTACTACATCACACATTTACTTCTCAAATTTTCTTATGAATTCTATCGAAATAATGTATTTCGGTGAACTGCAATTTCTTGGAAGTTATACCGAAACCATGTACTAAGTGTTCATCTCAACATTTTATATTATATTAAAACATCTGTTGCCGTCGGTAAGATTGCATAGCGTGTTCGGTCAGTATGCTCTCTGTAATAAATAAATAAGTAAAATAAAAAAAGCTGTGTGAAGTATTCAACAACGGACTTCAAGGGCTGGCATGCGACGTCCGCTCAGGCCAAATGACGAGAACAATGACGAACAAGTGAAAGAAGCAATTGACTGGAAACCAACATGTCGCGGGATCGAAACTCGGTTGGACAATGGATGTTTTAAAAAATAAGAAAAAAGTTAGTGTCGTCATCTTCGGTGCGGAAGGAACCAGTTCGAATCCCGGTACCTCCTCAGATTTTTCTGAGGTAGGAACGTCTGGAACGGTGTCCACTTACGCTCGCGAGGCCAAATGAGGAGCCGCTTCAGTAAAGAAGGGCGGCGTCTCCAGGTTAATAACGGCCCGCGGAACTGACGACGTGCTGACCACATGTCCAGGGCTCATGGATCGCTCCTCGCATTACCTTGCAGGCAGCAGTCGTCAAGTCTGAGCGGGCCTGACGGCTAATTCTTGAATGATGTTGACGATCTATATTTTGTTCTTGTGGTTAAGGTCATGGGCAAGTTGTTTTTGAAGGAGGGGAGGTAGTACGTTTTTAACCACCTCACCCCCCCCAACCCCCTCCCACCCCCTCATCTCCCGCCATTCGCATAATTGAATTCTGGGTCAGATGGAGGTAAGTCCTTTTTAACGGAGTGGTGATAGACAGTACATTGTTAACCACCGCCCCTGCTCCCCTCCCATTGTTGTTGTTGTTGTTGTTGTGGTCTTCAGTCCTGAGACTGGTTTGATGCAGCTCTCCATGCTACTCTATCCTGCGCAAGTTTCTTCATCTCCCAGTACCTACTGCAACCTACATCCTTCTGTGTATTCATCTCCCTCTACGATTTTTACCCTCCACGCTGCCCTCCAATACTAAACTGGTGATCCCTTGATGCCTCAGAACATGACCTACCAACCGATCCCTTCTTCTAGTCAAGTTATGCCACAAAATTGTCTTCTCTCCAATTCTATTCAATACCTCCTCATTATTTATATGATCTACCCATCTAATCTTCAGCATTCTTCGGTAGCACCACATTTCGAAAGCTTCTATTCTCTTGTCCAAACTAGTTATCGTCCATGTTTCACTTCCATACATGGCTACACTTCATACAAATACTTTCGGAAACGACTTCCTGACACTTAAATCTATACTCGATGTTAACAAATTTCTCTTCTTCAGAAACGCTTTCCTTGCCATTGTCAGTCTACACTTTATATCCTCTCTACTTCGACCATCATCAGTTACTTTGCTCCCCAAATAGCAAAACTCCTTTACTACTTTAAGTGTCTCATTTCCTAATCTAATTCCCTCAGCATCACCCGACTTAATTCGACTACATTAAATTATTCTCGTTTTGCTTTTGTTGATGTTGATCTTATATACTCCTTTAAAGACACTATCTATTCCGTTCAACTGCTCTTCTAAGTCCTTTGCTGTCTCTGACAGAATTACAATGTCATCGGCGAACCTCAAAGTTTTTTTTTCTTCCCCATGGATTTTAATATCTACTCAGAATTTTTCTTTTGTTTCCTTCACTGCTTGCTCAATATACAGATTGAATAACATTGGGGAGAGGCTACAACCCTGTCTCACTCCCTTCCCAACCTCTGCTTCCTTTTCATGTCCCTCGCATGACTATTAAATTTTCGTCTCCCTTCACTGTCTGAATAATTTCTTTTATTTCCTCATACATTTCTTCAATTTCTTCGTCATCTGCAGAGCTAGTTGGCGTATAAAGTTGTTCTACTGTAGTAGGCGTGGGCTTCGTGTCTATCTTGGCCACAATAAGGCGTTCACTATGCTGTTTGTAGTTGCTTACTCGCACTCCTATTTTTTTTATTCATTATTCAACCGACTCCTGCATTACCCCTATTTGATTTTGTATTTATAACCCTGTATTCGCCTGACCAAAAGTTCTGTTCCTCCTACCACCGAACTTCACTAATTCCCACTATATCTAACTTTAACCTATCCATTTCCCTTTTTAAATTTTCTAACCTACCTGCTCGATTAAGGGATCTGACATTCCACGCTCCGATCCATAGAACGCCAGTTTTCTTTCTCCTGATAACGACGTCTTCCTGAGTAGTCCCCGCACGGAGATCCGAATGGGGGACTATTTTACCTCCGGAATATTTTATCCAAGAGGACGCCATCATCATTTAACCATAAAGTAGAGCTGCATGCCCTCGGGAAGAATTACGGCTGTAGTTTCCCCTTGCTTTCAGCCGTTCGCAGTACCAGCACAGCAAGGCCGTTTTGGTTAGTGTTACAAGGCCAGATCAGTCAATCATCCAGACAGTTGCCCCCGCAACTACTGAAAAGGCTGCTGCCCCTCTTCAGGGACCACACGTTTGTCTGGCCTCTCAACAGATACCCCTCCGTTGTGGTTGCACCTACGGTACGGCCATCTGTATCGCTGAGGCACGCAAGCCTCCCCACCAACGGCAAAGTCCATGATTTTTGGGGGGGGGGGGGGGGTACCATTATCAGAAACAAATTCTGGGTCTGGTTGCACGACCAAAACGCAAGTTACCCTGATCAACATGTGGTCAGTGGTGGTCCACTGGAGAGGAACAGATCTACCTTCTGTGTGGCAGACCCAAGTGATGGCGCCGAGCTCGTGGCGTGGCGAGGCGAGAAAGCCGACCAGCGGCGGTCCGGGAGCAAGGACCGGGAGAAAGTAAGGCTCGGGTTCCGCTTTCAGCTGGCACTCCGCGCACCGACACACCACACAGCCTTCCGGATGCGCCGCCGCCCACGCGAATAAGCGGACCCGCTCATTCGCCACCGCGGCCTTTTGTCGCGGCGATCAAGACGCCCGCATTCCTCACGTTTTCTCCACCTCCACCTCCGGCTCCGCTGCGGGGATCATCTTCCGTAGTGTTTCTAACACTGGCAAGTGTATTATTCGTCGCAGCTGCACACTGTCAACTAATGAACAAATTACGAGCACGTGGAATATCATACCGGTTTTGTCATTGGCTTAAAAAGTTCCTGGCAAATAAAACTCAACTTGTCTTCTCTCTCTCTCTCTCTCTCTTTTTTTTTTTTTTTTTTTTTTGCGCTTTCTTACATCCGAGTTGGTGAACACCAATCTGGTACCCAGTTCCTGCCTAAATCACACTATTCGCAAGTTTTTGTATACGTTCTCACAAAAGCATATAGGTCACCATTACACGCAGAGAAGTACACAAATTGCGCTTCCGGTGGAAGGGGTGGCTAGAGAAAGAACATCTTGCCACTCTCTAACACCAACGAAGCCAAATCCAGAATGACATGCAGATCCATTACACATACAGGATAAGTCCAGGAAAAAGAAGTAAAATACCTTTGGAATTTGGTTTCTGCTTACACAGTAATCGAAAAGTTAGTGAATCCGTTTCTTTGTATTTAAGCTGAAGTGTTTAATTTACTCGGTTCGTGTATCATCCAAGCCAGCTGATTTGCCATTTTTACTTTGCTTGATAGCCGTCTGTAGTTCTTCCATGCTGAAGTATGATGTAAGGTCATTGCCCCCCCTCTTGCTCTTCTCTTTGCAGTTTGGGTTTTTGTGATTTGTGTGTTGGCTTCCCGCTCATCAGTAACTGATGTGCTATTTGACTGGCAGTGATATTATGATGTGCAGTGGTCTTAGTCGGATCATTGTTTAGGCGTCTCAGAAGTCTCCAAGCTTTATTGCTGTTTCTTTTCAGATCCAAGTTTTCTATAGTTTTTACCCACTTATCCCTTTTTGTCTCCCTTATCGAGGAAATAAGCTTGTTCCCTGCTTCCACAGTAGCTTCGCTGAAAGTGTTTTCTTGAAGTAAGTGACTGTATTCCACTAGTAGAGTGATTTGATCTGAAGTAAGCCCGGGGATATAAGATGGTCGATAGTCGCGAAGGATAGACATGCTAGAATATCTCTTTATAGCCACTGTGAAGGTGTCTTAGCATTTTGGTATTGCTTCTATTTAAGATACTTCAATGACCAGCAATTCCACAAATCTTGACCAATCAATCTTCTTAAAATTAAACCTTTACCGAAAAGGCACCTTCTGTGGTCTTATAGCAGAAAATAATTGACACGTTTTTGGTCTATGCTGCGAGTTGGGTATTGGGTAGCAAACAGATTTTACATATTGTTGGGTGATACTGCTGCTAACAAAAATTAGGTCAGGATTTTAAGCTCGCCTCCATCTGCCGCTGTTAAAAGTTCCAGGCAGATTTGCGTCATGGATTCAAGTCAGGTGACTTGCTTCTGCCCACACTTGTACTGCTGCCCCATTCTCATCCTCATGGTCGTAGCCCCAAACGGTACTATGGCTCCAGAATGAGATTTTCATTCTGCAGCGGAGTGTGCGCGCTGATATGAAACTTCCTGGTAGATTAAAACTGTGTGCCAGACCGAGACTCGAACTCGAGACCTTTGCCTTTCGCGGGCAAGTGCTCTACACTTGCCCGCGAAAGGCGAACGTCCCGAGTTCGAGTCTCGGTCGGGCACACACTTTCAATCTGCCAGGAAGTTTCGGTACTATGGCTGCTGAAATCACCGATAACAATCTGCATATGTTTAAAAAAATGGGGTGGTTTGTTAACAACGAATTCAGGACCAGGTGGTTTAAAAAGCGATGTAATGTGTGCAATTAACTGTTTCTAGAGTGAGAAGTTCAATGTAGTTTCCCTCCGTGAATACTGTGGATAAGATCTGGATATCTGAATAAACAAACATAGTACTTCCGTATTTATCATGTGGTCTTTCGATGGCGAAACGCATTCCGTCTACGTTCGGTCTGCGCAAGTCACAACTTCTATGTGTCTCCTGTATGCACAGTATACGGCACTGGTGCTGACTGCAGAGTTCTCGTAGCAGTTCTTCTTTGGATGGTATTACGCCTTCTGTGTTAATACACATAATCGTTAACTGTGACCCTGAAAAGGGCTCAGGTATATATGTTTCTGGTGTGAAAGGATCAGTCGTCAGATTATTTTGAATCATATTCTGACGTTGCCCAGGGTACCCCCGATTGCTTTTATCATCCTGATCGCAGATCATCGCAATCTTCTCGGAGGCTCCTTTCGTGTACCCCATGATGATTCTTAACAAATAACTTCACATGAATATGTGTCCTATCCTTAACTAATAACTTATATGTCCTGTTCTTAATAGTTTCCGGGGAAGGTAATGAAAACAATGAGGAACAGGACAAATGCAGGTCACAGTAAATGAAACATTGTGATCCAATCTCTGTACGTCCATCTTCTTAAAGGTGATTGCGGGACTCGGCTGTTAGATACAGGATGTCAAATTTGACGCCTTTCAACCGTCTAGTTTCCAAACTAGTTCTGGCTACCAGTTCTGCTGTTTTACTACGTCATATTCAGGGCCCTGACGGTCGTGCAGGAAGATTCCACGTCGGTTCCGATCAAAACAGGGGCCAGCAATACTGGTATAAATAGATTTCCACTTGCTATAGCGATTACTTCAACCATTATCTGCCGACTGTTAGAGCTAATAGTCTGCAGATAATGGTTGAAGGCATCGCTATAGCAAGTAGAAATCTATTAATACCAGTATTGCCGGACCCTGTTTTGATCGGAACCGACGTGGAATCTTCGTACACATCGGTCAGGGGCCTAAAGACGGCGTAGTAAAACGCTTAAAGTGGTAGCCATATACACTCCTGGAAATTGAAATAAGAACACCGTGAATTCATTGTCCCAGGAAGGGGAAACTTTATTGACACATTCCTGGGGTCAGATACATCACATGATCACACTGACAGAACCACAGGCACATAGACACAGGCAACAGAGCATGCACAATGTCGGCACTAGTACAGTGTATATCCACCTTTCGCAGCAATGTAGGCTGCTATTCTCCCATGGAGACGATCGTAGAGATGCTGGATGTAGTCCTGTGGAACGGCTTGCCATGCCATTTCCACCTGGCGTCTCAGTTGGACCAGCGTTCGTGCTGGACGTGCAGACCGCGTGAGACGACACTTCATCCAGTCCCAAACATGCTCAATGGGGGACAGATCCGGAGATCTTGCTGGCCAGGGTAGTTGACTTACACCTTCTAGAGCACGTTGGGTGGCACGGGATACATGCGGACGTGCATTGTCCTGTTGGAACAGCAAGTTCCCTTGCCGGTCTAGGAATGGTAGAACGATGGGTTCGATGACGGTTTGGATGTACCGTGCACTATTCAGTGTCCCCTCGACGATCACCAGTGGTGTACGGCCAGTGTAGGAGATCGCTCCCCACACCATGATGCCGGGTGTTGGCCCTGTGTGCCTCGGTCGTATGCAGTCCTGATTGTGGCGCTCACCTGCACGGCGCCAAACACGCATACGACCATCATTGGCACCAAGGCAGAAGCGACTCTCATCGCTGAAGACGACACGTCTCCATTCGTCCCTCCATTCACGCCTGTCGCGACACCACTGGAGGCGGGCTGCACGATGTTGGGGCGTGAGCGGAAGACGGCCTAACGGTGTGCGGGACCGTAGCCCAGCTTCATGGAGACGGTTGCGAATGGTCCTCGCCGATACCCCAGGAGCAACAGTGTCCCTAATTTGCTGGGAAGTGGCGGTGCGGTCCCCTACGGCACTGCGTAGGATCCTACGGTCTTGGCGTGCATCCGCGCGTCGCTGCGGTCCGGTCCCAGGTCGACGGGCACGTGCACCTTCCGCCGACCACTGGCGACAACATCGATGTACTGTGGAGACCGCACGCCCCACGTGTTGAGCAATTCGGCGGTACGTCCACCCGGCCTCCCGCATGCCCACTATACGCCCTCGCTCAAAGTCCGTCAACTGCACATACGGTTCACGTCCACGCTGTCGCGGCATGCTACCAGTGTTAAAGACTGCGATGGAGCTCCGTATGCCACGGCAAACTGGCTGACACTGACGGCGGCGGTGCACAAATGCTGCGCAGCTAGCGCCATTCGACGGCCAACACCGCGGTTCCTGGTGTGTCCGCTGTGCCGTGCGTGTGATCATTGCTTGTACAGCCCTCTCGCATTGTCCGGAGCAAGTATGGTGGGTCTGACACACCGGTGTCAATGTGTTCTTTTTTCCATTTCCAGGAGTGTAAAATAAGTTTGGAAACTAGACTGCTGAAAGGCGTTTAATTTGACATCCTGTATTGTGATCTAATGTTGTATTTAATTGTTTACACTTCGTCACAAAAGGTGATAAAAAGTTTTCCGTCGACTGCAATGCGTTTTGCAACTCTTGTAAACAGCTGCTGAGTTGCTGATCTGAGTTCATTCGTACGGTCCTTTACTTGAGGACGAAAATAAAATACGAGCTGTAAGTTGCTCCTTTGTGGCCAGTCTGCACTTGTAGACTTCGGTCTCAAGCCAATCCCAAAAACAAAGGGGAGGGAGGGGGGGGGGAGCTCTGAGCACTATGGGACTTAACATCTGAGGTCATCAGTCCCCTAGAACTTAGAACTAATTAAACCTAACTAACCTAAGGACATCACACACATCCATACCCGGGGCAGGATTCGAACCTGCGACCGTAGCGGTAGCGCGGTTCCACAATGAACGGCCTAGATCTGCTCGGCCACAGGAACCGGCCCCCAAGAACACTAAACTGATCGGGTAAGATCGGGTGACCTCGGTGGCTAAGGAATGACTCCACGGCGACCGATCCGACGCGCGTAGTGTGGTACTGTGTGAAGTGCTCGTTGAGGTGGTCAGTAAAGACAACACTACACAGGCTAATGTAGGGTTGTTTGAATTCGCATGCGACTGACGCCCGTGATTTTCAAACAGCTGTGTGTTGATACGGTTAATAAAAGGGCATACATTCATTTGAAGTTTTCGGGTCAAAATCACCAATAACATCACCACTCAGAGCATGTACCTTTTGTCCTGACTCATTCTGTATACAATGATGAACCAAACCATTTTGAATGTTGTCTGCAGAGAAATTCAGTGGCGTCTGGTGACGTTGTGGGCATGTGAGACGCTAGGGAAACTATATAAGCAGAGCAGAGACGAATGCGGAATCGCTCTAGCGACGATACGGGCCGCAAAGGAAGAAATCCGCTGCTACAAGCGATTTTGACAAAGGTAGATGGTTAAGGCTCGGTGCCTGAGAACACTGAAAGAGGTTGGAACAACGAGTAGGCAGCAAGGACATCTATGCCCCGTTACAGAACGTGGAGGTCGGCGGCTTGCTCGCTCTGTCAAGCAGGACTGACGACGATCTGTGGCGGACCTAACGACAGAGTACAATGCTGGTGTGGTGCAGACACAAGTTCTTCGGACCAAACCGATCAGCGGACATTGTTGACTGGGATGTTCCGTAGTTGACTAGCCCCACGTGCTCCTATGCTGATCCAACGACTTCGTCATTTACGATTGCAATGGTCACGGAATCATCGATGTCTGATCGCAGACGCAAGTAAATGTACCACCTGGTCGTGGGAAACACGTTTGTTGTTACACCAGGCCTATAGTCACGTCTGAACACCGTCATCCACACGAATGACAGCTCGAAACATGCACCTCTCCACGTTCGCAGGCCATTTAGGGCAGTATTATAGTGTGAAGGACACTGACTTGGACTTCCGTGGAACCTATGGCAGTAATCGAATACATCGTAAACAGCTGTGAATATTAGTGCGGACCACCTCTTCATGCTTGATATCTTCCACTGTGGCGCCATCTTCCAGCAGGATGTCTGTCCGTGTCACAAGGCCAAAGTTATGCTGCAGTTGTTCAAGAGTGACAGAGAAATCAAGTTGATATTTTTTCCATTAAATTTGCTTGATATGAACTCTATGGGGCACATATATCGAGATCCAACACCTCGCCCACCAACCAATGGCCCGTAATTTACGGAAATGACGTTCCATATACCCCTGAAAACCTACTAGTCACTTGTCGAATCCATGCCACGCAGAGTAACTGCTATGTTGCTTTCCAAATGTAGATCAACACGCTATTATGATTTGACTCATCCCCGTGCTCGAAACCAGACACATACTAGTTTACCTGCCCTCTTTCTGTTGTATTTAGGAGGGGCTCAGTAAGGCTGCCAACGGAGAATTTGGCTGAAAAAATTCCCACTATGTTGCATTGCAAACATAATTACACTCCTGGAAATGGAAAAAAGAACACATTGACACCGGTGTGTCAGACCCACCATACTTGCTCCGGACACTGCGAGAGGGCTGTACAAGCAATGATCACACGCACGGCACAGCGGACACACCAGGAACCGCGGTGTTGGCCGTCGAATGGCGCTAGCTGCGCAGCATTTGTGCACCGCCGCCGTCAGTGTCAGCCAGTTTGCCGTGGCATACGGAGCTCCATCGCAGTCTTTAACACTGGTAGCATGCCGCGACAGCGTGGACGTGAACCGTATGTGCAGTTGACGGACTTTGAGCGAGGGCGTATAGTGGGCATGCGGGAGGCCGGGTGGACGTACCGCCGAATTGCTCAACACGGGGGGGGGGGGGTGAGGTTTCCACAGTACATCGATGTTGTCGCCAGTGGTCGGCGGAAGGTGCACGTGCCCGTCGACCTGGGACCGGACCGCAGCGACGCACGGGTGCACGCCAGGACCGTAGGATCCTACGCAGTGCCGTAGGGGACCGCACCGCCACTTCCCAGCAAATTAGGGACACTGTTGCTCCTGGGGTATCGGCGAGGACCATTCGCAACCGTCTCCATGAAGCTGGGCTACGGTCCCGCACACCGTTAGGCCGTCTTCCGCTCACGCCCCAACATCGTGCAGCCCGCCTCCAGTGGTGTCGCGACAGGCGTGAATGGAGGGACGAATGGAGACGTGTCGTCTTCAGCGATGAGAGTCGCTTCTGCCTTGGTGCTAATGATGGTCGTATGCGTGTTTGGCGCCGTGCAGGTGAGCGCCACAATCAGGACTGCATACGACCGAGGCACACAGGGCCAACACCCGGCATCATGGTGTGGGGAGCGATCTCCTACACTGGCCGTACACCACTGGTGATCGTCGAGGGGACACTGAATAGTGCACGGTACATCCAAACCGTCATCGAACCCATCGTTCTACCATTCCTAGACCGGCAAGGGAACTTGCTGTTCCAACAGGACAATGCAAGTCCGCATGTATCCCGTGCCACCCAACGTGCTCTAGAAGGTGTAAGTCAACTACCCTGGCCAGCAAGATCTCCGGATCTGTCCCCCATTGAGCATGTTTGGGACTGGATGAAGCGTCGTCTCACGCGGTCTGCACGTCCAGCACAAACGCTGGTCCAACTGAGGCGCCAGGTGGAAATGGCATGGCAAGCCGTTCCACAGGACTACATCCAGCATCTCTACGATCGTCTCCATGGGAGAATAGCAGCCTGCATTGCTGCGAAAGGTGGATATACACTGTACTAGTGCCGACATTGTGCATGCTCTGTTGCCTGTGTCTATGTGCCTGTGGTTCTGTCAGTGTGATCATGTGATGTATCTGACCCCAGGAATGTGTCAATAAAGTTTCCCCTTCCTGGGACAATGAATTCACGGTGTTCTTATTTCAATTTTCAGGAGTGTATTTGAAAGTAATGGTAACAGTGTTACTTGGTAATTACAAGTTGCACAGGATCTACTGAGTCTGCTCCTTTCCCACTTGGCAGGGTGGAAAGTAACGCTAAATCGGCTGGTATTTTCTTATCGAAGTATCGCGATCACGAAAGTTAGTACGTGGATGGTAGCAGTCTCGTAGTGTTATCAGTTATATGCCACCATTCGTTCAAAGGGACAAATAAAGGGCAACGACCCTCTGAATTAAGTTACAGACATCTGTGAAGCCTAAAGAGAGACTACCAGTTATGGCCGACAATAGTGAACGAGAGCATTACAGAAGTAAATAATTGTGAGGCGACCGCTCACCTGACTGACACAACCTAAGAATTATAGCTAACACGTTGCCCGCTGAAGGCAGTTTTCAGGAGTAAATCACCTGTTCCACCCGAGTTAGAAAATTACTGCCAACGATTAGCTCGTTTAACCACTACTCCTTGAAATGTTTCCCTCTGTAATGTAAACAAAAGAGAAAGACCAAGGATATTACTATTGTGAAAAGTTTTCGCAGTGCGCCGTGGCAAATAAAGATATTGGTTATTATGCAATTCCATGACGGGCTTGTCCGCAGCTCGTGGTCGTGCGGTAGCGTTCTCGCTTCCCGCGCCCGGGTTCGCGGGTTCGATTCCCGGCGGGGTCAGGGATTTTCTCCGCCTCGTGATGACTGGGTGTTGTGTGCTGTCCTTAGGTTAGTTAGGTTTAAGTAGTTCTAAGTTCTAGGAGACTGATGACCATAGATGTTAAGTCCCATAGTGCTCAGAGCCATTTGAACCATTTGAACCATGACGGGCGAGAGAAAAGTTCCAAGATAAAATTAATGATAACTGTCTAGAGATGTAAATTACATATTCACGTAATTATCAGGTTACCGTCTACTAATATCAATTCATGAAGCAAATGTCGACGTCATTGTTCGAAGGACTTTGACCAGTTAACCTCAAATGATTCTTATATAAAAAGACATACGTAAGGAATGAAAGTAAATGATCGGCAACTCTTATCTCAGAGTGGTTCTGCTTGGCGATATTGAATAAACTTAGATAACGAAAGAACGAGTGATGTGTTCTATCGTTCTACACTCAAACAATTCGTCTCTGAAAAGAAAGACAGAAACATTGACACGAAGTTACGATTATTATCATGGGATATGATAAGGTCTGGTACTTTAATTAATTTCCATTTACACTTTTCCAAATAAATCTTGTGTTTTACTTAAAGATGAGGAGAAACGTGTGCTTACTCTACAACAGCCAGACGCCACAGAATGGCAAGAAGAAATGGTCATATCATTTGTTTACAGATGATGATATACGGAATGCGTTTCCGTTTGACCTATTTAGCGATTTCTAACCAAAGGTTTTTGTTATGATTTTAATTACAAAAACGTATTTTGCACAGAAAAATGAAAACAGAAATTCACCACTTATTGCAGTATTAATATGCTTCCAATGGTATGTTTCTATTTCGAACTTTAGACGGCTATGAAATACATGGGGGTAATGTGTACATATATTTCATGGCTAACTTATATAACGCTATATCCTGCATTCCATACAACCCTTATAGTGTAAACCGCCGGGTGTTACATTCCAAAGGGTTAGTCTCCGTAGGAGGAAAACTGAACTTGTCATAACAAATGGTTCCAATGGCTCTGAGCACTATGCGACTTAACTTCTGAGGTCATCAGTCGCCTAGAACTTAGAACTAATTAAACCTAACTAACCTAAGGACATCATACACATCCATCCCGAGGCAGGATTCGAACCTGCGACCGTAGCGGTCTTGTCGTAACATTTTTCAGGCTATGAAATAGGTCTTCTTCCAGCTGTGCCTTCTGTGTTGTACACACCCATGAATGCATTTGCTATAAGCTGCTGCATAATAGCTTTTACATGAAAGTATATGACAGTAACGTCATCAGTGTATTACTGCGCTATCTACTTATTCTCAGAAGACACTACAGGGGATCAAGAGTAACAACTTATGGTCCCCAAACAGGGAACGCAGCCGAACAACTTATGGTCCCCAAACAGGGAACGCAGCTGAACGAGTATACAGTTTTCACAATTGAAGCCGACATGTTACGATGACCACTACGGCAGCATAGACGTTCCACTCGGCGCTGAGAAGCGAAAAGTAAACATCGCAGAGGACTCCCTAAGTGGAGGCAGAACGACTGTAAACAGTGGCGCGTAGTCGCTACGGGGGCCGGTAAATACAGTGAATGTCCAGGATAAGGAGGCGTTACTGCGCTGTGCTGCTTGGTGGCAGGTATTGTCGACTTGTTTTCTTTGGTGGTAATGGGCAACAATTCTGTGTTTACAGCTGCAAGTATAATGAAAAAATTCGTGCAATTGGAAGGGAATAAGTTGTTCACCTATTTTTTTATCTGCTCGTTGTCTTAATGGATTGCTAATTGGTGAGACACCAACGACGAACATTTCGCTTTGCATATCGTGTTGCGATAGTGCTGCTACAAAGCCTCTTTCATTACATACACTTTACTTGTGGATATTTATTATGAGGTCTATACTGAGCATAGCAGTGCATGGCACGTGATTTGTTTTGCACCAGTCACGACTATGATGTCTGACACTCGACTCCTTTTCACATTCGTCAAACATCGGCAAAAACACTTCGTGAGTGTGTTACCGTCACTAGGATAAAACGGGGGTTAGGAGTAGACTCTTATTCTACGACAGAGCACATCGGTGTTTAGCTGTACAAAATTTGTTTAGTTGCTGTATTGTTGTTGTCAATGAAACACACTGGTTTACTTAGATTGTGACACGACAATTTCAGGAAGTTGTCAAGATAATGTATTACGTCCTGATTAGCAGAAATTACACTGAACACAACAATATTAAATAGAAGATTCTCTGCCGGCCGCGGTGGTCTAGCGGTTCTAGGCGCTCAGTCCGGAACCGCGCGACTGCTACGGTCGTAGGTTCGAATCCTGCCTCGGGCATGGATGTGTGTGATGTTTTTAGGTTAGTTAGGTTTAAGTAGTTCTAAGTTCTAGGGGACTGATGACCACAGATGTTAAGTCCCATAGTGCTCAGAGCCATTTGAAATAGAAGATTCTCTACAAGATTTTTCTTACACCTAGAAGTAAAGCACCGGCTGAGTTGGCCAATATTATGTCAAATCATCCGATTCCAGTTCTAAGTTCAGTACTATTTAGAATGGCAATCACGTCTATGGAATATGGTTAGTATTTGTGACAAGATATGCAAAAGATTACTCAAGGTTGCTCATATTCACAGTGGACACAATCTGGTGATCCAATAATTTTACGCATCTACCAGTGGCATTTACCTTTAGATGCGACGTGTTGTCGACTACATAGTTGCTTTCACCCTCTGAAAATCCCACAAAAAGCTACACTACTGGCCATTAAAATTGCTACACCAAGAAGAAATGCTGATGATAAACGGGTATTCATTGGACAAATATATTATACTAGAAATGACATCTGATTACATTTTCACACAATTTGGGTGCATAGATCCTGAGAAATCAGTACCCAGAACAACCATCTCTGGCCGCAATAACGGCCTTGATACGCCTGGGCATTGAGTCAAACAGAGCTTGGATGGCGCGTACAGGTATAGCTGCGCACGCAGCTTCAACACGATACCACAGTTCATCAAGAGTAAAGACTGGCGTATTGTGACGAGCCAGTTGTTCGGCCACCATTGACCAGACGTTTTCAATTGGTGAGAGATCTGAAGAATGTGCTGGCCAGGGCAGCAGTCAAACATTGTCTGTATCCAGAAAGGCCCGTACAGCACCTGCAACATGCGGTCGTGCATTATCCTGCTGAAATATAGGGGTAGAGCCACGGGTCGTAACACATCTGAAATGTAACGTCCACTGTTCAAAGTGCCGTCAATGCGCACAAGAGGTGACCGAGACGTGTAACCAATGGCACCCCATACTATCACGCCGGGTGATATGCCAGTATGGCGATGACGAATACACGCTTGCAATGTGCGTTCACCGCGATGTCGCCAAACACGGATGAGACCATGATGATGCTATAAACAGAACCTGGATTCATCCGAAAAAATGACCTTTTGCCATTCGTGCACCCAGGTTCGTCGTTGAGTACACCATCGCAGGCGCTCCTGTCTGTGATGTAGCGTCAAAAGTAACCGCAGCCATGGTCTCCGAGCTGATTGTCTATGCTGCTGCAAACGTCGTCGAATTGTTAGTGCAGATGATTGTTGTCTTGCAAACGTTCCCATCTGTTGGCTCAGCGATCGAGACGTGGCTGCACGATCCGTTACAGCCATGCGGGTAGGATGCCTGTCATCTCGACTGCAAGTGATATGAGGCCGTTGGGATCCAGCACGGCGTTCCGTATTACCCTCCTGAACCCACCAATTCCATATTCTGCTAATCGATCTGGACCAACGCAAACAGCAATGTCACGATACGATAAACCGCAATCGCGATAGGCTACAATCCGACCTTGATCAAATTCGGAAACGTGATGGTACGCATTTCTCCTCCTTACACGAGGCATCACAACAACGTTTCACCAGGCAACGCCGGTCAACTGCTGTTTGTGTATGAGAAATGGGTTGGAAACTTTCCTCATGTCAGCACGTTGTAGGTGTTGCCACCGGCGCCAACCTTGTGTGAATGCTCTGAAAAGCTAATCATTTGCATATCACAGCATCTTCTTCCTGTCGGTTAAATTTCGCGTCTGTAGCACGTCATCTTCGTGGTGTAACAATTTTAATGGCCAGTAGTGTAATTAAAAATTAACAATTTTTGAATTTTTTCCCTTAACCTGTTGTGTGAAACCTTGCTTCTTGTCAAATTTCATGATTCTAGATCAACTGAAAGTACCCTACTATACGTGTTGGTGAGTGGGTACGTGATTATCAAAATATGTGACATGAATAGCCGTATCTTTTGGTTCCTTTGATTAAAAAGCTTACGTTTTTTACAACTCCTGGGAACCACAGACCTCGGTATGTGGTACAAGTTTCGGCTTGATATGTCTATTTCTTTCTGAGAAAATATGGGCCTTAACTGTCTGACAGACAGACATTCGGACGACAAATGATAAGAATTAATTTTTTCATGTGATATAATAACGAATTCACAGTTTTCGGATTTTTACTTGGGCTTGTAATATGAAACCTCGCTTGTTGTCAAATTTCATGACTCTAGGTCAACTGAATGTAGCCTGTTAATTTCGATGAGCGCGTTTTCGAGTTTCCAACTACGTGACATAAATGTCCGTATCTTTTGACTGTGTTGACTTAAAAGCTTCAGTTTTGCACACCTCCAACGGACCGTAGGCCACGCTATGTGACATAAATTTCAACTTGATGCGTCTAACTGTTTCTGAGAAAAGGGGCTTTTAACACTTGGACAGACAGATGGACAACAAAGTGCTCCCGTAAGGGTTCCGTTTTTGTAGACTGAGGTACGGAAGCCTAAAAATCATCGATAAAATGTGCTCCCTCTTTCCCTATCACAGACCAAGGGTACGATCAGAACCCGCGTATTCCCTGGTTTCTTTCGCACTTTTCCATCATAAACTCATAAAATAGTTATTCTCACTACCGAGCGAGGTGGCGCAGTGGTTAGCACACTGGACTCGCATTCGGGAGGACGACGGTTCAATCCCGTCTCCGGCCATCCTGATTTAGGTTTTCCGTGATTTCCCTAAATCGCTTCAGGCAAATGCCGGGATGGTTCCTTTGAAAGGGCACGGCCGATTTCCTTCCCCATCCTTCCCTCACCCGAGCTTGCGCTCCGTCTCTAATGACCTCGTTGTCGACGGGACGTTAAACACTAATATCCTCCCCCAGTTATTCTCACTGTCAGTGATAAACTTTAGTTCGTGCTCCTTCAAATTCCTATCAAACGCTACGTACACCTAACATACCAATAATACTGTAAGATTTAATCTTTTCAGGCTTCCGACCCTCAATCGGTAGAAATGGAACTCTTACTGGATCACTTTTATTGTTCGTCTGCCTGTCTGTCTGTCTGTCCGACTGTTAAAAGCCGTTTTTCTCAGGAACGGATAGACATGTCAAGCTAAAACTGATGTCGGAGAGTAAGGCTGCTGTCCCTTGGCGATGTAAAAAAAGTGGAAGGTTCTAAGTCAATGCAATCAAAAGATACGGCCACTTATGTCACATATTTTGATACTCGAAAACTCACTCATTAAACTTGCTGACAGATTAAAACTGTGTGCCGTGCCAAATCGAGACTCGAACTCAGGACCTTTGCCTTTCGTCGGCAAGTGCTCACTCATTAAAACCTGTAGGTTACTTACCGATAAAGTAGATTCATGAAATTTGGCAAGAAGGAAAGATTCACGGTACAACCAAAGGAAAATGAGACGCCCTGCTAAACCTGCAGGACATGACAGATAGTTTAAGTTGTGGAAAGGGGCCAAAAAAGTAAGCGGCTGTCAGTTTCACTCGAACATACAACCTTTTATTTGATCAAACATTACAAGAGCCAAGAATTTAAAAAAAAAGAAAAAAACACAGCTTTAGTTTTGGAACTTAATTAGCTGTACTATCTCATGCCTTAAGGGCAAGACCACTTCAATTTAAAAACAGCTGAAAGCCAATAACTTAAAGCTCAATCATAATCAGAAATTTAAAAGGCAAAGCCTTATCTTGAAAAAGTTCCTTAATTAGGCTGAAGACCCAAAGAATCTGACACTTAAAGAACAAAACAACTTAAATTGAAAATCGGCTAAAGGCCCAACAATTAAGACTCAAAAACAATAATTTTAAAAATGCCAAAGGCTCTATGTAGAACAGTTCTTAAATTAGGCTGAAGACCCAAATCATCTGACGCCTTAAGGACAAAACAACCTTAATCTAAAAATCTGCTAGAAGCCATAAAAAGTACAAACAAGAAAAGGCAGTTCACCCAAGGCCGCTCATAAGTTCTGAAGGTCGGCCTAGAATTCAAACACTAACGCTCACTTAGGTGAGACACGCAGTCGGCCCAACCATTGTAAGGTGTCAGGCAAATCCAACACCTTCCATGAAAACCCTGACATGATGAGCAAATCCAGTAGTATGTCACATAGCTCCGAATAAATCGTGACATTAAATTAACCAAAGTAATACGAGTAACGAGTGAGCAAATGGAATACCACTGACTAACACAAGAATGCCTAAATGCATGTCATAGCTTCCCACCGTGAGACAGACGCAGTTCCGAGGGGAGAAATGAGAACAGAAGCCGAGAGCAGAACCGTGTTAAGCGAGAAGGCCCTATGATAAGAGACGGACACCCACGTTGCCAGCTAACCGCTAGGACCACCCCAGCCACAAGTTTTAGCGTGAGGCTTTTTCGCGTCTCTGTTACGTCAGGACCACCCCCCCAGCCCATGTTAAAAGATAGAATGTTAGACCATTCTCGATCCGACAACATCCAAATGACAGACAGTCAATGGACTCACCAAGATAACCTCCACTTCACCCTACCAGCACATAACAGGGAGTTCAATGGAACAATGTAGAAGGTACTGGCGCCCACAACCAACTATACATTGAGCTGTCAAACTACACAACGTGCTGGACAGTGACAACACGATGAGGAAAATACACTGCCTGAATTTTCATCAACGGCCAGGGCAGGTAACCGGAACGTTAACGGCCACAAAGCAGAAGATTCCGCTGGTGCACTTCAATTCAAATAACCAAGTACAGTTAAACGCCACCAGAGGGTGGCTAATATTTGCCAACTTGAAAACACATGTTGTTGCTCGTGGGAATATCCCAACAGCCAACAACGAACTTCAAACGACAGAATGTGAACAGTCGTGACTTGCTGGTAGATTAAGTGAAAACTCAACTTTCATGTCCAGGATCGGTGATCCACGAATCTCGTAGCAATGGGAACAGCACCACACAGTCCGACACTGCATGGAGGCCGCCAGCGGGCCCTGCCAAACTATGCACCGCGGAGATATCCTCGCTGCTCCACGCCAACCGACCAACTGACCGCACACTCCCCAGCTGGAAACTATAAGAGCCAGGCCAAAGATAGTTCAAGATGCGGATATCGATACACACCACTGCTGCCACCTGTAGAAAGAGAAGATAACAGCATAATCGCGATAACTGTGGGACACTAAATACAGAATAGCAACCAGGGTTTAATCCAACGCATAGCATGATCCAGCCACGGCTCAGAAAAAATCCGAAGATTATTAATTTGTTAATATATCACATGAAAAAGATTTTTTTGTCATTTACTATCAGAACATATGTCTGTCAAGATCTTTTTTCCTCAGGAACGAGCAGACGTATCAAACTGAAATTTATGTCACATACTAGGATCTACGGTCCCTTGGCAGTATAACAGACGTTAGCTTACAGGTCAGTGCAGTCATAAGATACGGAAATTTATGTCACTTATTTTGATACTCGAAACATCACTCATCAGAACCTATAAGGCACTTCCTGTTAACCTAGAATCATGAAATTTGACAACCAGCAAGGTTTTACAGCGTAACCAAAGGGAAAAAATCCGGAAATTGTTAATTTTTAATTACATCACACGAAAAAAAATTTGTCATTTGCTCTCTGTCTGACTGTCCGACCGTCTTTTAAGCCCTCTCTTTCTCAGGAACGGGTACGAATCAAGGTGGTGGCGAAAAAAAGTGAAGCTTCTAAGTGAAAGCAATCAAAAGGTATGGCTGCTTAGGTCACATATTTTGATAATCCAAAAATCGCTCTTTGAAAGCTATACGATACTTCCTGTTGGCTTACATCCTGAAATTTTGCAAGAATCAAGGTTTCAAGTAACGGAAAAAAATCAGAAAACTGTTAATTTGTAATTATATCACGCGAAAAAATATTTGTTTTTTCGTTTGTTAGTCGACGTCAACCTTGAAATTAAAACTTTTTCGAAAGTTTAGGAATGCATGGGAGCGGCGTATGGCCAGTATCAATGTCGAGGGAAGAGACCAGACTGCGAGGTCATCGGTCTCATCAGGTTAGGGAAGGAAGTCGGCCGTGCCCTTTCAAAGGAACCATCCCGGCATTTGCCTGATGCGATTTAGGGAAATCACGGAAAACCTAAATCAGGATGGCCGGACGCGGGATTGAACCGTCGTCCTCCCGAATGCGAGTCCAGTGTGCTAACCACTGCCCCACCTCGCTCGGTATCAATGTCGATAACAGGCAAAAATCGTTGCGATTCTCGATTCCCAGAATGGATGAACTGTCTACATGCTTTATCTGTACTTCAGCGAGCAAGTCCTTCCCGCACCTGGCCAATTTTTTCCCTCTTTCTACGCTCTTATGAGGAAATGTAGAGGTACTGTTTATGTAAAAGAAAACATAAATAAAACATTAGGTTTAATTTATTCAACAGCACTATTTTTCTTTGCGGAAATCGTTAAGTGTCGACCGAGAGCATTTCTTGCCAAAAGGGGAACAAAGGAGAGGTGAGTGTTAGCACAGCGAGAGCTAAATGCGGCGTGCGTAGCGGCAACACTTCTCCTGAGTCCGTGACACGCCCGTGCGTGCTACGTGCGGTGGCTGGGGAAACGCAGCAAAACGCAACCGACTTCCCATGCCACTTGTGTAAATGCTTGCCGTGCCGCTGCGCCGCTACGTGGTTGGTTTACCTGACTCGCTAGAAGCCAGCGCTGCAGCGCAATAACACAGCGACGGAATTTCCTCGGAAGCAGATCTCTGGAAAGGCGTGCGATTGCCTAACAGGTAGTCTTTAGCGATCTGTCCGCAGAACCTTACTCTAATGGTGTACGAGAAATGTTTGAGACGTTTCACGACGTTTGATATGGTTCTCACGAGAACACGTGTATCATTAGTACATTTTTACGCTAGTGCTGCACATCGACAGAAGCAGTAGAACGTAAGGGAAGACATCGTTGGTGTTCCTTGTTAATTAAGTATAGTCGGATCTGGTGGTGTTCAGGTATCGCTTCGGCACACAGCCGGCACGGTAACTCAGATTGTGTACCATTCTCTGTAGTACGAATCTCAAAGATATCATGTGACATCCGCACAGAACTATTGACTAGAAAAAGACGAAGAGACAGATCGAAAGAAAGGGGATCAAAGGAAAGATGAGGCGCTTACCCGGAAAACAAGAGGTCGTTGAATAGACTCCCGCTCGGACCACGGAAATTTTCGGTCTGTCCTTAATCTAGACTTCAGATTTCAACGAAGTAAAGAGTACATGTGATTCGTATTCCACGTTAAGCTGTTGAAACGGTAGTGTAACTGGGGTAGATTAGGGACATGCAAGTCACCGAAGTGGCATCCAGTTGAAGACTTGTACGTGGCAGTTGAGCCACCGGCTGATTATTAGTGGATAACGGTATCATAAGTGTCTTTTAGACTGCATAAACGCAGTTCAAATTGAAGGAGTAGGTGTCTTCCTCTAAAAAGGAGAGCATAGACCTTAGTGGGATGTTGAGCGAGATGGCTCAGTGCTGAGAGTGGAATGAGGGGGCTAAAATCCTTTCTACCAATCCTGATTTACGTTTTGAGAGGTTTTCCTAAATTGTTTTAGGCAAATGCTGGAATGGTTAATTTAAAATGGACACGGCTATTTCTTTCTTTATAGTTGGCAACTGTCTCTGTACTCCGTATCTAACGATCTTGCTATCGACTAAACTCTCACCTTCTTCCTTCCATTTTAACGCAAATTACGACTTATGGTGCAATTTGACACTATTGGTACATTTTAGGTGCCAAGAGAAAGTCATCTGAACCGTCCAGAAATAAAACCCTCAGTTTTAGTGTTTCAAGATTGACAGCCATCCCATTGTCAAATAAGCAACGCTACGTGTACCTTTTGATGTATAAGTTTTAGTACGAGAATTTTACTGCTTTGCTTTCGTAGCGACACTGAAAGCCTACGGAAACGGACAAAAGGATCTTTGTCTCTCCGTAGTTTACGCTGTGTCCCGTGTCAAGACAGTGTTCAGCCACAGCAGACTTTCCTGGCTGACCTAGTCTGGTGTGACGTCTGTGTTTAACGCATCTATGATTACCAATGCGACACGCCTGGCAAAATGAGCTGTGGCTGAACATTGTCTTGCCGGCCGGGGTGGCCGAGCGGTTCTAGGCGCTACAGTCTGGAACCGCGCGACTGCTACGGTCGCAGGTTCGAATCCTGCCTCGGGCATGGATGTGTGTGATGTCCTCAGGTTAGTTAGGTTTAAGTGGTTCTAAGTTCTAGGGGACTGATGACCTTAGATGTTAAGTCACATAGTGCTCGGAGCCATTTGAACCATTTTTGAACATTGTCTTGACACGCGACGTGGCATGAACTACGGAGACACAAAGATCTTTTCGTCCGCTTCCTTGTACTGGGACTCTATCGTTAAGGAAGCAGTGGAAATTCGGATAAGTAAGCAGCTGATTTAGAGAGGGACGAGATTTCACTCAGCGAGGCATGGGGACCAGCACTGGCGGTGCTAAGACATCGTCGGCCACATACGAACGAATCTGAGTCAACACAGACAGAGAATCTGAGTCCGCACACTTAAACTGGGTGCGAAGACACTGCCAGTGGGCGCGCTGGGTCTCGATTTGCGGTCGCTCATTTTCCCACGTCACGCATGCGAAGGTTGTGACCCGTTTCTCCAGCAGGGGGCACTGGATGTCGCCGTGCTCTGTGATTCGTCTAGGATGAAGGTATAGCTCCACCCTTTTTCTCACTTGTGACGTCACAGTAGTCGGCTTGTACGCCACACTTCGTGAAAGCTCGGCTCCGTGCAGGACCCACGGGAAATCGATATTTAATTGAAAAGGTGCCCAATAAAGGTCTTAATTGCCCAATAAAGGTCTTAATTTTGTCTTGTGGTATCGAGAACTTCCCGGCATTTAAACACGCAGTCATGAATTACTAAACTCGTCTGAAATACTTACTTGGTCCCCGTCGGAGACGGCTGCTGACACTAGTAAGACCTGCAGGGTCACGTGCCGTGACGTAAGAGCCACGGCCTGCTCGTTGAAATATTGTGCAGCTCGCATATTATCCGACGCGACGCCCGTGAACCAATGATGCAGTTATTACGTCGGGAAAGTCTCAAACAGCACAATAAAATTACTGCTACTAGTCCAACAACAGCTGCTACTTCTACTACTACCGTGTAATGTATATGGAACAGTGAAAGAGGATTTATATAATAAAAAGATCAATCAAATAACTACTAGTTACTTTCTGACTACAGTATCTTACACGCAGAAACATATGATCAAAAGCAAAAGAAGTTACTTGAGTAATGCAGAAACCCTCGGCTGAAACAATTCAGTGTTTACTGATCTATACAAGTAAAAGTAATTGTACTTTACGTACCTGAATCGGTAAAGCAACTGTCCAAAATATCGTCAGCTACAGACTAGGCGAAATAAAACTAGCTGTAAAGCATTTTCTCTCTTCCGTGGTAACGTAGCGATGAGACCAATCGCAAACTATTAGGAACGAGTTTTAACACTAGAAATATTGCTCAAGTGAAACACAGGCTCTGAGAAAGTCACAAAAGCTGTACGTGTGTGATTTCAGAGTTGGTCGACTCAGATCATTTTCAGGAAGTACCTTTATCAAATGGTTCAAATGGCTCGAAGCACTATGGGACTTAACATCTTAGGTCATTATCAGTCCCCTAGACTTAGAACTACTTAAACCTAACTAACCTAAAGACATCACACACATCCATGCCCGAGGCAGGATTCGAACCTGCGACGGTAGCAGCCGCGTGGTTCCGGACTGAAGAGCCTAGAACCGCTCGACCACAACGGCCGGCGGACCTTTATCCCTACAAATATATGGTTCTGCACATTTGTTACAGCTTACTGACTAATGGTCGCAAGTTCAATTCTGCCAGTGGTTTCTCAAATGGTATCGCCATTTCGAATCATCAGGATTTAATTTCTTCATGTTATACCCACTACAGCCTGCTCTCATATGTTACGTAATGGAACACGAGCCACTATGCATAAAAAAATCTTCACCTGTACGTAGAACAGCAGCTCTATACTGTAATTAGCAATTTCTGACCAAATTTATTTCGGACACTCCGCGATTTAAATACCTCAGACTGTATTATAACGCGTCACGAACTGTCAGACAAACCGTGACACCAACAGAGGGGTGGTGGGACAAGATGTATGCATCTAAAAGATAAACCAGAGTTAAACTGGATGGTTTGTTTGAAAAAAAATAATTGTAGTCTTATGTGTTAGTTAAAATGTATCCCACGTTTCTATCTTCATTCTTGTAGAAGATCTAGTTCTGTGAAACCTGATGAATCTTTTTGAAAGACTCTGTAATCACAGTGCTTTGCCAAAATGTGCAATTATATGGCACTTTTGTTCAATCCGTTTGTTATAGTCATACAACAGACAACAAAGAGAAAATTAATTTACCTTAGAACCGCCTTAGTGGAGCCAAGCTACCAGCTGAAAATGAATACAATGTGAGAAATATGACAGCTTAATGAGAGAGCAGGATATATGACATTAATTAACTACGTAATTGAATTAGAAAATGGACGAGGAGACTTGTGGTCTAGTTGACATCCATGAACGTGGGTGGGAGTCGAGTAGTGTAGCGTCTCCAACGGACTTTCTGTGCTTCTTCTTCCCCATGCTGACGAAATGTCTCCTTCGTCCATACGTAAAAGAATCCAAAAGGTTAACATTTTTTTCCTAAATGTGCTACTGAAGCAGACGTATGATGTAGGAAACAACTAACTTTCTTCGTTACGGCACTCTTCTATTAAAGTCGCCGACTTTTTTATTATATGTGACTTTTACAAACTGGCGTTTTAAACTCTGTGAAAAATGTCTGACTGGTGACGAGCCGTGTAAAAAAAAAGACGTTGAAACAGACTATCAGGTTCTCTAAACTGATAAAAAAATTACAATTGATAGGACGTCGTCAACCGTTTGAAATCCACTACATGATACATCACTCCTACAGACTTTTCCATGCTTCCGTGCTACTCCCGCAAGTTTTGTAAGACCGTCTGTCCATCTTTCCTTAGGTCGTTGCCTCTATCGTTAATCTCTTAGTACCCAGCAAAGGACTTTATTGCTCCATTTTCTGTTCGTTCGTCTGGCTACATGTTCTACACATGCCAAAACATTATGACCACTTGCTTAATATCAGCTTGTGGAAGACCATTGTTTTCGTAAATGTGGGACAGCTGCTGATGATATAAGTGTCACCAAAGAAATTTATTTCAAACGACCAGTTTTGGAGTACTGTCATTCCTTGGTCAATGTATCGTGGAACCCATAATAATTCCTTAGAGCTAAAGATGGCCTAAGTGTTGCGCCGAAACTAGTCGTTTGAAACAAATTTATTTGATGTTACGACAATGGTGGAATGTTTCCTTTACTGCTTAATATCGTGTTGGGACACCTCTGAAATGCAAGTCAGCACAATCCTGTGAGGCATGGATTCGAATAATCCTTGGTAAGTTTCTGGAAGTACGCAGCACCTGATTGTCTACGCGTAGATCACGCTGTGCCTTTAGATTAGTGACCACTGGTTTGTAGGCGCGGAGCTCGCGTCCGATAGCGTCCCAGATGGGCTTCATCGGTTTCAAGTCAGGCGAATTTGGTTGCCAAGAATCAACGTCAGTTCACCATCATGCTTCTCAGACCACTGTGTCACGGTTTTGGCCCTGTGTGCCAGAAGATGTTGTAAGAGGTCCGAGCAGATGTAACTTTATGTAAGAGGTCCGAGCAGACGTAATTTCGATGTATTGCTCATGCGCTGCCTGCGATATGCAAGGTATAAGAGAATCGCTGACCAGAGAGCAGTGTTGACTGCAGTAGGTACTGTGTAGCTGTAGCAGTAAGTTGTTGCTAGTGGCTAGTCTAGTCTGGAGTCTGCTCTGGACTGGTATGGTGTATCGTGTTGGCTGGTCGGTAGCGGTGCACCGATGCCGGAGCCTGAGTATTACTGTATAAGGTAAAAAGCAGCATCGCGCGTATCTAGTATGTTATCTGAACTCCCGTGTAATTTTTTTAAAAATGTCCTAATAATAATAATCTTTGTCATATAAAGTAATTTTTTTACAAGCATTCATTTCAATTTAAAGAATTTACTAATTTCTCCAATCCATGATCATTCCGATTGTTGCAAAAGAAAAATCAGTTGCTTCATTTCATAAATGACAAATTTATCGGCCAGCATTGCACAGAGCTGTGCCGGAAAAATTTATTGTAAGAGCAGATATTTGGCGACTTCATTGAGGTAAGAATTTTTTGCTTTTTTATTCAGAACGATCTTACAGGGCTATGACGCAGCACTGCTGTCGTCCAAAATTTACCACGTTACTGAATTTATTTTTTATTACGAGGTTTAGGAATTTTTCTGTTTCGAGCTTACATTAAATGAGAAAAGAATTTTGTGGGTACATTAAATGGGAATCAAATTTTGTGTGGAGGTTAAATGTGAAAGAATGAATTTTGTTTTGAGGTTACACTAAAATTAGAATCATATTCATTATTAATATTTATTTTATTTTGTGGGGAGGTTACACTTGGCGACAACAGGCCAGGATCGTATTTCTTTGTCAATTTCTGAGAAGTAGTCATATATCTGCTCTTATTTACTTAAATGTAGTTTGCATCTGGCGCAACGCATTTACTAATTTGTCACTCTTTCTTTCACAGATCATCGGCAATTTATTGCTCTTTGTTGTAATTGTATTTGTTCCATTTTTGCTTTGACTTTGTTTCATTTTGTGCTTAATTTTGATTTGTGAAAAATGCCGCGAAAAACTGTTAACAGTACATCGCGATGTGCGATGAGTGAAATAGCCGACTCGAATAATTTGACCGATGATACTTGCGACACTCAGTGTAATAGTGATAATCGTCTAATTACAGATAATCAGTGCAGATTACAGATAATCACTAGTAATGATTTTGATCCTAATGATGAACAAACAAATTCAATTATGTCCGCAGTAAATGTAACAATTGATGACGCGGCACGTTCCGATACAATGAACGTTGCCCAGTTTGACACACCCGGTTTGCAAAATTTGCATAGTGAACAGATAAATTTTCTGACGAAGATGAACAATGTAGACAAAATACGTCAGATTTATTTGATTCCGAGGTAGTGACTAACAGTGCACATCCAATTGGCGAACCTTTTCAAGAATCAGAAAATGACCGAATGGTTACACAAAACGTGACAATTGCAGGTACGCCATTAAACAGCTCAGAGAAAAGAGTCGCTAAATTTGGCTTGGATCAAGTTATGGTATTATTGCTACAAATTAATGAAAATAATGAAAATCTCAAACAACAACTTAATGAAAAACTGGACAACAATTCCAAACAGTCGAATGATAAACAAGACAACAATTTTAAACAACTTAGTGAACAGATTGCAGCCGTTGCCGCGCAATGTCATGATACTAAAGAACAATTGCGTGAGGAAATTAAGCCTTGTGCTAGGAACAGTAGTGAAGAAATTAGATCTGTGGCACAAGAATTAAGTAATACACATGCAGCCACAACTAAATTACTTAGAGATGAAATTAGTGCAGTCGCTAAACAATGCTCTGAAAACGCAACACAGTTACGCGACGAGTTTAAATTAATGTCAGCAGAACTTTCACACACGCTGGATGCGAAAGTAGACGCGAAATTTGACCAGCAGAACAGCCAAATTGACGAATGTTTTAATCACCACCTACAAAACAGTGAAACGCGTTACCGTAAATTTATACAGGAGCAGAATAAAGTAAAGCAACAGGTCATGGAAACAATTACTGCACAGAGGCAGGAAGATAAGCGTAAATTGTTTACGAAAGCAAAAACATACGTAGACAACAATATTGCTACAGTATCAGATGATATCAAACAGTTGAACACCGAGTTGCATGATGAAATCTCCGATCTTAAAACAAAAACAGACACACACACATTAGACTTTCAGACAATGACCAAGAGACTTGAAAAGTTGGAACTAATACAGGATCCCGATGCCATCAAAGCAGACGTTAAAAATTTAAACAAAACCATACGTAAAATACAAAAACAAATTAATGCTTGTGATACTAAAAACGATGATCAGGTAAAAGTACTGACTGAAAAATATGATGAATTGGCGAGTCGTATTGATGTTATCAAAAGTAATAATGACACCAAATCAGACGATACGTCACCAGTTTCGTTTAATCAAACACCCGAATTCCAAAATTTACAGCAGACGATCAGTGAGATAGGTTCGTCCAATAATACATTACGTAGAAAATTGTCAACTTTACAGCAAGAAGTGACAGAGATGAAAAATGTTTCAGCCTCTAACACGGCACAGCATACGCCACATTCCGAACATTTCTCACACTCACACAGCCTGTATAATTTAGGTAATTTACAGAGAGTACGTGAGTTAGATTCCGAACAGTCACAGACAAACAGATTATCATTCAATCCTGAACCTGCTCAGACATTCCGAGACGATAATTTTGATTACAAGCACTTTCTATCCGTGAGAAAATTTAAAGTATTTAAAAATGACAGAACACAGATTCACCCCTTGGATTGGATACAACAATTTAGCTTTGCTTTTCCACCAACTTGGCCCGTAACACACAAACTTGAATTTATTTGCAGTTTTTTGGAAGGCGAACCGGCAACTCCTATGAGACCGATCGCGAGACAATGCTATTCGGTAGAAGAATTTCAGAATGGTTTTCTGTCAGCGTATTGGTCGAAGACGACACAGCGCGGAATCAGGGATCAATTAATTAGTTTACCGAATTATGAGAACTCAAATTTTTCCACTGTCACGAAATTTTTTGAACACATGGTCCAACAAAACCAGTACTTAAGTGAGCCATACAGTGAATCTGCACTTATCCAATTATGTATTTCTAAATTACCACGATCATTAAGAGTATCACTTTTAACAGGTCAGCAGAAAGAAAATATTTCGGCATTCAGAGATCTGTTACAGCTTTTGGAAGTTCAGCAATCAGATTATTCCTTCATAAACAAAAATTTTTCATATCATAACCAAGGCCAACAAGCATACAGTAATTACGATCAGCCACACTATTTCAATAGCAGGAACGACAACCACCAGAACTTTAATAACAGACAAAATTTTAATTATCAGTATCGTCAAAATTATTAGCAACAGGAACCACATTTTGGTAACAATAGAGGTTTTTCCCAACAACAGCAGCAAAACCAACCGGTTAGCATACCTAACCAACAATGCAGTCTGCAAGGTCAAGCAAGCTTTAATGTTTCGCCGCCTACACGTATAGCGTCGGCCACACCAAATAGTAACGCACAGCAACAAGGAAATCAGTACGTACAGAAAACACACAATTTCAACTCATATCGCATTGCACCGTATAGAAATGACTATCATGACAGACGTAAAAGTAATGAGCACAATTTTCAGCGCACGTTTAGTAACGGTCGTCTTACCAGCAGCAGACTCATCCGCAACAACAAATTATCATGAATGAACCAGATAGTAGATATCATCCCGAACGTTAATACGTCAGGACGAAATAACAGAACAGTACAAATAGTTGAAATGCCACAGCATCATCCAGAAAATAATAGCACGTCAGATAGAATTTGACTAGATACAGTACAGGTTGCATCTTCCAGCAACGCAAGCAATACTTTTGACACGCAGAATCTTGTTCACGAAAATGTTATTACTTTTGATGACATCCGAGACACTCTTTTGTAGGAAAGACCAGTTATTCAAAAAACCATTTCACACCCTGTCATTGAAGTAAAGATTGGAGCATCCAAATTTTCAGCAGTAATAGATTCTGGATCACCTATGTCAGTTATAAATGAGGAAACTTTCAACGAATGTAACAAAGAGAATACCTATCCTACGTTACCATTAGGCAAAACTAAAGTAAAAGGAGCAGTATCTGGTAAAGGAGTAGATGTAAAATTACAGACACACTTATCTTTTTGTATTGCAGGTTATACATTTCACTCAAATTTTTGGATTGTTCCCTTATTGACAACAGACGTTATTTTAGGTACGAATTTTCTGGTACAACATGACGCAATTATTGACTTTCAAAGCTCCTATTTAATGTTAAAGGATGAAAATGTACAACTGGCTTTAGAATTTCAGCACTCTTTATCTGTAGAAGAACAAACAATTAATTTTACAGAGGTACATTGCTTCACGTAACATAGACCGTCATTCCACATTGTTCACAGATACGTACGTACACAACTATTATACTCCAGACGAAGCCGACTATGACGTTATGCAAATGATTTCTGATAAAGTTAAACAGAGCAGTGCAAATACAGACGACGAACGCACGAAACTGCGCGAAATTCTTTTACAGCAAGCTCCAGTTTTTGACAACGTCCCTGGTACTATGTCCGGTTTTATGTATGAATTTCAAGTTAAACAGCACGATACATTTAAAGCCAAACATTATCCCATTCCGTATATTCACAGAGAACAAGTTAAGAAAGAATTGCAAGCTATGCTTGACCAAGGAATTATTGAATCGGCAGTTAGTCCGTACATAAACCCACTCCATATTGTTAAGAAAAAGGATGGTTCACTTCGCCTCGTACTTGATTCGCGCCACATCAATGACATTATTATTAATGAAACAGATCGCCCTCAAACAAAAGAAGAACTACTACAGAAATTTCATGGTACTGCTATTTATTCCACATTAGATTTGAAATCGGGATTTTGGAAAATTCAGCTCCATCCGGACTGCAGAAAGTACACGGCTTTTCTCTGTTTTGCTGACTGTTACCAATTTTGTAAATTACCGTTCGGTTTAACTATTTCTTCAGCAGCATTTATTCGCGGTTTGAATACTATACTTCCGACAGAATTAAAAGACAGAATCACAACGTATGTAGACGACATTCTCATTGCAGAAGCTAACTGGTCTGAACACAATCTGATTCTTGAACAACTGTTACGAACTTTTCGTGCACAAGGGCTCACAGTTAATCTCAATAAACCGCACTTTGGCAAAACTTCTATAAAATATCTTGGACATGTAATTTCAGCAGAAGGCATTGCGCCTGACCAGGAAAAACTTCAAGCTTTATGTGACATTACTGTTCCTACGACGAAGAAACAACTATGCAGCTTTTTGGGTTTAATTAACATTTTTCGTAAATTTATTCATTACTCTGCTTTAGACACCCCTAGATTATGTCAACTGACAGGTAAAAACACTATTTGTTCCTGGGATAGCCAAGCACATTCCGAATTTGTCAATCTGAAACAAGCTTTGCTGAATGCACCACCTTTGTCACATCCAGATCATACTACAAATTTTTCCATTGCCACCGACAGTTCTAACACCGCTTTAGGCGTACACATTTTTCAGGAAATTGAAGAAGATGGTTGTACAGTAATTAAAAACATCGCCTTTGCGAGTCGCATTCTGTCACCTGCTGAGCGCAATTATTCTGTTACAGAACTTGAAACATTATGTGTTGTATGGGCATTTATGAAATTTAGGCATTTTCTTTATGGAAGACACACTACCGTTTACACAGATCATAGAGCTATACAGTTTTTACTTTCAGCAAAATTTACACACGACAGGTTAAGCAGATGGAAACTTTATTTACAGGAATTTAATTTTACAGTTGTTCACATTCCCGGTACACAAAATATTGTAGCAGACGCACTATCCCATTCTCTCAGCAACAATCAGCAAGACATCGCAACCAACTTCTGCCAAGCAAATTTTAGCGTCATGTATATTCAACAAGTTGCATTTGAAAATTTCATTTCGTCGTCATTACGAGACATACAACAAGAGCAGAGTAAAGACAACGTATGGACAGAAATTAAACACCTTTGGCAAGATAGGAATAATGTTACCATTAGGAACCATTACACTGTACGCAATAATATTCTGTTTCGCCGCTCTCACCCTGACAGCAACAATTGGTTATTATGTATTCCTGACGAGTTAGTTAACAAATTAATTTGGTATACTCATTTAAGTTACACACATTATGGAGCCAGAAAATGTTTTCTTATACTGAGACAGAACTGTTATTTTGCCAATATGGAGAAACGTATTCGACGAGTTTTAGCGTCATGTAAAATCTGCCAGAAAGCTAAGTCAGACACGACTTCACATATTCCTCCGTTACATCCCATTGTACCTGTTAAATTGAGACACATGGCCGCTGTAGACATTTTACAGAACTAATAGAGGTTTTTGCTACATCTTTGTCGCAGTTGAACTCACTTCGAAATTTGCTACCTTGACTCCGTTACACAAAGCTACTGCTAAATCGATTTCAAATGCATTTGTAAAACTTTTTTTAATTCATGTAGGGCATGTATTGAAAGTAATTTCCGATAATGGATCACAGTTTCAATCTGCTATATGGACACGTATGTTACGAGCTAGAAACATTTCTCCGATCTATATATCCAGGTACCACGCTTCTCCGAACCCTTGTGAACGACTAATGAAAGAAAATGGTAAACTATGTAGAATATACTGCCATAAAAACATATTGATTGGGATACACACATACTATCATTCCAGGATGCAATTAACTCGATACCAAATGAATCTACTATGCTATCTCCGACTGTTATAATGAATAGTGTTGAACCACCTAACAAAATTAAAGAATTAGTATCCTTTCCTACATCTCGTCGACTACGACACGCAGCATTCCTCACCCCAATGTAGTACACGTCGAAACTCTGAGAACCAGAAAAAGTAAAGGCAATCACCATGTCTCCAATATTAAACCCTTTATCGAATGAACATACTTTATGATTTATCACACTGAAATGCCATTTTCTGGTTTTTATATGACCAAAAATGCAATTATATTTATGTGACTACTTACTGATGATTATCATATTTTTTCTTGGCAAGTGCCCGGCAAGGTAAGGTTAGCAGGTCGCTTTTCTTGTCGTTACACATCAGACCGTGCACATTTTTCCCGATAAACTTACACATTTTTAATGACCACGTAAGCAATTATATTTATGTGACTACTTACTGATGATTATCATATTTTTTCTTGGCAAGTTCCCGGCAATGTAAGGTTAGCGGGTCGCTTTTCTTGTCGTTATATATCAGACCATACACATTTTCCATTTTTCGTGTATGTATGATTGTTTTCCTGTATGCACTATGAAATGTTTAAGATATAACAAACACCAGTTGACTTTGACATTTTGCCTTATGATATCTCAACATCGTGACTATTTTACATTTTTTTTTTTGATACTACATTATGATACTCTGTGTACACTTTTGCACCTGAACACTGTCTATGTTTTTGACATAATACGTTTTCTGTCATGCTATGCTGTATGGTTAATTGTATCACTAGAAACCAGTTTTTATTTAATGGGTATATGATTTAAATGCAAGATATTAATTGTTATTCATCATTTTCAGAAAGCAATAACGTGTAAAAGAAATAAATTAAACAAACCACAGTGGATTACTATGAAATGGGAATTTCACCTTCGGAATGAACGAAAGAAGATGCAATACCTCGTCATGAAGAGTAAATGGATCAGAATTAACAAGCATTAACAAGAATATACTATACACATCGTATGATAGCAGTCTTAACTAGTTATTTTTCTTTCAGAATACGAGGCGATTGATGCAGGCTGTCAGACAGAACTACACATCTCAGTTTTAGTGATGAAATATGCTAGAAATAAGAAACTCTATACGATGAATAGTTGTGTGAAGTAAATGGTAATATGAATAATGAATAATGAAGTGTCTATTTTTTGCAGATGATAATAAATGATGATGAATAGTTATATGAATAATATGCTAATATGAATAATGAAGTTTTTCTTTGCAGGTGATGATAGTGATGAATTTTATATGGGCCACTTAACGCACCACTTTTAAGTTTTTCTTTGCAAATGAGAATAATGATGAAGTTTATATATTTACTGTTAGTTAAGAGATGCTATGTAGTTATTTAAGTATTTGTTGCAGTTCGTTTTGACAGTATGTCTTATGTCGCATGGTATAATGACTGAATGTTTTGGAAAGGATAGCTAGAGTACATACATATTGAGTACACGTTTCATTACCTGTTAATTCGAAGTTCACTGCTTTTCAGCATAATATGCGTTTCTTCTTCCAGCTCAATAATCCATTTTGTATTTTTTCCAGGAGAAACTGTTCATGAAATTAATGTGCTATAAGCAGTTAATTATTAAACCTGTTCTAATACTTGCATTTTTTACCCATTTGTGTGTGTCATTCATGAATGTGATCACATATACTGTACTTGTTTCATAACCTTGCTACAGCTGACTCATGACGAATGACGTTACTAATCCTTATTTGCAGCAATAAGTCAAAAGCAAATATTTTCATGCCCCAGCAATTAATTATCAATCCCAACGCAATTCATTGCGAGCACAAAAATATGTATTACCAGTCCCAAATAATGCTACCAGTTTAAGAGAGTTCTGAGTAATACTGAATGATGTTTTGTAATAATACATAAATACTATGCCAATAATTTCTGTAAATAATATTTTTGTTATACTCTATAAATGCTATGCCAATAATTAACTCTCATTTTGAATGATGACTTCTGAGTAATACTGAATAATGTTTTATAAAACTATATGAATACTTTGTAACTGGCAAATGAATGCCACTGTTTCTTATATTTTAAATTTGTCTTATGTAACTTACATGCTATTATATATGAATACCAGTAGCTTGATGCTACACTCATTAGCTCCTGTTTTGAATGATGACTTCTGATGGTTTGTAACTGGCCAATGGATTCTAATGATTACTATAATTAGATGAATTCCGCAATCAGATGAGTTATGAATAGTGTTTTGTAATATTCAATACTTGCTACATGTTTAGTAACTGGCCAGTGAGTGCCAATGATTACTATACTAGATGAATTATGTTAATGCTATACCATTAATTAACTCTTGTTTTGAATGATGACTTCTGAACAATGCATAAAAATGTTTAGTAACTGGCCAATGAGTGCCAATGTTCATTGTAATCAGATGACTTATGAATAATATTCTGTAATACTTCATACATAGTACAGAAATGTTTAGTAACTAGGCAATGAGTGCCACCAATTACTCAAATCGGTTGATACACTAATGTAATTCTCAATGATGACTAGCATAAGACTTAATGTCCTTCGCCTTCTGCCTAATTACCAGAAACTACTGCAATATCCGTTTGTCCTGTCCATCCTCATGATGATGGAGCACTATACTTGGTTTTTGCACTAATTCTACATTGGTGAAAGAGTATGGTTTCTGCAAGAGTGTGGTGTTGACACATCATGCTGTCCACCACCTTGAACGATGGAGATGTTATTATGGTCCCACTGTTTGGTGTACCTAATGTACTACCAAAATGATAACATTGAATATTAATACGACATTTCAGTGTCTTGGCTACACTGATTAATACTTCAGGGAAGAGAACTTCAGATTGTCTCATCTGGTGTTGTGCTTCTGTAGAAAGATATGGACTTCCAGTGCAGCTACGTGCAAC
The DNA here is from genome assembly GCF_023864275.1 of Schistocerca cancellata. Lineage (NCBI taxonomy): Eukaryota > Metazoa > Arthropoda > Insecta > Orthoptera > Acrididae > Schistocerca > Schistocerca cancellata. Next base: position 331,775,485 of record NC_064631.1, read on the forward strand.
CTACTGTGCTACAACCATGATGCAATCCTTCCCTTTCCTTTCCTAGTTTTTGTAAAATGGTAAAAAATATATACAGTGCGTGTGAACTTTGTCATTTGTTAATATGTTTTATACTCATTGCGTATCCTACTTCTTGTAAAATGGTAAAAATATATACAGTGCATGTGCACTTTATGTCATTGTGTATACTAGTTCTTGTAAAATGGTAGAAATATATACAGTGCATGTGCATTTCATGTCATTTGTTAATGTGTTTTGTACTCATTGCGTATACATTTTGTGATTTCTTGATATGTTCTGTGCTCAGTGCATGTGCAGTCTATTTCATTTTATGTTCTGCACTTATATATCTGTGTATATACTCTGTGACTGTAAACTTAGTTAATTAAGAAAAGTTTGTTGCTCATGGCAAGTCCAATTGACTCACCATCGCTGCCAAATTTTTGCCCCCCCAGTGGAGGGTTATGTAAGAGGTCCGAGCAGATGTAATTTTATGTAAGAGGTCCGAGCAGATGTAATTTCAATGTATTGCTCATGCGCTACCTGCGATATGCAAGGTATAAGAGAATCGCTGACCAGAGAGCAGTGTTGACTGAGTAGGAACTGTGTAGCTGTAGCAGTAAGTTGTTGCTAGTGGCTAGTCTAGTCTGGAGTCTGCTCTGGTCTGGTATGGTGTATCGTGTTGGCTGGTCGGTCGCGGAGCAGCGATGTCGGAGCCGGAGTATTATTGTATAAGGTAAAAAGCAGACTCACGCATATCTAGTAATGTTATCTGAACTCCCGTATAATTTTTTTAAAAATGTCCTAATAATAATCTTTGTCATATAAAGTAATTTTTTTACAAGCATTCATTTCAATTTAAAGAATTTACTAATTTCTCCAATCCATGATCATTCCGATTGTTGCAAAAGAAAAATCAGTTGCTTCCTTTCATAAATGAAAAATTTATCGGCCAGCATTGCACAGAGTTGTGCCGGAAAAATTTATTGTAAGAGCAGATATTTGGTGACTTTATTGAGGTAAGAATTTTTTGCTTTTCTATTCAGAACGATCTTACAGAGCCATGACGCAGCACTGCTGTCGTCCAAAATTTACCAGGTTACTGAGTTTATTTTTTATAACGAGGTTTAGGAATTTTTCTGTTTCGAGCTTACATTAAATGAGAAAAGAATTTTGTGGGTACATTAAATGGGAATCAAATTTTGTGTGGAGGTTAAATGTGAAAGAATGAATTTTGTTTTGAGATTACACTAAAATTAGAATCATATTCATTATTAATATTTATTTTATTTTGTGGGGAGGTTACAATGTCATCACATTCGAGGAAGACATCTAGCACGAGCGATACGTGTGTTCCACAATAAAGTTCACTTAGTCCGCAGCTGTCACTGTCCCTTCGATTACTAGCACAGGTCTCGTGAAAACCCAGGTGGAGGTCTGCCACAGCATAACACTGCCCTTACTACACCTCTACACCTCCGTGTTGCGGTACGTGTTTCCAATAGCCGTTCGCCTGGATAATGGCGTACCCAGAAACCACCATGGCTCTTTTTACATAGCCATCGACCTCCATGTACTCTGGCAAGGTGTGGACTTCCAAAACCTTGCCGCCTAATCGTGGTTTTACCATCTTTCAACCACTTTCATTAGATTTTGAGGACAACAGCATGCGAACAGCCGACCAAGTTCGTCTATTCCGAGATGTTTGTTTCCAGGCACTGTCGGTGCATAACCATTTGTGGTTTATCAAAGTTGCTTATGTTAGTTGGAGTGCTCCATTTGTGAGGTGTAAACTAGTTTGCGTCCGTAGTAGAATACCACACGTACACCCCGAGTAAAGCTAAATGAGCTAGATCGAATCGGCAGCCAGACCAAATGTTGGATTTCCTCGCTAGAAACATGCAGAAAAATCAAAATCAAAAAGCCTTTAAAAACGTATCTTTCCAGGAAAAACTGATTAAAAGACTTGGCCATTCAGTCCGCTTATGCCATTTAAGCACAGAAGGCATTAGACGAGCTAAAAGCAAGTATGTATTTAAACAACTAAATAACTATATCGACGTAGTTCTAATCCAGGAAACACACACTCCAAAAGGAGTTTTGGAATACCTGCCTGAAAGAGGTAGGATCAATTGCAACGATCTTAAGGAAGCAGTATATCACAGTGTGTATGGTGTTGCCACCTATGTAAGGAGCATTATCAAGAATGCTTGCCTCATTTCAACAAATACGGAAAATGAGATCCATTATGTTTCAAAGAGAGGAAGTCAAGTAATGGTCTACCACAGGACTTCGTGTTAGCCCCCCTATAATTCAACCTTTATATCTCCGAGCTCCCCAATACGAGGTCATCAAAATTCTGCTACGCGGACGATAGCGCTCTTGCTTGTAGATCTAAAAATTTCGGACAATTCTCACGGATAAATTAGCCGTTATGAGCTTCTCTTTTAGAAAGTGGTGACTTAAACACAGTACAAGTAAAACTATAGTTTGTACATTCCATCTCAACAACAAACAAGCTAACAAGAAGCTCAGAGTGAAACTTAACGGAAATAGTTTGCCATAATAACTACCCCGAATACCTTGGTGTCACCCTTGACCGCACATTTTCATATAAAAACAACTTGAAAATACTGCTGCCACTATGCGGTTAATTAGTAGGACAATCCGACCAACTCCCAATTATTGCCTTCCGTTGCTGATCAAGATCTATCTATCCACCAGCAATCCATAGAAGTGAGGCGTTGCTTAGGGAATGCCGTAAGCTAGAAGAGAACCTGGAATGACCCATGTAGGAAGACATACCAAGTCTACGAAGAAATAAACTTCGTTACGGCAAGCAGAGCAACTAGATGCCAGTAATATCGAAGTGAGACACCTGTGAGATTGAAAAACCTGAACAACGTGAGTAATTCCGAAAGTAGAACTGTGATACTGCTGCCACAGAACTCGACAGGAAACTATGGGTCAAACAGAACAGAGCCCGCGCTGGCCATGGCCGGCGCGTAGACTCGGTTTACAAATGAGTTGCTACAGAATCCCCATTTGGTGTCTGTCGAGCTCCAGACAATCAAGCACATTAGAGATGAATGCTCTTTGCGTTCCTATCAGGGAAGTTGGAGCGACATCATCAATGCTGACGAGACAGCTGTTATATGGATTAAGTTAGATACTGACATTTAGTTAGTTTGATATACAGTTTTGCCTTTCTGTATTCTTGTTATATACATTTACTGATGTTATATATCTGTATTTTTACACTACATATGAGCCACACGAATAAATAAAAAAATGCTCCATTTCCGGCACGTATCGCCACTCTAATGATTCGCTACTCTTTTCTTTCTGCTGACACTTTTCTTACCGCGTCACTTCCCCGCAACGCCAATAAGTGGCATTCTATCTCTTAGTTGGCAGTGGTCATAATGACTGGGTTCACAACATATATTCTACAGTATACTGAATACTAACATTCATTGGAGCAATGCCTTTTTTTTCTCAAGAACAGTTGATATTGGTTTTATAGAAACTGAAAACCGTATTCAAAATCTAAATCCTGTACAAAGTGTGTATTCATATTCATTACTCCATTCTGCTTTTTATTTTTTCACGAATTGTAAGGGTCCATTGTGGGATATCCACTTGTAAGGTCAGCTTTTTTTCTCCACCTAAAATATTTTTGTAACAATCTTTTGAATTATTCTTTTCCTGCAACTTGAAACATTTCTATTAAAACATCATCCTTTCTGTTAGTTTGGTACATAAGTTCGTAGCGTTTTTGTTTTTCATTTTGGTATCCCGGTTACAATGGGTTTATTTGTTTATCGTCATTTTTTACTTGGAGTACACTGTTGCTTTTTGTGTTTACATATTGTCTTCTTGTTATTTGGAGAGAGTGACTGGAGCTGTGGACGATAGAAATGGAGTGCCTTGTGAAGAAATCGGAATATTTCCGTCATATTCTTCTGTTCGGAAAATATGGGGATAATACCATTGGACAGAACACGCAAAGAAAATAGCTTTCTCGTTCTAAGGAGGATCCTTTTGACAGTAGTGATTCTCCACATTCAGGAAGGCCTTCAGGGTTAGATAAAAATCGTTTAAACGTATTGATTCGCAACTATCCACGCCAGTGTACTCGAGAACTTCGTGTGACATTTACAAAATTCAAAAATCAGTGGGTGGTAAAAAAAAAGATGGTCATATGTGCACCTCTGCTTGCTTGTCATCAATTGGCTATCCTGTATCGTTACTGGTGACGAGAAATGATGTCTTTATACTAGCATAAGAAAAAGAAAGGAATGTCTACGCTCAAAAAAAAAAAAAAAAAATGCCTCCTCGAGGTCTAACAATCACTGCCGAGTTTACTATCAACGACTGAGACGTCTTGCAGACGCAGTCCAAAAACCACTGCCTGGAAGAATACGTGAAGTGACGCTACTCCACGATAACGCCCGTTCAAATGGCTCTGAGCACTATGGGACTTAACTTCTGAGGTCATCAGTCCCCTAGAACTTGTTGTTGTTGTTGTGGTCTTCAGTCCTGAGACTGGTTTGATGCAGCTCTCCATGCTACTCTACCCTGTGCAAGCTTCTTCATCTCCCAGTACCTACTGCAACCTACATCCTTCTGAATCTGCTTAATATAATCATCTCTTGGCCTCCCCCTACGATTTTCACCCTCCACGCTGCCCTCCAATACTAAATTGGTGATCCCTTGATGCCTCAGAACATGTCCTACCAACCGATCCCTTCTTCTGGTCAAGTTGTGCCACAAACTTCTCTTCTCCCCAATCCTATTCAATACTTCCTCATTAGTTATGTGATCTACCCATCTAATCTTCAGCATTCTTCTGTAGCACCACATTTCGAAAGCTTCTATTCTCTTCTTGTCCAAACTATTTACCGTCCATGTTTCACTTCCATACATGGCTACACTCCATACAAATACTTTCAGAAATGACTTCCTGACACTTAAATCTATACTCGATGTTAACAAATTTCTCTTCTTCAGAAACGCTTTCCTTGCCATTGCCAGTCTACATTTTATATCCTCTCTACTTCGACCATCATCAGTTATTTTGCTCCCCAAATAGCAAAACTCCTTTACTACTTTAAGTGTCTCATTTCCTAATCTAATACCCTCAACATCACCCGACTTAATTCGACTACATTCCATTATCCTCGGTTTGTTTTTGTTGATGTTCATCTTATATCCTCCCTTCAAGACACCATCCATTCCGTTCAACTGCTCTTCCAAGTCCTTTGCTGTCTCTGACAGAATTACAATGTCATCGGCGAACCTCAAAGTTTTTATTTCTTCTCCATGGATTTTAATTCCTACTCCAAATTTTTCTTTTGCTTCCTTTATTGCTTGCTCCATATACAGATTGAATAACATCGGGGAGAGGCAACAACCCTGTCTTACTTCCTTCCCAACCACTGCTTCCCTTTCATGTCCTCGACTCTTATAACTGCCATCTGGTTTCTGTACAAATTGTAAATAGCCTTTCGCTTCCTGTATTTTACCCCTGCCACCTATAGAATTTGAAAGAGAGTATTCCAGTCAACATTGTCAAAAGCTTTCTCTAAGTCTACAAATGCTAGAAACGTAGGTTTGCCTTTCCTTAATCTTTCTTCTAAGATGAGTCGTAAGGTCAGTATTGTCTCACGTGTTCCAGTATTTCTACGGAATCCAAACTGATCTTCCCCGAGGTCGGCTTCTACTAGTTTTTCCATTCGTCTGTAAAGAATTCGTGTTAGTATTTGGCAGCTGTGGCTTATTAAACTGATTGTTCGGTAATTTTCACATCTGTCAACACCTGCTTTCTTTGGGATTGGAATTATTATATTCTTCTTGAAGTCTGAGGGTATTTCGCCTGTTTCATACATCTTGCTCACCAGATGGTAGAGTTTTGCCAGGACTGGCTCTACCAAGGCCGTCAGTAGTTCCAATGGAATGTTGTCTACTCCGAGGTCCTTGTTTCGACTTAGGTCTTTCAGTGCTCTGTCAAACTCTCCACGCAGTATCGTATCTCCCATTTCATCTTCATCTACATCCTCTTCCATTTCCATAATATTGTCCTCAAGTGCATCGCCCTTGTATAGACCCTTTATATACTCCTTCCACCTTTCTGCTTTCCCTTCTTTGCTTAGAACTGGGTTTCCATCTGAGCTCTTGATATTCATACAAGTGGTTCTCTTATCTCCAAAGGTCTCTTTAATTTTCCTGTAGGCAGTATCTATCTTACCCCTAGTGAGATAAGCCTCTACATCCTTACATTTGTCCTCTAGCCATCCCTGCTTAGCCATTTTGCACTTGCTGTCGATCTCATTTTTGAGACGTTTGTATTCCTTTTTGCCTGCTTCATTTACTGCATTTTTATATTTTCTCCTTTCATCAATTAAATTCACTATCTCTTCTGTTACCCAAGGATTTTTATTAGCCCTCGTCTTTTTACCTACTTGATCCTCTGCTGCGTTCACTACTTCATCACTCAAAGCTATCCATTCTTCTTCTACTGTATTTCTTTCCCCCATTCCTGTCAATTGTTCCCTTATGCTCTCCCTGAAACTCTGTACAACCTCTGGTTCTTCCAGTTTATCCAGGTCCCATCTCCTTAAATTCCCACCTTTTTGCAGTTTCTTCAGTTTCAATCTGCAGATCATAACCAATAGATTGTGGTCAGAATCCACATCTGCCCCAGGAAATGTCTTACAATTTAAAACCTGGTTCCTAAATCTCTGTCTTACCATTATATAATCTATCTGATACCTACTAGTATCTCCAGGATTCTTCCACGTATACAACCTTCTTTTATGATTCTTGAACCAAGTGTTGGCTATGATTAAGTTATGCTCTGTGCAAAATTCTACAAGGCGGCTTCCTCTTTCATTCCTTCCCCCCAATCCATATTCACCTACTATGTTTCCTTCTCTCCCTTTTCCTACTGACGAATTCCAGTCACCCATGACTATTAAATTTTCGTCTCCTTTCACTACCTGAATAATTTCTTTTATCTCGTCATACATTTCATCTATTTCTTCATCATCTGCAGAGCTAGTTGGCATATAAACTTGCACTACTGTAGTAGGCATGGGCTTTGTGTCTATCTTGGCCACAATAATGCGTTCACTATGCTGTTTGTAGTAGCTTACCCGTACTCCTATTTTTTTATTCATTATTAAACCTACTCCTGCATTACCCCTATTTGATTTTGTATTTATAACCCTGTAATCACCTGACCAAAAGTCTTGTTCCTCCTGCCACCGAACTTCACTAATTCCCACTATATCTAACTTTAACCTATCCATTTCCCTTTTTAAATTTTCTGACCTACCTGCCCGATTAAGGGATCTGACATTCCACGCTCCGATCCGTAGAACGCCAGTTTTCTTTCTGCTGATAACGACATCCTCTTGAGTAGTCCCCGCCCGGAGATCCGAATGGGGGACTATTTTACCTCCGGAATATTTTACCCAAGAGGACGCCATCATCATTTAATCATACAGTAAAGCTGCATGCACTCGGGAAAAATTACGGCCGTAGTTTCCCCTTGCTTTCAGCCGTTCGCAGTACCAGCACAGCAAGGCCGTTTTGGTTATTGTTACAAGGCCAGGACAGTCAATCATCCAGACTGTTGCCCTTGCAACTACTGAAAAGCCTGCTGCCCCTCTTCAGGAACCACACGTTTGTCTGGCCTCTCAACAGATACCCCTCCGTTGTGGTTGTACCTACGGTACGGCTATCTGTATCGCTGAGGCACGCAAGCCTCCCCACCAACGGCAAGGTCCATGGTTCATCGGGGGGTGGGGGGGGGCTAGAACTTAGAACTACTTAAACCCAACTAACCTAAGGACAGCACACACATCTATGCCCGAGGCAGGATTCGAACCTGCGACCGTAGCGGTCGCGCGCATAACGCCCATCCGCCTTCTGCTAGTCTCATAAAAAAAAAAGAAAAAACTGTATAGGGGTTGGGTTGGAAAGTCATTCCACACGCACCTTATTCACCTGATTTAGCATCCCCGGATTTTCATCTTTTCCGCTCTCTATCGAACGATCTTCAAGTAAGTTCCTTTCGGGATGAAAATTCGCATCGAACATGGTTCTTCGCCTCAAATCCACGTGATTTCTACAGTCGCGGAATCGGAAGGTTACCTCAGGGTTGTCAGACTGTTGTAAATAATGAAAGAGGATATATTACTGATGACTAAAGTCTCTGTTATGTGTATCTGTTGCGAAATTTATGGGAAAATGCTACGAATTTACGCTACCCAAAACATACCTCAAACGACTTTTTACACATCTCCTGTCATTACTTCTTCTCATTAACCGTGTGCGTTTCTTATTGACAGCTTGAACTACACGATCATTTAAATAAATATTCACATTCTTGTACTAATTCCTCTCTGTTGGTAATTGCTATCCGGTCTGCCATCTTAAAACATAAGATATTTTTATGTTTTCCTTATTAATTCCTTTCAGTTGATTTTCTTAACAAGTTGCCATTGTACCTACTCAGATCCTTTCGAAAAATTTAGGAATAGTTTTTTTTCATTTGGAATAGTCTAACAAATTCCTCTTATCGTCTCCCGAAAGTCTTGTACCACATTTTATAGCTGACATGTGCCGTTGAGAGCTTATTTTCTTTTGCTTTCTTTGTACCTGCAACATTTTTCCGCTGTGTGCAATACTATCTTGTTCATTCATGCATGTAAAATGTAAAATTTCAAATATGCTAAACTCGTTGTTTAATTTAATCTAGTTACTTTGTGTCCGACTTTGAATGTAAGTGTAGTGAGGTTTATTGTTGCTATTTCTTTGAAATACAAACATCGTTCACGGTCAGACATAGCCAATGAACTAAGATCAACAAAAGTGAGAACGGCACCATCTGAATTCTTAAATTCTAATGAAAAAAGTCACACCCATCCCATTAAACCTTCTGTTTTCTTCATAAAATGTGTTGCAACAGGTGCATTATTTTTTCTTCTGGTATGTACTATGTTTTGTTCTAATAAATAAAATCATAATTATAGTTTTTAAATAACAATACTGTTTGCACATAATTCCAGTTGAAAGTAATAGAGGGTATTAAAAGGCAAAAAATTTAAAAGACTACATTTCTAGTAATTATTTTAAGAAAAACAATCTTCCATTTCGAAATTTTCAGAAATTCTTGATGTTCGAATACGATCATGTTGGGATAAAGATTTTGAGTAAAATCTGACATTCAATATAAGAGCTTTCACTGCTGCATATCGTACTGAAATCAAATATAGTGCTATCGTCGCTTTCAAGAAACCGTAGAATATTAGTTTATTTGAGTAATTGAGGGAAGTAAATATTAAACAAAAATTATGAAGCACGACGAAAGACTATCAAACACATGGAAATAAAAGTTTGTCAGGAAGTAGTCATAAAGCTGCAATTATCATCTCGAATAAATAAAACAGGTTACGGTATAGAGACCTGGTGCACATTGAAGCAAGCCGCTAGATCATCGAGAACAAAACTATACAGTCGAATATCGTGGGATTTCGGCAGCAGTAGAAATGTTTCACCAACGGCTGGCCAGTCACACGACTGAAGATGTAATCTGCATTGGCCTGACCCAGATGCAATATTTCCACTGATACCGAGACCGAATTATCGCGCGATACTCTGCATTATCACGGGGTTGCGTCATTCTGTTTGGATTCTCCACGGCGATCTATGCTGCTGTGGCGCGAGGATTTGAGTATGTGCCAAGTCAGCGAGCTTGTACCTGAAAATAAACAAAAATTTTCTTATGCAACCTGTTTTTCTGCGAAATAATTAAAACTCTGTGATAAGCATTCTTCTTTTTTTTACTACTTTTTTATTGAACTGCAATTCAAAAATTGCATGGTTTTAAAGTGTTAGTGTACAGTGTAACAGTTATCACTATGTCTAAATTCTTTACGTTGAACAATGAATTAAAGAAAATAATACACTAACGGAAAGAAATCGTAACACCAAGGAGTTGTGCGACACAAACGAAGGCTGGTAACTGTGTCCCCACATCAGTAACGTGATGTCTATTCAAATTTCGCACGAGTACTGTTTATGTGGCGCTGCTAACACCACTATGAGGATCCAAGAAAGGTTTACTTTAAACCTACCAATGAAGATCCGTACCCAAAGATTGAAAAGTTGCACAGGTCACTCCAATATTCAAGAAAGGTAGTAGGAGTAATCCACTAAATTACAGGACTATATCGTTAACGTCGATATGCAGCACGATTTTGGAACATATATTTGTTCAAACATTATGAATTACCTCGAAGAAAACTGTCTACTGACACACATTCAACATGGGTTTAGAAAAGATCGTTCCTGTGAAACACAACTAGCTCTTTATTCACAGAAGTGTTGGGTGCTGTTGACAAGGAATTTCAGATCGATTCCGTATTTCTGGATTTCCGGAAGGCGTTTCACACTATACCACACAAGCGGCTTGTAATGGAGCTGCGTGCTTATGGAATATCGTCTCAGTTATGTGACTGGATTTGTGATTTCCTGTGAGAGAGGTCACAGTTCGTAGTGACTGACGGAAAGTCATCGAGTAAAACAGAAGTGATTTTTGGCGTTCCCCAAGGTAATGCACTATCTATATAAACGATTTGGGATACAATCTGAGCAGCCGTCTTAGGTTGTTTGCAGATGACGCTGCCGTTTATAGACTAATAAAGTCATCAGAAGATCAAAAAAATTGAAAAACGATTTAGAAAAGATATCTGAATGGCGCGAAAATTGGCAACTGACCCTAAATAACGAAAAATGTGAGGTCATCCACATGAGTGCTGAAAGGAATTCGTTAAACTTTGTTTACCCGATAAATCAATCTAATATAAAAGGCGTAAATTCAACTTAATACCTAGGTATTACAGTTACGAACAACTTAGATTGGAAGTAACACACAGATTATGTTGTGGGGAATGCTAACCAAAGACTGCGTTTTATTGGCAGGACACTCAGAAAATGTAACAGATCTACTAAAGAGACTGCCTACACTACACTTGTCCGTCCTCTTTTAGAATACTGCTGCGCGGTGTGGGATCCTTACCAGATAGGACTGACGGAGCACATCGAAAAAGTTCAAAGAAGGGCAGCACGTTTTGTATTATCGCGAAATATGGGAGAGAGTGTCAAAGAAATGATTCAGGATTTGGATTGGACATCATTAAAAGAAAGACGCTTTTCGTTGCGATGGAATCATCTCACGAAATTCCAATCACCAACTCTCTCCTTCGAATGCGAAAATATTTTGTTGACACCGACCTACATAGGGAGAAACGATCACCATGATAAAATAATGGAAATCAGAGCTCGTACGGAAAGATATAGGTATTCGTCCTTTCCGCGCGCTATACGAGATTGGAATAATAGAGAATTGTGAAGGTAGTTCGATGTACCCTCTGCCAGGCACTTAAACGTGATTTGTAGAGTATCCATGTAGAGGATCTGTAGAAAGACACGCTGTAACGGTCATCAGCGTTACTTACCTTTGATATTGGATGTAGTGAGTCGATGTTAGTGAAGAATGCCTTCAAGACGACGAAGACACTATTGTCAGCACCCCACTCACTATGAATGACGCCGTGTAATAAGGCCACGAGAAGATGGCCGTTTCTTCTGCGATACTGCAGAAAGTCTAGGCAGGAATGTAGCCACTGAAGGGGTTGCTGGCAGTACCGAGAATGAAGACCTTCGTGTTCGGCGTATTGCTCTGGAGCATAATGCTGCATCTGCAGCAGCAGTCTGAGCGGCAGCTGGCATCACAGTGACATCCGAACTGTTACAAATCGGTCACTACAAGGTATCAGCTCCGAGCCAGACGCCGTGTAGTGTGCATTCTACTGACCCGAAACCACCGCCAGTAACAACTTCAGTGGTGTCAAGCGAGAGCTCATTGGAGGATAGGGGAAGGTCGATTGTCTTTTGTGATGCAAGCTGGTTTTGCCCCAGTGCCAGAGATTGCCGAGGGTTGGTTAGAAGGAGGCCGGTTGAGGGCCTGCAGACAAGCTGTCTGCATGCTAGACACACCTGCAGTTATGGTCTGGGGTGCGATTTCTACATCTACATCCATACTCCGCAAGCCACCTGACGGTGTGTGGCGGAGGGTACCTTGAGTAACTCTATCGGTTCTCCCTTCTATTCTAGTCTCGTATTGTTCGTGGAAAGAAGGATTGTCGGTATGCCTCTGTGTGGGCTCTAATCTCTCTGATTTTATCCTCATGGTCTCTTCGCGAGATATACGTAGGAGGAAGCAATATACTGCTTGACTCTTCGGTGAAGGTATGTTCTCGAAACTTTGACAAAAGCCCGTACCGAGCTACTGAGCGTCTCTCCTGCAGAGTCTTCCACTGGAGTTTATCTATCATCTCCGCAACGTTTTCGCGATTACTAAATGATCCTGTAACGAAGCGCGCTGCTCTCCGTTGGATCTTCTCTATGTCTTGTATCAACCCTATCTGGTACGGGTCCCACACTGCTGAGCAGTATTCAAGCAGTGGGCGAACAAGCGTACTGTAACCTACTTCCTTTGTTTTAGGATTGCATTTCCTTAGGATTCTTCCAATGAATCTCAGTCTGGCATCTGCTTTACCGACAATCAACATTATATGATCATTCCATTTTAAATCACTCCTAATGCGTACTCCCAGATAATTTATGGAATTAACTGCTTCCAGTTGCTGACCTGCTATTTTGTAGCTAAATGATAAAGGATCTATCTTTCTGTGTATTCGCAGCACATTACACTTGTCTACATTGAGATTCAGTTGCCATTCCCTGCACCATGCGTCAATTCGCTGCAGATCCTCCTGCATTTCAGTACAATTTTCCATTGTTACAACCTCTCGATACACCACAGCATCATCTGCAAAAAGCCTCAGTGAACTTCCGATGTCATCCACCAGGTCATTTATGTATATTGTGAATAGCAACGGTCCTATGACACTCCCCTGCGGCACACCTGAAATTACTCTTACTTCGGAAGACTTCTCTCCATTGAGAATAACATGCTGCGTCCTGTTATCTAGGAACTCCTCAATCCAATCACACAATTGGTCTGATAGTCCATATGCTCTTACTTTGTTCATTAAACGACTGTGGGGAACTGTATCGAACGCCTTGCGGAAGTCAAGGACCACTCTCGTGGTTATCTCACGCACCCTGACTGCAAATTTGTACGTCAGTCTGGCCATTCCAGTTGTTGTGCTGCCATTCATGAACAGCACTCCAGGGGATGTTTTCCAGCAGGATAACGCTCGTCCACATACTGCTGTTGTAACGCAACATGCTCTATAGTGTCGACATGTTGCCTTGGCCTGCTCAATCGATCTATCTCCAATCGAGCACATACGAGATATCATCGAAGGACAACTCCAGCGTCATCTACGAACAGCATTAAGTGTCCCTGTGTTGACCTACCAAGTGCAACAGCCATGGAACTCCATCCCACAAATTGACATCCGGCATCTGGACAACGCCTGCATGCTTGCATTCAACATTCTGGTGGTTAACTGGTTATTAATGTACTAGCATTTCACATTTACAACGGCTTATCTCGCCCTTAAATTGACCTGTGATCTTTCAGTGTTATCCACTTAAATGTATTACCTAGGCAAATGTATTCCCGAAATTTCATTACTCTCCATTGATTATTTTTTTATGCGGCTTTTTTTTTCGTCAGTGTAGTATGATGATATAAAGGCCGACTATGACAGCGAACATTTAGTATCAACAGAAACATATTTCATGTAACGATATAAACTGCTTTTAAGTTTTCTTGCACACCATTTTCTGTATTAATGCATTTTTTGAACTGCTTGTAGATGTAAATTGGAGAAATTAAACAGCAGGGTTGTTACAGGTTTTACGTTTCTTCCGAAATTAATAACTTCACCTGTATTAACAGAAAATGAACTGGCGGTATTTATGTTAATGATGTTGATGACAGGGGAGTATTGTATCTTCGAACAGTTTTCAGATTTCCGCCTCTAGCCAATCCTGAAACAGAAGTTTAATATATATTCGTGTTCCGTTTCTAAATAGTGGCATTCAAATGTGAGAAACATGGTCACGTACCTATGGACGAACATTCTATTCAAATTAAAAAGTTTTTTAATCCGAAAATCTTCTCAATACTGTGTCTAGTAGTCTATGTGTTACATTATTGTTCTACAACGCACCAATAATCAGTTAGTAAAATCAAATTAACGACAGTTAAATCATTTTGAAAGAGATGCTACTGGCAACTAACGAAAATCGCAATTTTCAGTACTGGGAAAATGTCAGTGTTATTGTAATGGTTTTGTTCCGTTTCATATTCCGGTGTTACCACAGTAAATTGTTAATGTTAGCTTGATATGTTTGTATGTATTAAACCGGGGACCTAGAAACGACGGAGAGGCTTCGTCCCGCCGTAGCCCTCACTGGTTCACAGCCCCACAACAGGCAACAGCAGTCCACCCAACCCACCGCCGGTCACGCCGAACCCACTGGATAAACAAACCCGTAGCAACAGGAATACCAACATGAAATACAAAAACGCTACGAACCTGTGCACCAAACCTACAAGATTTTTAACACATTGTGTTGTGTTTATGCTGCATTATTCGTAGAATATGTTCTCGAGCATGCTTCGAACTCGTGCAAATCAGGAAGACAGTTCTCGTTTACTTGCAGAGAGTGGTACTCAAGAGCGCCTGTTTGCGGCAGCCGGCTTTCATCTCTGCCCCTGAAAGCTCCCCGCTCTGGAATCGGCTCAGAGCTTTGATGCGAGACAAAACGCGCGCCTCTCGCAAGCCAAGCCACACATAAACTGGGAGCTGCCGGCGCGCCGGGGCGGTGTGATGCAAGCGGCCGCGGTAACGCCTCGCTCTGATGCTTAATTGTCCCGTAAATAAGATGTCTATCTCGGCACAAAGAATCGTTAAGCGGCGGCGAATAAAAAGCGCGGCCTGCTCGCGTTCTGCAACGCCGGCCACTTTCAAACTGGTCGGCCCGACCCGGTTCTCTGTGCAAGTGGCCCCGTCTCTGCTGCGCACGGGCCGGCAACCCGTTCTGTACACGCTGCAGGCACGCCACGGCCGCCACCCGCGAACAGATTCCATCATTACAGTACACGGAACCCGCGGAGTGATGTCTCTTTGTTGTGAAAGTAAGTCAAAGATGTGCATTTTATGGAAGTGTACTGCAATGAAGGTCTGCCGACAGAAACCACAAATGACCTGGAATGGAGCGGATAGCGTCTTGAAAGTTCATACTGTGAATATCAATAATGGAATGTAGTCGAATTAAATGAGACGATGCTGAGGGAGTTAGATTAGCAAGTGAGACACTAAAAGTAGTAGATGTGTTTTGCTATCTGAGCAGCAAAATAACTGATGATGGCTGAAATAAAATGGATGTAAAACGTGGAACGACTATAGCAAGAAAATGTCGAAAAATTCTAGACTAGTTTACTTCAAATTTTTACACGATGCTCTGATAAACATTCGGACAGACATGGGAAAATATTTTAAATATATATAGCATATAAGTACGTATGATGATGAAGTCCCATGCTTCTTGACAGAGCGTATGGGAACATTGCGGGAGATCCGCACCGCCGCACTAGGCAAGATGGTTTGCCGTTGCCTTCCTCCGACCGTAATAGGGATGAATGATGATGATGAAGACGACACAACAACACCCAGTCATCTCGGGACGGGTGAAAATTCCTAACCCCGCCGGGAATCGAAGCCGAGACCCTGTGCTCGGGAAGCGAGAACGCTACCGCCAGACCACGAGTTGCGGATATACTACATAAATGAGGATGATTGTTAGCAAAAATCTCGTAAAATTCTTGACTGATTTTCTTCAAATTTTTACACAATACTCTAACAAGCGTTTGGACGGACGTGCCAATATATATATATTTCTTCCTCGCCGTAAATTTTACAGAAAATGGGAAGTTTATTTAGGGCTTATAAGCTTGTAACTAGAATAGTACTACGGAATCTGAACTGATCCTACCCATTCGCAATTTAAAACTGTGTGAAATACTGTCATTGAAGCTACTATCCTCACAAATCCAGCAGGTGGCGAGATATCTCTCATACCCCGTATATGGGAGTATGCGTACGGAATGATTTGAAGTGGAATGATCATATAAAATTAATTGTTGGTAAGGCGGGTACCAGGTTGAGATTCATTGGGAGAGTCCTTAGAAAATGTAGTCCATCAACAAAGGAGGTGGCTTACAAAACACTCGTTCGACCTATACTTGAGTATTGCTCATCAGTGTGGGATCCGCACCAGATCGGGTTGACGGAGGAGATAGAGAAGATCCAAAGAAGAGCGGCGCGTTTCATCACAGGGTTATTTGGTAACCGTGATAGCGTTACGGAGATGTTTAACAAACTCAAGTGGCAGACTCTGCAAGAGAGGCGCTCTGCATCGCGGTGTAGCTTGCTCGCCAGGTTTCGAGAGGGTGCGTTTCTGGATGAGGTATCGAATATATTGCTTCCCCCTACTTATACCTCCCGAGGAGATCACGAATGTAAAATTAGAGAGATTAGAGCGCGCACAGAGGCTTTCAGACAGTCGTTCTTCCCGCGAACCATACGCGACTGGAACAGGAAAGGGAGGTAATGACAGTGGCACGTAAAGTGCCCTCCGCCACACACTGTTAGGTGCCTTGCGGAGTATAAATGTAGATGTAGATGTAGATGTAGATGTATGAATGATCCCGGCTGATTGAAGTAAGTCACTCAAAAAATTTTTATGTGGTACTCTGACAAACATTTGGACTCACATAGGGTATATCTTTTTTAATATATATCCTGTTTAATATATATACAATAGTACAACGCAGAACTGTTATTAGAAAAAATCTCGAAATGTTCTTAGTCGATTTACTTCAAATTTTTACACTACATTCTACTCTAATGAACGTTTGGACAGACATAGGCTACGTATTATTTTAATTTATGTGGTATACAAATAAATATGCATATATATACTGTATAAAGGGAGAACGTTGTTAGCAAAATACTTCAAAAGTTCTTAGCCGATGTGCTTCAACTTTTTACACGGTAATGTTACTAAACATTTGTTCAGGCGTAAGTTATACTTATATTTTAATATATGTAATATACTAAGATACGTGCCTTTTACAACTATATAAACTAGAGGCGTTGTTTAACGTTGTTAACAAAACTCTCGAAAAATTCTTGACCGATTTACTTCAGATTTTTACACAATATACTACTAAATATCCAGACAGACATAGGCTAAATATCTTTTAAAACGTACATCGTTTATAAATATGCGTACAAAATATCAAGGGGAACCGTTGTTAGTAAAAATCTTGAAAGTTCTTGACCGATTTATTTCAAATTTGTATACGTTACTCTGATAAACATTTGTAGAGGTATAGGCTACGTATTTTTTGATGTTCATACTACATAATTAAATATAAGCTATAACAGACCAATGTTTTTAGCAAAAATTTCTAAAAGTTCTTGATCGATATACTTCAAAATTTTGCATATTAAGCTAATAAACGAGGCATATAAGCTACGTATTCTATTAAACGACACTGTACAGCAGGGGTAGTCAACCTTTTCTACCTATCGCCACTTTTATATCTGTTGTGAATAGTAAAATTTTCTAACTGCCCACCTGTTCAACAATAATAGTGTTTTATAAACTAGAGAAGTGACTGCATTTATAATATTTGTATAGCAGACTTACAGAAAGTTAAAGTATATACACTACTGGCCGTTAAAATTGCTACACCACGAAGATGACGTACTACAGACGCAAAATTTAACCGACAGGAAGAACATGCTGTGATATGCAAATGATTACCTTTTCAGAGCATTCACAAAAGGGTGGCGCCGGTGGCGACGTTTGCAAGACAACAAGCATTTGCACGAACAGTTCGACGATGTTTGCAGCAGCATGGACTATCATCTCGGAGACCATGGCTGCGGTTACCCTTGGCAGGAGCGCCTGCGATAGTGTACTTAACGACGAACCTGGGTGCACGAATATCAAAACGTAATTTTTTCGGATGAATCCAGGTTCTGTTTACAGACAGCATCATGATGGCCGCATCCGTGTTTGACGACATCGCGGTGAACGTGACATCGCGGTGAACGCACATTGGAAGCGTGTACTCGTCATCGCCATACTGGCGTACCACCCGGCGTGATGGTATGGAGTGCCATTGGTTACACGTCTCGGTCACCTCTTGTTCGCATTGACGGCACTTTGAACAGTGGACGTTACATTTGAGACGTGTTACAAACCGTGGCTCTACCCTTCATTCGATCCCTGCGAAACCCTACATTTCAGCAGGATAATGCTCGACCGTATGTTGCAGGTCCTGTACGGCCTTTCTGGGTACAGAAAATGTTGGACTGCTGCCCTGGCCAGCATATTCTCCAGATTTCTCACCAACTGAAAACGTCTGGTCAATGATGGCCGAGCAACTGGCTCGTCACAATACGCCAGTCATTACTCTTGATGATCTGTGGTATCGTGTTGAAGCTGCATGGGCAGTTGTACCTGTACTCGCCATCCCAGCACTGTTTGACTTAATGCCCAGGAGTATCAAGGCCGTTATTACGGCTAGAGGTGGTTGTTCTGGGTACTGATTTCTCAGCATCTATGCACTCAAATTGCGTGAAAATGTAATCACATCTCAGTTCTAGTGTAATATATTTGTCCAATGAATACCCGTTTATCATCTGCATTTCTTCTTGGTGTAGAACTTTTAATGGCCAGTAGTGTAATAATAATTATTTACTAAATTTCTTTTAACCTAATATTATGTAAAACTAATGCAAATCTTTTCAAATCTCTTACTGCCTAGGCCCAACGTGGACCAGACTGAGTACTGCTGCTATAAAGATATTCTCTTAAAACCGACTGCGCAATGTGTGATTTAGTTTTCTTTCCCATAGTCAGTTTTTAACTTCGATATTAGGACCTTTAAAATATCAGTTTCTGTCACATGCATTATTTCTCGGTAAATGAAATTTTGAACAAAAATTGTATACCAAAAATAGTATACCTCGCCGTAAATTTTACAGAAAACGGGAAGTTTATTTATAGCTTATCAGCTTGTAACTAGAATAATACTACGGAATCTGAACTGTCCGAAACTTGCTGACCCTACCCATTGGCAGTATAAAACTGTGTGAAATAGTGTCATTTAAGCTACTATCCTAACAAATCCAGCAGCTGGCGAGATTTCTCTCATACCTCGTATACGAATGTTCCCAACTGATTTACCCATTCATTAGGAGTGACTTCAGCTCCCAATCATTCTTTCATTTGCAATACCAATAAACAAGGATGAAGGTTAGTGAGAAGGGGGAAGAGGATATGTTCAGGGAGGGGACACAAGAAGGGGGGAAGGAGGAAGTGGACAGAGAGAGGGGGAACAGGAGAACGACAAAGAGAGGGAGGGGTTGATGGACGGTGATAGAGACGAGGAGGAGGAGATGTACTAAGAGCGGGGGGGTATGAAGATGGACAAAGGGCAGACGGAGAGCAGGACGTACATCCAACTCCGATGCATATTTAGCGACTGCGAAGCATTGCTGGATTCCCTAGTATGTGATATAAATTTGAGTGTTAGGTAGTCTTTTGTGAAGGTACGAAAGTGAAAGGTGGACGATAAGCAGTTCAGACACAAAGGCAATAGAAGCTTTTTGAATTTGGTACTACAGAAGAATGCTGAAGATTAGAAGGGGGTATCAAGTACCTAGTGAGGAAGTACTGAATCCAATTGGGGGAAAAAAAGTTATGTCACAACGTGATCGGTTGATATTACTCATCCTGATATATCAAGGGATCAACAGTCTGGTAACGGACACAAATGTGAGGGTAAGAATTGTAGAGGGAGACCAAGGTATGAACACAGTAAGCAGGTTCAGATGGTTGCAGCTTGCAGTAGTTACGCATAGATGAAGAGATTTGGACAGAACAGAATATCGTGGCGACCGGCATCAAATCTGTCTTCCGATTAAATACCATAACAACAAAAGCCAAAAGCAACGTGGACAATCCAGGGAAGGGTCTCTGTGGTGTGGAAAGCAGTCAAGGATAAACCCTTAATTGTTGTGATTTTTTAACGTTTTCCGTCGTTCTTTGGTTACTCCTATGTTCGTGGAAATGTAGTCCATATATGCAACTAAATGAAAGGCTGTTGATGAAATATTCCGTCAGTACAGGGTGGAACATAATCATATTAAAAATTTGAATACTCAACACTGATAACTTAAATACACAGTACGATGTTTCATAATAATATTTATTTTATAGTTACTTATGTACCAGCTTTCGTCTTTGTAGGTCGTCTTGAGACAACTTAGACTAAACAGATAGTCCACACGACATTAGCGAGAGTTTACAGCTGTGCAAAGGTCATTTTTCCAAAGATATGTGACCTTTTTCTGCTGTGCATGGTGTTGTGGATATTAGTGCAGATATCTTTATCAGTGACTTAAGATAGTGTACCGAACAACATCATGTTAGTATTTACTTCATAGTTACAGCTATTAGGAGCAGTGTGTTGCTAGATTGTTTAGCACCTCTAAGTATAGGTGGCAAGAGCAAGGCATTTATGCTAATTTTCCCCTGTACAGCAGGTCAGTTGTTGAAGGGTGAACATGTAGATGTAAAACGGTTAGTCTATATTCACAGACGTAGTCCACTCAGTGGTGCAATTACGACTGTGCAGAAAACATCAGGTAGTAAATTACGTGACTGGCTTGCAGGAAGACTATTAGGTGCAGGGAAAAAACAACAAACACACTGAAGGTGGTACATATTAAGGTATCGATGATCACAATACCTGCACTTATACCCCTAAAACCCTACGTGTCTGTATTTAGTGCCGCATAGGTTTTGCTTCATTTTATTCACCAAGTATCAGGAGTGTCCTTATACATTCTGGACGCAACTTCTCTAAAGTTAAATTGCTATTTTTTTCTGCTTACAATTTCGTGACCCTATTACCTTATATGTGTCATCATAGAGTTGTAGTTAGTCTGTTTATACCAGGATATCAGATTTCTGTCGTTATAAAACATGTTTCACTTCAACACTTCACTTTCACTGTGTACTGATTGTGTATGTGTGTGTGTCTGTGTGTGTGTGTGCTGTGTTGGTTGTGTGCGTCTACTTTGTACAGTGTTGCCAACTGTTGCCGAGTCTTTTTCATTTGTGTTTTGCTTGTGTTTTTCTGTCTGTGCTTAGTCTGGCACAACATAAAAGCGAATGTCAAGCTACACACTGACACCAGCGTAATTTCAATCGACTTCCCCTCTCAAGAACTAATCCTTGAAACCTACCTTTTTTCTGGCCATACCCTAGTCTACTCATCTCATCCAGAACTATCATTTGATTCCCACTGGTATCCCTGTCATCTTCTGACACCTACGCCTCATCCGTTTCCTTTCTACATAGATATGCCACGCCCTTTTCCGATAACATCCCCTCCAATACTTCCCACATCCCGGTCCCTTCCCGTAAATACCAGAAACCCCCATTATTTCATTGTCTTAATGAAGAGAACATATACCACAGCGTCATCATCTCTTCATAAATTTCAATACCCATTTTTAACTGGATAAATTATTTTATATTAATACAGAAATTTTATCCAATCCATTAGCCGCAGAGTGGCAATTTCAAAAAAATTGAAGGGTACATTTATTTACTACGAGATACATTCTACTGAATTCATAAATATAGACGAGAGGAGTCTTCACCGTTCCAGTAATGAAACTTACGTACAAGGGAGACACCGACAAACATCTTCATAAATGAAAATATGAAACTCCAAAATGGCTTCAAAGGTCACGTGCACTAGTAACGTGCTGGAGAGCATTGAATGCATGTGAGTCCTAACATACTAGAGAGAGAACTGAAAACATGAAATAGCGTTTGGGGTGACAAAGGGAGAAGTTGCTACCGCTTCTTACCACATGGCGAAATATGTTGCTTCATGAATACACATCGGTTGTCACACTCGCCGACTGAAAACGATGATGTATATGTACGAAATTAATCTGCTTTGCTCACAGCAATGAGCAGGTAGGCTCTAACACAAGGCTGCAAGTGCCGAGAGCATAGTCACAGTCGTCTCGCTCAGTTTCTGATCTGAGAAGAAACTATGCTGTCTTTCGTCAGCGCGCACCACACATGCACATTTCTCTATCTGTGAAAAGTGTCAAATGGTTTAAATGGCTCTGAGCACAATGGGTATTGACATCTGAGGTCATCAGTCCCCTCGAACTTAGAACTACTTAAACCTAACTAACCTAAGGACGTCACACACACCCATGCCCGAGGCAGGATTCGAACCTGCGACCGCAGCGGTCGCTCCCTTCCAGACTGCAGTGCTTAGAACCGCTCGTCCACAACGGCCGGCTGAAAAGTGTCGGGGTCTTCCGAAGCCCGGATGCGAATGTTGTGCCGATTAACCTTCGGATAGGCGAGGAAGGCTGCCTCCTCAGAGAATGCGACATTTCCTACGTAGATGGGGTTTTGCACGATCTGGTACAACATCTCAATAGCAAATACGTGGCGGAGCTGCAGGCCGTTTCGTTACAATGCTCGCATAATTCGAAGGCTTGCATAATGTGTACTCTGTAAACGTGCAAGTGAAGTCGTTTATGCAGAACGGTGTGAGCTATTGAACGAGGAATGTTAGCCCTAGTGATACACGGCGAACTGATTTCGTTGGACTTCTCTGGAAGGTCTCTCTACCATTTCCTGAGATGTGCGTTTTCTGCCATACGCTGCCTGTGTGTGTACACTTCTAGTACATGGAAACTTGTCGCGCCATAGCAACTTTCATATATAGCCATAATCAATCAACCGTTTAGTTACTCCCTTTGAAATTCATGTCTGTAATTACTTTGGACAGCAATAGGTGATTTCATTTCCACGTACCACGGATTGCGATCCCTGTTGAGGTGTCGTCATTTCTGGTAATTATTTAGCACCTGAAACCGAAAATCTACATCTAAGTCTACAGGAATACTTTGCAATTCACAATTAAGCGACTGGCACAGGATTCATCCGACCGCCTTCAAGCTATTTCTCTACCGTTCCACTCTCGAACAGCGCGAGGGGAAAACGAACTCTTAAATTTTTCCGTGCAAGCGCTGATTTCTCTTATTTTATTATGATGATCGTTTCTCCCTATGTAGGTGGGTATCAAAAAAATATTTTCACTCCCTGAGGAGAAAGCTAGTGATTGAAATTTCATGAGAATATCCTGTCGCAACGAGAAACGCCTTTGTTTTACTGACTGGTTCCTTAGATCGCGTATCATATCCGTGACACTCTCTCCCTTATTCCGTGATAATACAAAACGAGCTGTCCTTTGAACTTTCTCGATGTCCTCCGTCAATCCTACATCTACATCTTTTTGGATGTACAGGGTCCATCGAACCAGCTTCACAATAATTCTATATTATTCCAATCTCGTACAGCGCATGAGGAAAAAGGAACACCTATATCTTTCCGTGCGATCTCTGATGTCCGTTATTTCATTACGTTGATCGTTTCTCCCTATGTAGGTCGGCGTCAACAAAATATTTTCGCATTCGGGGGTGAAAGTTGGTGTTTGAAATTTCGTGAGAAGATTCCGCGGCAACGATAAACACCTTTGTTTTAATGATGTCTATCCCAAATCCTGTATCATTTCAGTGACACTCTGCCCCGTATTTCACGGTAATACAAACCGTGCTGCCCTTCTACGAACTTTCTCGATGTACTCCGTCAGTCCTGTCTGGTAAGGATCCCATAGCGCGCAGCAGTGTTCTAAAAAGAGGACGGGCAAGCGTAGTGTAGGCAGTCTCTTTAGTAGGTCTGTTGCATTTTCTATGTATCCTGGCAACAAAACGCAGTCTTCGGTCAGCCTTCCCCACAATATTTTCTGTGTTAGAAATTGTAATTCCTAGGTATTTAGTTGAACTTACGGTCTTTATATTTAACTGATTTATGGTGTAATCAAGTGTAACGGATTTGTTTTAGCAGTCATGTGGATGACCTCACACCTTCCCATATTTAGGGTGAACTGCCAATTTTCACACCATACACATACCTTCCCTAAATCGTTGTGCAATTTGATTTGATCCTCTTATGAATTTACTAGTCGATAAACGACAGCATCATCTACAAAAAACCTAAGACGGCTGCTCAGATTGTCTCCCAAATTGTTTATATAGATAATGAACGGCAAAGGGTCTATAACTGATGCGGATTCCACACGGCAGACCAATACTCCAGAAGAGGGCGGACAAGCCGTTTGGATAAAAATCTATATAAAACACAAGGTACTTTACGCGCTGTCACAATAGCAGTTACCTATGTTTCATAGGTTTTTTATTGTATTTGGGATTCTGGGAGGTTTCATGTCGCAAACCGTATTATGGTATCCTTCCTGTCTGTACTTCTAATAAGAGATTAGGTGGCATTTAAAGGTTAGTGAACCTAGAAATAAAACTGATAACCAGATAATAATTTCACAAGCCAGTCGGTCATTTAAAATTTGTCGAGAAACTGCAACGATATTTGTCGATTATTTCTTATTCGGGGTTCTCTCTTCTCTGCAGGCCTCTAGCGAACGCATGTTTCACCTCGTGACACGAGGCGAGATCCGCAATGGTGGTTGCATACAGGTGGCTGTGAGCTACATTTACGTTTCGCCGTGTTATGTTTCCGTACCGTTTGGCGTTACACCATTTCGTACCTTCGATGCAGATTAAATCAGCTGATGTCGCCAGGCAGGCGAGGGGTTGGTGTGAGAGGGGAATACTAAATGTCGCTGATTTATCGCCGGACATTTAAGAGCGTGCAGGAACGCATTCCATCGGCTGTCTCCAGATTCCCACGCAGAGGCAGCTGGCGGTCGCCCTGGGTGCTGCGACGAAAGCGCCAAGTGGCACGGTCCGCGCTGCAGCGGTCGGGTCGCATCGCGCCGGTTCGACTCTCGACCTCGACCGGAATCTGCGGCCGCGGCCATTGTATGTAAATGGTGGCCTGCACACCGGTTGGTTAACTCTTTGAACGCCCGCCGCCTCCCAATCAGCGCTGCAGCTCGGCACGAGGCGCCAGCGGGGGAGGGGGAGCGGGAGGGGGGACTGTGTCGACATGCACCGTGACATCATTACGCGCACCTTTACCTCCCAAAACAAGTGACGCCAGCTTACAGATGGGACGCAGCTCTGAATACCGAATTTTTTCCCAAATGGGACCGTATGTAAAGGTGAATACGTATCCTAGATCAGCACAGGTGTGTAAGGGACATCTAAACACATATACATCAAGGCTGGGATTCTAACCCAATTCTCCTGTTCTGTAGGCAAACGAGTTAACCACTACACCACACTGGCACAGTGGCTTTGCGCAACTGCTCGCGCCACTGTAGCACACCTCCCAACTCAGTCCAAATTCCCATTCACTCATCAGCCCAGTTGGTATTAACAGTAAACTCAAACAGCGTTTCAGAGTCTCTGCACAGCTGTTTGAATTCAAGAGGAATACCAGTTGGCTTGGGGCTAGAATGGGAACCTGGACTGATGTGGGAGGTGTGCCATAGTAGTGTGTGCGCAGAAAGCCACTGTGTCAGTGTGGTGTAGTAGTTAACTCGTTTGCCTACAGAACAGGAGAATTGGGTTAGAATCCCGACTTGAAAAGTTCTCGGGAAACATACAGTTTCATCTAAAAAATGGACCGTTTGTTGCAAACCGTGCGTTGGGACACATTTTTAAAAAGTGCTACCTAGCGGATGCCCATCGAGAAAGATTTGTTTTGCTTTCTATTAATGTTCCTCCTTGGTAATAAAAATAAATAAATTAAAATATTTTATGATACTAGTGACTATATGGGGCGAGTCACTAACTGTTGCCACCAAGAATAACTCCGAAAGTATGATAGTAGCTGAAAAGTTTGTGGGACAAACGTTGCATGGGACAACGGGGACCATAATATAAACTTGGTTTTTTGTTGGTAGGTGGAGTCGCGTCAGAGATATGAAGGTCAACTTTGTTTTTTTAAATGGGCTTCTATAGTTTGGTACTTATTTTCTAATAGCGACTATCGAGACGAATCCAATGATGTGTAACAGTAAGGTCTTTGTAGGTCAACGAAGGTCACAAAGGTGGCATGAACGTCCATTTACAGAAGGTGTCCGAAGTGATGATCTTTGGTATCAATGCAGTGCTGCAGTCTTCTTATTATGGATTGAGTGGTATTCTTTATCACATTGGCACTTATCGAAGCACGTACTCTGACAATGGTCTTTCCCATATCTTCAGGTGTAGTTGGAACGTCTTTATAAACGAAGTCTTTAACGAATCCCCACAAGAAAAAATCCAGAGGCCTCAAGTCTGGCGAACGAGCCCTCCACGACACATCTCTTCCGCGTCCAATCCAATGATTTGGGAATTGTCTCTGCAACTCATTTCTAGCCATCAGCGAAAAATGTGCCGGACACTCATCGTGTTGATACCACATTCTGTTCCTTGTTCAAAAAATGGTTCAAATGGCTCTGAGCACTATGGCACTTAACATCTGAGGTTAGCAGTCCCCTAGAACTTAGAACTACTTAAATCTAGCTAACCTAAGGACATTACACACATCCATGCCCGAGGCAGGATTCTAACCTGCGACCGTAGCAGTCCGACGGTTCCGGACTACAGCGTTTAGAACCGCACGGCAATTTCCTTGTTCCTTAAGATATTTCTTCCAATAACAGACCTAATGTTTCTTGCAGGAATGTAGTGTACTTCTTACCATTAAGATTTCCTTCGATTAAATAGGGGCCTATAATTCTGACCTCCAGAATCCCACTCCGTACATTCACCGACCACGGTTTTTGGTGTGCATCTTGCCGCAGCCAACATCGATTTTCAGTTGCATGTTATGCAAATTAACATTTCCATGGTTCGTAAACATAGCCTCGTCAGTAAAAAAAAATCAAATTAATAAATTTGTTAGCCCTCCGAATCTGAAGTTGAGCCCACAAAGGAATTTAATGCGACGCTTACAATCTGTACCAGTTAACTCTTGGTGGAGACTGCTTTGACTCATGCCAGATTCCCTTGCGATTTGACGTGAACTAAGGCAATGATCTCGAAACACAGTGGCAAGAACACCAATTTCCGTTTCCTCGATAGTGACTTTCCTTGCCGGATATGTGTCCGATGCGTTAAAGATCCAGTTGTTCTCAATTTATCACACACATATTTAAATGTACGACGAGTAGGGTAAGTACGCTGAGGAGATCTTTCAGCTTATAAGTCTCTAGTTCCCACTGAATTCGGCTCTAGGCGCACAGTCCGGAACTGCGCGACTGCTACGGTCGCAGGTTCGAATCCTGCCTCGGGCATGGATGTGTGTGATGTCCTTAGGTTAGTTAGGTTTAAGTAGTTCTAAGTTCTAGGGGACTGATAACCACAGATGTTAAGTCCCGTAGTGCTCAGAGCCATTTGAACCCACTGAATTTCGTTGGCATTATCCATAAATGAGAAGCATATCGACTTGTTCTTCGAAGGAATACATCATTCGCATTCGCTTGATTCGACGATACTAGTCCTACAGTTCCTATTAGTGTTGCATTGCGAAACCGTCGAATGGTGTTTACATGTCAGTGACACGTTAGATAGATACGCTGTATTCGGCGAATATTTACTATTTGCACGATACACGAGAGAGAATTGTCACATCGTTGGATTCAGCTCGATAGCCGCTATCAGAAAATAAGTACCAAACTATAGCATCCCATGAGGAAGAACCGACCAAAAAATGGTTCAAACGGCTCTGAGCACTATGGGACTTAACATCTGAAGTCATCAGTCCCCTAGACTTAGTACTACTTAAACCTAACTAACCTATGGACATCACACACATCCATACCCGAGGCAGGATTCAAAGAAATGACCAATAAAAGTTTGTGAGCTCTTCTCGGGTGCACGGACTTGTGTGAGGCTTAGTTTTGTCAAGGATAAGGAGAATGTGTGTGCGGTGCTCTTTGTTTTTCATCAAAGGAAACTCAATGACAGTCCTCTGCTTGGAACGTACCTCCGTTACAAAAGCCACCTAGAATGCTACAAAAGCACCGCCAACTATCGTAACTTTATGAAACTATAGGGGCTGAACGGGGCTATTCCACGACGTCACGCATTTTTTCAACCGAAACTGGCCGAGAAAAAGTGTCTTACATTACTTACCGAACGCTCCTCTTAGTACGGTATATTGATAATTTTTACGTATGGACCACCTGCTAGCAACTGAATAAAACACAATTTTAGCGCCATACGCGTTTCGCCTTTATTTTCTGCAAGGCATCGTCAGTGGCCTGGAATATGTACATATGTTAGCTATTTAATTTACATTTTTATCACTGTACCTGTAGGTTATAAACAGTTCTGGTGGTTGGTATTTCCTATTAAGTAGTAATGTTTTGAACTGTACTTACAGGTTGCGTGGACAATTTCTTACATATTACGCTCCTGTTGCATTTTTGGTGTTGTTCTTCTTCTTATGAGCCGGCCGGAGTGGCCGTTCGGTTCTAGGCGCTACAGTCTGGAACCGAGCGACCGCTACGGTCGCAGGTTCGAATTCCACCTCGGGCGAGGATGTGTGTGATGTCCTTAGGTTAGTTAGGTTTAATTAGTTCTAAGTTCTAGGCGACTGATGACCTAAGAAGTTAAGTCGCATAGTGCTCAGAGCCATTTGAACCATTTTCTTCTTCTTATGAATGCCAATTCATAAGAAGAAGAATTCATATGAATGCCAACCCCCCATGAACCATGGACCTTGCCGCTGGTGGGGAGGCTTGCGTGCCTCAGCGATACAGATGGCCGTACCGTAGGTGCAACCACAACGGAGGGGTATCTGTTGAGAGGCCAGACAAACATGTGGTTCCTGAAGAGGGGCAGCAGCCTTTTCAGTAGTTGCAGGGGCAACAGTCTGGATGATTGACTGATCTGGCCTTGTAACATTAACCAAAACGGCCTTGCTGTGCTGGTACTGCGAACGGCTGAAAGCAAGGGGAAACTACAGCCGTAATTTTTCCCGAGGACATGCAGCTCTACTGTATGATTAAATGATGATGGCGTCCTCTTGGGTAAAATATTCCGGAGGTAAAATAGTCCCCCATTCGGATCTCCGTGCGGGGACTACTCAGGAGGACGTCGTTATCAGGAGAAAGAAAACTGGCGTCCTACGGATCGGAGCGTGGAATGTCAGATCCCTTAATCGGGCAGGTAGGTTAGAAAATTTAAAAAGGGAAATAGATAGGTTAAAGTTAGATATAGTGGGAATTAGTGAAATTCGGTGGCAAGAGGAACAAGACTTTTGGTCAGGTGATTACAGGGTTATAAATACAAAATCAAATAGGGGTAATGCAGGAGTAGGTTTAATAATGAATAAAAAAATAGGAGTGCGGGTTAGCTACTACAAACAGCATAGTGAACGCATAATTGTGGCCAAGATAGACACAAAGCCCATGCCTACTACAGTAGTACAAGTTTATATGCCAACTACCTCTGCAGATGATGAAGAAATAGATGAAATGTATGACGAGATAAAAGAAATTATTCAGGTAGTGAAAGGAGACGAAAATTTAATAGTCATGGGTGACTGGAATTCATCAGTAGGAAAAGGGAGAGAAGGAAACATAGTAGGTGAATATGGATTGGGGGGAAGGAATGAAAGAGGAAGCCGCCTTGTAGAATTTTGCACAGAGCATAACTTAATCATAGCCAACACTTGGTTCAAGAATCATAAAAGAAGGTTGTATACCTGGAAGAATCCTGGAGATACTAGTAGGTATCAGATAGATTATATAATGGTAAGACAGAGATTTAGGAACCAGGTTTTAAATTGTAAGACATTTCCTGGGGCAGATGTGGATTCTGACCACAATCTATTGGTTATGAACTGCAGATTGAAACTGAAGAAACTGCAAAAAGGTGGGAATTTAAGGAGATGGGACCTGGATATACTGAAAGAACCAGAGGTTGTAGAGAGTTTCAGGGAGAGCATAAGGGAACAATTGACAGGAATGGGGGAAAGAAATACAGTAGAAGAAGAATGGGTAGCTCTGAGGGATGAAGTAGTGAAGGCAGCAGAGGATCAAGTTGGTAAAAAGACGAGGGCTAATAGAAATCCTTGGGTAACAGAAGAAATATTGAATTTAATTGATGAAAGGAGAAAATACAAAAATGCAGTAAATGAAGCAGGCAAAAAGGAATACAGACGTCTCAAAAATGATATCGACAGGAAGTGCAAAATGGCTAAGCAGGGATGGCTAGAGGACAAATGTAAGGATGTAGAGGCTTGTCTCACTAGGGGTAAGATAGATACTGCCTACAGGAAAATTAAAGAGACCTTTGGAGAGAAGAGAACCACTTGTATGAATATCAAGAGCTCAGATGGCAACCCAGTTCTAAGCAAAGAAGGGAAGGCAGAAAGGTGGAAGGAGTATATAGAGGGTTTATACAAGGGCGATGTACTTGAGGACAATATTATGGAAATGGAAGAGGATGTAGATGAAGACGAAATGGGAGATAAGATACTGCGTGAAGAGTTTGACAGAGCACTGAAAGACCTGAGTCGAAACAAGGCCCCGGGAGTAGACAACATTCCATTTGAACTACTGATGGCCTCGGGAGAGCCAGTCATGACAAAACTCTACCATCTGGTGAGCACGATGTATGAGACAGGCGAAATACCCTCAGACTTCAAGAAGAATATAATAATTCCAATCCCAAAGAAAGCAGGTGTTGACAGATGTGAAAATTACCGAACTATCAGTTTAATAAGTCACAGCTGCAAAATACTAACGCGAATCCTTTACAGACGAATGGAAAAACTGGTAGAAGCCGACCTCGGGGAAGATCAGTTTGGATTCCGTAGAAATGTTGGAACACGTGAGGCAATACTGACCTTACGACTTATCTTAGAAGAAAGATTAAGAAAAGGCAAACATACGTTTCTAGCATTTGTAGACTTAGAGAAAGCTTTTGACAATGTTAACTGGAATGCTCTCTTTCAAATTCTGAAGGTGGCAGGGGTAAAATACAGGGAGCGAAAGGCTATTTACAGTTTGTACAGAAACCAGATGGCAGTTATAAGAGTCGAGGGGCATGAAAGGGAAGCAGTGGTTGGGAAAGGAGTAAGACAGGGTTGTAGCCTCTCCCCGATGTTATTCAATCTGTATATTGAGCAAACAGTAAAGGAAACAAAAGAAAAATTCGGAGTAGGTATTAAAATTCATGGAGAAGAAGTAAAAACTTTGAGGTTCGCCGATGACATTGTAATTCTGTCAGAGACAGCAAAGGACTTGGAAGAGCAGTTGAACGGAATGGACAGTGTCTTGAAAGGAGGATATAAGATGAACATCAACAAAAGCAAAACGAGGATAATGGAATGTAGTCAAATTAAGTCGGGTGATGCTGAGGGAATTAGATTAGGAAATGAGACACTTAAAGTAGTAAAGGAGTTTTGCTATTTAGGGAGTAAAATAACCGATGATGGTCGAAGTAGAGAGGATATAAAATGTAGACTGGCAATGGCAAGGAAAGCGTTTCTCAAGAAGAGGAATTTGTTAACATCGAGTATAGATTTAAGTGTCAGGAAGTCGTTTCTGAAAGTATTTGTATGGAGTGTAGCCATGTATGGAAGTGAAACATGGACGATAACTAGTTTGGACAAGAAGAGAATAGAGGCTTTCGAAATGTGGTGCTACAGAAGAATGCTGAAGATAAGGTGGGTAGATCACGTAACTAATGATGAGGTATTGAATAGGATTGGGGAGAAGAGAAGTTTGTGGCACAACTTGACTAGAAGAAGGGATCGGTTGGTAGGACATGTTTTGAGGCATCAAGGGATCACAAATTTAGCATTGGAGGGCAGTGTGGAGGGTAAAAATCGTAGAGGGAGACCAAGAGATGAATACACTAAGCAGATTCAGAAGGATGTAGGTTGCAGTAGATACTGGGAGATGAAGAAGCTTGCACAGGATAGAGTAGCATGGAGAGCTGCATCAAACCAGTCTCAGGACTGAAGACCACAACAACAACAACATGAATGCCAATTGCGGTTATTTCCCACATTCCACAGCACTATGAACTGAACGCTTGTTTCAATGCAATGTTTTTGGTGTCTGTTGCCGACTGTCAAATGTTTTTGCCAAAGATCGTATGCTATTGCCAAACTTTCGAGTGTAATTATTGAAGTATCTGTGGTCTGTTCGTGTATGCATGTGTGTGTGTTTGTGTTTGTGTGTGTGTGTGTGTGTGTGTGTGTGTGTTTGTTTGTGTGTGTGTGTGTGTGTGTGTGTTTGTGTGTGTGTCTGTGTTTATTTGGGTGTCGTATAATTTTTTGTGTGTGTGTGTTTGTGTGGGTGATGGTGTGGGTAAGAGGTTTTATGTTATCATTTCCTTTATTAAGTGTAGTAGGAAGCCTGTGCTGATGAGTGTTTGTTCATTTAGCACATGTTTGTCTTCTGCTATGGCTTTCTGGATGTGGAAGTTTTCTTGCGTTTGTATAAGATGTTTGTTATGGTTGCTTATTCTCATTATTCTCATTGCTTGTTACATGTTTGTAGGATGAGGTTATGGTGTTTTAAATGCTCTGCCACGGAACTGAGGAAGACAGGACTATAAAAGTTGAAGCTCCTCTTAGTCTTCACTTATTGTTTGTTTTGTTCCTTCACATATGTAATCTTCTACTAATGATAGAGCCGGCAAAACTACTGGGAAAAATGAACGACGTACTGAGCGTTGTGAACTGCTAGACGGAGCCGTTGCAAAGTATTAGTCCGAGAGTAGGGCGTGGGTTCGGCGCCGCGGGGACGCGCATCCTGCTGGGACGAGACGCTGGCCAGTTGCGCAAGGCGACGTGTGTTTGTTTACCGCTGGCGCTGCCGCTGAAAGTCGTGTTTGCACACGCACGCGCCACGCACACACGCCGGCGGCGGCCGGCGCGCTGCCAGCTTCTAGATTCGCCCGCCCGTCTCACCGGGATTCACACATCAGCGCTGCCCGGCGACACGCTAGCCACGGCACATCGTCGCCGCAGTCGCACGATTAGCTGACAGCCATTACAACCCACTCTGTTTTGTAGGTGCTGTAGTTACGTGAGAGTAGTCGAGGACTGAGACCAGATGCGAGTATCCACCCTTGGTGAAGCTACACGTTTCTGATGAGCGACAGCGCTGCCTAGTCCCATTAGTATACTACAATGGTGTACAAATATTTGGGACGAAAGAAACTTCCGTATTAAGTGCCACTCCCAAGAAACATAGCTTGCTGAAACTTGGACCATACATAGAAAGAGCTGCTAGAGCATAGTTCAGAAGATAACCGCAAGAAATACACTACTAGCTATTAAAACTGCTACACCACGAAGATGACGTGATACAGACGCGAAATTTAACCGACAGGAAGAACATGCTATGATACGCAAATGATTAGCTTTTCAGAGCATTCACACAAGGTTGCCGCCGGTGGCGACACCTACAACGTGCTGACATGAGGAAAGTTTCCAACTGACTTCTCATACACAAACAGCAGTTCACCGGCGTTGCCTGGTGAAACGTTGTTGTAATGCCTCGTGTAAGGAGGAGAAATGCATACCATCACGTTGCCGACTTTGATAAAGGTCCGATTGTAGCCTATCGCGATTGCGGTTTATCGTATCGCGACATTGCTGCTCGCGTTGGTCGAGATGCAATGACTGTTAGCAGAATACGGAATCGGTGGGTTCAGGAGGGTAATACGGAACGCCGTGCTGGATCCCAACGGCGTCGTATTATCACTAGCAGTCGAGATGACAGGCATCTTATCCGCATGGCTCTAACGGATCGTGCAGCACGTCTCGATCCCTGAGTCAACAGATGGGGACGTTTGCAAGACAGCAAACAGTTCGACGACGTTTGCAGCAGCATCGACTATCAGCTCGCAGACCGTGGCTGCTGTTACCCTTGACGCTGCATCACACACAGAAGCGCCTGCGATGGTGTACTCAACGACGAACCTGGGTGCACGAATACCAAAACGTCATTTTTTCGTATGAATCCAGGTTCTTTTTACAGCATCATGATCGTCGCATCCGTGTTTGGCGACATCGCGGTGAACGCACATTGGAAGCGTGTATTCGTCATCGCCATACTGGCGTTTCACCCGGTGTGATGGTATGGGGTGCCATTGGTTACACGTCTCGGTCACCTCTTGTTGTTGACGGCACTTTGAACAGTGTACGTTACATTTCAGATGTGTTACGACCCGTGGCTCTACCCTTCATTCGATCCCTGCGAAACCCTACATTTCAGCAGGATAATGCACGACCGCATGTTGCAGGTCCTGTACGGGCCTTTCTGGATACAGAAAATATTCGACTGCTGCCCTGGCCAGCACATTCTCCAGAGTTCTCACCAACTGAAAACGTCTGGTCAAAGGTGGCCGAGTAACTGGTTCATCACAATACGCCAGTCACTGCTCTTGATGAACTGTGGTATCGTGTTGAAGCTGCATGGGCAGCTGTACCTGTACACGCCATCCAAACTCTGTCTGACTCAATGCCCAGGCGTATCAAGGCCGTTATTACGGCCAGAGGTGGTTGTCCTGGGTACTGATTTCTCAGGATCTATGCACCCAAACTGCGTGAAAATGTAATCACATGTCAGTTCTAGTATAATATATTTGTCCAATGAATACCCATTTATCATCTGCATTTCTTCTTGGTGTAGTAATTTTAATGGTCACTAGTGTACTTAATGAGATGAAGAGAAATGACATTTTTATTCAAACATAAGAATTATCTTGAAGCGTTAGTATACATCTCGGGCCGTACCGAACGGCTTTTGATTTGTTGTTACCTGTTTTAAGAGAACACTACCCGTCTAGCGCAGCCATTACGTCGTGTACTGCATTGCTGTCTGATGAAGCTGAGTAGTGGCGACCGTAAAGATGAGGCGCTGTGACTGTGCTGGGGTAGTCTATGAAACGGATTACGCCACCATGCGCTACGTGTTACACAGCATTATCTAATGAGGGTATACCAGGTGATAGCTCAGGAAATGTTTAATACTACAGCCGCGACTGAGGTGCATTTATTTAAGTATATTCTGACTGAAATGATTTTACTAAAATTCAAATGGGACTTACTTTTTACAATAATCTTACAACTAGCAATGCGCAAACATACCTTCAGTAGTCTTGAGTTTCTCAAAAAATTAATTCAATATTATTAGTTCCTCTTATTATAATAGTTAGCTGATGTCTCTGTACATCCGTTTATAATCTCTTGTAAATCATAGCTGGTGGCTGGCAGGCACACCGCTCCTCTCAACCTATCGCTTCAGACCTGCTACCGACTCGCTTCACTTCTCGCTTACTACTGACTTCCTACGAACGCTAAAGTGCGGTCTCTCCTGCCAACAATGCTTTATGGTGCAGACAATCCCTGCTACCATTACAAAATATATCAATGCGCGGTCTTTCCCGCTCTTTTCTTAAAATGTGTCCGTACGCGGTCTCTCCCGCCCTTTTTAAAATTATATCAATTTGCGGTTTCTCTTGTCATCAATACTTTGGTGCAGACATTCCCTGCTATCACAATTATTTCCAACATGACAAATATTAATTATTCCTACTTAATCCTATTAATAAAAATATAAACAACTTTCATAAATTGTGGTTTGACAATAGTCAATAGAAATATACACGTCTTACATGATGCATAAATGTACTACTAAATTCCACTTACAGAAACATTTGTTTATGTTATTGACTGTCACGTAATGTAATATGTATTGTAGGCTGAATTCACTACAGATGGAAAATGTGTTTTTATGTAATTGTTTAAAACTATAAACTTTTTCTACAGTCACACAAGGTGACATATTTTGTCCTTTTAAACGTAAAATAAATAATTTTTATGAGCACAGAGGAAAG
Source organism: Schistocerca cancellata (assembly GCF_023864275.1). NCBI lineage: Eukaryota > Metazoa > Arthropoda > Insecta > Orthoptera > Acrididae > Schistocerca > Schistocerca cancellata. Next base: position 331,811,496 of record NC_064631.1, read on the forward strand.
AGATGATGTAAAATTTGGTAATAACGGTATCAACCATATCCGTGAACCTTTCGACAAAATGATTATACCTGTACCTTAATTCCTGTACATCCCCATGGTTATGGAGCACAAACAAAGTGAACAGTGACCCACGTTACCTCAATCTACGATGTTTTCTATGAGGTGTCGGCATACCAAGATGCACACCACAGTCATGATGTACGTCAATAGCTGCTTGCATACCAAGATGCACACCATCACTATTAATGGACAATTGGAGTTGGAACTTGTGCCTGATGTAGCTGCGGCAACTCAGGCAATTCGACGGTTAACTTAGTGTTTGGTTACACTAAAACTATGGATCAAAGAGACGACGGAATCACATGGCGAAACCTGGTGTTGTGCTATGTGAGGGAAAGAAACGGACTTTTGAGTGCATTCACAGATAGTTGCCAGTGCTTTGACTGTGCTATCCAATTCCTTTTTTTCCCTTCCTTGAATATGGTACTAATAGATGCCAATTTTACCAGAAAAAATTATAATGAAACATAAACTATGTTCTAATTTTTGTCATGAATTACTATTAGAGATATAAATAACTTTTACTGCCTGATGTACACTTCCAACTTACTGACTCATATTATTTGTATATTTTGATGTATACTCTTTTGAATATTCTCTTTGTTAGACTTAGGAAAACAAATTTTTATGACAGTATATGTATGTGATTTGTTGAAAGAAATATTTTATCATTAACTTACTTATTACTACACATATTTCTATAATCAAATTTTCTCCTTACGTCAAGTCCAAATTACTTAACGGCGTAGGAAAATTTTAAGGAAACCCAGTGGAGGGTTATGTAAGAAGTGTATATTTCTGTTGTCAAACCACAATTTATGAAAGATGTTTATATTTTATTAATAGGATTAAGTAGGAATAATTAATATTTGTCATGTTGGAAATAATTGTGGTAGCAGGGAATATCTGCACCAAAGTATTGTTGATATAACTTTAAAAAGGGCGGGAGAAACCGCGTACAGATACATTTTAAGAAAAGAGCGGGAAAGGCCGCGCATTGATACATTTTGTAATGGTAGCAGGGATTGTCTGCAACAGAAAGCATTGTTGGCAGGAGAGACCGCACTTCAGCGTTCGTAGGATGTCAGTAGTAAGCGAGATGTGAAGGGAGTCGGTAGCAGGTCTGAAGCGATAGGTTGAGAGGAGCGGTGTACCTGCCAGCCACTAGCTATGATTTACAAGAGGTTATAAACGGATGTACAGAGACATCAGCTAACTATTATAATAAGAGGAACTAATATTATTGAATAAATTTTTTGAGAAACTCAAGACTACTGAAGGTATGTTTGCGCATTGCTAGTTGTAAGATTATTGTAAAAAGTAAGTCCCATTTGAATTTTTGTAAAATCATTTCATTCAGAATATAATTAACTTTTGCCAGCAATATTGCATTTCTAATTATAATCCATCCCAAAAACCATCAACGTAAAACTTTGCAAAATTTTATTGTTGTCAAGAAAAAGTTTAACTATGAATTACGTAACTTCAGTCAAATTAATTAAAGAATAACGTCAGCTTTGCTATTAAAGAATAACGTCAGCATTGGTAATAAATATAGTCACTTATTATGAAAGCCCATCAGCAGCTAATAGAGTATAGTAAAACAGAGTAAGTATATTCATGTCGCAGTTCGATGTAGCAGTCAGATGGCGATCCAGTAACAGTAAAAAAAAAGATAAGGAACAGTTTTGGGTTATTGCATATAACGACTGAGGGCCACGACGACGACACATTCTATGTTTCGTCGAAATAATCACAAAATTACTTTTAATAAGCAGCAATTAAATTTGTATGCGAAGATCGAGAAAGAGAATAAATTTCAAAGGGAAGATTTCATTAGTTATTATTAAGCAAGAGTAAGAAATCCTAAGGGAAGGTTACATAGGTTATTTTAAGAGAGAAGGATATCTTTAACAAAAGAATTATAGAGGAGACGGGAAGGTTTCAATATATATTCTATTGTTTGCAGATTCGTTAGTGTTAAAAACAGACTGCTTGTGACACTAATATTTATAGCATGAACTTCATTTATTCTCTTTAATATTAGGTAAAGTAACAGTTACGATGAAATAACATTAGACCAATTTCATCTTGTACCAACAGACGTTCAGAAGCCGAGTAGGATACCGGATACACGAAGCATTTATAGATATATATTTATATGAACTTTTTATTTGTATCGCCTCAAGAAACCACTCTTAAATTCCTGAAGGCATGTTCTTCAACACACAATATGATAATACACTCCTGGAAATTGAAATAAGAACACCGTGAATTCATTGTCCCAGGAAGGGGAAACTTTATTGACACATTCCTGGGGTCAGATACATCACAAGATCACACTGACAGAACCACAGGCACATAGACACAGGCAATAGAGCATGCACAATGTCGGCACTAGTACAGTGTATATCCACCTTTCGCAGCAATGCAGGCTGCTATTCTCCAATGGAGACGATCGTAGAGATGCTGGATGTAGTCCTGTGGAACGGCTTGCCATGCCATTTCCACCTGGCGCCTCAGTTGGACCAGCGTTCGTGCTGGGCGTGCAGACCACGTGAGACGACGCTTCATCCAGTCCCAAACATGCTCAATGGGGGACAGATCCGGAGATCTTGCTGGCCAGGGTAGTTGACTTACACCTTGTAGAGCACGTTGGGTGGCACGGGATACATGCGGACGTGCATTGTCCTGTTGGAACAGCAAGTTCCCTTGCCGGTCTAGGAATGGTAGAACGATCGGTTCGATGACGGTTTGGATGTACCGTGCACTATTCAGTGTCCCCTCGACGATCACCAGTGGTGTACGGCCAGTGTAGGAGATCGCTCCCCACACCATGATGCCGGGTGTTGGCCCTTTGTGCCTCGGTCGTATGCAGTCCTGATTGTGGCGCTCACCTGCACGGCGCCAAACACGCATACGACCATCATTGGCACCAAGGCAGAAGCGACTCTCATCGCTGAAGACGACACGTCTCTATTCGTCCCTCCATTCACGCCTGTCGCGACACCACTGGAGGCGGGCTGCACGATGTTGGGGCGTGAGCGGAAGACGGCCTAACGGTGTGCGGGACCGTAGCCCAGCTTCATGGAGACGGTGAAAGGTGGCTACACTGAGCCACAGCGCCAAAAATCGCGCCAGAGTATTGTTCCGCCGCCTCCACAGGCATTGCATATTGAGAGGTAGCGGCAGGCAGTTCTTGCCGAGCAGTTGTGGTGGACACTGCTTGTATCTGAAGTTGGAATGAGATGGGTTAGTAGTGAGTGTTGTTGCATGTTATGCAGTGGATTGATGGGAGAGATAGCAGATTTTGTTCCAATGCAGATATTGTAATGATCTGAGTGCTTTTCGTCAATATAAATTAAGGTTACTAACTACTGTTCTTTATTTTCTTATTATTTGTGTGTCCTGAATAATGCTTCATTACAGGTTCAGTCAACAAAGCATCTGGCGTGTGATCTTGTATTAGAGTGTAATTCTGGGTTTCTTGCACAATTATAGTATTTCTAATTTTCTTTTATCACGTCAGTATAAATGATATTTAAAAATTCTTGTCTTATTGAAGAAGAACCGTGCCAGATGTGCGTTGAGTCATACTATCACATACAGAACAGCTACACTTGTGCTTGTTGTTTCGTAGGTTTTATAGTTGCTGGGGACTTAATTAATTAATTGTGTTAACGAAAATTTTCATTTCATTCTTTGTTGTTGTTCTATGCAGTCAGATTGCGTAATAATACTAGTCAGGGCCAGCCGTTTACGAGACTTGCGTAATCGGACATACAGCTACTAAAAATATTTGCATTCATATTTAATTTTAATTAAGCCCCCATGCACGTGGCGACCGCTGCCAGGATCGTCCCTTGGAATTCTTCTGATTGTAAAAATAGTAGACAGTAGTATTGTTGTAGTAATTTGTAGTTTAGTAATTGTAGTCTGTTTTGCATGTGTAGATTTGGTAATTGTCATTCTTCTAATGGTATTTTTTTTCTCATAATTTTTTCTTTGTTGTCTTGTATACGCGTTTGACAATTTAGTGCAATTATTTCAATTGTTCGTTAATCGTGTTTGAGGGAAACATTTCGTGTGAATGATATTGTTGATGATAAAGTGTCATTGTGTGTAATTTTCATATAGTGACGAGTTTTGGATATTTTGTAAATGATTACGCGATCAATGAAAAAGGCAAAAATGATGAATAGTGAGAATGACGAAATTGTTGACATGGCGAACTCGCCAACACAGGACAACAGTATGATGGATAATGAAGTGGAAAACAATGTAATAAGTCGGGAGAGTAGTCCGGAACCAGTTCAAGGTTTTTCTCAATCAGAAAATTCACAGAATACGAGAGTAACGATAGAAGATTCTGGAACAGTATCGAACACAGATAGCTTTACAGCTATGACGAGGGAAACTGGTTTTGTGGGAAATGTTAGGGGCGAAAAGAATTTCGAACCGGCTGATATGGAGCAGTTGATGGGTGCTATATTAAATTTGGGAGCACGAATGGAAACACAGTTTAGATCTGAATTAAAAACACAGATGGGAACAATGGAAGCACGGTTAGACTCACTGGGATCACAAATGGGAACAATGGAAACACGGTTAGACTCATTGGGATCACAGTTAGGATCTGAATTGAAAACGGTGGCAACACGGCTAGAAACAGAGATGGAAACAATGGAAACACGGTTAGATTCACGAATAGGGACATGTTTCAAAAATATGAAAGATGAATTAAAGAAAGAAATCAGAGAAGAAGTACAACCGATTTTGAATTCTCACAATAATAGATTAATTGCAGTAGAGATTCGACAAAGGGAACAGGATAGAGAACAGGAGGAAAGAGATCGCGTGATAGTACAGAAATTTTCAGAGTTAAATTTACAACGTGCAAAAGATAAGAAAGAAATATTTGAGAGAATCGAGGAATCCGTACCAGATGACAGATTAAATAACCTAACGCAACAGTATGAACAGTTAACTACTAAATGTGTTAATACTGAAACCCGAGTCGCGACACTTACGGAAGACGTAAATAAACAGAAAGAACAAATAGGTGACTTATCGGAAAGAGTGGAGGAGATTTCAGATAAATTGACAAATCTTAGTTTGAATGGGGACAGAGATTCAGATGACACAGCTCCATTGCCATTTTCAGAAACCGAAGAGTACCAGAGCATAAATAAACATGTTGAAAATCAGGGAAAATTTAATGAACGCGTTAAAAGGGAAGTGGAGGCATTACGAAAGCAAGTCAAACAAATTGAAGGCGAAATCGTAGGAAAAGACAGCAGAAGGAATTTAGAATCACAGATAGCAGAAGGGTTTGAAGAAAGTAATTTGTTTCATTTACGAGATGCAACAAGAGAGCGACAGGCGCGCGAACTTGACAATAATCGACATTTGGACTGGGACAGACGCGGTAGGTCTTTGTCGCCACGAGGCGAAAACTTTGACTATAAACACTTTTTGACTGTTCGGAAATTTAAAATCTTCCGCAATTCTAAGAATGACATACATCCATGTGCATGGTTAGATCAATTTATGTACACACTTCCACCAAATTGGCCACTAAGTCACAAACTGGAATTTATGTGTGGGTATTTAGAAAACGAACCGGCGATGCGGATGCGCGCAATCATTAGAGATTGTAATAGCCTAAATGATTTTTATCATGCATTTCTATCGGTATATTGGTCCGAAAACACGCAAGACAGAGTCAAACATAGTCTTATCATGCAGCGTAATTTCAAACAGTCTGAATTCCGCACGCCAGCGGAATATTTTGAAGACATGATTCGAAAGAATCAGTTCCTTTCCAATCCTTATAGCCCGACTGAATTAATTCGCATTTGTTTAACAAAGCTGCCACAATCCATAAGACAAATTGCTTTAGCCGGAAGATGTAAAGACGACATTGAGACTTTTAAGACTTTGCTACAAGAACTCGAGTACGACAATGACGACGGGACTACCTGTAATTTTTTCAGTAACAGTAATTATGATAGATTTTCAGAGAAAAGGGATAGTGATCGGAACGGACGTTATAGCGGTAATTTTGAGAATGACAGACGAAACAGACAGGACAATAGATACCAGCCTTATGACAATAACAGACGTTCTAACAGAAATTACACAGACAGTTATAATAACGGTAATTCCTACCGGAATGATCAATCATACGGAAACAGTAATCGGTATCATCAAGACAGAAATTATTCATACAGTAATAGAAATTCTTACCACAGAAATAATCCGGGTAGTAGATACAACAATAATTTCAGAAGTGACAGTCGAAATTACACAAGAAGTAGTTATGCAGACAGACAGGAAAACAGAAATTTTAATAACAGACACAACCAAGAATTTTTATCTAACAGACAGGAGGGACCTAATTGGCATCCTCCACGTGACAGAACTTCAGAGAGACAAGTGCAAATCGTAGAAATGGATCCGCGAAATGACGTGAATAATCAAAGACGTGACGCAAACAATCGACAATGACTAGCAGCTTCGGCTTCTGGCAGCAATATAGACGGTTCAGAAAGTAATGACACTACGACTTTACACTACGTACGCCTGGAAGACATGAGAGACATTTTGTTAGACGAAAAGGAAAGTAATGTAGACGCATTTTTACATCCTGTTATTGAAGTATGTGTGGGTAAGAATAAGTTCACTGCAGTTTTAGATTCTGGGAGCCCATTGAACGTCATTAGTGAATCAGTTTTTCGTATATGTGAAAGGACTATTGCCTGTCCTGTGTTACCTATTTCTAAAACTACAATTCGAGGAGCGATTTCTGGAAAAGGTGTAGAAGTTAAACAACAGACCAACCTAAATTTCAATTGTCAAGGATACGAATTTTCTGCTAATTTTATTATTGTTCCATTACTCAGTACACAAATTATATTAGGTATGGAGTTTCTTAACGCACATAAGGCAATTTTGAACTTTAAAGAAGGAAGTGTGAATTTGACTGTTGCCGGAATGCCGAAAAGTTTGAAATTTTTCGAGTGTTTAACAAGATCTGAGTCAGATACAAAATGTTTAAGGTTTCTTACTTCTGATGTTTTCGTTGAGCAATGTGTTTATTCATGACAAAGACAATAGATACAGAGACGCGATGGATGATATAATTAATAGCGAAGAATTAATTAATGAAAAGGTTAAGAAAGCTGAAGTGCCAGATGACGTTGCAAGAGAAGAGCTGCACCACATTTTGACTTCACATGCTACAGTATTTAGTCATCACACAGGAACTATACAAGGCTTACAATATTTATTTAAAGTAAAAGAACACACACCATTTCGCGGGAAAACGTACGCTATTCCTTTGGCTTACAGAGACAAGGTTAAGAGTGAACTTCAATACATGTTAGATCAGGGAATTATTGAGCCAGCAGTCAGTCCTTATACCAGCCCATTACATGTCGTTCTTAAAAAAGATGGGTCGATTCGTTTGGTTCTGGATTCCAGACAGATAAATAATATCATCATTCCTGAAACTGACCGCCCACAAAATTTAGATGAACTTCTTCAACATTTCCATGGAATTAAAGTTTTATCCACGATTGATATGCGCGCAAGCTTTTGGCAAATAGAACTCCACCCTGATTGTAGAAAATACACGGCCTTTTTAGCCTTTGGTAACTGTTACCAGTTTCGGAAATTACCGTTTGGACTTACTGTATCTTCTGCAGCATTCATTCGTAGCTTAAATGAAATTTTACCTGTTTATCTTCGTGATAATATTGCTTCATATGTTGACGATATTCTTATTGCTAAACATTCTTGGAGTGAGCACAACAAAATTTTGGATTCATTATTACGTATTTTTGCAAGAGTTGGCATTACAGTGAACTTAGAAAATCTGAATTTGGTCGTTCTCAGGTGAAATTTCTCGGTCACATTATTTCTACAGAAGGTATTCTTCCTGATCCAGAAAAACTTGACGCTATTCGTAATTATGCTGTTCCTACCACAAAACGTGATGTTCGTAGTTTCCTTGGTGTCTGTAATTTTCTTAGACGCTTTGTTAAATTGGACGATTTGGCCACACCTCGTTTATGTGAACTATCTGGAAAGAAATCTAATTGGTGTTGGGATGAGGAAGCTCAATCAGAATTTGAACAACTTCGTGATGCTTTAGTTGCTGCTCCACTTCTTTCACACCCGGATTTATCTAAAGATTTTTGTTTGGCGACGGACTCATCATACAAAGGCCTAGGTGCACATTTATTTTAAGAGATAGAAGAAAACGGCGTTGTAGTACAAAAGACTATTGCATTTGGAAGTCGTGTTCTCTCTAAATCAGAAAAGAATTATTCGATTACGGAACTTGAAGCTTTGGCTGTTGTTTGGGCTTTTACAAAATTTCGCACATTTTTGTTTGGCAGACATACTAAGGTTTACACCGATCATCGAGCTCTGGAGTTTCTTATGTCGACAAAATTAACTCATGGCAGATTGTCACGATGGGCGTTGTACCTACAGGAGTTTGATTTTAGTATTGTTTACATACAGGGTTCTTCAAATATTGTTGCTGATGCTTTATCACGTGCACCTATGGGCTTGAAACAAAGTGCTGAAGAGGACTGCAAGGAAAACAATTATTGTTTGATGTATATTCAAGGTGTTGCGTTTGAGAACTTTATTTCGTCTTCGCTCCAGGACATTGCTAAGGAGCAAAATAAGGATCCAATCTGGAAGGACATTAAGGAGAAGTGGAGGAGAAAGGAAAGCGTAGCGATTAGACAGCATTATTTAGTTCGCAATGACATTCTTTTTAAACGAAAATCGGTCGACAACTCTGTTTGGTTAGTTTGTATTCCTGATGAGTGGGTTAATAAGCTGATTTGGTATACGCATTTCAGTTATGCACACTTTGGTCCCAGAAAATGCTTTCATAAATTACGAGAAAATTGCTACTTCAGTAATATGGAAAAACGTATTCGATTTGTTCTTGCCAAATGCAAATTATGTCAAAAGGCTAAACCGCCGACAGTTTCTCACAGAGCACCGTTGTTTCCTATCATTCCAGCAAAATTAAAGGACATGGCTGCAGTTGATTTGTTCGGTCCAGTGGTTCGATCTACTAATGGTTTTGCGTACATTTTCGTAGCAGTGGAGTTGACATCAAAATATGTGTGTTTTACACCGTTACGCAAAGCAACAGCTCGTTCAGTATCTAATGCTTTCATTAACCATTTTCTTAAAGAAGTGGGTCATGTTGATAAGGTTATATCAGATAATGGATCACAGTTTCGTTCTAAAATTTGGCTTCGTACTCTACGGCATCGTAAGATTAAACCAATTTTCATTTCACTTTTTCACCCTCAATCTAACGCTTCAGAGAGATGGATGAAGGAAATCAATAAATTGTGTCGTCTTTATTGTCATCAGAATCACAGAACTTGGGATCAGTATCTTCATATTTTTCAAAACATTCTGAATGAACTTCCTAATGACTCAACTTCTTTACCACCTATACTGATATTAAAAAATAAAGCACCGACAAATCGCATTTCTGAAATCGTTCCTTTTCCGCCATCACGGAAACTGCGGCATTCTGAAGTTGTGAATCTGACTCTACAAAATATTGCATCTGCGGCTGCTAGAAGAGAGAAATCAACTAAGCGTCCTGGTCGTTCAAAAATCTTGTCAGTTGGTCAGAAGGTGTTAATTAAGTCTCATCGTTTGTCTCACAAAGGAAAAGGCTTGTGTCGCAAATTTTTTCTGCTTTATAACGGTCCATATAGAATTCGCAAAATTATTCATGATAACACTGTCGAAGTAGAAACTCTTAAATCACGACGCTCTAAGGGAATACATCATATATCTAACGTTAAAATTTTTGTGGAATGATATACTTTTGAAAAAATTTTTGTAGAATGACATACTTTTGAGGAACTAACAGCTACATGTAAACATGCGGAGAGTACAAGGATACCGCGCTGTGTTTTGGCGGCGGCACATACTCAAAGCAACAGTCAAGTCTGCGCGCCGCACAGGGCAGTCGTTGACCGCAAACAATCACTTCCTACGTCACGCGCCTACAGCTGATCGAGCGCTCAGTGCGAATGCACTGACAGCCGTAAATAAATACACAGTCTAATTTCTCCGATTAAAATCAGTATAAAGCTATAGTGACTTGATGAATTCTGTTATTAACATTCAGTATTTTTCAGGATACGGTTCTGTAAAATATTTAAGAACTTCAGGTAAATTCTGTGCGTGTCCGACGTTAAGACGACTTGCTATCGAGAAAATTTCAGGAAAAATGTCATTTCGAAGAAGAAAGTAATAAACTATAAAGGTAATTATTAATTGAGTTTATTTTTCAGGTAACATATTTCCACTTAGGTACGTACTTTAGACGTAATTTGCTGCTCGCGATTACGTGATTCATACTTTGTGCTAATTACATGTTCTATGAATTTGCTTGTGAAACGACGTGCTTGCGTACGTTAACTGATTTTGACAATGATTATTAATGAACTGGATTGTTACTTGTGTATATTATGCATCGCTTGGCTGCACTGCTTTTTCACTGATGTCATATTTTTTAATTATGTGCCTGCTGTGCTTATTTATTTAAATTATAATTGTCACCTGATTAATTGTGCTGATGTGGTTAGGTATGTAAGTTATATTTTGTGATTTATCTGCTTGCGCCTTCATGTTTACTTATTTGCTTGCGCCTTCATGTTTATTTATTAGATTACATATGAACATTTATTTGCTTACGGTTATACGATGCTGATGACCTGTTTAGTACGTAAGATATATGTTTACTGCTATGCGTATGGATTGCAAATTTACACATTTCTGTTTGTTGTCACAACTACTCTTTAATTTTGTATATAGAAATGCTATTATACTGTGTATGAACATAGAGTTTAGGTTACACTATGGTACTATTTACAGATTGTTCGCTTGGCAGAGCCTCGTTGTAAGATTTGTGCTGCATCCACTTGTTGACATTCTGTTCTCTACTGGTATATTTACTCGCTGTTGCTTGTTTTGCTTACGCTCAGTGCTTTATATTTTAACATAAGAAAATGAACTGCAATAATTCGATGAACGACATTAGTACAAGAAACATCATAGAAGTCACATGAGCTGGAGGTTTTATGAAAGCTGTATAAATGTATGCCAATAGGAAGGAAGCTAACGACATGACATACCAACACAGTTATTACACTGCATTTTTCGTGAGCAATTGAAATAGGATGTGACACTTGACACAAGAAATACTCCACATGTTTGCTTCTGTTTGCCATAATTTTTGAAGTGGTGTACACACTGTGAAATATTAGGATCATTCACACTCCGTAATCGTACTTAATTACTGAGAGTTATTCGAACTAAGTCTGTTAGAGGTCATGTATGCATTCTTTGTTTATAATTAATAATGAGTAGAAGATTTTGGTCAGATGGATTACACAGAGGTTGTGTGTTGACAGTGTGTCTTTGGATTGTATGGGATGAGGAGGTTTGCATTAGGATTTTATCTGTACTTATTCGAGGAGACTGACTTGAGGAAAGAGTTGTTATGGAAGTGAAATGATATTGGTAATAAGGTTTATATGTATTGATGATTGAAGAGGTATTATTGAGGTATTGAGATTGTGATGCTAATGATTATTGGAGTTTTGGTGGATAAGAGGTAAAGTAAGTGAGGTGCATTTTTTGTTGTTGTTGTTGGTCTATATGGAACAAGGAGGATGAAGATAGCAGACTAGAACACTAAAATGGAAGGAAGATTGTCTACACACACTTTGTTAAATCACTAAGCAGTAGGTAATTTTTTTTTTGGAGAGAGGAAGTTGCATATCTTGGCACACTGACAGTTGTTCAGTAACAGTACATTTTGATCTGGCTTGGCAAACATTGGTCTTGACATGATGACTATGACGTTGACTTAACTATTATTGACTGTTATACATTGCTGCCACTACTACTTGATACACATGATGAACATGAAATTTGACAGAAGTGGATTCAGACAGTTAACACTATACAATTACACAGTAGTACTTAATGTGGATGAAAGATGAGTGAGTGTGTTTTGTGTGTTTTCCTTTCCTAATCCTACCCACCTATCTCCTAAATATTATTTTATTTGTTTGTAGTGGCTTGCACTGACACCCATAAATATTATAGGTTTACTGATGTTTGTGTATTTGTAATAGTAATATGACAATTATCTGATATCATTTGTGTGTTTGTTATGATTTGTATGTTTAGTGTAAGAGCATTGTAAAAGCATTTGTATGTGCATTCAAACTATTGTTCATGCTTGAACTGTCTGATTAGTGATGATGAAATTATGGACTGTTACTTGTACTTTTTCTACATGATTGGTGCCACTAGGACATGTTTAATTTGTGCTGAGGAACAGTGTGATCAGTGATAGTTGTTTAATGTCATTTGTTGGGGTCTGCACCTACTCAACATTGCTGGGTGCCATTGATGGACTGCTTCTACTGAAATGATGTCACCTGTTGGAGTCTGAACCTACTCCACAATGCTGGGTGCCACTGATGAACTGCTTCTACTGAAATGATGTCACCTGTTGGAGTCTGAACCTACTCCACAATGCTGGGTGCCACTGATGAACTGCTTCTACTGAAATGATGTCACCTGTTGGAGTCTGAACCTACTCCACAATGCTGGGTGCCACTGATGAACTGCTTCTGCTGAAATGATGTTACTTCTTGCTGTCTGCACCTACTCAACATTACTGGGTGCCACTGATGGACTGATTCTACTGAAATGATGTCACCTGTTGGAGTCTGCACCTGTTCCACAATGCTCGGTGCCACTGATGGACTGTTTCTACTGAGATGATGTCACTTGTTGCTGTCAGCACCTATTCAACAGTGCTGGGTGCTACTGCTGGAACTGTGAACTACTTGTTGTGAATATTTGTATTAACTGATTTTTTGTGTATTACTGTTTGTGAAAAGTTATAAGACTCTTACCTGCTCATATTCGTCATTGCTGACGTTATCGATTGAATTGTTTAACCACATATTTGTGTAAACTATTATGTAAAGTCATATGTATGAAAGAATTTGTATTGCTTAGTGTATTTTATATATTAGGCTATTGAAAGGTCAGTGCAAAGCCAAAATTTTATCTAGTTATATGATATTTACGTATTAATATTATCTTTTAGTTTTGTCTGTATTTTTTTTTGATAAATTTGGTGGTATTTTCACCACCAATGCTGGCAAAAATACCATCAAATTCTAGCCCGTGGAGGAAGGGCATATGAAAGGTGGCTACACTGAGCCACAGCGCCAAAAATCGCGCCAGAGAGAGTATTGTTCCGCCGCCTCCACAGGCATTGCATATTGAGAGGTAGCGGCAGGCAGTTCTTGCCGAGCAGTTGTGGTGGACACTGCTTGTATCTGAAGTTGGAATGAGATGGGTTAGTAGTGAGTGTTGTTCCATGTTATGCAGTGGTTTGATGGGAGAGATAGCAGATTTTGTTCCAATGGAGATATTGTAATGATCTGAGTGCTTTTCGTCAATATAAATTAAGGTTACTAACTACTGTTCTTTATTTTCTTATTATTTGTGTGTCCTGAATAATGCTTCATTACAGGTTCAGTCAACAAAGCATCTGGCGTGTGATCTTGTATTAGAGTGTAATTCTGGGTTTCTTGCACAATTATAGTATTTCTAATTTTCTTTTATCACGTCAGTATAAATGATATTTAAAAATTCTTGTCTTATTGAAGAAGAACCGTGCCAGATGTGCGTTGAGTCATACTACCACATACAGAACAGCTACACTTGTGCTTGTTGTTTCGTAGGTTTTATAGTTGCTGGGGACTTAATTAATTAATTGTGTTAACGAAAATTTTCATTTCATTCTTTGTTGTTGTTCTATGCAGTCAGATTGCGTAATAATACTAGTCAGGGCCAGCCGTTTACGAGACTTGCGTAATCGGACATACAGCTACTAAAAATATTTGCATTCATATTTAATTTTAATTAAGCCCCCATGCAACGGTTGCGAATGGTCCTCGCCGATACCCCAGGAGCAACAGTGTCCCTAATTTGCTGGGAAGTGGCGGTGCGGTCCCCTACGGCACTGCGTAGGATCCTACGGTCTTGGCGTGCATCCGTGCGTCGCTGCGGTTCGGTCCCAGGTCGACGGGCACGTGCACCTTCCGCCGACCACTGGCGACAACATCGATGTACTGTGGAGACCTCACGCCCCACGTGTTGAGCAATTCGGCGGTACGTCCACCCGGCCTCCCGCATGCCCACTATACGCCCTCGCTCAAAGTCCGTCAACTGCACATACGGTTCACGTCCACGCTGTCGCGGCATGCTACCAGTGTTAAAGACTGCGATGGAGCTCCGTATGCCACGGCAAACTGGCTGACACTGACGGCGGCGGTGCACAAATGCTGCGCAGCTAGCGCCATTCGACGGCCAACACCGCGGTTCCTGGTGTGTCCGCTGTGCCGTGCGTGTGATCATTGCTTGTACAGCCCTCTCGCAGTGTCCGGAGCAAGTATGGTGGGTCTGACACACCGGTGTCAATGTGTTCTTTTTTCCATTTCCAGGAGTGTATAATCAATAAATACCACGTCGCATAAAACTGTAGATACAATTGTATTAATGGAAGTTCGCGTTCCCAGTTAAATGCGCAACTTCGTCCTGAGTCCACTTCCCGGCAGCTTTCTTCGTTACTTTTTTTGCCGCCACATGGCTAACGTTCACTCAGCGCGTACCTACTGCGACAGTAGTCTCAAGTTCTGACACTGCAAGTACCCATTTAAACAGATGCTCGCTGCACTGTTGTTGTGGCACAGTGAGTATCGCGCTAGTTTTGCTTTCATTTTTCGATGTTAGCACGAGATCGAGTCTGTAGTGGCAACTTCTTTACTTTTGTTTGTTAATTCTGTTTATTATGTCTATGAGGTTTTTATATGGTATTTGCTGCATAGGATTGAGGAAGTCTAGAAATTTCGAAGCAGGTTGTTCGTTTAGGAGATAAAAGGGCGATTTCTTAGCTCAGAAACATGCCTTGGCCACATGTTATGCACAAAACATGTAGTTTCGTAGATACTTTCGTTTAATGTGTCCATGAATACGCCAAAATACAGTTTGTATCTAAAAGGATCATCTGATTTGGCATGTATATATTTCTGAACCCAATAAACATATACAATGAATTTTGGATTTTGATGAACGGGAAAAACAAAAACTTTTTTTTTTCATATCTTTTCATAGGTGTTCAATATGCCCCCCTCGAGATGCACGGCATATGTCAATGCGGTACTCATAAATTGTTCCCATATTGCAGCGGGCATGTCTCCAGTTGTAGCTCCCACGGCCGCTATTATGCGATGTCTCAGTTCTTTCATTGTTGATGATAACGGAGGCACAATAAACAGTCTTTTACAAACTCCCACAAGAAATAATCACATACAGTCAGGTCCGGTGACCCTGGAGGACAGTAATGTAAGCCTGAATCAAGTGGTCTAGTGCGACCGGTCCATCGTTCAGTCTTTTATTTAAAAATTCCCGCACTTCCAGATGCCAGTGTGGCGGTGCTCCATCCTGTTAGTAAATGAAATCGTTCGAATCACCTCCAGCTGTGGGAAAAGAAACTTCTCAAGCATATAGAAATACTATATATGCTTCCTGTAACAGTATTCTTGGCAAAGAAAAATGGACCATACACCTTTTCCAGTAAAACTTCACAAAACACATTAAATTCTGGAGAGCCCCTCTCATGTTGTACAACTTCATGTGGTTCTTCTGTACCCCATATTCTCACATTATGACTATTCATCTTTCAGTTTAAATGGATTGTTGCCTGGTGGCTAAACAATAAGTGTGGAAGAAAACTGCCGTCCTCCATCTTGCCAAGAACGAAATTACCGAACTCCACACATTGTTGTTTGTCACTTTGACGAAGAGCTTGCAGTAGCTAAATTTTGTATGGTTTCGTGTGTAAACGTCGACGCAACACACGCCAGTCGGACATAGGGGACACGTCGAGTTGTTGAGCTGCACGGGGAACGGATTTCTGCAGGACTCTTTGTGAAACTATGGCGGATGCATTCGACGTCTATGTCAGATACTCGGGGTCGGGCCGGCGATTTGCCTTTACACAAACAACCTGTTTGTCGGAATTTTTCAAACCATTGTCTAATGCTCTGTGCTGTAGGAGAATCCACACCATACCCAGTACGAAAGTCAACGCTGAACAGTCATTACTGACCCGCACTGCGCAAAACGTAGAAAACAAAATGCTTTCTGTTGTCCCGACACCATTTTGACTAGAACTGAAGTGGGCGCACACTGCTGCTACCTAGCGGGAACGTTGTAAAACTCCAGAGTGTGCTCTTTCCAAGAGTACGTTGTTCACGCACATATCTCAAATAACTTAATAGTTACGATTTTCTTTTAAATCACATGATTCTTTTTTATACACCCTCTATATAACCAAGATGTGGTAGTGCACAAACTGTGAAATACGGCACATGTCTGGGACGCAGTATGACCGCTAAGCATTCTCTCAAATAATGGCCGTCAAGAAACTTCCTGGCAGATTAAAACTGTGTGCCGGACCAAGACTTGAACTCGGGACCTTTGCCTTTCGCTGGCAAGTTTTCTACCATCTGAACTACCCTAGCACGACTCACACCCCATCCTCACAGCTTCACTTCTACCAGTACCTCATCTCCTAGATTGCAAACTTCACCGAAGCTCTTCTGCGAAACTTGTAGAACTAGTACTCCTGGAAGGAAGGATATTGAGGAAGCGTGGCTTAGCCACAGTCTGGGGGATGTTTCCAGAATGAGATTTTTCACTCTGCAGCGGAGAGTACGCTGATTTGAAACTTACTGGATGATTAAAACTGTGTGTCAGACCGAGACTCGAATTCGCGACCTTTGCCTTTCGCGGGCAAGTGCTCTACCATCTGAGCAAACCAAGCACGACTCACGCCCCTTCCTTACAGCTTTACTTCTGCCAGTACCTCATCTCCTACATTGTACCCAATGCGAATTTTAAACGCGGTCATAGCGAGTTATTTATTGAATCTATTCCATTTGTTGCGAGTTGCCCAGCTTGATGGTGGTGGTAAGTGACTGTTTCTGCACAAGCAAATTGGAGACATAATTTGCAGGATAGACGCTTACATCAAGCGCAAAGCACGTGTATGCGCATACAGCGACTGTCGCGCGGTACCGGCAACAATGAAATCCCCGTCCATTTCTCGACCTGCGCGAACGAATGTCGTTCATGGATCGGACTACAGTACTCTCGGCTGTCTCGACAATGTCGGTACAATTTTTCTTGCCTGAGAGCTACGGCGAGCAACTCTCGAGAGATGGTGATTGCCGTTCACAAGAGAGATCCAAACTCGCAGTGCGCGACTATCTGAGATCTTGCCCCCCTCTAGGCCACTGCCGGCGAACTGACTCCCGGTGCTGTTTACGCGTCACGTATCACTCGTAACAACCGTGCGAGAGTGAGAAAATCTAGCTTAGGTTAATTCGAAACTTGACCGAGAAAGACGACCTGTTGCTGAGGCACTGGCGCGCATTGCTGTATTATTAGCGTCGTGTGAGTAGAGTGACGGCCCGCGGATCCTCGAAGCCGTGGCGGAGTTTTTGCCCCTGGTGGTGGTGCCTGGGCTCCACACGACATGCGGTGTGGCGGTCGCTGCTCCCACGAGCTGTCAGCGCGCTGACTCAGGCAGCGGCAGCTGAGCGAGGACGCTCCTGGGTGCGACGCGGCGCGCCGCTTTTTGCGCTGCCGTGGGCCGCGCCCCCGCCCAGAAGCGACGCTCCCACAGCTGCTGGAGGCCGCCTCCTCCACTAGCAGCCTCATGGAAACGTTGACTCATACACTGGAGAACCAAAGAAACTGGTACACTTGCCTAATACCATGAACGAAGTGCCTCAACACGATGTGACACGGACTCCACTAAGGTCTGAAATGGTTCTGGAGAGAATTTACTCAGTGAATACCTCAGGGCTGTCCGTAAATTAGTAAGAGTACGACGGGTGGAGATCTCTTCTGAACTGCACGTTACAAGGCATCCCAGATATCCTCAATAATGTTCGGGTCTGGGGAGTTTGGTGGCCAGCGAAAGAGCCACTCTGTAGCAATTCTGGACTTGTGGTAGTCACACTGTCCTGCTGGAATTGCTCAAGTCCGTCGGAATGCACTATGGTCATGAGTGGATGCAGGTGATCAGACAGGATGCTACTGTACGTGTCACTTTCAGAGTCGTATCAAGACGTATCATGGGTCCCATATCACTCCAACTGCAGACTCCCATCACAATTACAGAGCCTCCAGCAGCTTGAATAGCTCCTGCTGACATGCAGGGTCCATGGATTCTTGAGGTTGTCTGCATACCCTTACACGTCCATCCGCTCGATACAATTTGAAGTGGGACTCGTCCGACCTGTCTGTCATCCAGTCATCAACAGTCCAATGTCGGAGTTGACGGGCCTAGGCGAGGCGTGAAGCCTTGTGTTCTTTGGCGCTTCAGTGACCACGCCGGCCGATGTGGCTCAGCGGTTCTAGGCGCTTCAGTCCAGAACCGCGCTGCTGCTACGGTCGCAGGTTCGAATCTTACCTCTGGCATGGATGTGTTTGATGTCCTTAGGTTAGTTAGGTTTAAGTAGTTCTAAGTCTAGGGGACTGATGACCTGAGATGTTAAAGCCCATAGTACTTAGAGCCATTTGAACCATTCAGTGACCACACCGCCAGTATAACAAAGAAATATACACTGAAGTCACAAAAGTCATGGGATACGTCCTAATATCGCGCGTGCTATGTCGTCCGAACAAGGCACAGCTAGGACATAAATACGACAGGCGCAAAGATGCGAGCTGTTGCCAGCGCCATGAACTCGCCACTTGCGCGAGTTCCACCAGCGCCACCGGCGGCGCTGAGGATGAAGATATCGACTACGACTCAAAGGCCAATTGCCGACCAAGTATAATCCGCCAATGGCAGGACGACAACGTACAGAAGTCTACTCGGAAAATAGAAGAGCAGCTCTCGCCCACTTGGTTATAGATCATCCTCCGGGGATGACATAGACAGGGAATGTCGTTTTGTGAACCTCCGAAGTGAACAGACAGTTGCTGTAAATTGCATTTCCTGTGTACTGTGCACTTTACCTACGATTTATTTGCACTTAGCCATTGAGGGTCTTTTCTGTGTTATATTACAAGCAGTATTGCAGACTTAATGATTCAGCTAGTCACAAAGATAAGTAAACCTTTGAACTCTTTTGTGTGACTACGTTAATAATTTATTGGAGTTTTGTAGAACCTTAGTTCTCCTATCCTGTTACCTGACCATGGGGCACAGCTCTGTAATAGTGGCAGGGAGAAACTGTCTCAGCTGTGTACGGCACCAGAAGCCGTTTCACGAACTCACAAGCTCAGCATACCGTAAGTACAGTGGCAATTTGGTCTCCCCAGCAGTAGCGACGAGGCCTTTACAGTTTACGAAAGTGAGGACCTCCTTTCGCCTGCGTGGTGCGGCAACTCTACGTGGTACAGGACTCAAAGAAGTCGTTGGAAGTCCTCTGCAGAAATATCGAATCATGCTGCATCTATAGCCGCCCATAACTGCGAAAGTCTTGCCGGTGCAGGATTTTGTGCACACGAACTGGACTCTCGATCGTGTCCGATGATTGTTCGATGGAACTGATGTCGGCCGACCTGGGTGGGCATATCATTCGCTTGAATTGTCCAGAATGTTCTTCGAACCAATTGCGAACAACTGTGGCCCGATGATCTGGCGCATTTTCATCCATAAAAATTCCATCGTTGTTGGGGAATATGAAGTCCCTGAATGGCTGCAAATGGGTCTCCAAGTAGCCAAAAGAAGCATTTCTATTCAATGACCCTTTCAGCTGGACCAGGGCACACAATTATGGAGCCACCACCAGCTTGCACAGCCCCTTGTTGACAACTTAGGATCATGGCTCCGTGGTGTCTTCGCCACACTTGAATGGCCGGCCGGAGTGGCCGTGCGGTTCTAGGCGCGGGCATGGATGTATGAGATGTTCTTAGGTTAGTTAGGTTTAATTAGTTCTAAGTTCTAGGTGACTGATGACCTCAGAAGTTAAGTCGCATAGCGCTCAGAGCCATTTGAACCATTTGAACCACACTTGAAACCTACCATCAGCTCTTACCAGCTAAAAGAGGGACTCATCTGACCTGGTCATGCTTTTTCAGTTGTCTACGCTGCAGCCGATATTGTCATGAGCCCAGGAGATTCGCTGCAAGCATGTCGTGCTGTTAGCAAAGGCACTCGCGTCAGTCGTTGCTGCCATAGCCCATTAACGCCAAATTTCTTCGCACTGTCCTAATAGATACGCTTGTCGTACGTCCCACATTGATTTCTACGGTTATTTCACACAGTGTTGCTTGTCTGTTGACACTGACAACTCTACGCAAATGTCGCTGCTCACGATCATTAAATGAAGGCCGTAGGCCACTGCGTTGCCCATGATGAGAGATAATGGTTGAAATTTGGCATTCTCGGCACAGTCTTGACATTGTGGGTCTCGAAATATTGAATTCCCTAACGATATCTTAAATGGAATGTCCCACGCTTTTTGCTCTTTCCATTCCACTTTCAAAGTGTGTTAATCCCCGTCGTGCGGCCATAATAACGTCTGACCTTTCCACGTGATTTACCTGAGTACAAAGGACAGCTCGTCCACTGCACAGCCCTTTACCTTGCGTGCTCGGTATTACCGCCGTCTATATACGTGCACGACTTTTGTCAGATGAGTGTATATCATCAGAATCTCAATTTTCGCCCGCATCTCGTGGTCGTGCGGTAGCGTTCTCGCTTCCCACGCCCGGGTTCCCGGGTTCGATTCCCGGCGGGGTCAGGGATTTTCTCTGCCTCGTGACGGCTGGGTGTTGTGTGCTGTCCTTAGGTTAGTTAGGTTTAAGTAGTTCTAAGTTCTAGGGGACTTATGACCACAGCAGTTGAGTCCCATAGTGCTCAGAGCCAACCATCTCAATTTTCATTGAAATTAAACCTCCTACTTGGCGGAAATGGCTGTTCAAATGGCTCTGAGCACTATGGGACTTAACATGTGAGGTCATCAGTCCCCTAGAACTTAGAACTACTTAACCCTAACTAACCTAAGGACATTACACACATCCATGCCCGAGGCAGGATTCGAACCTGCGACCGTAGCGGTCACGCGGTTCCAGAATGAAGCGCCTAGAACCGCTCGGCCATCACGGGCGGCAAATGGCTGCTACCTGCTGGTATAATTATTTCCTTTGCAGTCAGGGGGAGAGTCGTTATTGGGTAGCACGGAACTTTGGTGGCGGCGGGTCGTCATAAAATCACGTATAATGAGCAGAATAACGTGCATTACACAAAGACGAAACCGTAATCGGACTTCCTCACGATAAATTTTGATTGCAAGGCTCGACTAATAAAAAATACAAATGTGTATACAATGGTGCGCAGATGGCGCCTAATCAAAACCTCACCAAACCAATCGTTTCCCAACATTCTTACGAAATGAAACATAAAAGATACTGGTGCAATTTCAAACAAATTCAAAGAATAGCTTAGGTTAATTACTTGTGCAATTAAAGACAGGACTACAGACAAGACAATGGTGTGCTTACATTCTACTAGGCGTGAGACAAGAGTGACAATGGGGAGGCTACACTCCTTACGTCGCTTTAAAACAGAGAATAATCGAAAATTAATCACAGATACATTCTGTACACACGATACGAGTTGTGTAGAACCTCATATTATTGGCTTGCTGACATTACGAGGCATACTAATTTATTACAGTCCGGAATTCCAAAGCACAATTTTCACAAATGTTGATACTAGAATCTTATTCGGATTTTTGAAACACTGACAAAATATATAAGACTTACAAATTTGCTTTCAGAGAAATGTAAACATGAAAACATGATCTGCAACATAATGCATCAATAACTTAAGTCGGTATAAACACAATCTTTTTACCTCAAGATAACGAACCGTCCACGAAATGGCACAGTCCTATTTTGCGTCAGAATTTTCTCAATGTTCATCAAGCAAACATTAGAAAATTAATCCAGCAAGACAACAGGATAGGTGTCAGTAATGAAACTTCCTGGCAGATTAAAACTGTATTCCTGATCAAGAATCGAGCTCGGGACCTTTGCCTTTCGCGGGCAAGTGCTCCACCATCCGACCTACCCAAGCAGGAATCTAGCCGCCTCGTCACAGCTGTACTTCCTCCAGTACCTCGTCGCCTACCTTCAAAACTTCACAGAAGCTCTCCTGCGAAACTGCAGAACTAGAACTCCAGGAAGAAAGAATACAGCGGAGACGTGGCTTTGCCAAAGCCCAGGGGATGTTTCCAGAACGTTTCATTCACCTATCAGTAATCTTTTCCCACAACTTGTTTATCTTGTGTTTTAACAGTTTCTTGCCAACATAAAAGCAATACCTAATTTTTAGTTTTGCGTCCTTTAGTTTAGGAGAAGTACTGAACATTTAAAGAGCACTCATTTGGTTTGATATGTCCGACAGATTGGTAGGGGAGGTGTAGAACGTGTGCCGGCACGCGGTTTCTCCCTTTCCGTTTCTCATCATCAACATAGGCAAAACACTAAAACTTACATGCACTCACTACCATGATCTTCACTCAGTAGGCACTGCTATGATATAACACCCGCATTCTGCGAAGGAAGTAAGCCATTCTGCCGAAGAAAGAACGTACCACTATGGGTCTTGGTTCAAAATGGCTCTGAGCACTATGGGACTCAACTTCTGAGGTCATTAGTCCCCTAGAACTTAGAAATAGTGAAACCTAACTAACCTAAGGACATCACACACATCCATGCCCGAGGCAGAATTCGAACCTGCGACCGTAGCGGTCTCGCAGTTCCAGACTGCAGCGCCTAGAACCGCACGGCCACTTCGGCCGGCAACACTATGGGACTGCCAAGCAACAATGTCATATGACCTCCTCCTGTTTGCCCGATGATCACTCAACAAACCAGAAATTGATGAGTAGTTAATAAATAGCAATGAAATGAAATTTGCGTGCTTTTCACTTAAATGTGAAACTATTCTATCGTCAAGCGAATATATTTACTAACTCTCATAGGGCGCTTCTAACACTGTTTTTCTACCGTAGGGCAACAACACACCAAAAATACTTAGCCACAGTGGAATAATAAAAATCGAAAACGGACGATAATGTAAAGTGTATCTTGAAAATCATGTGAACAGCCGTCAGATGATGAACTTTCCAGTTCGAAACCGGTAACGGCGCTATTTACCTAAAGAAATAGCAGTATTAATAGTGGCTGGTTGCTGTTTTCTTCTCTGTAAGAATTAACCTACATTAATCTCTCTGTTCATATTTCCTCCTTTAATATTTTACTTTTCTTTCGTGTGGTCATTGCATCTCGTCTCCAATTTCCTGTGCTACTCAGTCTGCAAAATTGGTGTGAATTACGTTTATCGTTATGAACCGTTCCTAGCCATTTAGACCTCGCACGTGCTGTGGGGTGACGAAGTCTCGCATGAGAACGTCCTTTGTTTTGCTGGCATCTGTAGGTCACACGCGCACGAGGAAAACCGCGAACATGGCAGCGCGGACGCCCTCACCCAGTCACGAGTTGTTTGCTGCACCGCGAATCGGATAACGCAGGAAATAATTTCCCCTTCTTCTGTAATGCGCCGCAGCTGGACACCCGCCGTGTTACATCGCAGCTAGCGGCGAGGAATTGGCAACGACACGGAAAAGCCGCTGGCATGATAGCGACATTGTCCTGCAACGCAGGACGCTCTGTACTTGGTAATCTATTTAAATGCAAGCCTCATGAGTTAGGTAGGGAGAATCTGTGTAGTAAACTGAAAAATGTTGAATATTCTCTACCGTGAACATTAAGCGTCTAGTAACGAAAATTGTTTCTGGCCTCTAATAGAAAAAGTGTCATGATGATCTCTCCAGTGGCAAAAGATTCCGGAATAGTCCTCCATTCGGATCTCCGGGATGAGACTGCCAAGGGGGAGGTCACCATGAGTAAAAGATCAAATAACCAACGAAAGAATGATGTTCTGCAAGTCGGGGCGTGGATGTCAGAAGTTTCAACGTGGTACGGGAGGTAGAAAATCTGAAAAGGGAAATGCAAAAGCTCAATCTAAATGTAATAGGCGTCAGTGAAATGAAATGGAAAGAAGACAAGCATTTCTGGTTAGATGAGTATAGGGCAATATCAACAGCATCAGAAAAGGGTATAACGGGAGTGGGATTCGTTATGAATAGGAAGGTAGGGCAGAGAGTAAGTTACTGTGAAGAGTTCAGTGATAGAATTGTTCTTATCAGAATCGATAGCAAACCAACACCGACGACGATAGTTCAGGTATACATTCCGACGTCGCAAGCTGAAGACGAAGAGATAGAGAAAGTAGACGAGGATACTGAATAGGTAGTACAGTATGTAAAGGGAGGTGAAAATCTTATAGTCATGGGGTACTGGAATGCAGTTGTAGGGAAAAGAGCAGAAGAAAGGTGGTACGTGACCCCTTTAATACGACCTTGGACAATCCATACCACCACTATTATCAGGACGGGAAACGGGATGGCGATTCATGGCTGGTAGTCATACTTTGATTTACACATACTTAAGTCATTAAAATAAGGTTCCTTCAGATAATTCCCCACAATCGTCAGTACAATGCAGCAGTTACTTAGTATAAGTTCTTATTGAAAAGACAGTTATCATAACCCAACAAGTATAACCATAAAATGCATATGAAATCAGTTAAGAAACAACTAGCAAACACAGTACTGCCGTAGCTTCGCCACTCTTAACAAAAGCTTACAACTGACAGTACAGTTCCTATCAGAGTGGGCTAGCCACTTAATTTCATTTGGCTACTACACAGCCCAACACGGCCCAAACACTTAAAACTCATGTGGTTAACGACAATTCACTAGAACATGGATATGAAATAGAAGCAAGAAAAATTGCCATGAAACAAACCCAGATTACAATTTACACTATAACTTAAACAGAGATGTGACTTCGACTCAACAAGCCCTGTGGACTGTCTATCACTACAGAAACAGATCGCCGGCCGCGGTGGTCTAGCGGTTCTAGGCGCTCAGTCCGGAACTGCGCGACTGCTACGGTCGCAGGTTCGAATCCTGCCTCGGGCATGAATGTGTGTGATGTCCTTAGGTTAGTTAGGTTTAAGTAGTTCTAAGTTCTAGGGGACTGATGACCACAGATGTTAAGTCCAATAGTGCTCAGAACCATTTGAACCATTTTACGGAAACAGATCACTGCAATTAGCCCAAAATTACATGACAATCGATACAGAGAATTTAATTACTTTACACCTGCTCTATTTGCTAACGTTTACTTAGTTGCAGGTCTCCCTTTATGTAACCCAAAAAAAATTGTTTACACATTACAAAATCATAATCAAACTAAAAAACGCCTTTTACCCGCCTTGGCGGAAAGGAAAGATATACTAAACTTTTGGTATAGGGTCGTCGCCCAAAGCAATCCAACCATGGCAGGATTACGTAAACACAGCAGGACCTAGGCTGCGGGTTATACCTCACTCCCTGCCAATGCGTTGGCACTTAAAGCAGCTTTTGACAAACACAGGTCAATTGCAACTCTCTGAAACACATACAAAAATACAGGGCAGAATCCTTGCACCAGAAATATGTGCATCAGTCTACAAAATGTTCGCAAAATAAAGGCAATACAGAGGAAATCTGACGTTGCACTTGATAATGGAAGCAAGACTGAAGGAAAATCAAGACACATTCAGTGAATTTATCGATTTGGAAACAACGTTCGTCAAAGTAGAATGGGGGCAAGATGCTCGAAATTCTGAGAGAAACAGCGGTAAGCTATAGGGAAAGACGTGTAAGAGGAAACAATGAGAATGGGAGACCAAGAACGAAAAGCTCGCATCAAAAAAGGGTGTCAGACAAGGGTGTAGTCTTTCGCCATTACTGCTCAGTCTGTACGTCGAAGAATCAATGACGGAAAGAAAAGAAAGGTTCAAGAGTGGAGTTAAAATTCAGAGAGAAAGGGTATCAATGATAAGATTCACTGATGACATTGCTATCCTCAGAGAAAGTAAAAGAGAATTACAGGATTTGCTTAATGGTATGAACAGTCCATGACTACCGCTAGGTTTAACCAATGAATTGAAGGTGAAGGAGTAATGACGGACTTAACGTAAAGGCTGAGCAAGGGGAGTGAAATTCAGGACGAAAGGATTTCAGTTATGAGATTCGCTGACGACATTGCAATTTTCAGTGAAAGTGACGCAGAAATACACGGTCAGTTAAATGGAATGGACAGTGTAACAAGCACACGCAATGCACTGAGAGTAGATTGAAGAAAGATGAAAGTAACGAAACGCAGAAGACATTTGACTAACTATAAACTTAGCATCAATATTGGTGACCACGAAGTAGAGGAAATGAAGAGATTCTGCTGGAAGGAAAATAACATATAACGGACGAAGCAAGGAAAACACAAAAGCGGACTAGCAAACACAGAGGGCATTCTGGCTAAAGGATGTCCACTAATATCAAACATAGGCCTTAATTTGAGGCAGAAAGTTCTGGACATGCGCGTTTGAAGTACAGAATTGTGTGACAGTGAAAGACGGAAAGTGGAAAAACTGGAGAAGAAGAGAATCGAGGCATTCGAGATGTTATGATACAGAAGAATGCTGAAAATCAAATGGACTGATAAGGAATGAGGAGGTTCTCCGGAAAATCGTCGAGGAAAGGGATGTATGGAATACAATGACAAGAATAAGGGACCGAATGGTAGGACGTCTGTTAATACATCAGGAAATAATTTCTATGGTACTGGAGAGGGAGTTGTAGAGATAAAAACCGTAGAGGAAGGCAGAGATTGGAATATACCCAGAAAATAATTGAGGACATAGGTTGCAAGTGCTACTCTGAGATGAAGAGGTTGGCATAGGAGAGAATCCGTGGTGGGCCCCATCAAACCATTCAGAAGGCTGATGACTAAAAAAAAAAAAAAAAACTTCATACATTCGTAACGAACGAAGATAAACTATATTTGCTTGATACGTATTCTTATTTTACTTTTGGAAATGTTATTTGGGACACACTGTAGGTTAGACTTTCGTTTTTATCAGTTACTACAGGATCATTCTAATTCCTGTAGTGTCATACTTCTTATCTCAGTGTTTGCTGTCACATTGCTGCCCAATTTATGTATCAGCCTTTTTTTGTCTATTTTTCCTCTGTTTAAACTTGGCTGGCAGAAAAATCAGCAGTTTAAACGTATAATACAAGTTCTTTTCTGAATTACATAGATATTTATATCATCTGGAAATTACAACAATTTACTTGTTAGCACGAAATTTTTATTCCGTTAGTAGGGATTTTGTTTCTGTTGCACTTTCTATAATCATATTAAACGAAAAGGCAGAATGACGAGAAATTTATGATACACCAGTGCCAGCCTATTTTCAGGAGGCAATATTCAGGTCTTTGCAACAAACCTCACTCCCTTAGAAAGATACCCTGGCCACAGAGGGGCTGTTTAAATGACGTGAAATTAGTAACAGGCGGTCATGTGAGGCTCCACAGCTGACGTAAGTCATGGCAGTGAAGGGTGTGTATGTGCCAGTCTGTTGTACGGAATTAACGCTGTAAGATGGTTCGACTTAGGGACGGGAGAGAAAGGCAGGAAGGAGCTATCGTATTTGCATGTCCACATCGTGTATACAAGGAATGGTGTACCACTGACAGCTATATAACAATGTGCGTGCAGTAAGTAATGCAGTACATTTTTTTCTGAAGGGAGGTTAGTTTTATTCAGGATTTCAGTGCAGCATACTATTACCCATTCTTTTGACTACGAAAACCTATTTCTCAATATAATCTCCGTTCAATCTGACGGCCTAATGCCACCTTACTGGGAGGGCCTGTGCATCCGTATGCTACCACTCTACTGGTCGATTCGGAGTCAGCGGCTTGCTGCATCTCTACCTCCCCACCACGTATGTGTCCTTCATGGGACCAAACAGATGGAAGCACGAGATCCGGTCTGTAAGGTGGATGAGGAACAACAGACCAATCAAGATTTCTGTGCTCCTCTCGGTTGGGCAGACTTGTGTGATGCTATGCGTTGTCATGGATAGGGAGAAGTTCGTTTGCATTTTTGTGGCGACGACCACGCTCAAGTCGTTTCTTCAGATTCCTGAGGGTAGCACAATACACTTCAGGATTGATCGTTGCACCATGAGGGCGGACATCAAGAAGAATAACTCCTAAATAGTTCCAGAAGACCGTCGCCAAGGCTTTACAGGCT
The DNA here is from genome assembly GCF_023864275.1 of Schistocerca cancellata. Classification (NCBI taxonomy): domain Eukaryota; kingdom Metazoa; phylum Arthropoda; class Insecta; order Orthoptera; family Acrididae; genus Schistocerca; species Schistocerca cancellata. The sequence continues at coordinate 331,839,954 of NC_064631.1, forward strand.
GAGGGTGAGGTTTTGAACTTTTTCTTCGGAGGAGAGGTGGTGTGACGCCACTGGATGGATTGCCGTTTTGTTTCCGGTACGAAATGATGAACCTATGCTTCACTGTCCGCGGTAATGCTCTACAAAAAATAATCTCGCTCAGCCTCGTAACGCACAAGCGGTTCCGCACAGGTAGTCCTTTGTTGTTCTGTATGGTGTTCTAAAAATGGCTCAAATGGCTCTGAGCACTATGGGACTTAACTTCTGAGGTCATCAGTCCCCTACAACTTAGAACTACTTAAACCTAACTAACCTAAGGACATCACATACATCCATGCCCGAGGCAGGATTCGAACCTGCGACCGTATCGGTCGTGCGGTTCCAGTCTGTAGCGCCTAGAACCGCTCGTCCACTCCGGCCGGCGGTATGGTGTTCTGTTAAGCGGCGAGAACCCCAGCGTCCACACACCTTTGAATACTCCAGCAGATGAACGAGTATATCAGCACTACCAATAAAGACGTCCAGTTGTGCAGGGACGTGAGTCGATCACCTAGAATAAGTGTATCCGAACGTTGCAACAATGCAGGACTCACAGCTGTGTACGGCCGTGTACACCCGTGTACACCGTGTACACCGTGTACACCCGTGAGATGGGACAGTTTTGCGCGACCTTTTTGCAATGAAGACGGACGTCTCGCCCAACGACTCATCATGCTTTTGTTCCCTGCCAGATCTCCGTAGAGATTCTACAAGCTCCTATGAGTATCTGAAATGTTCTGATTTTCGGGCAAAAGAATCTCAATGAGGGCTGCCCGCTTGGAACGCACGTCCGTTACAGACGGCTTTTTGAAGGCTATGTATAGTGCCGCCACCAATCGGTAATTGTATAGACTCTAAGGGACTATTCTGGGATGTCACACAGCAAATTTCGCCTTTTTTCAACCTAAAATGCCCGAGAAAGAAAGGTGTTGCATTATTTATCGAATACCTCTCGTAACATGGCATCAGAATAGTGGTCGTAAAGACGTCCTAACCGAAGGACTACGGACGAGAATCATGTCTTCTCAATAACATCCAGTTTGAAACAAGACAGGAATCGCTGGTGTCAGTAAATGGAGTTCGAATCAAGCATTCTTCTAGCGAACATGGCGAAGGGAACTGTGTGGAGTCGGGAACATTGCAAAAGGCCATTATATTAAGGAATATATATATCCAACATATAGATGGAGTTCTGCGTGCTGTTCTGGTTAGAGCCTGTGCACTGAGATCATTAAAATTGTGTGTTTTAGCAGGCTTCCTGTGTTCGCAAATTCTTTTGCACGAGTAGCCTAAATAGTAGATTGTATGTTGCTACCCTCACCTATGTTGTATCTTTGGAACCGATACATGGTCACAATGTTACTGCCCAACCCTGCAAGTAGGAGCGAACCGAAGCTCTTTGGTCCAGAGCATTTTGTGTTTCGATCAATGTGTGCAGTTGCTCTTCCAGAGAAAACGTTGACTAACATTAATCCGGCAACAGTATTTTACTCAGTTGCCTTAGCTAGCCATATTGGCACAGAGAGTACACTCTCTAATCAGAAGCCTCTGCGCACGTTTCAGTGACATTAATATGTGGTATGTCCTCACTTTGCCTGCGTGTCGGCCTGAAATCTTTCAATAAGGTTCCTGAATGTCTGTGGAGATATGGTAGACCATACCTTCTCAAGAACCGGAAACAGAGAAGGTAGTAATGCTGGACGCTGCGATATGGAGGGAAGTTGATGTTCGATCTCATCCCAAAGGTGCTCCGTTGGGTTCAGCTCGGAACTCTGGGCAACTTAGTGCATTTAAAGCATCTTATTGTCGATGTACAGCTGCTTCTCTGATACTGTTTTATAAAAGAACGCATTGTCGTTCTGATAGAAACAATTATTGTCTCCTAACTGTTCCTCTACTGTGCGCAGTATACAATTCTTTCCGCATTTAGCGTTGTGTTAAGTGCAACAAAGATACACACCCTAACCATGAAAAAAACATCCATATCGTAACACCAGTTGGCTCTACACATGATGGCATCTCGCCAAACTCAAACCATTCCTTCGCATTCATCACTCCCGTTGTAAGGAATGTGTTAGAACTCTACATAACATTGATTAAGTATTACATTGAGTATCGAAACGTCGGTTAAAGCGTCTCTTAGCGCTGACTACAGAAATTTGTGGCTGAAGAGGAGTTGCTAGACCATTGTGTCCCATTCTATTTAACTCCCTGCGCACAGTCATTGTGCCAGCTGGACTGTAAATAGCACTTTGGAGCTCAAGAATGATTCCTTCCACTGACTACAACGTAGGCACTGCTCTACGGTCCCTGTAAGTCCGTCAGTATATCAGGACTACCTCGGTGTAGTTGTGGTTGTTCCATAGCGTTTGCACTTCACTGGGCACTGGGCTCTCTGACCGACCCATTCTAATGTAACTGCTTCTCGACTGAAAACACAATGGTCCTCGTCTCCTTTTGCATTGGCGGTTAAGCCTACCGTGACATCTACTAGTCAGTTCGGCATTACGCAGGTTGTCAGGACATTTTTGGTCAGACATGGTAATGGAAAATGGAAATGAGCGTTTGGCGTCATTGGCCGGGAGGCCCCTTGCGGGGCAGGTCCGGCCGCCTTGGTGCAGGGCTTACAACATTCGACGCCACATTGGGCGACCTGCGTGCCGGATGGGGATGAAATGATGATGAAGATAACACAATACCCAGGGTGTGAGCGGAGAAAATCTCCGACCCAGCCGGGAATCGAACTCGGGCCTGTAGGACGGCAATCCATCACGCTGACCACTCAGCTATCGGGGCGAACAGACATGCTAATCAATGTAATCAATGAGTCACAATCGGTTTCTTAATGTCACATCGAGATTGGCCGACACAGTGTGTAAAGAGAGCAGCCCGATTAAATTTACATTTTTTACTCCGGATCAATGGTGCGGTTTTCCGAAACGAATGCGGTGGGCGAAATCTGCGGGTCGGCGGTCACGTGGACAGCTACGGCAGAGAGGCACGGCTGCTGCCTCTGCGTCTAGCGGTGCCGCTCCACCAGACGGGCCCGCATTCTAATCGATTCCACGAGACGATTTCCCCGCGGCACGGGAGAAACCACGGGAGGCTGCACCGCATCCAGAGATTCGCAGCACCGCTGGACGACGGCGAGCGACGTAGTCAGTGTCGCACGCTCTCACTCTCATCTGGGAGAACACCAATCATTTTTCAGATCACTTCAACAGTAGCGACTTTTTGTTATATCTCGCTTTAAGGTGACTTTAGGAGACCGTAACTCTTACGAAATACAAGCAGCTTCATTCTGTTACGAATACAAATCTTGCCCACAGTTATTTACTCTTCACTGCTGGCGAATAAAATTGCTACATCATGAAGGCGACGTGCAACAATCGCATTGGCTTAAAGTGTACTTCGTGCTTTCATAAGAAAACGATTAGCATTTCTATTCATTTTATAAAGTTTATCGTTTGTGTCTCGCTGCAATATATTTCTTTTTCTCTAGGAGCGTTTCACCGATTGCATTAAGGCATCTTCAGTGGCTTTAATCTGGAACGATACAGTTTTTATTTTTATATGCGGTAATTGTAGATTAGAAACCAGTTCACGTTCTCGTTTTTCTGCCTGAAGTCTGCTTTACCTCTCATCTGCTCACTGGCTAGAGGTCGCACTATCAGTTCACTTGCGAAACATAGACACATTTTCACGTTACGATCTTTTTGTTTTCATATTTTGTAAGCTAACTGTTGCGGAACACTACTACTAGTCTAGCATTAGCTGCAGATTAACACGGAACTGTGACTTTGAGTCGCAACTATGTTCAATTGATGTCTCTTTTCTTATCTGTTTTGTTTACTAAGTGTTGCCAAACGTAACGAAATATATGAAGAAACCTAACGACTGTTCATTTCTGTTTTCTTTCTGACTGTGTGTGAGTGTGTGGTTCAGTGAGGGTGTGAGCTAGTGGGTAAGTGAGTAAGTGCATATGTATGTATTTGTGTAAGGTTTTTTTCGATATTAGGGAGGTTGGGATGTGATAATCAGGGAGGGTGTTGTAGAAAGTTGAATGTGGATGAGATAATTGTCAAATAGTGCTTGAAAGTTTTAGGTGCTCATATGACTGATCATCTGAACACCTAGAGCTTTAATCCACTCTCTAACAGCAATTGCATCCAGGCTCAACTTTCTGCAACCCCCTCCCTGACTAACCACATCCCAACCTCCACAATATCTTAAAAAAGAACCTTCCATACATACATACATACATACATACATACATTCCAGGTGCGCACTTACACACTCATTTACTCACTCACTCACTCATTCCCACACGGATAAAAAGAGAACAGAAATGAACAGTCGTCAGGTTTAATCATATACTTCCCGGCTGGCAACACTTACATAAACAAAACAAAAAAAAGACGTCAAGTGAACACAAATAACTGTTCTCGTAAGAAAATCTGCAGATAGTGCCAGACTAACAGAAGTGTTCCGCAAAAAAAAAGAAAAAAAATTTGGAAATTTGTCGTAAGGTCTTATGGGACCAAATTGCTGAGGTCATTGGTCCCTAAGCTTACGAACTACTTAATCTAATTTATCAAAACTAGACATGATTGTCTCAATGGGAATTCGGGAGGACGACGGTTCAATCCCGCGTCCGGCCATCCTAATTTAGGTTTTCCGTGATTTCCCTAAATCACTCCAGGCAAATGCCGGGATGGTTCCTCTGAAAGGGCACGGCCGTCTTCCTTCCCCATCCTTCCCTAATCCGATGAGACCGATGACCTAGCTGTCTGGTCTCCTTCCCCAAAACAACCCAACCCAACCCCAACTCTACCTCGGCGAATGCGGGCTGGTTCCCGTTATTCCGCTTCAGTTACACTGTGTCGGCGATCGTTCATTAAATAAAATATGGCGTTTCAGTCTTCGATCGCTATGCTTTATTTTCAATTACCGGTTTCGGGCTAGCTGCCCATCTTCAGATCATATATTGTAGTTACAGAGTAACTTGTCCGTACAGAACACTCGGTTCGCTGTCATACTTATGACAGCGAACCGAGTGTTCTTAATCTAACTTACACTAAGGACAACACACACACCCATGCCCGAGGGAGGACTCAAACCTCCGACGGGGGGAGCCGCGCGAGGCGTGACAAGGCGCAATAGACCGCGCGGCTGCCCCGCGAGGCTGTTCTGCAAAAATTAGCAAATAAAATAGTGAAACAAAAAGATCGTAATGTGAAAATGTATCTGTGTTTCTTAAATGAACTGACAGTGTGACCTCAAAACTGTGACCAGATGAGAGGTGTTGAGTTCAGCCAAAAAAACGAACAGCGGTTAGCAGTAACTTACTTACGTAAAATTTAGCACGTGAACGGGTATACACAGTATATAAAAGGGACATGAACAGTCTACATACTGAAGGAAAGAGGAAGGTCCAAAGTTTTGCTTTGTTAACCACTAGTTGCATGGTGGAACAATGGCTTTTCCCCCAGCTGAACGAAGATTCACAAGACTTCATTTTCCAACATTATATATACAACTTGCGTTTCCTCGTTTTATTGGTACGTAAAGTTGGCACCATCACACAAAACATACGAAGAAAATTTAGGTAGAAATATACAAACAGCCAATAGTGATGATACACTGCTGTATGTTTCGCATCAAGATATGCATAGTTCTGGAAAGCAAAACGGCGTTAATCCAGAATAACACAAAGGAGTGACTCAAAATCGTGCAAGCAGTTGGCGTTTCCCGTTGAGAGCTAAAATCAGACCTAAAATACCGTAAATAAAATGAACATCTTTTGCAATGAATTGTTTTTCGATCTGGAAAGAAAGCAATTTCTCACAGACCATTGACGATGTTTGTTTCAATAAGACGCAGCGCGTTTCTGACAAAAACACCAATCTTCATGTAGCTTCAAAGATAGCATTCAAATTTCTTCCATAATCATCACAATTTTATTATTTAGTTAGACATTTGCAGGAGCAAATGTGGACTCTGACCACAACTTATTGCGTATGAAATGTAGATTTAAATTGAAGCAATTTCAAAAGTGTAGGAAATTAAGGAGATGGGATCTGGATAAGTTGAAAAACCCAGAGGTTCTTGAGAGTTTTAGGGGGAGCATGAAATAGTGAAGGTAACAGATGATCGAATATGTAAAAAGATAAACAATAGTAGAAATTCTTGAATAAGGAGAAATAAAAATGAAAGACATGAATCAGGCGAAAGGGAATACAAATGTTTAAAAATGAGATTGACAGGAAATGCGAAATGTCTAAACAGGAATGGCTACACGACACATATAAGAATTTAGGATCATATTTCACTAGGAAAAAATAGATACCACCTACAGTACAACTAATTAGACTTTTGGTAAATAGATAAGTAGCTGTATGAATATCAAGTACGAAACCAGTGCCGCGCGGGATTAGCCGAGCGGTCTAGGGGGCTGCAGTCATGGACTTTGCGGCTGATCCATCGGGCATGGGTGTGTGTGTTTGTCCTTAGGATAATTTAGGTTAAGTAGTGTGTAAGTTGCATAAGATTTCACACACATTTAAACATTTTTAAACGAAACCAGTACGAAGCAACGAAGGGAAAGCTGAAAGGTGGATGTAGTATATGGAGGGTCGCTAGCCCGCGGTCTAAAGCGCTGCTTGCCGAGTGGGAAGGCGTGGCGGTCCCCGGCACGAATCCGGTCCAGTGTGCTGGCCAGCTTGTGGATGGTTTTTAGTCGGTTTTCCATCTACCTCGGCGAATGCGGGCTGGTTCCCCTTATTCCGCTTCAGTTACACTGTGTCGGCGATAGCTGTGCAAACATCAATACTACGTACCCGAGCCGGCCGGTATGGCCAAGCGGTTCTAGGCGCTTCAGTCTGGAACCGCGCGACCGCTACGGTCGCAGGTTCGAATCCTGCCTCGGTCATGGATGTGTGTGACGTCGTTAGGTTAGTTAGGTTTAAGTAGTTCTAAGTTCTAGGGGACAGCTGTTAAGTCCCATAGTGCTCAATCATTTTGAACCACGTACGCGTACACCATAATCACTCGTATCACGCGAACATTTGGGGTTACACTCGTCTGGTGTGAGACATTCCTGGGGTTGGGGTGGGGTGGGGGGCTGGGGGCCGAACCAATCAATAACACTGGGTTCGGTGTGGGGAGGCGGTGGGGTGGTGGGCTGCTGTGGCCTGTTGTGGGGTTGTGAACCACTGAGGGCTACGGCGAGACGAAGCTTCTCCGTCGTTTCTAGGTCCCCGATTTAATACATACATACATACATATACATACCTATGGAGGGTCCGTACAAGGGAAATGAACCTGAAGACAATATTATAGAAATGGAAGATCAGATGGGAGATATGATACTGCAGAATTGTGCAGAGCGCTGAAAGACCCACGTCGAAACAAGACCCCTAGAGTCGACAACATTCCATTAAAACTACTGATAGTCTTGGGCGAGCCAGCCATGAAAGAACTTTATCACCTGATGTGCAAGATGCATTAGACAGGCGAAACACCTCCAGACTTCAATAAGAACGTAATAATTCCAGTTCCAAACAAATCAGTTCCTGAGAGGTGTGAAAATCGCCGAACTATCAGTTTGATAAATCATAGTTACAAAATACTAACACGAATTCTTTATGAAAGAGTGGAAAAACTGGTCGAAGCCGACGTTGTGGAAGATCGGTTTGGACTACTGAGAAATGTAGACCATGCGAGGCAATACTGCCACTATGACTTACCGCAGAAGATAGTTTATAGCATTACAGAAACCTTTTGAAAGTGTTGATTGGAATACTCTCTTTGAAATCCTGAAGATAGCACGGGTAAAATACAGGGCGTGAAAAATTATTTACGATTTGTATAAAAACCAGATGGCTTTTATAAGAGTCGAGGTGCATGAAAGGGAAGCAATGGTCAGAAGGGAGTGGGACACGATTGAAGCCTGTCCCCGGTGTTATTCAGTCTCTACATTGATCAAGCAGTAAAGGAAACCTAAGAAAGATTTTGAGTAGGAATTAAAGTTCAGGGAGAAGAAATAAAAAACCTTAATGTTCGCCAATGACACTGTAATTCTGTCAGAGACAGCATAAGACTTGCAGAAACATTTGAACGAAATGTACAGTGTCTTGAAAGGAGGATATAAGACGAATACAAGCAAAAGCAAAACAAGGGTAATTGAATGTAGGTGGATCAAATCAGGTGAGGCTGAGGGAATTATGTTAGGAAACGAAACACTTAAAGTAATAGGTTTTGCTATTTGGGCAGCAGAATAACTGATGATGGCCGAAGTAGGGAGCATATAAAATGTGGTCTGATAATGGGAAGAAAGGCATTTCTGAAGAAAAGAAACTTTTTGACATCGCTTATAGACTTAAGTGTTAGGAAGTCTCTTTTGAAGGTTATTTGTCTGGAATGTAGCCATGTATGGAAGTGAAACATGGACGATAAATAGTCTGGAGAAGAAGAGAATAGAAGCTTGTGAAATGTGGAGCTACAGAAGAATGTTGAAGATTAGATGAGCAGATCACGCTGCAGTCATGGACTGTGCGGCTGGTCCCGGCGGAGGTTCGAGTCCTCCCTCGGGCATGGGTGTGTGTGTTTGTCCTTAGGATAATTTAGGTTAAGTAGTGTGTAAGCTTAGGGACTGATGACCTTAGCAGTTAAGTCTCATAAGATTTCACACGCATTTCACGCAGCAGATCACGTAACTGATGAGGAAGTACTGAATAGAATGGCGGAGACAAGAAATTTGTGTCACACCTTGACCAAAAGAAGAGTTCGGCTGACAGGACACATTCTGAGACACCAAGGGATCACGAATTTAGTATTGGATGGAAGCTTGGGGGTGGAATTGTAACGGCAGACCAATAAATGAAAACTGTAAGCAGATTCAGAAGAATGTTGGTTGCAGTAGTTATTCGGAGTTGAAGAGGCTTGCACATGATACGTGGCAATATGTATAACATGTTATCCAGCTGTCAAGCGGACTACACGATCGTGAGAAAATATGTTGCCGTCGTTTAATCTTTTTTTGTCTTTGCTGGTGGGCTTATTTAAATCGACAATCTCTGAGAGGTTGCACGAGTCACCGAAACAAACATTTTTCTCTAACGTCAAAATTACACGTGAGCATTTTTTTAATCCGGTAGAAGGCTTAATCGCTCTCAGAACGCGTGCAATTGTGCGTAACATGCGAATGAATCAGACGAATGTAAGGAACGTCCTTCATGAGCAATTGTTAGTCCATGCTCCTGGATGATTATCCCACTCACAGTTTTCTCAGTAGTACCGGGAAAACTGTCAAATGCAGCCTACATTTCCGCCCTGTGTGCTGTTTACAGATGAAGCAACGTTCGGGCGTGATGAGATCTTCAGCATACACGATTCGCATGTTTTGCATGAGGTAAATCCACGTGCGACATTTTCTCGCGCTCATCAATTGCTGTTCTGCGTGAATGTGTGGGCAGATGTTGTTGGTGTCTGTTTTACTGGGCCATATCTACTACCTAGGCCATTAGATGACAGACATTATTACAATTTCTTCGCCAGAGCATTGCCAGAATTGGTGGATGACGTGCCACTCGCTACAAGACGGCACATGTTCCAACGTGACTGGGCGCCAGCATGTTTCAGCAACACTGTGCGTCGATTCTTGAACCAGCAGTTTTCAGGAAAGTGGATTGTTCGTGTTAGTCCTGTACCATGCCTTACTCGAGTCCCTGATTTGATCCCTCTCCTCTTTTGTATAATGAGAGATGTGTAATCTTTTTACAAAACACCAGTTGAATCAGAAGAGAATCTGGTTGCCCGCATAATAGCGACAACAATATGCATTAAGGACACTCCTGCAGTCTTTGACTGAGTTAGACAGAATATGACACACCGGTATAACCTCTCTTTAAAAGGCAATGTACATATTTTTGAACCTCTACTGTAGTTGTGTTGCCTCAGTGTTGTTGTGTCTTGGTAATAAAGAATTAGAACTTGTTTGTGTTATTTCTTGTCCTCACACGAAAACACGTTAGAAAAAGTGTTTTATTGTCCCATGAAACCTCCCAGAATTAATTTTTATCCAGAGAAAACTCTCTCTACCGATTTAAAAAAGCGTCACAAGAAAAGATGAAATTCGAAAAATTATTTGTTATGTGTCTCCCGGGGTTGTCGGTTTACATAATTTTCACCCTGTATAACATGGACACTGTCCATACTCGTTTGGTGTGTGAATTGACGGCTACATTTGCGAATGTGTGGATATAGCGTTTGAGATTTGTAAGTAATGCGACCCCACAGTCTCTGGTATTTGGTACGGAACACGTGCAATTATGTGGGAACCACTGTATGTACTGATATGTGAAAAGCTTCCAGCTGTCTGAAGTTGAGCAATACTCGAATTAGTAGTTACAATAAATAAAAAATGAAATAATTTCTGACAGCCGTAAGTGTAAACAAGCACGTTCAGTAGCTACTTGTCAGCGTCCCTCTTGCTGTCCGGCTTCGCCATGCTCTGTGACTCCCTGCGTTTACTGCCCAGCCGCACTAAATGAGAATTGCTTTACAGCTCGCTGGTCTGCTAATAAATCTTGTGTCCTGGAAAATGGCAGTAAAATTTACGACGGTCTCCGTGCGATACTCACGAATGACAAACAGCTCATTTGTGCAACGCCTTCTCGACGCAATCAAGTTAACATCTATACTTTGTTGTCGTCTTGTAGCTTCCTATCGTCGAAATGGTATGGTGACAATGCGATGCCGTTCAAAAAGAGAAAGATGACTTCCGGCCTGCTCGAAAATGTTAACAGACTACGTGGAACAGAAACGATGTGAGAATTATGCTAGCCAGCTGGTCCCTGTTTTATTTTGCGAGTTACCCTCACACTGTATAAAAACTCGTCAGGGTTCAAGTCGAGTCATGTCGGAATAAAAATTCGACCTTTCGAAGGCATTAACCATCCACTTTGTTGGTAGCTGACTACTCGGACTGTGCACTATTTCCACACTTTCTGCGTTTCCTCTTGCAAATGCTACTCCAGGTAATTTCTTCATCATTAGAACACCGGATCACTGCTATATAAGAGACACATTGGTTCCAGCAGTCAGCTCCTAATGATGGAGGTGACGAATGTCGCCGAAAGTTCATGTTTTAATCCAAACATGACTGAGTGTGAAATGCGAGAGAATTTTGTAGAAAGACGTTGCTGCGGAAGACTCCGAACTCGTATTCTTGTCCTCCCGTAACTACTTCGCTACTTGACATTATCTGCATTCAGATAGAATAAACCAAAAGTGCAGTAATAAACTGATTTTTTGTTGATAAAAGTGAGTCTTTACAGCATGCGTCCCACAGTGCATCAGCCATACTCTAAAAAAATAGACTAGGGAACACAAAGCAATATGTTCATACATACATTAATCAGAAGCTGTAGTGGTATGTAGTTCACAGACTCACGTGTACAACAAACCGCTTTCGGAAGTCAAGTATGAATTTTCGTTAATGATATCTTATCGGATTCTCAGGTGAGTCGTGGCATCCTACTGTCCAACGTTTAGACGAGTTCTTCAGGCGAAGATGACGAGTAGAAAACTCAAAGAAACATTACAACAACACGACGTCACGAATCGATAACATAACACAATTTCGTCAGTGAAATTTGCCGTGAAAGCCTGCATTATTATACACCAACTTTCATGTTTCCTACAACAATACCCGAATGGATATTTAGTTATTTATTATCGACAGTTACAAAATTTTATCAGAGAAGCTAAAATAATCCAAAGAATTCACATTTATATGGATAATAATAAATATATGTAGTAATCATTTATTCTTCATACTTAATTCAAAAAGAAATGCCAACACTACAAAATTCTAATACTACGACTATTTTCTACCACTACAAAACAACAATAATGCACTATGTGAGCAAAATTATCCAGACACCTGGCTGAAAATGACTTACAAGTTCATGGCGCACTCCATTGGTAATGCTGGAATTCAGTATGGTGTTGGTCCACCCTTAGCCTTGATGACAGCTTCCACTCTCGCAGGCATACGATCAATCAGTTGCTGGAAGGTTTCTTGGGGAATGGCAGCCCGTTCTTCACGAAGTGCTGCACTGAGGAGAGGTATTGATGTCGGTCGGTGAGGCCTGGCACGAAGTCGGCGTCCCAAAACATCCCATAGGTATTCTATAGGATTCAGGTCAGGACTCTGTGCAGGCCAGTCCATTACAGGGATGTTATTGTCGTGTAACCGCTCCGCCACAGGCCGTGCATTATGAACAGGTGCTCGATCGTGTTGAAAGATGCAATCGCCATCCCCCAGTTTCTCTTCAACAGTGGGAATCAAGAACGTGCTTAAAACATCAAACAAAAGTCGGCCTGTGCTGTGATAGTGCCACGCAAAAAAAAAAAAAACAAAGGGTACAAGCCCCCTCCATGTAAAACATGACCACACCATAACACCACCGCCTCCGAATTTTGCTGTTGGCACTACACACGCTGGCAGATGACGTTTACCGGGCGTTCGTCGTACCCACACCCTGCCATCGGATCGCCACATTGTGTACTGTGATTCATCAGTCCACACAACGTTTTTCCACTGTTCAATCGTCAAATGTTTACGCGCCTTCCACCAAGTGAGGCGTCGTTTGGCATTTACTGGCGTGATGTGTGGCTTATGAGCAGCCGCTCGACCGCCATGAAATCCAAGTTTTTTCCTCTCCCACCTAACTGTCATAGTACTTGCAGTGGATCCTGGCGCAGTTTGGAATTCCTGTGGGATGTTCTGGATAGATGTCTGGCTATTACACATTACGACCCTCTTCAACTGCTGGCGCAGGCCGCTATGACCGAGCGGTTCTAGGCGCTTCAGTCCGGAGCCGCGCTGCTGCTACGGTCGCAGGTTCGAATCCTGCCTCTGGCATGGATGTGTGTGATGTCCTTAGGTTAGCTAGGTTTAAGTGATTCTGAGTCTATGGGACTTATGACCTCAGATGTTAAGTCCCATAATGCTTATAGCCATTTGAACCATTTTGAACTGTCGGCTGTCTCTGTCAGTCAACAGACGAGGTCGGCCTGTACGCTTTTGTGCTGTACGTGTCCCTTCACGATTCCACTTCACTGTCACATCGGGAAGAGTGGACCTTGGAATGTTCAGGAGGGTGGAAATCTCGCGTACAGACATCTGACACAAGTGACACCCAATCACCTGACTACTTTCGAAGTCCGTGAGTTCCACGGAACGCATCATTCTACTCTCTCACGATGTCTAATGACTGCTGAGGTCGCTGATATGGAGTACCTATGCAGCAGGTGGCAGCACAATGCACCTAATATGAAAAACGAGGTGTCCGGATACTTTTGATCACATAGTGTACCTTAAGTGGATAACTGAAAGTACAGACACTGTTGAACATCCACAGGTGTACGAAGTACTTCAGAAATTAATTAGCTGATTCGAATCCTTGCCAGCAGCTGTATGTGGTGTAGATCTACTACGGGTTCGAATCCCTACCTGGCACAAATTTTCATATGTCCTTGTTGGGTAGTGGATTTATACCTAATACAGCTGACGGCAAGGAATTCATAGCCAGCGAATAAATTTTTGAACAACAAAACCCTTCAACAATTACCCAAATACACTAAAAAAAAGAATCAATGCACGACGAAGAAATTATCCGAATGCGATGGAAACCTGCAGATGTGACGTACATGTACAGACAAACAAATGATTACAATTTCAGAAAAATTTCGATAATTTATTCAAAGGAAAGCGCTTCACAAACTGCTCAGTAACGTCCAGGTCCACCTTGGCGCTTATGCAAGCGGTTATACGGTAGGCAAGGCTGTTGGATATCCTTCTGAGGAATATCGTGTAAAATTCTGTTCGATTGGCGCTTTGTATCGTCAAAATCCCGGGCTGGTTGGAGGGTCCTGCCCATAATGCTCCAAACGTTCTCAATTGGGGAGAGATACGGCGACCTGTCTGGCCAAGGTGGGGATTGGCCACACGAAGAAGAGCAGCAGAAACCCACGCCGTGTGTGGCCGGGCAATATCTTGCCGAAATGTCAGCCGAGGATGGCTTGCCCTGAAGGGCAACAAAACGGGGTGTAGAATAACGTGCTGTAAGGCTGCCGCGGATGACAACCATGGGGTCCTCCTATGAAGAAAAATGGCACCCATCACTCTTAGAATGAAATGTTCACACTGCAGCGTAGTGTACGCGGATACGAAACTTCCTGGTAGATTAAAATTATGTGCCGGACAGAGACTCGAACTTGCTATTTGCGGGCAAGTGCTCTGCCGTCTGAGCTATTCAAGCACAACTCACGATCCATCCTCACACTTTCACTTCTGCAGTACCTCGTCTCCTACCTTCCAAACTTCACGGGTCTCCTGCAAACGTTGCGTAACTAGCACTCCTGAAGGAGAAATGGTGGCTCAGCAGGGCATTCTACCTACAGTAAGACACAGTAGGGGTCTTTTATAGTCTAGGGGTCTTTTGTAGGAGATGAAGTTGGCAAAAATGTGAAAATAGAAGGTTGTGTGCATCAGAAGCACTACCTCCGCGCCGGTCCCGGAACCGCGCGACTGCTACGGTCGCAGGTTCGAGTCCTGCCTCGGGCATGGATGTGTGTGATGTCCTTAGGTTAGTTAGGTTTAAGTAGTTCTAAGTTCTAAGGGACTGATGACCTCAGATGTTAAGTCCCATAGTGGTCAGAGCCATTTGAACCACTATCTCCCCATACTCATACGACAACATGTGGTTTGTGCTTAACTGTGGAAGGGTATACAGTACAACAGGATTATGACCGGAAACATCTTCGGCGTTCTGTAGGAAGTACATTGCATCAGAGGAAAAACAGAAGGTACTGAAAGATATGGTGTGGTCGTCCCAAAGTCCTGATTGTAATCCTTTAGAAATGGTCTGGGATAAAGTGGGCAGATGTATCTGCAAAGTTCACAAAACAAGTAAGGAACATCTCTGGAATGTCGTTAAGGATTTGTGAAATCTTGTAGACTCAGAATACCTACAAAAACTTGTTGACCACATAGCTTGAGTTTGTGAATCAATTATTAAGTGCCAGCTATGATACTCTGTTGAAAGTAAAATATAATATTTATGTTTGTGTTATATATGTTTAAGTTTAAATTACTATATTTTTGGAGAAATAAAGTTTTGATTGTGTTCATATTTGAAATACCTGATAACTGTAAGGTTTATTGAAATTAATGTGCGCTGCTGTCTGTCTGCACGGATAGCTCTCATCGTTCCATTTTCGTGTTCTATAAAGTTAAAACACCGCCCGGTACGCTTATAGCACGCCCTTCTCGGATTCGAAAAACTGTTTCGGCTCCGAATCAAGTCTTCCCGGGGAAATAACGACGTTAAAACATTCTCCCGTTTTCACATGGTATGACACTAGAAGCAGACATATGGGTAGACAAAATCCCGGGCGGAGGGGGGTGGGGGGGGGGGGTGAGTGGGGGCAATGATGAGACACAGCCAAACCCAGATAAACAGGGCGACCCTGTGAGGAAATAGGATAAAGTTGGGAAAAGAAAGGATGATGTTCCTTACAACATGAAAAAATTTTAAGTTCGGTAACTTTAATGCGCAAACTATACACCAAATGATTGCAGTTACCGGTAAAGCTACTGCTTTGTCACAGAGATTTCGCAAAGAGTATAGAAAGACACGTTTGTTTGCGTGGCGATCATCCGCAGCAAGAGCATAAATATTCATATTGTAAATAAAACAGTTTTTTCTTACTCCCATGTACGAGGTTTGGAACTTTAATAATGGCAACTACACTCCTGGAAATTGAAATAAGAACACCGTGAATTCATTGTCCCAGGAAGGGGAAACTTTATTGACACATTCCTGGGGTCAGATACATCACATGATCACACTGACAGAACCACAGGCACATAGACACAGGCAACAGAGCATGCACAATGTCGGCACTAGTACAGTGTATATCCACCTTTCGCAGCAATGCAGGCTGCTATTCTCCCATGGAGACGATCGTAGAGATGCTGGATGTAGTCCTGTGGAACGGCTTGCCATGCCATTTCCACCTGGCGCCTCAGTTGGACCAGCGTTCGTGCTGGACGTGCAGACCGCGTGAGACGACGCTTCATCCAGTTCCAAACATGCTCAATGGGGGACAGATCCGGAGATCTTGCTGGCCAGGGTAGTTGACTTACATCTTCTAGAGCACGTTGGGTGGCACGGGATACATGCGGACGTGCTTTGTCCTGTTGGAACAGCAAGTTCCCTTGCCGGTCTAGGAATGGTAGAACGATGGGTTCGATGACGGTTTGGATGTACCGTGCGCTATTCAGTGACCCCTCGACGATCACCAGTGGTGTACGGCCAGTGTAGGAGATCGCTCCCCACACCATGATGCCGGGTGTTGGCCCTGTGTGCCTCGGTCGTATGCAGTCCTGATTGTGGCGCTCACCTGCACGGCGCCAAACACGCATACGACCATCATTGGCACCAATTCAGAAGCGACTCTCATCGCTGAAGACGACACGTCTCCATTCGTCCCTCCATTCACGCCTGTCGCGACACCACTGGAGGCGGGCTGCACGATGTTGGGGCGTGAGTGGAAGACGGCCTAACGGTGTGCGGGACCGTAGCCCAGCTTCATGGAGACGGTTGCGAATGGTCCTCGCCGATACCCCAGGAGCAACAGTGTCCCTAATTTGCTGGGAAGTGGCGGTGCGGTCCCCTACGGCACTGCGTAGGATCCTACGGTCTTGGCGTGCATCCGTGCGTCGCTGCGGTCCGGTCCCAGGTCGACGGGCACGTGCACCTTCCGCCGACCACTGGCGACAACATCGATGTACTGTGGAGACCTCACGCCCCACGTGTTGAGCAATTCGGCGGTACGTCCACCCGGCCTCCCGCATGCCCACTATACGCCCTCGCTCAAAGTCCGTCAACTGCACATACGGTTCACGTCCACGCTGTCGCGGCATGCTACCAGTGTTAAAGACTGCGATGGAGCTCCGTATGCCACTGCAAACTGGCTGACACTGACGGCGGCGGTGCACAAATGCTGCGCAGCTAGCGCCATTCGACGGCCAACACCGCGGTTCCTGGTGTGTCCGCTGTGCCGTGCGTGTGATCATTGCTTGTTCAGCCCTCTCGCAGTGTCCGGAGCAAGTATGGTGGGTCTGACACACCGGTGTCAATGTGTTCTTTTTTCCATTTCCAGGAGTGTATTTATTTACAGCTAGTACAAAATATATACGGGTTTCAAAGTTTTACTGACCTTCAAAGTAGTCACCAGCATTGTGTATAACCCGTTGCCAGCGATGTGGAAGTCGTAGGATACTCTTAGCAGTGCCAGTTGTGTTGACACTTCGAGCGGCGCGGTCTATTGCCCGACGAATTTGTAGTAGCTCTGAATCGAATGCCGTGAAGTGTTTCCTTCAGTTTAGAAAATGGTTCAAATGGCTCTAAGCACTATGGGACTTAACATCTGTGGTCATCAGTCCCCTAGAGCTTAGAACTACTCAAACCTAACTAACCTAAGGACATAACACACACCCACGCCCGAGGCAGGATTCGAACCTGCGACCGTAGCTGTCACGCGGTTCCAGACTGAAGCGCCTAGAACCGCACGGCCACACCGGCCGGTTTCAGTTTAGAAATCGAGTTGAACTCACGAGGGCTTAAGTCAGGGGAGTGCAGTAGGTTCTAGGCGCTACACTCTGGAACTGCGCGATCGCTACGGTCGCAGGTTCGAATCCTGCCTCGGGCATGGATGTGTGTAATGTCCTTAGGTTAGTTAGGTTTAAGTAGTTCTAAGTTCTAGGGGACTGATGACCTCAGAAGTTAAGTCCCATGGTGCTCAGAGCCATTTTTGCAGTAGGTGGTATAGCACTTAGCAGCCCCATCAGTCAGCTTGCACTGTACGTGCTTGAGCATTGTCATGCAAAATGATAGTCAGGTCTTGCAGAAAGTTTTTTTGGGTTTCAAATTTTATTTATTGCAACTGATGTTTTAAAACAGGTCGTACGTCTTACAGTTTTCATTTGTCATCTTTCTTGTAGTTTCATTTTTGTTTTGGTTTTATTTGCAACATTTTCATTAAGGGTAAGACGTTTTTAAAATAACAATAATTTGATGTTGAATTACGAATAATTTTTGTTGTTGTTATAAGAAGAATGTAAAAGGATGATAGGATAGAGGAGAGATTTGTTAGTGCCGTCACCGATTGTGGCTGCAGTAGGCAAAGACACCCCATATTGTGCATACGTGTAACTAAGAACATTGCAGTTGAATAAGCAACTGTACAGTAGCAGGTCACTTGGTATGAGACGCCACTCTCCTTACACAAAACACAATACGGAATACCTTTGAATACCGAAGCTGATACGAAAAGAGAGTACCAGCGTCTTATTGCTCAATAGTCTATTAAGTTTACTTTTTCTTGTCTTATCTGTTTCTTTAGCTCTGTACTTTGTCATGACTACCACAATTTTAGATAGAGTTCTACTAAGTGAATTACGTAATTGTATTGTGTTGTTGGTTCAGACCGAAGACGGTCTGATGCACCTCTGCACATTAGTCAGTCCGTGCAGGCCTCTTGATATGTGAGTCACTGCTGCAGTCTACATCCATTTTAACCTGCTAACGGCAGTCAAAAGCAATAATCTCCCTTTACAATACTCTCTCAACTGCCAAATTATTTGTTCCTTGATGTTCCAGCATCTGTGCTATTAAGTTAATCCCTATTTCTATCGAACTGTGCCAAAAATTACTTTTTCACCAATCCGATTTAGTGCCTCCCCTTTAGCTATCCGATCTATCCATTATTTGAAGTGTTTGCCGTCCACATTTTATTTACAGGTAAGGCTACATTACAAATATCTTCAGAAAATACTTCCTCATATTTAAATTTATGTTCGATAGTAACATTTTTTTCCAAATTTTGTTGTTGCTGTAGCCAGTCTGCAATTAATTTCCTACTTCGTTCATCGCTACTTATTTTTCAGCCCAAATAAGAAAACTCATCTTCTACTTTTACCGTCGCAACTCATACTTCCAGTTATTGATTACAACGATGTTATCCTGCACGGCCTTTGTCAGGAAATCTCAAGGCGTTTGGGACTGGTTGTGAATCACTTTGATCACATTTCACCATCATATGCACAGCTATCCTGGCTGCGTGCAGACAAGCACAGTGATTTCCATACCCACCGTCTTCTCTATTGTCTTAACAACGAAGACTGCCCTTCACATCTCGACCGTAACACTCTTATTTGAACAACGTGGCAGATACACCCGTTTCTATCAGAGTAAAATCATTTCTGTCGTACTCCATCGTTCAGCCACTTTCTCGGAGTCATTTTCAACGTCAGGATTCTGACTCCAGTATAACCTCGTGCATTATATTTGAGAACTAAGTAACATCTCAGTTTCACAAGGCAGCTAATGACACATCTTCTAAAGCAGCAGTAAAGGTCTCTACTGTCCCTGTACGTAGTCGTTACCTTCGTACACTCTTCTCCCTGATTATAACTTCCTCTTTTCGCAGTATTCTTGGATGGTATAGCCTCCTTAAATTTCCTTTCCTCGGAACTCGCTGTATCAGAAAACATCTTTTTCGTTCACCTATAAATTCTTTTTATATCTGTCACTATCATTATCGTTATCACTGTCATTATTATTATTACAAGATGTACAACTTTGCTTCCTCCGTTTTTGCCTCCGGCTTTGATGAAACAGACTCGTATACATGTATCATTCAAGTATTTTCTATTGCTCACCACTACTTTGTTCCATCTTTTGGGCAGTGTACGAATCCCGCGTCGAAGAGATTGTTCATCTTTTGAAGCAATCCACGAATCGCTCCATTTTGTGACTTCTTCATGAGATCGGAAGTGTTGGTCACCCAGGCCATGCGCCATTGATCTAAACGAGTGATAGTCAGAGGAACAATTACTGGAGAATACGGAGGGTGGAGTAGGACTTCCCATTTTAACGTTACCAAGTAAGTTTTGACCTCTTTTGCAACGTGGGGTCGAGCGTTGTCGTGCTGCAAAATCACTTTATAGTGCCTCTCGCTATATTGCGGCCGTTTGTCTTTTAATACTCTGCTCAAACGCATTAATTGCGTTCGTAACGAGCACCTGCGATTTTTTCACTTGGGTTTAACACCTCACAGTATACGACGCCGAGCTGGTCCCACCAAATGCAGAGCATGATCTTGGAGCCGTGAATTTTCGGTTTGGCCGTCGACGTGGAAGCATGGCCGGGATATCCCCCAGATTTTTTGCGCTTAGGGTTATCGTGACGAACCCATATTTCGTCCCCGGTCACAATGCGATGCAGAAATCCTTTCCGTTTTTGCCACTGAAGCAACTGTTCACAAACACACAAACGCCGTTCAACGTCTCTTGGTTTCAGCTCACACGGTACTTCTGAATGATGCCCATAGCCTTGAGACGTTTTTATATGGCTTGCTGTGTCAGTCTCACTAATCGTGTCAATTCTTCTTCGGTTTGACCCGAGTATTCACTCAGCAATGTCTCCAATTCTGCATATTCGAAAACAGTGTCTCTTCCACCACTATGCTAGTCTACGACGTTAAAATCACCGTTCTTGGAGCGTTGAAACCACTCACGACACGTTCTTTCACTAATAGCGTCCTTACCATACGTACTTGAGATCATTCGATGCGACTTAGCCGCTTTTTCCTTCATACTGAAAAGTAGCCCTCCCGCAAATGATAAGAATTAGGCTCGTAAACTGACATTTTCAATCAAGAACAACTTTATGATGCAGACATAAATCGACTAATGTTTAAATGAGGTTCTGTTGACCAACTGACTGACATCTGCGATCTCTTTCTTTCGACCGCTACTTACCGTTGTCGCCACGTATCGGCAAACGGCGGAAGCAAAGTTGTACATCTTGTACTAATGCCACTATTAGTGGCAGAAAATGCGTTAGTACAGGGTGGGGCAAATAAAAGTGGCTCAGAGAACAGAGTTCAAGGGTACAAAGAAACACAGCAGAGGAAAGGAAATAAAGTGTTGACCTGCCTGTAGCAGATGTTGAAAGCGACTATCATTCGTCTCTTGGCACGTTTGGGCCCTGGTCAGCAAGTTGCTGAATGCGGATCGAAGCTAGACTGCTAGAATTGCTGCAGTCTCATTCTAAATGTTCTGCTGCAGATCTTGAAGACTATAAGGGTTGTGACGTCGACACCTCAGACTTGAGAGCTCTCCACACAAAGTAATCGCACACTGACAGATCAGGTGACCTGGGTGGCCAGCTAGAGGGGCGACCAGACTGACCTCTGCTAACAACTCTGTTATGCGTGAAGATGTGCTCCAAGGTTCGGCCGGCAGCATGGGCAGTTGCCCCATCCTGTTGGAAGTAACTGTAAATCTTTTCCTCCTCCGTTAATGCTGCCACAAATAGCTTCAAAAAGTTGGCAATGTAACGCGCCGAAGATGGGACCAATAATGCGGCAGGTAGACACTGCACACCAAACCCCAACCATCTGGTCATGCAGTGGTGTTTCGTGGAAGTTATGCGGATTCTCCGCTACCCAGAAACTGTGATTCTGTGAGTTGACATAACCACTTAGGTGAAAGAAGGCTTCATCAGAGATAAAGAACAGATTCCTGTCCAAGCCATTTATTGTTGTCTCAGTGAACAGCCACACACGAAACTAAGCCGCTGAGGAGCATTTGCTGGTTTAATGCATGAGCAACAGACACTCGGTAGGGATTCATATGCGGGTCTAGGATCGACGTGATATGGCGGTCTCTTGCGACAGGCGTCGGATTTATTTCGTGGAACTCTGAAGCATTTTCTGGTGAACTGCAGCCACGTTTTGTGGTCTGCCGGCACGTTTGGAATGTTTTGTGACTTGTTCAAAACAGATTCTTTCTGACGCCTTCATCGAACTAAGCGTTGCAAGGCAGTCTTTGCTGGCACTTTGACACAATTAAACTTCTCAGCAAACAACCGACCACACCGTTTCCACGACCTTGTTGTCACGTAACTTTCCACAACGAACACGAACTCTACGTACCATCGCCCCCTTTTCAGTGCTCCACTCACACTCACAGAGCCCGCACTACACTACACAGGTGTGGGTCAAGTGGCGGGTGAACACGTGGTGTGTTCGTCAAGGGGTGTGGTTATTTGCATATCTTCATGTCCAATCGTATCCACTCGTCCGGACCACTTGTATTTCTACCTACAAAGGGAGAAGTGATCACCATGATAAAATAAGGTAATCACAGCTCGCACGGAAAGATACAGGTGTTCGTTCTTTCCGCGCACTATTCGAGATTGGAATAAAAGAACTGTGAAGGTGGTTCGAAGAACGCTCTGCCAGGCACTTAAATGTGATTTGCAAAGTATCCATGTGGATGTAGATGTACCTTCTGATGTACAGTACAACAGTTTACCTCAGAATTTATATTTTCCTACTTATGTAACTAGTCTGACACGCATGTATCTTTGGTTTTGATAGCATGGCCTAGTCTGTGTGTATATAACGAAGTGTGAAGAAGGAATTAGTTTAGCGTGCTTACAACTCGGGACTGGTGAATTATCGGCTATGCTCAGTTACGGTTATTTGCTATTACACAGGATAAAGTTTGGTTCCGCTGTTATTTTCATGACTATGGAAGGTATTGTCTATGTCAGCAGTACACGAAGATTACTTTCTTCGATTCAGTAAACAGCCAAAAAGGAAGCTGCCTAAGTACACGCAATCATTATTTACATTTACTCCCAAATTAATTCGAAGCGCAAAACTGAAGCTTCCTGCACTAAAATAACTTCATTAACTACCCGTTCTCAAGGGTATTATGAGAGCTTGGCACCTTTCACTCCGCAACAGCTTGTTTGTGAACACACGTTTAGAAGAACACTTTCGCTTCTATTTTCGTACATTTTCGCGTTTGTTACTTTTCGACACTAATTGTGGTACAACCTGTACCAGTTGTTTTCTTCCACAGTTTTCAAATTAAGAAATAATTTAAACAATTATCTGTGTGAGTCAGTTTATTTTCTCCCGCTACACGCTTCAAGGACAACAGCACACAGAGCAAACGACTTATTGTAAGTGAAATCAAGCCCTCTAAACGCGTCCTGGGAGAAAATAAAAAGTCACTGACACAAATAATTGTTTTAAGTTGTCTTTTATGTCACAAACAATCACATTTTTCAAACCACAGTCCAGCATGAACGACGTGAAGTTTGCTAGTAATCTCAGGTTTCGTTTGCAGAAAACTTAAAAACTGAGACTTGACACTCGAAACCAGTCGTTTAATAAGTTTCACTGTACATGTGAAAATGTGAGCTGCATACTACATTCCGACCTCTTACTCCTGCTCCGTGTCATCGTAACTAGCAGTCGTGCTGTTAAAAGCTGTGTGCGTCTGGACCGTGGGAAGCGTTCCAACTCCAGAGTGTCTCTGATTAGTCTGTCTCGGAAATGTAAAAATTAAACAAGTAAGGCAGACCATCGTACTAGGAGGGTAAGCGTGAGCAAGCAGCCAGATCGTGTGTAGAATGATACGTGTGTGACAAGACGGCAGTACCGGTACACATGGGCCACATCGTTTGTTACAGCCGGGGACAGCTGCACAAGTACTGTATGGCACTGGCGGCAGCGGACTGGCGCCAGGCGGGCGCCAGCCGGCAGTAAAAAGAAGCCAGCCGCTCTATTCGGGTCTGGGAAAGCACCGTGACTGGCCACCCGCTTCGGGAGTTGAGCAGGATGGCGCCAGTAGCCGCAGCTGCCGGATCACGAATTTCTCACCGGCGATGAGCAACGCGCGATAATAGTCTGCGCGTTTCAACCTGTCACTCGCTGCGGTGATGAAGTGGCCAGAGCGACACTGGCGCGCCAGTTAATTGGACTGTCGTTTTAAATTATGCCGTGACGCGACCAGAAGCGCTACCTTCGTGGCTGGCGCAGATCGTAAGCTACACACTGGCACAGCAGCTGCAAGTGTCACAAAAATAACTTCTGACCACTGCATGTGCGATTAAGACAAATGATTACTAAATATGACATAATTAATTCAGTCGATGCAGGATGATTTACATTAGAAAATGAGACACTAAAAATATTCGATGAGCTTTTCAATTTCTGCAGTAAAACTACTGACAAAGGTCGTAGTAGAAAGACAACGGATTGGTCGGTGACCAATCCAAGTAGTAACGAAACCCTACAGTGCTTAACTTCGGTGACCTGACGGAATCCGGTGTTACCACTGCTGCAAGGCCCTTGGCTATGGCAAGAAAAGCACCAGGAAAGGGTGATAGGATCGCTCTTTTTCCATATGTACGTATATGATCTGACGGATAGGACAGGCAGTAATCTGTGACTGTTTGCTGATGACGCTGTAGTGTATGGAACGTATCGTCGTCGAGTGATTGTGGGACGATACGTGTTGGTTTAGGCGACAAAATTCGTATTTTGTTTGATGTGTGGCTTCTTGCTCTAAACGTAGAAAAATGGAAGCTAATGCAGATGAACGGGAAAACAAGTGTTGTAATGTTCAGATATATTTTTAGTGGTGTGGAAGTCGTAAAGTTGCAAGGTAATGGGAGATGGACAAACACATAAGGTAGGCAGCAGGGAGGACTTTGGTTTATTGGGAGAATAGTAGGAAAGTGTAGCTCACCTATAAAGGTGGCAGCGTATAGAAGAACACTTGTGCCTCCCATACCTGAATAAATCTTGTGCATTTGGGATCCCCACCAGGTCGGATTGAAGAAAGACGTTGCAGCAATTCACAGGTGCGTTGCGTACTTGTTACAGGTTGTTTCGATTAACACGCGAGATGACGGACATGCTTCGTGAAGTTACATGGGAACCCCTGGAAGGAAGATGACATTCTTTTCGCAAAGTACTACTGAGAAAATTTAGAGAACCAGCATTAGTGGCTGACTGCAGGACGATCCTACTCCCGCCAATGTAAATTTTGTGTAAGAACCGCGAAGATAAGATAAGAGAAATTAGGGCACATGCGAAGGAATATAGGCAGTCGTTGTTCCTCCGGTCTGTTAGAAACTGGAACAGGAAAGGGTATGACTATTGTGGTACAAGGTACCTCTGCCATGCACTGTATGGTGGCTTGCGGAGTGTGAATGTAGATGGAGATATGAAATGCAGAACTTTTATGGCAAAAAACAACAACAACAACACTGTCTGAACAGGCCTTGTAGGCCCAACGATTCCGACCGGCCGCCGTGTCGTCCTTAGAACTTAGGCGTCACCGGATTCGGATATGGAGGGGCATGTAGTCAGCACAACACTCGCCCAGCCGTTGTCAGTTTTTGTGACCGGCGCCGTTACTTCTCAGTCAAGTAGCTCCTCAATTGGCCCAATAAGGGCTGAGTGCACCCCACATGCCAACAGCAGTCGGCAACCCAGACGGTGACCCATCCAAGTGCTAACGAAACCCGACAGTGCTCAGCTTCGGTGACCTGACGAAAACCGGTGTTACCACTGCTGCAAGGCCTTTCGCTATGGCAAGAAAAGCGTTTCTGAGATAACTGAATTTTGTGAGCATTTGATCTGAATTTAAGTACTAGGAAAACTTTTCTGAAAGTACTGGGTGGTTATATTAAATTGCAGTTACTCACCCATTGTGGGTGAAATTATCGATGATAGCGAATCTTGCTGGATATTCTAATGCGTTATTACAGAACCGAATCACGCTGCAAAAAATAAGTTCTAATTTTGGCGCTGTGAACGTAACAATAATGTATAGAAGTGATTCCATACGTGATAGATTAGGAACAGGACGTGGGCAGCAAAGGGCAAACATGAATTGGGCAATAATGTTGATTTTATTATTAATCGACTCTTAGATATTTTTTTTGAATATGCGTACCAGAGACGTCGACGGGATGCTGCAGCTGTAAAACGACGTGATCAATAGTTGCTCGCAGTTGTCCCATTTTGCATGAAAACTGTGGTTTCCCCACAGTTTCACTCTCCCAAAGCAGGAGTCACGTGCTGTACAAGGAGGTCTCGGTAACGTTCAGGCATCACAGTACACCTGACAGCCCTCTGCGTGTATTCTCTTCAGCGAAGAACCCTTCGAGAATATAGATGCTTGTGAATAGACCTCGTATACGGAGAGTGCAATGGGTCTTCACGCACAACATTAGGTTTAACAATGCCCCGATTTCTGTAGTTCTGTGTATTCACTGTATACTGTAGTTCTTCGCCACTCTTATTCCCTGGCCACATGTCATCTTCTTCTATCCGTATCAGAATCCGAAGAGCAAATTCAGAACGTTGCTGCGGATCATACGGTTTCAGTTACTTCACCGCCTGGATGTTCTAGGTTTCTTTTTCTTTTTTTGAGTCGTCTGTCTTCTGATGCGGCCCGTCACGAATTCCTCTCTTGTGCCAACCTCTTCATCTCAGAGTAGCACTTGCACCATCCTTCCTCAAATATTTGCTGGATATATTCCAGTCTCTGTCTTCCTCTACAGTTTTTACCCCCTACATCTCGCTCTAGTACCATGGGAGTCACTCACAGATGTCTTAAAGATGTCCTATCATCCTGACCCTTCTCCTTGCCAGTATTTTCCTCATGTTCCTTTCCTCTCCGATTCTGTGCAGAACCTTCTCACTCCTTACCTTATCAGTCCAACCGATTTTCAACATTCGTCTGTAGCACCACATTTCAAATGCTTCGATTCTCTTCTGTTCCGGTTTTCCCATAGTCCGTGCTTCACTACCATGCAGTGATGTGCTCCAAACGTACGTTCTCAGAAATTTCTCCCTGAAGTTAAGGTCCACGTTTGATACTAGTAACTTCTTTTGGCCAGAAATGCGCTTGTTGCCAGTGCTAGTCTGATGCCCTCCTTGCTCCGTCCGTCATGGGTTACTCGTATTTTACTGCCTAGATAGCATAACTCTTTAACTTCGTCTACTTCGTGACTATCGAACTTAGTGTTAAGTTTCTCGCTGTTCTCATTTATGCTACCTCATTACTTTCGTCTTTTTTTAATTTGCTCTCAATCCATATTCTGTACTCAGTAGACTGTTCACTGATTTCAGCATTTTTCCCCAATTGTTCTTCACTTTCACTGAGGATGGCAGTGTCATTAGAGAATCTTATCATTGATATCCTTTCACCTTGAATTTGAATTTCACTCTTGAAAATTTCTTTTATTTCCATCATTGCTTCTTCGATGTGTAGATTGAAGAGTAGGGGCAAAACACTACGTCCCTGTCTTACACCCTTTTTAATTCGAGCACTACGTTCTTGATCTTCCACTCTTACTGTTCCCTCTTGGATCTTGTACCTGATGTGCATAACCGGTCTCTCCCTATAGCTTACCTCTATTGTTCTTAGAATTTCGAACATCTTGCCCCGTTCTACATTGTCGAACGCTGTTTCCAGGTCGACAAATCCTATGAACATGTCTTGATTTTTCTTTAGTCTTGCTTCCATTATCAAGGGCAGTGTCAGAATTGACCCTCTGTTGCCTTTATCTTTCATAAAGCCAAACTGATTTTCTTCTCCATTCTGCGCTATGTCATTCTTTTCAGTAACTTGGATGCTTGAACTGTTAAACTGATTGTGCGACAAATCTCGCACTTGTCAATTCCTGCAGTCTTCAGAATTGGGTGGATGATATTTTTCCGTCAGTCATAAAGTATATCTGCAGAGTCATACATTCTAAACACCAACGTGAATAGTCGTTTTGTTGCCACTTTCCCAATTGATTTTACAAGTTGTGATGGGATGTTATCTATCCCTTCTGTCTTATTTGATCTCAAGTATTCCGACGCGGTTTTAAATTCAGATTCTAATACTGGATGCTATATCTCTTTACTGTCGACTCCTGTTTCTTCTATCGCGTCATCAGACAAGTCTTCCCCCTCATAGAGGCCTTCAACGTACTCTTTCCACCTATCCGTTCACTCTTCTGTATTTAACAGTGGAATTCCCACTTCACTCTTAAAATTACCATCTTTGATTTTAAATTCGCAAAGGGTTATTTGACTTTTCTATATGCTGAGTCAGTTCTTCCGACAATCATTTCTTTTTCGATTTTTTTTTACATTTTTCATGTAGCCATTTCGCCTTAGCTTCCCTGCACTTCCCTTTTATGTCATTTTAAGTGACTAGTGTATCTGTTTTCCTGAATTTCCTTGAACATTTTTGTACTTCCTTCTTTCATAGACACTCTGAAGTGTTTCTTCTGTTACCCATGGTGTCTTCGCAGTTACCTTGTTTATACCTGTGTTTTTCTTTACAACTTCTGTGATTGCCCTTTTTAGGAAGATGCATTTCTCTTCAACTGAACTGCCTACTGAGGTATTCCTTATCGCAGTATCAATAGCCTCAGAGAATTTCGACCGTGCTTCTTCGTTCTATAGTACTTCTGTATCGTCCTATTTTGGGTTCTGATTCTTCCTGACTAGCCTCTTAAACTTCAGCTTACTCTTCACCACTACTAAATTGTGATGTGACTTTATATCTGCTCCTGGGTACGCCTTACAATCGAATATATGACTTAGAAATCTCTGCCTGACTATGATGTACGCCTTCATGTCTCCCGATCTTTTCCAAGTATACCTCCTCCTCTTGTGATTCTTGAAAAAGACTATTTGCTATTACTAGCTGCATTTATTGCAGAACTCAATTAATATTTCACCTTTTTCATTCGTAACACCAAGCCCGTATTCTCCCATAACCCTTTCTTCTACTCTTTCCCCTACAACCGCATTACAGTCCCGCACGACTGTTAGATTTTCATCTCCCTTTACGTACTGAATTACCCATTCAATATCCTCATACACTTTATCTCTTCATCTTCAGCTTGTGACATCGTCGTGTATACCTGGATTATTGTTGTCCATATTGGTTTGCTGTCGATTCTGATGAGAACAACACCATCACTGAACTGTTCACAGTAATACATACTGTGTCCTACCATCCTGATCCGGCCGAAGTGGCCGTGCGGTTAAAGGCGCTGCAGTCTGTAACCGCAAGGCCGCTACGGTCGCAGGTTCGAATCCTGCCTCGGGCATGGATGTTTGTGATGTCCTTAGGTTAGTTAGGTTTAACTAATTCTAAGTTCTAGGGGACTAATGATGGTTCAAATGGCTCTGAGCACTATGGGACTCAACTGCTGAGGTCATTAGTCCCCTAGAACTTAGAACTAGTTAAACCTAACTAACCTAAGGACATCACAAACATCCATGCCCGAGGCAGGATTCGAACCTGCGACCGTAGCGGTCTTGCGGTTCCAGACTGCAGCGCCTTTAACCGCACGGCCACTTCGGCCGGCGGGGACTAATGACCTCAGCAGTTGAGTCCCATAGTGCTCAGAACCATTTGAACCATTTTTTCCTACCATCCTGTTCGTAACGAATCCTACTGCTGGTCATATTACCTTATACTCATATGACCAAAATCCTTGCCTTCTTTCCATTTTACTTAACTGACTATTCACTGTATCTAGATTGAGCTCTTGCATTTCTCTTTTCAGATTTTCTAGGTTCCCTATCACGTTCAAACTTCTGATGTTCAATGCTCCGACTCGTTGAAAGTTGTCCTTTTACTGGTTATTCAGTTTTTTTCTCACGCCATTTCAACCTTGGCAGTCCCCTCCCGGAGGTCCGAATGGGCTGCTATTTCGGAATCTTTTGCAAATGGAGAGATCATTATGTCACTTTTCAATTACAGGCTACACGTCATGTGGATAAACGTCTGTATCTTTAATGCAGTAGTTTCCATTGCCTTCCTCATACTCATTCCGTTGATCATTGCTGATTCTTCCACCTTTAGGAGCAGTTTTTCACCCCAAGAGCAAGAGGTGCCCTGAACCTCTGTCCGCTGCTCCGCCCTCTTTGATAAGGCCGTTGTCAGAATGAGGGTGACTTTTTTCACCGGAAGTTTTCGGCCGCCATAGCTGGTGATTATTATTCAAAATTTAAACGGTGGTGGGGTTCAAACCCGAGACCGATGACGTTTTGATTACTAATCAAAGACGCTATCCTTAAGCCACTTATTTTCTTTTTTTTTACCGGTACCAGTGTAAAACAGATCGCAACCTTCTCTAAACCATTGAATGACATCAGGCCTCTCCTCAGACCTGTCGGTCGGCGATACTCTCTCGCCGGCCGAATTGGCCGAATGGTTAAAGGCGCTACAGTCTGGAACCGTACGACCGCTACGGTCGCAGGTTCGAATCCTGCCTCGGGGATGGATGTGTGTGATGTCCTTAGGTTAGTTAGGTTTAAGTAGTTCTAAGTTCTAGGGGACTTATGACCACAGCAGTTGAGTCCCATAGTGCTCAGAGCCATTTGAACCATTTTTTTGATATTCCCTCAATGTAGCACTGTAATTGCCGCTCACTCACGTTATGGGTTATCGAATGACAGCATGCTACTAATATCTACATGACTACTCTGCAATTCACATTTAAGTGCTTGGCAGAGCGTTCATCGAACCACAATCATACTATCTCTCTACCATTCCACTCCCGAACAGCGCGCGGGAAAAACGAACACCTAAACCTTTCTGTTCGAGCTCTGATTTCTCTTATTTTATTTTGATGATCATTCCTACCTATGTAGGCTGGGCTGAACAAAATATTTTCGCATTCGGAAGAGAAAATTGGTGACTGAAATTTCGTAAATAGATCTCGCCGCGACGAAAAACGTCTTTGCTGGAATGACTTCCATCCCAACTCGCGTATCATATCTGCCACACTCTCTCCCCTATTACGTGATAATACAAAACGAGCTACCCTTTTTTGCACCCTTTCGATGTCCTCCGTCAATCCCACCTGGTAAGGATCCCACACCGCGCAGCAATATTCTAACAGAGGACGAACCAGTGTAGTGTAAGCTGTCTCTTTAGTGGACTTGTTGCATCTTCTAAGTGTCCTGCCAATGAAACGCAACCTTTAGCTCGCCTTCCCCACAATATTATCTATGTGGTCTTTCCAACTGAAGTTGTTCGGAATTTTAACACCCAGGTACTTAGTTGAATTGACAGCCTTGAGAATTGTACTATTTATCAAGTAATCGAATTCCAACGGATTTCTTTTGGAACTCATGTGAATCACCTCACACTTTTCGTTATTTAGCGTCAACTGTCACCTGCCACACCAGCAATCTTTTCTAAATCGCTTTGCAACTGATACTGGTCTTCGGATGACCTTACTAGACGGTAAATTACAGCATCATCTGCGAACAACCTAAGAGAACTGCTCAGATTGTCACCCAGGTCATTTATATAGATCAGGAACAGCAGAGGTCCCAGGACTCTTCCCTGGGGAACACCTGATATCACTTCAGTTTTACTCGATGATTTGCCGTCTATTACTACAAACTGCGACCTTCCTGACAGGAAATCACGAATCCAGTCGCACAACTGAGACGATACCCCATAGGCCCGCAGCTTGATTAGAAGTCGCTTGT
The DNA here is from genome assembly GCF_023864275.1 of Schistocerca cancellata. NCBI lineage: Eukaryota > Metazoa > Arthropoda > Insecta > Orthoptera > Acrididae > Schistocerca > Schistocerca cancellata. The sequence continues at coordinate 331,871,442 of NC_064631.1, forward strand.
GAGGAACGGTGTCAAAAGCTTTCCGGAAATCTAGAAATACGGAATCAACTTGAGATCCCTTGTAGATAGCGGCCATTACTTCGTGCGAATAAAGAGCTAGCTGCGTTGCACAAGAACGATGTTTTCTGAAACCATGCTGATTACGTATCAATAGATCGTTCCCTTCGAGGTGATTCATAATGTTTGAATACAGTATATGCTCCAAGACTCTACTGGAAACCGACGTTAATGAATAGGTCTGTACTTAGATGGATTACTCCTACTACCCATCTTAAACACTGGTGCGACCTGCGCAATTTTCCAATCTGTAGGTAGAGATCTATCGGTGAGCGAGCGGTTGTATATGATTGCTAAGTAGGGAGCTATTGTATCAGCGTAATCTGAAAGAAACCTAATCGGTATACAATCTGGACCTGAAGACTTGCCAGTATCAAACGATTTGAGTTGCTTCACAACCCCTAAGGTATCTACTTCTATGAAACTCATGCTAGCAGCTTTTCGTGTTTCAAATTCTGGAATATTCCATTCGTCTTCCCTGGTGAAGGAATTTTGGAAAACTGCGTTCAAGAACTCCTCTTTAGCGGCACAGTCGTCGGTAACAGTACCATCGGCACTGCGCAGCGAAGGTATTGACTGCGTCTTGCCGCTTGTGTACTTTACATACGACCAGAATTTCTTCGGATTTTCTACAAAAATTCGAGACAATGATTCGTTGTGGAACCTATTAAAGGCATCTCGCATTGAATTCCGTGCCAAATTTCGCGCGTCTGTAAATTTTAGCCAATCTTCGGGATTTCGCGTTCTTCTGAACTTCGCATGCTTTTTCCGTTGCCTCTGCAACAGCGTTCGGACCTGTTTTGTGTACCACGGGGGATCAGTTCCATCTCTTACCAATTTATAAGGTGTGAATCTCTCAATTGCTGTTGCTACTATATCTTTGAATTTGAGCCACATTTCGTCTACATTTGCATAGTCAGTTCGGAAGAAATGGAGATTGTCTCTTAGGAAGGTTTCTAGTGACACTTTATCCGCTTTTTTAAATAAAATTATTTTGCGTTTGTTTCTGGTGGATTTGGAAGAAACGGTATTGAGCCTAGCTACAACGACCTTGTGATCACTAATCCCTGTATCAGTCACGATGCTCTCTATCAGCTCTGGATTGTTTGTGGCTAAGAGGTCAAGTGTGTTTTCGCAACCATTTACAATTCGCGTGGGTTCGTGGACTAACTGCCTGAAGTAATTTTCGGAGAAAGCATTTAGGACAATCTCGGAAGATGTTTTCTGCCTACCACCGGTTTTGAACAAGTATTTTTGCCAACATATCGAGGGAAGGTTGAAGTCCCCACCAACTATAACCGTATGAGTGGGGTATTTATTTGTTACGAGACTCAAATTTTCTCTGAACTGTTCAGCAATTATATCATCGGAGTCTGGGGGTCGGTAGAAGGAGCCAATTATTAACTTAGTTCGGCTGTTAAGTATAACCTCCACCCATACCAATTCGCACGGAGTATCTACTTCGACTTCACGACAAGATAAACCACTACTGACAGACACAAACACCCCACCACCAATTCTGCCTAATCTATCTTTCCTGAACACCGTCTGAGACTTCGTAAAAATTTCTGCAGAACTTATTTCAGGCTTTAGCCAGCTTTCTGTACCTATAACGATTTCAGCTTCTGTGCTTTCTATTAGCACTTGAAGCTCAGGGACTTTCCCAGCACAACTACAACAATTTACAACTACAATTCCGACTGTTCCTTGATCCAAGCACGTCCTGTATTTGCCACGCACCCTTTGAGATTGCAGCCCACCCCGTACCTTCCCGAGGCCTTCTAACCTAAAAAACCGCCCAGTCCACGCCACACAGCCTCCGCTACCCGTGTAGCCGCCAGCCGAGTGTAGTGAACTCCTGACCTATTCAGCGGAACCCGAAACCCCACCACCCTATGGCGCAAGTCAAGGAATCTGCAGCCAACACGGTCGCAAAAACGTCTGAGCCTCTGATTCAGACCCTCCACCCGGCTCTGCACCAAAGGTCCACAGTCGGATCTGTCAACAATGCTGCAGATGGTGAGCTCTGCCTTCATCTTGTAAGCAAGACCGGCAGCCTTCACCAAATCAGATAGCTGCTGGAATCCAGAGAGAATTTCCTCAGATCCAAAGCGACACACGTCATTAGTGCCGACATGTGCCACCACCTGCAGCTGGCTGCACCCTGTGCTCTTCATGGCATCCGGAAGGACCCTTTCCACATCAGGAATGACTCCACCCGGAATGCACACGGAGTGCACACTGGATTTCTTCCCCACCTTAGCCGCCATATCTCTAAGGGGCCCCATTACGCGTCATATAAATAGCGTACAACGCCAGATTTGCACCTGGTGGCCACAGTTCCAACTAATTCGTTTTGCAGCGTAAATCGGTACGGCATTAACTCATTAGCATATCTACCAGTTTCGCTGCCATGCGGTAATTACAGCCCACAGTGGTCCTCCGGGAATAACTGCACTTAAGTTATAATTATAACCACCTGGTACTTATCTGGAGTATAGCCTTGTACAGAAGTGAAACTTTGGCGATAAACAGTTCACACAAGAAGAGCATAGACGCTTTCGAAATGTGATACTACAGACGTTTGCTGAGTATTACATGGGTAGATCGAATAACTAATGAGAATGTACTCAGTCGCACTGGAGAGAAAAGAACGTTATTACAACACAAGGGATATGTTCGTAGGACTCGCCCTGAAGAACGCCGGCCTCTGTGGCCGAGAGGCTCTAGACGCTTCAGTCTGTAACTGCGCGACCGCAACGGTCGGAGGTTCGAATCCTGCCTCGGGCATGGATGTTTGTGATGTCCTTAGGTTAGTTATGTTTAAGTAGTTCTAAGTTCTAGGGGACTGACGACCTCAGATGTTAAGTTCCATAGTGCTCAGAGCCATTTTGAACCCTGAAGCATCAAGGAAATGTTAATTTGATAGTGGAGAGAAGGATTATGGGTAAAATTCCGTAGTGAAAGACCGAGGCTTAAATACAGTAAGCAGGTTCAAACAGCTGTAGTTTATGCGAAAATGAAGAGACTTGCGCAGGGTGGACTAGTGCGAAGAGCTGCATCAACTGCATCAAACGTACCACAACAACAAAAACAACACCATAAGAGGGAAATAAACTAAGAGAAAAAAAACGTCGATAAACCCAAAGACTTCTGCTTACATATGTCAACTGTGCTACAGTTTCTTTTCATTTCCTTTTTTTATTCGTATTAATCAAACACTACCCGTGACAAATACAATAAATATTTGTTCTTTGTTGTTACCTGTTTACCCATTAATCCATCATCTTCTCCCCACGTTATTTTCCATTTATTCTGTCCATGTTTTTCTTGATTTCCTATTTTAACTGCCCAGAATGCTTTCTGAAATTGGTGTTTTAGTCTTAAAAATTTTTTGTTTCTGTTATTTACAATTATCAGAGGTTGCTATTATTGACTTCTTCTTCCAGAAACGAGGAATATTTCTTCATTAATCTGTTTTCATTTATTCGGGAGAGGTGTTCAAAGATAACTTTCGCTTTGTGTTTACTTTTGGCGTTTTCTGTATATTTTGGTAGATGACCTAACTATTGTTCATTTTCCAAGCATTTGTATTGCACCTTTTATTTTTATGATAAATCATAATTCATGCATCTCTATGCGTTCCAGCTTGTGAAATTTGAGTATTATATGCACGTAAACCATCCTCTCTCACCACTGTTGTACAATGTTTTAGTTATGTATTTCTAGAGATGCATTTCTTATTGAAGATACTCGTTAAACCATATGCATCCTCTCTTTTACTAATTATTATAGACAAATGTTGATGGTGTTGAGACAGCAACCAGCCACAAATTTATTTTCAATTCCTTTATTCAAAAGGTACCGTTACCGGTTTCGAATCTTTACGATTCATCTTCATACGGTTTTCATGCTTTCGTTAGAGCGTGTGGTGTGTTTTTTTACAGATTAATTGTCCTAAAATATAAATAATACATAATTATAAGTACGCCACGCAGATGGTTCCGTTACAGATTTACATTGTATGTGACTTACGTGAAATGTCGGTTTGGAGTGTTTGCTTTCATAGTTTTCGTCCAACAGATGTGAATACATTCCCACTGCATTCTTATCGTTGCACACGTAAATTTTTCTCACTAAGAATTCAGTGGGAATGTATTCACATCTGTTGGAAGAAAACTAAGAAAACAAACACCCCAAACCGACATTTCACGTAAGTCATATCCAATGCAAATCTGTAACGCAATCATCTGTGTGGTGTGCTTGTAAATATGTCTTATTTATATTTTAGGACAATTAATCTGTAAAAAAACGCACCACATGCTGTAATGAAAGCAAGAAATCCGTCTGAAGATGAATCGCATGATTCGAAACCGGTATCGGTACGTTTTGAATAAAGGAACTGAAAATAAATTTGTGACTGCTTGCTGTCTCAGCACCATCAACATCTGTCTTCAAATAACAGCCACCGTCTCCAACCACGTCATCACATAACAAAAGTGCATTAAATTATTATAGATGTTTCAAGTCCAATCTGCTGTAGTGTTTCTCCAAAATATTTAAATCTGATAACTCGTTTTGTTTTATCTTTTCGTTATTCCATGTATTTTGGTGTATTTTTTATTTGTAATGCTTTTTTTCTTTTTTCAGCTGAAATTCAAAGACCAATTCCCAAATTCCATTGACCATACTTCCCAGAAGAGTTAATTTGAGAAACTGATCTGTCAGCTTTTCTGCTACAAATTGGTTGTGCAAGATTTTTGAAAGGAATTATTCGGAATTTGAATTTCGATTTTAACGAATATATAACGTATCTGTACCTTTCTAACCATAATTAAGAACATAGCAAAGGGTACTCATCATTGCCGGCCGCTGTGGCCGAGCGGTTCTGGGCGCTTCCGTCCGGAATCGCGCTGCAGCTAGGATCGCAGTTTCGAATCCTGCCTCGGGCATGAATGTGTGTGATGTCCTTAGTTAGGTTTAAGTAGTTCTAAGTCTAGGGGACCTATGACCTCAGATGTTACGTCCCATAGTGCTCACAGCCGTTTGAACCATTTTACTCATCATTGTACGATCTACTTTCGCTCCATTGGCGAGCAGAGTATGCGGAAACGACAATGCATTTGTACTAGCTGTATGTAGTTTAATTCTAAACGCGTAATAACAAAGAGAACGGCATGTCGGAAATCGGAGTATTTGTATGGCGTAAAAACTGCTGAAGATGTATAAAGCCAATAGGTGAAACATGTTTGATTAGCAACAAAAATTAAACTTAACTGAAAACGTCGACTAATAGTTAATCATACCTACGAGGTAAACAAAACTTGTAGAGTTCGCCGCGTTGATCTGCCCTGGAAACCTTCTACACTCCTGGAAATGGAAAAAAGAACACATTGACACCGGTGTGTCAGACCCACCATACTTGCTCCGGACACTGCGAGAGGGCTATACAAGCAATGATCACACGCACAGCACAGCGGACACACCAGGAACCGCGGTGTTGGCCGTCGAATGGCGCTAGCTGCGCAGCATTTGTGCACCGCCGCCGTCAGTGTCAGCCAGTTTGCCGTGGCATACGGAGCTCCATCGCAGTCTTTAACACTGGTAGCATGCCGCGACAGCGTGGACGTGAACCGTATGTGCAGTTGACGGACTTTGAGCGAGGGCGTATAGTGGGCATGCGGGAGGCCGGGTGGACGTACCGCCGAATTGCTCAACACGTGGGGCGTGAGTTCTCCACAGTACATCGATGTTGTCGCCAGTGGTCGGCGGAAGGTGCACGTGCCCGTCGACCTGGAACCGGACCGCAGCGACGCACGGATGCACGCCAAGACCGTAGGATCCTACGCAGTGCCGTAGGGGACCGCACCGCCACTTCCCAGCAAATTAGGGACACTGTTGCTCCTGGGGTATCGGCGAGGACCATTCGCAACCGTCTCCATGAAGCTGGGCTACGGTCCCGCACACCGTTAGGCCGTCTTCCGCTCACGCCCCAACATCGTGCAGCCCGCCTCCAGTGGTGTCGCGACAGGCGTGAATGGAGGGACGAATGGAGACGTGTCGTCTTCAGCGATGAGAGTCGCTTCTGCCTTGGTGCCAATGATGGTCGTATGCGTGTTTGGCGCCGTGCAGGTGAGCGCCACAATCAGGACTGCATACGACCGAGCCACACAGGGCCAACACCCGGCATCATGGTGTGGGGAGCGATCTCCTACACTGGCCGTACACCACTGGTGATCGTCGAGGGGACACTGAATAGTGCACGGTACATCCAAACCGTCATCGAACCCATCGTTCTACCATTCCTAGACCGACAAGGGAACTTGCTGTTCCAACAGGACAATGCACGTCCGCATGTATCCCGTGCCACCCAACGTGCTCTAGAAGGTGTAAGTCAACTACCCTGGCCAGCAAGATCTCTGGATCTGTCCCCCATTGAGCATGTTTGGGACTGGATGAAGCGTCGTCTCACGCGGTCTGCACGTCCAGCACGAACGCTGGTCCAACTGAGGCGCCAGGTGGAAATGGCATGGCAAGCCGTTCCACAGGACTACATCTAGCATCTCTACGATCGTCTCCATGGGAGAATAGCAGCCTGCATTGCTGCGAAAGTTGGATATACACTGTACTAGTGCCGACATTGTGCATGCTCTGTTGCCTGTGTCTATGTGTCTCTGGTTCTGTCAGTGTGATCATGTGATGTATCTGACCCCAGGAATGTGTCAATAAATGGGACAATGAATTCACGGTGTTCTTATTTCAATTTCCAGGAGTGTATGTAGGACACTGTAGTAGGATACTACACATATTTTCGTATCAGCCAGTTCAGATTTTCAGCGTTTCTGTAGAACACTCCCGCGGGTTAAACAGGCTTGTTGGCTGTTTGAACTGCCGTACTAGCAGGCTCTTTGGTGAGACATGGATTCGCATTCGAGAGGATGGCTGTTCAAGCCCTCACTCGGCCATCGTAATTTAGTGTCTCCGTGTTTTCTCTAAACTGCTAAAGACAGAGTCGGAATGGTTTCCTCGAAGAGGACACGGCCTCATCCATCACAAAACAGAGCTTGTGCTCCATCTCTAACGACCACGTCGTCGACGGAACGTTAAACCATAAACTTCATTAGTTAATTTCTTTATTCATATATTCTTAGTGTCTCCTATTAATGTAATCGTATGGTCTCGCACATCGTGGTGTGATGTAGTGGTTTACACACTACACTTCTGTTTCGGAAAGGCGGTGTTCAAGCCCCTATCCGGCCAGCCAGATTTAATTTTTTGTATTTTTCTTGAATCGTTGCAAGAAAAGCCGGGATCCTTCCTTCGGAAAAGTTGTGGTGATTATTGCTCCATTCATATTCATCTGAGGCAGTGCTCCATCTTTAACGACTTCAGCGTCAAAGAGATGTTAAAATTCAACCTCTTTCTTTCGCTTCATTATAGACCAAACTAGATTATGTTGCAAAAAACAATCCCTTTCGTAGACATATATTTACCCGAGGAATGAAACCCATATGATCACCATGAGCCTTTTCGGACTCTTCAGCTTGGTAGAATCATGGTGTCAGCGATGTTTCACATTCGCTATTTGTTCGTGGCATGAACGTCATTCAATCCAATAAATGTTTGCAGAAAAAGAGGCAGTCTAACGATCTGTCGGCACAATCCTTTAAAAATGAATTAGGATGACAGAAGAAAGAGATAAGAATTCTCAGTATCTATTGTGCAGTCACATAAGCGACAAGTACTGAAAATTTTCTATGAAACGTCATTACAGTACCATTCAGAAATAATTTGGAAAGTTGGTTGACCATGTTAGAACAAAAAATTACACAGATCGACAGATGAGATTTATTTTTCATTACGCCAAAAAGAAATTTGTGCTAAATTTGCGGACATGCAGCACACAAAGGAATGGTGGTTTGGAAAGAAAGCTTTCTGAAGTCACGACTGTCGGTTCTAACAGTTTTGATGGAAGTGAATAAAGAGTATGGAGGCTTTATATATTACTACAAAGTACGTTGATTAAGTCCAAGGGCATACCTGAAACGATTTTTCGATTAAAACTCGCAATTGTTCGATTTACGAAGAAAAAAGGAGTACAGAACGAAAATTAGAACATCTGGAATGGATGGTAGACCTCGCATTTTAAACAGACTTCACTGCACACGGCAAACTGTTGCAGGGCGAGAAACTTCTTTCTGATTTACTGGGGACTCACCAAAAAAGAAAGTCGAGTCATAGAAGGAACACAATCTGACAAACGTAATCTAGTTCCCTATGCCCACTGCCGTTAAAGAAAATGTGAGGTTTGAAGTATTCATTGAGGTCTTGAAAAAGTCAAAAGAATACTCTCCTAAACATTTTGTGGACACTGTGAATCTTACATCTGTTTTCGAGCTGTTTTCGAGACTGTTCGTTGCTTCAGCTGAAAGCGCTCCTGTGCATGTGTAGATGTAACTGATTAATCTGCAAGGTAATTCTCGTTGTAATGACAAATCCTTTTACGTTAAAACTGTTCAGGAGGTCTACATTGCTTTCCTCAGGTAGAGTTCCCATGTCTCCATAATGAGGTTGCAAAAGTGCTACAATATTTCGACCAAAATATTTGTGTGAAAGACCTTTTTCCGATTCTTAAACTAAATAAGTGACAATTACATGGCAACTTGATTGCGAAAGTCTGTTACATTATCTGTGTTTATCGTATGCTGACAGTCTGTACCGGATAATATACTTTTTATGCCTTCAGTGAACTAAAAATAATTAAATAAAACGGAAAAGTTGTTTGTTTGTGATCTACGTTGTTGAGTAATGTGAAATATAACACAATGTCGTATGCAGTGCGAGACTGTTCTGCCATTTAAGTGCAGCACGTTTGCAGTTTCCCCTTCTCCTCCTCCAAGCGTTCAGGCAGCGTGCCACGGAGGTGGGGGAAATGTCCAGCGACACTGTGCGCTATAGCACTCGGCGCCAAGCCGCGGCCCGTGAGCCAAAATCTTGGCCGCCCCTTATATATATGCTATTCTTGGATTCTTCACCGTTTTATGACACGTGTTGGGTTTCCATCCAAAAGAGTAGTGGGCAAGTGCTCATGTAATTCAGCAATGATTAACTCTTGCTAAAATATTGAAAATACGTTGTACTTTGATTTAATTTTAGGCCCAGTTTCTGTGTCGATCTAAATATTGAACACAAATAGTCATTAATGTGGCAAACGGCAGTAATGTTTACTTCACATCCGACAGTTATGTCAAGTTGATGATCGACAGCCTTGTGAACAGTGCCAATTAGATGTCATTCACACAGAAGAATATGGGACCAAGGATTGTGCCCTGTGGTGCTCGTCAGAGAACTTGCTTCCAAGTAGACATTTCATTCCGAAAAACGACACGCTACTGCCGGTTTCTCAAGTAGCTTCTACACTACTTCAGTTGTAATAGCGTAGTTCTTACGGTTAAGGAGAAGAAGAAAAGGAGAATATATAGGAGAAAACCATTCATACCGCCAACATCGGAAATTACAGGCAGAGAGTTTACTAATTTTTGCGAACTTTTATTTGACACATTATAACATTTCACGCAATTACATCACCATAACCGAAAATAAAACTCAATTTATAAATAATTGCGTACTTTGTAATATATTCTTGCTGCATATGGAAATTATTGCACTACACTTTCTGCCACTTATGGAGGTTGTTGGTAGCTACGTGATTGGAAGCTGAACAGTACTGTTCAGTAAGGATGTGACACTGAATAGCTATGCATTCTTAAACCGCTTTCAAAAAGCTATAAGAGCCTTGCTACGGACGGATTAGAAAGGACATAATACTCGCGAAAATATTGAGAATAGAGCAACTACAAGTGACATACTGATAGAGTAGCCTGTTGCTGCGCATGTTGTAGTGTAGTAAGAGACACTGTACATACAACAGCGCCATTCGTGCAGTTAACTGCGAGCGTACTACGGACGTGCCGCAATTACACGGTGCTTCTTAAGGTACTCAGGTGTCACAATTGTTGCCGGTTGCCAAGGGCAGCTGCATAGCGCACGTGCTCTTCGTTCTGATTCTAGGCGGTTGCGGCATGCAGACCCTCTAGACCATAGCGTACGACAAATAATTATTGTTGATCGCATTGTGGCTGCACCACAGTTTTGCACACTGAACGCTGGCTTTGGCCACGAGGATGGATTTTCTTAAAACTAGGTGTCGAATTCGCGCGAACCTCTCCTGGCTTCTTTTCACATCCAATTATTGACACATGGTGGCCAATGTTGGGGACATGCTGTTTTGGTACCATAGAACGTTTGCTGCAAGTGCTGCGACAATCCTAAGAGTGGTATACTGGGCCATCTCTGGCCATCATGGTGTGCGCCGATAGCCTGTACAAATGGGGGTTGTTGAACACACACTGATTATCATTTACCCATTCTGTTGCCATTACTGCATCATCACCTGGAGATGCTCAGTGCCCATATACACACGTATCGAGTTAGAAAATGGCTTTTGATGTTATTTTCCAGCACTCTGACCAACAATACTACCAGCTAGCATGCAGGTGACATGATAAGACATTGCCTATTCCGAACTACTTAATGGCAACACTCATTGGTCATTGGCAACAAAAGGTAGTGTGGAGCACTTTGCTCTCAGATTGCATTATGTACCAGCACTACTGGAACACACTGCTGCTGAAGAAGCTTCTGCTATCATTATCCCACACAAGTAACCCTTTAACTCTTACCACATAAAGTATACCACCTGATTAATACGTGAATAAAGCCCCATTTATATGGGCCCCTTGCTTCATACATTTCGTTTGTCTTTCTCCGTCGCTGCATAATGCAAGATAATGCCTGTAACAAACAGAAAAAATTCAACATCGACCGATTACAAAATTAGCAGCGCGTACAAAACATGTCACAACGTGTACTACAAAAAGAATTGCTACAAAATGGAACGAACGCATTTCAGTATTAAGGAAGTATAGTGGAAAGTTTTTTTGTGTTTTTGTGTGACAGTTATCCCTCGCACGGACCGCCTTTACTTTAGTTCCAATTTAGTTTCAAAAATGGTTCAAATGGCTCTGAGCACTATGGGACTTAACTTCTGAGGTCATCAGTCCCCTAGAACTTAGAACTACTTAAACCTAACTAACCTAAGGACATGACACATATCCATGCCCGAGGCAGTATTCGAACCTGCGACCGTAGCGGTCGCGCCGTTCCAGACTGTAGCGCCTAGAACCGCTCGGCCACTCCGACCGGCAAATTTAGTTTCATTTTGTGTTCTTCGTTGCTGCTTAGTTTCACTTGTGTAGCCATTTTCAAGTTCATAAATTTTCAATCACACATACCTGGGGGGAAACGTGCATTAAAATTGCAAAAATTCAGTGGGGATGGCCAGTGGGACATATTGTTTTGGCTATCGATTGCTTTGTAATTAAAATATTAGAACAGAAGATTTGTTGGAAGATTTATGGAAAAGTTCAGTGTATTTGCTAAGGAAATGGCACACAAGGCGTTTCCGTGCATTTTTAATATGTTTCTGCAACGTCCGGACTTCTTATCAAGCAGGCATGGTAACAGTCATCAAACGGAATTAAGGACGCGCTGCTGGAACAGATAGTCTCGTATATCCCATACGAATTTCTCGGAGAACTTACATAGGAATCTTGGGACGAAAGACGACGTTGTCCTTGTGAAACTATGAGGGATGAATTTGGTGAACCAGTTACGTTTCCACTATCGCTTATCTCTCATAATGATCGTGAGAATAAGATGAGGGAGATTAGGGCACGTACAGAGGAATATAAACAATCAGTTTTACCTTTCCCAATACGCGATAGAACAGAACAGAGATATTAAAAAACTAAAAACCCGCATCGATTGCGAAAAAAGCACCTAGTATTAACCTAGGTTTCGGTGTAGATAACTACACCTTCTTCAGAACAATAAAACCCACAAGTGCCTAAGAAGACCTTTGTTAATGATTAAATGAATACCATAGCTATACATTTATAAACGGAAAAAAGGAAAACACAAACAGTACATATGTACAAAGTCTAAACCACTACTTAACTTGATGGTGTAATCTCCACCCCACACCGGCCTATGTTCGATGGGCCGTCTGTAGCTGCAGTTTATGGCGGGTCATGGCCCATCGAACATAGGCCGGTGTGAGGTGGAGGTTACACCATTAAGTTAAGTAGTGGTTTAGACTTTGTACATATGTACTGTTTGTGTTTTCCTTTTTTTCGTTTATAAATATATAGCTATGGTGTTCTTTTAATCATTGACAAAGGTCTTCTTAGGCACTTGTGGATTTTATTGTTCTGAAGAAGGTGTAGTTATCTACACCGAAACATAGGTTAACAGTACGTGCTTTTTTTCGCAATCGAGGCGGGTTTCTAGTTTTTTAATATATTAACCAACGATTGCTGATGCGCTGCGATGTTGAAGGTTCTTACAGAACAGAGAATTTGTGGTAATTGTGCTTACAGTGGTTTGAAGAGTGTCTACGTTGTTATCAATGGCGTACCTAGGTGCGGGCTTGTGGAGGCGGGGAGGGGGGAGGGCGATGAAGTGGAGAGGGAAGAGCTCATGCTAGTTTTGCGGTAAATGAAGAAACAGTACTGAGATTTCATGGCAAATGGTTCTGTATATACCTGCTGCGACTGTCAAATACACTGTTCAGCCAGAACGTTATGACCAACGACCTACTATCGAAATAAACCCGTCCAGGCGATAGCAGCATCACGTGGATAGGAATGACTGCTAGTCAGACACATGGACGGTCCATGAAGTATCACTGATCACTGAGCGTGCTGTCCGTGATTAGAATCGGGTAGGCGCGGGATCTACCTGAGTTTGACCGTGGGCAGATTGTGATGGCCCAGAGGCTGGGCACGAGTATTACGGAAACTGCAAGACTTGTCGGGTGCGCTGTGGTGAGTGTCTTCAGTACGTGGTGAAACCAAAGTGAGACCGCGTCCAGACGTCGTGGGGTTGGGCGGCCTCCCCTCGTTACAGATGTCGCACGTCATAGGCTGGGCAGACTGGTAAAACAGTGCAGGCGGCGAAGTGCGGCAGAATTGATATCAGACGTTAATGCTGGACAGTGTACAAGTGTGCCTGAACACACAGTGCACTGAACACTCCTAACGATGGGCCTCCGCAGCCAGCGACCAATGCTTGTGCCAATGTTAACACCACGACATTGGCAACTACATCTGAAATGGGCGCGTGATCGTCAGCAATGGACGTTGGCGCAGTGGCAGAGCGTTGCATGGTCTGGTGAATCCGGATACCTTCTTCATCATGCCGACAGGAGGGCGAGAATCCTTCGTCTTACAGGGGAACAGCCCCTTGACACCCATGTTGTGGGATGGAGACAGACTAGCGGCGGGTCCGTTATGCTCTGGGGAATATTCACATAGGTATCCATGGCTCCAGCGGAGCTCATGCATGGCACCATGACGGACAAGGAATAACGTACACTGGTTTCAGACCACAAACACGCTTTTACGACGATCGTGTATCCCGACGGCAGTCACGTTTTTCAGCAAGATAATGCGCAACGTCGCAAGGCTTGAACTGTGATCGAGTGGTTCAAGTAACACAGTGGCGAGTTTCATTGATGTGCTAGCCCCCCAACACGCCAGATCTGAACCCGATCGAACACATCTGGGATGTGATGGAACGTGATTAGGTAGGTGGTCATAATTTTCTGACTGATTATTGTATAAATAAAGCAAGGATCAGCGCCAGTACTTTTTTCTTGCACCACTACGCGTTCCGGTGGTTTACTGCTTCATCGTCAGGGGGAGAATCACTATTTTCATTCTTGATGCATAGCACAGACGTTTTCTCACAGCAGCAGCCTTGCAAAACGGGCTATGTTTTGTCTTTTACTGGTGTTATAAAAGTACTTTTCAGAAACAGCACTACTAAAACCAAAACAAAAGCACGAGTAACGTAAAGTTACAGACAAAGGAAAACCAAAACGATGCTAAGTAGTCCATACTACAGAGAGCAATCTCTACACTTGAAGATGATGGTGCAATAATCAATTGACTGACCCGGAAATCTGTTTTAAATACACTGAAGAGCTAAAGAAACTAGTACACCTGCCTAATATCGTGTAAGGCCACGCGAGCACGCAGAGGTGCCACAACACCACGTGGCATGGACTCAACTAATGTCTGAAGTAGTGCTGGAGCGAATTGATACCATGAATACGAAAGAGTACGAGGGGTGTATATCTCTTCTGCACAGCACATTGCAAGGCATCCCAGATACGCTCAATAATATTCATGTCTGCGGAGTTTGATTGCCAGCTGCAGTATTTAAACTCAGAAGCTTGTTTCATTTCTTGATGTGTGGGGGGTAGCATTGTTCTGGACTTGCCCAAGTCTGTCGGAATGCACAATGGAAATGAATGGATGGAGGTGATCAGACAATGCTTAAGCCGTCGGCACACGGACCGTGCATCCGAACGTTGAGCGTTGAGCGTGCCGAGTTTCTGACGTCATAGCGTGGAACAGCACGCTCGGGAGTCTTTCCGAACGTGCAGAGGAATATCTGGCACGTCAGATATTCTGAGCGTGCGTCTGAGCGTTGACCAATGAGATGGCACAACGCCTCCTACGTCACACGCACGCCGTCTCCCTTCGGTACAGAGTTGTGAGGCGCCATATTGCCATTCATTTCAAGCCTATAGGTATATATGCCGTTTCGAGCACCAGCAAATTGAGAATCTCTGCAAAACCCGTTGTTAACTGTGTGATTCATTCCAATAAAATAATGAGAAACATCATATTCGTGGAAAAAGAATTATTGTAACTTGCGTATAATGGGAATATGCTATTTGAAGGCAGCGACACACTGAAGATCCACCCAAAACGCATTGTTCTTGGTACAATTTGTTATAATTAAATATCAGTTAGTAACATATCTACGATTAATGTTTTTAGCAAGCGTTAAGGTACTATGATTAGATGTAAATGTTGATATGTTGGTTTAGCGTAATGAATAGCGTCAGTGTCCACCAACGGGTTGATTTTGTTAGGGCGATGGTTCGCGTCGTGACACAACCAATTTTTTTTCTTAACATTCGCGTTTTTATTAGGTTCCGATACTTTATTATTAGTTTAATACAAGTCTAGACTATAATATTTGATGTTATGTAAATACAAGTTCACCCTTTTTGGGGGGGTGACTTTGTTCGATTGGCTTAATCTAAAGGACAGCTTGCGCTACTTGTATAAAAGATATTTTACTCCTCCTTCTTTTACACTTCGTAATTCTGCTACCGGGTAGGAACAGTGATCAAGTAAGACAGACCTCGGGGTTTTATTAAATGTGGGAACCATGAAATAATATTTATCTTATGCGGAGGGCCGGCCGGAGTGGCCGTGCGGGTAAAGGCGCTTCAGTCTGGAACCGCGTGACCGCTCCGGTCGCAGGTTCGAATCCTGCCTCGGGCATGGATGTGTGTGATGTCCTTAGGTTAGTTAGGTTTAGGTAGTTCTAAGTTCTAGGGGACTGATGACCACAGATGTTAAGTCCCATAGTGCTCAGAGCCATTTGAACCAATCTTATGCGGAGAAGTATTCCAAATTTGTGACGCACTGTTTGTAACGGAACTTTTATAAGCCTGTATCCTTATCCATTTGACACGGTACTTTCCTTTTCGGGGACGATGGAAGAAATGTGCGTTTTAATAGAGCTAACGTGAGAATTTTACGCGCGCCCGTTGAGTAAACAGTGTGTTTTACGAACTAGAAACATCCCTCAGCTGCCGCTGGAGTGCGTTGCGATCGCGTATACCACGTTGGGGCCCACGTACCGTATGCACGAATCGCATCGCTCCTGAGCGTTCAGCAGCACGTCGAACTTGGCACGCTCCACCAGCTTGAACAGCCATTGGTGACATGCAGGGTCCCTGGATTCATGAAAAAAATGGTTCAAATGTCTCTGAGCACTATGGGACTTAACATCTGTGGTCATCAGTCCCCTAGAACTTAGAACTACTTAAACCTAACTAACCTGAGGACATCACACACATCCATGCCCGAGGCAGGATTCGAACCTGCGACCATAGCAGTCGCGCGGTTCCGGACTGAGCGCCTAGAACCGCTAGACCACCGCGGCCGGCCTGGATTCATGAAGTATTCTCCATACCCGTACAAGTCCGTCCGCTC
Source organism: Schistocerca cancellata (assembly GCF_023864275.1). Classification (NCBI taxonomy): domain Eukaryota; kingdom Metazoa; phylum Arthropoda; class Insecta; order Orthoptera; family Acrididae; genus Schistocerca; species Schistocerca cancellata. The sequence continues at coordinate 331,887,701 of NC_064631.1, forward strand.
GATACAATTCGAAACGAGACTCGTCCGACCACGCAACATGTTTCCAGTCGTCAACAATCCGACGTCGCTGTTCACGGGCCGAGGCGAGGCGTAAAGCTTTGTGTAGTGCAGTCGTCAAGGGTACACGAGTCGGCCTTCGGCTCCGATAGGCCATATCGATGCTGTTTCGTTGAATGGTTCGCACGCTGACACTTGTTGATGGCCCAGCATTGAAATCTGCCGCAATTTGCGGAAGGGTTGCATTTCTGTCACGTTGAACGATTCTCTTCAGTCGTCGTTGGCCCCAGTCTTGCAGGATCTTTCACCGGACGCAGCGATGTCGGCGATATGACATTTTACCGGATTCCTGATATTCACAGTACACTCGTGGAATGGTGGTACGGGTAAGTCCGACCCCGGTAGCTGAATCCTCTGAGCCCGGGTTCGATTCCCGGCTGGGTCGGGGAATTTTCTCCTCCCAGGGACTGGGTGTTGTGGTGTCCTCATCCTATCATGCTCATCGACTGCATGTCGCCGAAGTGGAGCCAAATTGAAAGACCGGCACCCGGCGAACGGTCTGACGGAAGGGGGCCCTAGCGATACGATTAAATAAATAAGTACGGGAAAATACCCATTTCGTCGCTAATTCGGAGATGCTGTGTCCCATCGCGCGTACGCCGACTATAATACCACGTTCAAACTCAGTTACATCTTGATAACGTGCCATTGTAGCAGGAGTAACCGATCTAACAACTGTGCCAGACACTTGTCTTATATAGGCGTTGCTGATGGCAGCGCCGTATTCTTCATCTACAACTACATACATACTCCGCAGACCACCATACAGTGCGTGTCGGAGGGTACCTGGTACCACAGCTAGCATCTTCGCTCCCTGTTCCACTCCCAAATAGAACGAGGGAAAAATGACTGCCTATATGCCTCTCTACGAGCCCTAATCTCTCTTACCTTTCCTTGTGGTCTTTCCGCGAAATGTAAGTTGGCGGCAGTAAAATGGTACTGCAGTCAGCCTCAAATACTGGTTCTCTAAATTTCCTCAGTAGCGATTCACGAAAAGAACGCCTCCTTTCCTCTAGAGACTCTCACTCGAGTTCCTGAAGCATTTCCGTAACACTCGCGTGATGATCAAACCTACCAGTAACAAATCTAGCAGCCCGCCTCTGAATTGCTTCTATGTCCTCCCTCAATCCGACCTGATAGGGATCCCAAACGCTCGAGCAGTACTCAAGAACAGGTCGTATTAGTGTTTTATAAGCGGTCTCCTTTACAGATGAACCACATCTTCCCAAAATTCTACCAATAAACCGAAGACGACTATCCGCCTTCCCCACAGCTGCCATTACATGCTTGTCCTACTTCATATCGCTCTGCAATGTTACGCCCAAGTATTTAATCGACGTAACTGTGTCAAGCGCTACACTACCAATGGAGTATTCAAACATTACGGGATTCTTTTTCCTATTCATCTGCATTAATTTACATTTATCTATATTTAGAGTTAGCTGCCATTCTTTACACCAATCACAAATCCTTTCCAAGTCATCTTGTATCCTCCTACAGTCCTAAAGTCTTCTGCATGTTTACAAATCTCTGTATTTGAATACGCATGCCTACACTAGTTTCTTAGACGCTTCAATGTATGTTCCACCTTTTTGTTGAAACTGATAGTGAATTGACACGTCTTTCTTTCTACGGCAGGTTGGGAGAGTGGTCTGCTCTCCGTCGCCCCTGTTGTCTGTCAGCCCTCGGTATATATAAATAGGCCACCGCGTCCCCTTCGGATTCTAGCCAGTATTAATCGGTTGCAGCGGTCGACAGCAGCGGCGGGCGCCGCGGGCTGCGTGTGGCGCCACCGTCGGGCCCCCGGGGCGCCGCGGCGCCTGCCGCTGTGCGCCGCCAGGCAGTCTGGCGTCGGCGTCGCAGAGACGTCGGCCCGTCTGCCGCCGCCGCCTTCGATCGGCGCGCCTCGGCGCGTCGCGATGCGTCGCCGGTGTGGCTAACGCGCCGCCTCTGCCTCTCCGGACAGTGATTTGACTGGAAGAGCAAGTCACCCTGTACTGCGGAAACGTGTCACTCCTCCTGCAGACACTCTCCAACAACTTAGCGCTAGACCTGTTATTCACGCTCACCTAGACAACGACAGCTTATGAATATTTCGTCCGTAAATGACAGCACCATGAGGGCTGATATTGAAGGAGAAATACGAAGGCTATTCGGAAAGTAAGGTCCGGTCTGTGAAACGAAAACCACAATGTAAATCCCATGAAGCTTTGCAAAGAATTATTGGGTAGTGTCTGTAGTTCGCCCGTCGATTGCGCCACGTCGCTCTTTTCAGTTCTGAGCGCATAACGAGCACATAAGGATGCTTAGAAAGTAGTGTCTTCTGCCAAGCATGAGGGTCTGATGTCATGCATCCCGCATAACATAATTGTCTTGCGTTTGCTTCTCCATACTACACTACTGGCCATTAAAATTGCTACACCAAGAAAATGACGTTTTACAGACGCGAAATTTAACCGACAGGAAGAAGATGCTGTGATATGCCGATGATTAGGTTTTCAGAGCATTCACACAAGGTTGGCGCCGGTGGCGACACCTAGAACGTGCTGACATGAGGACAGTTTCCAACAGATTTCTCACACACAAACAGCAGTTGACCGGCGTTGCCTGGTCAAACGTTGTTGTGATGCCACGTGTAAGAAGGGGAAATGCGTACCATCACGTTTCCGACTTTGATAAAGGTCGGATTATAGCCTATCGCGATTGCGGTTTATCGTATCGTGACATTGCTGCTAGCGTTGGTCGAGATCCAATGACTGTTAGCAGAATATGGAATCGATGGGTTCAGGAGGGTAATACGGAACGCCGTGCTGGATCCCAACGGCCTCGTATCACTAGTAGTCGAGATGACAGGCATCTTATCAGCTTGGCTGTAACGGATCGTGCAGCCACGTCTCGATCCCTGAGTCAACAGATGGGGACGTTTGCAAGACAACAACCATCTGCACAAACAGTTCGACGACGTTTGCAGCACCATGGACTATCAGCTCGGAGGCCATGGCTGCGGTTACCCTTGACGCTACATCACAGACAGGAGCGCCTGCGATGGTGTATTCAACGACGAACCTGGGTGCACGAATACCAAAACGTCATTTTTTCGGATGAATCCAGGTTCTGTTTACAGCATAATGATGGTCGAATCCGTGTTGGCGACGTCGCGGTGAACGCACGTTGGAAGCGTGTATTCGTCATCGCCATACTGGCGTATCATCCGGCGTGATGGTATGGGGTGCCATTGGTTGCACGTCTCGGTCACCTCTTGTTCGCATTGACGGCACTTTGAACAGTGCACGTTACATTTCAGATGTGTTACGACCAGTGGCTCTACCCTTCATTCGATCCCTGCGAAACCCTACATTTCAGCAGGATAATGCGCGACTGCATGTTGCAGGTCCTGTACGGGCCTTTCTGAATAGAGAAAATGTTCGACTGCTGCCCTGGCCAGCACATTCTCCAGATCTCTCACCAACTGAAAAAGTCTGGTCAATGGTGGCCGAGCAACTGGCTCGTCACAATACGCCACTCACTATTCTTGATGAACTGTGGTATCGTGTTGAAGCTGCATGGGCAGCTGTACCTGTACACGTCATCCAAGCTCTGTTTGATTCAATTCCCAGGCGTATCAAGGCAGTTATTACGGCCAGAGGTGGTTGTTCTGGGTACTGATTTCTCAGTATCTATGCACCCAAATTGCTTGAAAATGTAATCACATGTCAGTTCTAGTATAATATATTTGTCCAATGAATACCCGTTTATCATTTGCATTTCTTCTTGGTGTAGCAATTTTAATGACCAGTACAGTAATTCTGCAGGAGCAATGAAGATGCTCCTGCAGAATGGTGTTTGATCACCCACAGTACAACCCGTAATTGGCTACCACCCCCACCCCCTCCTTTCACTTTCATTACTGCTCACATGAACCGCTCACATGGGCATTTTGGCACAGACAACGAGTTGTGTACCAGCGTACAGAATTTGCGAAAAGAACAGGCGGCTGCCTTTCATGACGGGGGTCCTACAAAGTTGGCAAAACAATATGAGAAATGTAATAGTCGGAGCGGCGACTATATTGATAGGTAGCTGGACGGTGTAGCTAACCGTCACAAAAAGAACATTTTTGACTTCCACAGTGGCTTCCATTTAGCGACCGATCGGACCTCATTTTCCGAATAGCTCACGTATAAATAAAACAACTTACTGCGTCAGTCATCACTTTATTTTCCGCTACGTGTTTTGATGGCTCACACTACCTTTAGGCCGGCCGCTGTGGTCCAGCGGTTCTAGCCGCTTCAGTCCGGAACCACACGGCTGCTACGGTCGCAAGTTCGACTCCTGCCTTGGGCATGGATGTGTGTGATGTCCTTACGTCAGTTAGGTATACGTAGTTCTAAGTCTAGGGGACTGATGACCTCAGATGTTAAGTCCCATAGTGCTTAGAACCATTTGAATCACCTTTAGGTGAAGAATTGTTACATTCCTGGTGTTTGTATGAAGCGACAGTCTAAACGTAATCTACAGTGAAGGGAGCATGCAACAAGTGTGCAGCGTCCTTGCGATTCTTCTTTCCTTCAAAAGACGAAACATAACCTGCTTTGCACTTCTATGCTGCTATTGAGAGGCGTCTGTGCTATACACTAACGTGAGGAATGTTGAAACCCAATTCTCCACCAGATGATGTAGTGGTAAAATTGACACGTCGCTGACGCGGTAAACAACTTTATTTGCAGTGATACCTAACTCTTGTAAAAACTCATATTCTGTAATTCCAGACACATTAATATGATTTACAATTACAAGAATTAGAGATCAATGGGCTTACATTGGTTGAGACTCCATCTTGCACTCAGAACGCTCTTACAGACAGGTCTGCATAATTACACTCAATTCTGTCATGTGGCACAACCTTCAGCAGCATTAGATCTAGGATGAAAAAAAGTATTTATTCTACACAACTGTGCATTAAAAATATTGTGTAAATCTGGTAACTAGGAAATCTAAGACTAATCTTCCACCACAGATGTGTACCTCCTAATGCCATTCACATTTAAGTCTGAATTTAGGATTTAGTCAGCAATTCACAACACTAGCAGTAGAAATAATTTCTAAATGGACTTTGTATCTATCCATGGTTCAGAACGGATTTTATGTTCTCCTGCAAAAAGCCGTAACAGTTTTCTAGTAGACACTAGACAGGAAATTGTGCATCCCCAATCATTTTTTAAAGCGAAAGATTACCTCTTTAATCATTCCATAGAATATTTGGCTTCAAGAATGTAAATTCCACGTAATTCTGATATTTGTATTAGATAGATTCTGGCCTTGCCAACATATAGAGATCTGATAGCTGTTTATGTCAAGTTACATAAATGATTGTTTGCAGTATTCGATAATAAGGGAGACAGAGCAGTTTGTAATAATTACAGGGGAATCATTATCGTGAGAGCTGACTATAAAAAGTCTATGTTAAATTAATAAATCAATGCTTGATAGCTATTACGTAAACCTAATACTTAAGGAACAGACCTAATACTTAAGGAACAATGTTGCTTCAGGCCAGGCGGTTCATGCAGTGACAATGTATTCATACTGAACCTAATTATTGAAAAACAAAGAGAATTCAATTCAGAAACGCATATAGCATCCATGGACTACGAAAAGGCCTTCGACCTGTGAGACGGAAGGATGTGTTGAAGATTCTCCATAAGAGGAGCTTCCCAAACAGTTAATTAATGTTCTTCAAAGTCCGAGTAATCACCCAAAGATAATTATAGTAACGAACGAAGAACTCAATAAATCAATAAATGTCAACAAGGGTCTACGTCAGGGCGGCAGTCTGTCACTGTTACAGTTTGATATTTATATCGACAACATAATACAATAATTATTTGCAGACGACCAAATAAATTTTGAGAAAACAGATAAACTGTAGATCCTGCTAACAGACATCCCCAAATTGAAGATATCCAAAAGCAAGACCAAAGCAATGGCATTCAGTGGAAAGCATCATATAAGAAATAAGACTGCCACTGATATAAGGTGATAGATCAAACAAATCATTTTAAGTGTCTAGGCTGTGATATATAAGAGGAGTGCTGAAGTTATGGAACAGCTCAGTAGGTACAGATTAATGCGTTGAAGAATAAGGTTCATAAACAGAAACCAGGGAAGTTTTATAGAACAATAACAAATTCAATAATAAAATTTGATGAATATTATATTAATATGTTTTATACTCACCATTCATTGTAAAAGTGCTGTGCTCTTCGATTTACTGCGAGCTGAATTGGTCCAGGGCAGTGATTATCCAGTGAAAACACTATTTCGCACAGTTTCTTCTTATTTTATTTCATGTTTTTGTCTAGTCTCATTAATAAAGTATTTCATGCATGCTTTTACACACGAGAGAGAAATTTGCCCAAAACTTTTTCCACACAAACGATGTTCTATATGCGCAGTACAAGTTCTTACATATCACAATATGAATACAGGATGCAGCCTGATTGCAGAATAAAGGCACACTAATTGATTGACTTCAAGCGTTTTCAGTTCTATTGACAAATTCTATGTTTTACAGAATGTTTTAGAAGCTACTTATTCCAATTGGAGACTAACATAACATTCGGTTGCGCAAACAGTAAAAATTCAAGTAAAGATATATCATTTTGCGGATTCAAAAACTTGCAAAATAAAAAATAACAAATGTTATTTTATTTAGTTACGAAAACAAATTTAACGATTTTAACATACAACACATTTAAAAATCTGTATATTTTTACCTCTTGGATCAAGATCTGCTATTTCTGAAGAAGTTACGTGCGATTTTCAAATATAATGATGCTGCTTAGTTTGATGAAAAATAATGTTTTGTTTACTATTACGTAAGTTAAATTTGGAAAATAATCAAGTCCACGTGGCATTAGTTATGAATTATATGGAAGAAATATAAGTCAGATTATGTTTTACATGGTTACATACTCTGTTTTGAATGTAGGTTATTTTAAAGTGTAATCTATAGGATGTCTAATTTTCGTAGCACTACAATATCACGCAGAAGGATGCAAACACGTTCTATGTTATGGGCAAATTTGGAACGGTATAAAATTTCGTAAATGCACCAGTATATTGCGTAATGTATTTTATAACCGAAAATCGGAATAAACATTGCTGTAATGAAAATGGAATCGCAGCCTTCGGTTGACCCAGGAAGTTGACCTAAATATCGGTTTGCTATAAGGGGGAGAAATGAACAATAACAAATAAAAGCGCAAAGATGAGATACTTAACGTCAGTTAAGGGATGCACAAGAACAGTCAGAATGAGGAATGAATATATTCGTCAGAAGCTAAAACTTTTTGCCCTGAATTACAAAATAAACGACTACAGGAAAAGTGGGAAGATCGTATGGATAGGATGGAGGAAAGTCAGCTACCCAGACTGGCAAGATGCTACGTACCAATGGGCAGAAGGGGCGTCGGGCGACCGAGGAAAAGAAGTAAGGAGGCCGAAACGGGTCAAAGACCTAACCATTCAAGGAAAGAAGGAAGAGATAATAATAGCAGCGGAGTAGTATACGAGGAGACGTAGTGGCTTTTTCACTTCATAGTAGTTGGTTTTCTCCTAACATAAAATAATCTTGAAGCGATTTATTATGAGTAGATTAGCCGGCCGCGGTGGCCGTGCGGTTCTGGCGCTGCAGTCCGGAACCGTGGGACTGCTACGGTCGCAGGTTCGAATCCTGCCTCGGGCATGGGTGTGTGTGATGTCCTTAGGTTAGTTCGGTTTAAGTAGTCCTAAGTTCTAGGGGACTTATGACCTAAGATGTTGAGTCCCATAGTGCTCAGAGCCATTTTTTTTATGAGTAGATTAGTGCTAACCATAATTAGTTGTTAGTAAACTTTATGGCACCTGAGGAATAGCGCGTGATTTTTCAGAAAGAAGGAGCAGATTTCAAAAATTTATTTCTCAAAATCTGCAGGTAGTATAAGCGCAATCGCAACATTCCTGATCAGAGAAAGTAACTAATTTCGCGGCTAAAACGGCAAAGCACTCAGTGTGAACACCATACGTCACGCAACATACATCAAAACAGTAGCTCGTTTCTTGCCAAACACAAATCAGCTGGTCTCGAATTATCAAATTCACAGCTCCTGGATAACAAGAAATATTTCAGGTGATCTACGAAAGAAGGAAGAACAAAAATGTTCAAGGGAATTCAGAAATAGAGAAATACAAGTCACTTAGTAATGAGAGAAACAGGAAGTGTAGGGAAGTTAAGGTGAAATGGCTGCAGGAAAAATATGAAGAAATCGAAAATGAAGTGATTGTCAGAAGCAGTGACTCAGCATTCAGAAAAGTCAAAATAGCCTTCTGTGACATTGACAGCAAGGGTGGTAACAACAGCAGCGCAACGGGAATTTTATTCTTAAATGCAGACGAGAGAGACAATGGTTGGAAAGAGTACATTGAAGACCTTTATGAGGGGGAAAACTTATCTGATGACTTGATAGGAGAAAAAGCAGGAGTCGATATAGGAGTCATAGAGGATCCAGTATTAGAATCATAGTTTAAAAGAGCTTCGGAGACTTACGACCGAATAAGGCAGAAGGGATAGATAACATTTCATCAGAATTTCTAAAACCATTTGGGGAAGTGGCAACAAAACGAATATTCACACTGGTGCTTCGAATACCGTTATACCATCTTACTATCACAAAAACATCACCCAGACCATTCCGAAGCTTGTAAGAACCGACTAGTTCGACAATTATCGCACGCTCAGATACACAGCTCATGCATCCGAGTTGCTGACAAGAATAATACACCGAAGAATGGACAAGAAAACTGAGAATTTGTTATAGGGCCATCAGTTTGGCTTTAGGGAAGGTAAAGGCACCAGAGAGGCTATACTGACGCTGCAGCTCATAATGGAAGCAATACTACAGAAAACCCAAGACACGTTCATAGGATTTGTCGTCCTGGAAAAGGCAGTGTCAAATGGCACAATATGTACGAAATTCTAAGAAAAATGGGGGTAAGATATAGGGAAAGAGGGGTAACATGGAATAAGTACAAGAACGAAGTCGCCCGGAGTGGCCGCGCAATTTGAGGCGTCATGTCACCGATTGCGCGGTCCCTCCCGCACGGGGTTCGAGTCCTCCCTCGAGCTTGGGTGTGAGTGTTGTTCTTAGCATAAGTTAGTTTAAATAGTGTGCAAGTCTATAGACCGATGACCTCAGCAGTTTGTTCCCTTAGGAATTCACACACATTTGAACATTTTTGAACAAGAACCAAGAGTGAATAGTAAGAGTGGGAGACGAAGCAATGATGGAAATAAAAGAGAGGTGCAAGAGTAGACTTAAAATTGAAGGTGGAAGGATATCAATGATAAGACACTGGTGTGACTTTGCCATTTTGAGTGAAAGTGAAGAAGAATTGCTTGATCTGCTGACTGGAATGAAGAGTCTACTGAATATAGACTATGGATTGAGAGTACATTGCTACCTAGCCAGTAAAATAACCAATGACGGACGGAGCAAGAAGGACATCAAAAGCAGCACTGGTAAAAAGGGCATTCCAGGCCTAGAGAAGTCTACTAGTATCAAATATGAACCTTAATTTGAGGAAAAAATTCCTGAGAATGTACATTTGGAGAACAGCACCGTATGGTAGTGAAACATGGACTGTGGGGAAACCAGAAAAGAAGAATTTGAGATGTGATGTTGCAGAATAATATTGAAGAATAGGTTGACTGGTAAGGTAAGGAATGAGTTTCTGTCCAGAATCGGAGAGGAAAGAAATATATGGCAAACACTGGCAAGAAGAAGGGACAGGATGGTGGGACATCTGTTAAGACATCACAGAATAACTTACATGGTATTAGAGGGAGGGTCGTGGGTAAAAACTGTAGAGGAAGACAAGAACTGAAATACATCCACCAAATAATTGAGGCCGAAGGTTGCAAGTGCTACTGTGAATGAAGAGGCTGGAACAGGAGAGAAATTTGTGGCGAGCCGCATCATACTAGTTAGGAGACTGATAACTTAAAAAAATAAAGAAAAAAAAAGACATCAAGATCATGAAGAGTAAGAGGCATATATACACAATCTTTTATATACCTTACAGATACAAAAAGCAGATGGTAAGATCTGATGACAGACGGTGGAATTGATCTTCACCTCTTCCCCTTCCAGTCTAACGCCCTAGAACGTTATTACCCAGGTAACGTCGGAAGTGGTGAAAAATGATCATTGCTTCAAGATTTTTTTGTCAGTAGCGGGGACTGAGTGTTTGACTCTTCAGCTCACAGCATCCATTTAGGCTAAGTACTATGTCCTTACAGTGAGTGATTTCTAGTTTCTGTAACATTTACTATGCCTATACGACAAAATAAAGTACCAAAATATAGATGTTAATATTTTCATTTTATGTGACGCTGTCGAGCCTTCCTTCGATGATCTCTATGTCATCAACTTAGAAAACGTACTGATAAATAAACTGTAGAAAAACGCTGCAGGATTTAGTATTTGCTCTGCAAGTACAGAAAATTTTCGATGTTGTCTTCAAGAGATACAGCAGTTGTCAGTGTGTACCATAATTGGTTATCTTCTTTAATTCGTGCTCTATATTTTTTCACATACCACTAAAAATTCCTGAAGACATTACTATGCTGCAACTAGTTTCCATCATTTTCTTCGCCATCCAGACCGCTTTCAAACATATAATGGCATACACCATTTGACAGATGTTTGACGTACACAGACAGAACCCAAAATCCACCCACAAAATTGCGGAGCACATTGCCCTGGTCGTTTTCTCGATCTTAATCCCCTGTATCTTCGGTTTTGAGAACGCTTGAAATCTTTGTGTATACAAGCTCCATTAATGATGTACTAACACTACAGGAAAGCATCATCAGTGTCTGCCAGCGCAACCGTAACCTACCTGGAGTTTTTCAAAAGAGTGCCTGATTCCATAAGACGTCGGACAGAAGCATTTCTTACTATGAACTTTCTCTGCCTCGTGATGACTGGGTGTTGTGTGCTGTCCTTAGGTTAGTTAGGTTTAAGTAGTTCTAAGTTCTAGGGGACTGATGACCATAGATGTTAAGTCCCATAGTGCTCAAAGCCATTATAAGCTTACACAGTAACAAATGATGTGCTCTGATTTGTTTACTGCTTTCTGTAGGTAGTTGGTAATGGCAAAGAATTTCACAGTAGCGAAAATGAGCAAGTGCTCATCGCTCTTAAGGCATGCATTTTAGAGCTTTGTTTGCCGTACTTCTTCTTTTTGTTTGGCCCATAGTGCAACCAATCAAAGTATAGAATACTTTTATAAGACCTTGTATATAACGACTGCAAAGCATCTGCATCTACATCTACATGTACATGACTACTCTGCAATTCACATCTAAGTTCGTGAAAGAGAATTCTTCGAACCACCTTTAGACTATTCCTCTACCGTTCCACTCTCTTACAGCGCGCGGGAGAAATAAACACTTAAATTTTCCTGTACCAGCTCTAATTTCTTTTATTTTATTGTGATAATCACTTCTTTCTATGTAAGTCGGTGGCAATAAAATGTATTCACATTCATAAAGTAGAGATTTGGAAACTGAAACTTCTCGAGAAGACCTCTCCGCAACGAAAAACGCCTTTGTCTTAATGACTGGTATCCGAACTCACTTCTTTCACACTCTCTAACCCCGTTAATTTTATCTGGTAAGCAGCAGAGGATAGGCAAGCGTAGTGCAGGCAGTCTCTTTACTAGACCTGTTGCATCTTCTAAGTGTACGGCGAGTAAAATACAGTCTTTGATTTCCCTTTCCCACAACATTATTTATGTGATCGCTCCAATGTAAGCTCTTCGTTATTGTAATTCCTAGGTCTTTAGTCAAACTGACAGTCTTTAAATTTGTGCGATTCATCGTGTAACCGAAATTTAACAGATTTGTTTTTGTAATCTTGCGAATGACCTCACGCTTTTCGTTATTCAGAGACAAGTGCTGTTTTCTGCACAATATAGCCATCGCGTCTAAGTCATTTTGTTGTTGGTTTTCATCTTCTGATGACTTTACTGAGTGATAAATGACAGCATCATCAGCAAACAATCTGAGAGGACTGCTCATATTGCCTCCTGAATCGTTGGGGAACGTTGGATACTACTTCTGTTTTAGTCGATGATTTTCAGTCGTTTAGTGCTAACTGTGACCTGTCTGACAGGAAATTACCAATCCAGTAGCATAACTGAAGCGATACTTCATAGGCACGCCGTTTGTTTAGAAATCTCTCATGAGAAACGCTGTCAGTAGCCTTCTGGAAATATAGAAATATGGAGTCAGTTCGATATCCCCTTTCGAGAGCATTCATTATGGTCTATCTAGCCAGGCAGCAAACTCCTTGGCTCTTTCACCGTATCGTGTAAATATGAAGAGGCCTAAGTATGCAGTTTAGGATGCTCTACCATTCGTATTATTTAGTTCTGGAACACCCTGTGACATGGATTGTTCAAACCGCCACCGGCTGGCTGGCTCATAAGTTACACCTCTATTGGTAGAGCGAAGAAGCGAGGAGTTGATTGTCTGGTAAGCTCCATGGAGATTCACTGCAAGAATCCAGACGAGGAAGCAGCGAGCATCATAGGGTTGTTACACGGCATTCAGATGGTTCAAATGGCTCTGAGCACTATGGGACTTAACTGCTGAGGTCATCAGTCCCCTAGAACTTAGAAATACTTAAACCTAACTAACCTAAGGACATCACACACATCCATGCCCGAGGCAGGATTCGAACCTGCGACCGTAGCGGTCGCGCGGTTCAGACTGTAGCGGCTAGAACCGCTCAGCCACCCCGGCCGGCTACACGGCATTACTGGCGGCTTTCCAAACCTGACACGTACATTCATTAACTGTTGTGATTGAGTACTAGGAGTACTCTCCAGATTCCACAAGACGGCGGTTTAACACCCTTCTAAGCAACTGTGTTGTCTGACACTCTCGTTACGAATTCCGTCGGTCGTATCACTGCACAATGTTTGTTCGCCTGCAGGTTCCGCGAGCAAAGCAAAAACATGTGAACTCCGACAAAAGACGTTCTCCTCTCTCTCTCTCTCTCTCTCTGTCACCGAACAGACGTTCATTGACGTCGGCTGTCCGCAGCGAAAGGACCTCCAGCTGGCGGGCCCGGGCGTCGCGACGCCGGCCGACGCCTGCCATCGATCACGCGGCGCCGGGGCTGTCAGTGGCGGCGCCAGGCTAGCGCATGGGCGGCGGGGGCGGCGGGGGACGGAGACAGGCGAGGCCACCCTCCACCCAGCCGCCTATTAGCTGCGGCGCCGTCTCGCCGCCGTCAGCCAGCGACCGCTGCGGGATTGTCACGCCGCAGTAGAAGGGCTTTACACTCTCACTGCACGCTTCCAGTGGCCTCATTAGTTATTGCACGATATCTGGATTATGTACATACTCGGTGGATATAATTGAAGTGCAGTTCCTCGCGGAGGTCCAGTGTGGGCTGTAATTATCGTGCGGCAGAGAAACTTCGAGGATATGCACGTGCGTTAATGCGCAACCCATTTGCGCTGGTTAACAAATTGGTTCCATTTGCGACCACCAGGTACAAACCTGGGTCAGTACCCTGTTTGTATGGCGGTATGGCATGCAACCTGTCATTTAACAAGACATAACGTGAGTGAGTAGTATGGCTATATATAGAGGAGAGTCCGCGCATTGTTAGTGAAACTGTTTCATGTAAATGGCAGCAATTACAGTGCTCCATTTAGAGAGTATCGTCGACTGAAAGATTTGAGGAGAGACCTGATGTCATTAAATGGTTTAAATAAGACGATAACGCTATTAAATAACACGGATGAGCTTGCACCAGCACCAGCAAGAGGAAGTCGTCCTATCCTGGTGGAAGATAATAACCAGGTTGCTATTGCTATAAGTGACCGTGCAGCACTTGTCACAGACAATGCCAGTGCTCGTACAGTGCCAGAAGAATTGTCCACCCCATGGTCAACAGTACGGAAAGTTTTGCGGACTATTTTAGGCTGGTACCCGTACATGATCTAGACGGTGCAACACCTGAAACCACATTATCCCCATATTCTCAATTTATTCTTCAGTTTCCGACACTGACCTAAGTCGATGACATGTCGCCGGTGAATATTTTATGAAGTGCCGAGCCATATTTTACACTACAGGGTGTATTGTATGCACACAACTGCTGAATTCGGGGTTCTGTTAAACCGTGTGTTGTGTAGGAAGAGCCAGTGCACACGACGTATGTGACTACGTGGTGTGGATTCACAAGCACCTTTATTTTCGATCTCTTTTTCTTAGAAGATAATACGGCCAGATGGCCTGTCAGGTGTACCGCGAAGTCTGCACGGTATCGAGACCTCCTTGTACAGCATGTGATTCCTGCTTTGGAAGAGCACAACCGTGCGGAAACCACTTTCGTGCAGGATGGAGCAACACCTCATGTTACTCGCCCAGTCAAATATCTGATTAATGCAACCTTCCAAGAACGTTTTATTTCTATAGGTTTTCTAGATGCATGGCCTGCAAGATCACCTGATATGAATCCGTGTGACTTGTGGCTCTAGGGAGAACTAGAAAAACGCGTTTACCAAGGACACGTTCGGTCCCTACTTGATCTGAAGGCCACTATACAGAAACACGTTGCTCAGATTCCACCCGAGCTGCTGCGACCAGCTTTACGGACGCAACATCTCGTCGAGGTCTCCAGTGCTCACGTTGAGCAAATTGTGTAAGCGGATGTTAGTAATAAAATAAACATAATGCCTTTCTCACTTATTTGCAATTTGGCCCGACTTCGTCTCTAACGTATTACACATGGAAAGGGTGCTCTATGGCTTTCATCTACATCTACATCATACTCCTCAACCCACCTAATGGTGTGTGGTGGAGGGTAATTTCGGTAGCACTATGTGATCCCTCCAACTCTGCTCCACTCGCGAATAGTGCGTGGGAAGAGTGATTGTCGGTAAGCCTCTGTATTGGCCCTGATTTCTCGAATTTTCTCCTCGTGGCCAGTACGCGAGACGTATGTAGGGGGAAGTAATATGTTGTCTGCTGTCCAATAATTTCAATAGTAAATCTCTCCGTGATGCACAAAGCCTCTCTCGTAATGTCTGCCAGTGGAGTTTGTTTAGCATCTCCGTAACGCTCTCTCGCCAGCTAAACGATCCCGTGTCGAAACGCGCTGCTCTTCGTTGGATCTTCTATATCTCCTGTATCAGTCCTACCTGGAGGGATCCCAGATGGACGAACAGTGCTCAGGAATCGGTCACACAAGCCCCTCACAAGCCACTTCTTTCATAGATGAGTTACATTTCCTTTAAGATTCTTCCGATGAATCTGAGTCTCGTGTCTGCTTTTCCCACTGTTTCCCACTGTCTGGTTAGGTACGCCTAGACATTCTATGGCAGACGCTGTCTCCAGCTGTTTGTCATCAGTAGTGTAGCTCTACAGTAGTGGATTTCTTTTCCTATGTATGCGCAATATGTTGCATTTATCAGGATCAACTTCCAGACTCTGCGCCGTTCTTCAATTCTCTGCAGGTCGTTCTGCAAATTCTCACTAGCTTCTGGCGTTGCTACTTTGGTATAGACAACTGTATCATCTGCATATAGCCTTAAAGAGCATCCAACGCTTTCTACTAGACGATTTATATTTAGTGTAAACAGCAACGATCCTATCTCACTTCCCTGTGCTACTTCGGATATTGTCGGCCGCTGTGGCCAAGCGGTTGTAGGCGCTTCAGTCTGGAAAGGCGCGACCGGTACGCTTGCAGGTTCGAATCTTGCCTCGGGCATGGATGTGTGTGATGTCCATAGGTTAGTTAGATTTAAGTAGTTCTAAGTTCTAGGGGACTGATGACCTCACATGTTAAGTCCCATAGTGCTCAGAGCCATTTGAACCATTTGAACTCCAGATATCACCTTCACATCTGTCGATTTAGTTCCATTAAGAGCGATGTGTCTTCCATTCACAGTGCCACATTTGCCCTGGTGGCCAAAACTGGAACTAAAAAATGTATATGTCGTTTGACTAGGGCCTCCCGTCGGGTAGACAGTTCGCCAGGTGCAAGTCTTTCGATTTGACGCCACTTCGGCGACTTGCGCCCAGTCCCTGAGCGGAGAAAATCTCCAACTCAGCCGGGAATCGAAGCCGGGCCCTTAGGATTGACATTCTGTTGCGCTGACCACTCAGACACCGGGGGCGGAAATTTGAACTGATTTCTTTCCACCGTAAATCCGTTTCCCATTAACGCATTAGAACAGCCATATTACAATTACAGCCCATACTGAACCACTGTGAGTAATTGTACTTTAATTATAAACATCCAGTACGTGATGTTGCTGAGAAGTCTGACGCCTCAGCTCATGTGCTTATATGTTGTCCGATGAAAGAAAACTATCAGAAAATAGCACAATTACATTACAGTTATCGTGGTTCCATGCTGCACTTGTAATTGCCACAGAAGGTATTGAATCCAATTAGTTTTTGCCCGCTGCATACGATTCTGTTCATTACACATGAAAATGGTTGTGAATGGCAGGTTACGCTTGGGGCCAGAAGATGGCTCCATTTGGTGTCGAAACTGGTAGCATGTGTTAAAAAGAATAAACGGCGTGGATTCAAAGACAACTGTTGGTTATATTCTTATCATGCCTGGGTCGCCAGGAGTCTGGACGCTCCAATAAAACATATGGTTGCGTACATTAAACTGTATTACAGCCACGCTGTAAGTAGAGCATTAGCACGAATTCTAAACGTCGGATCACCTAATATTTTTCTGTTAACCACATAAAGATTTCATAATTGTAGCAGGATTATAAATATATTGTTAGATCCCCGGGCAGAAACAAACTCTAACATAGCTAGCGATTACCAAGACGTCCTACCACTACGCCTTCACACTTTATCTTTAGTTGATTAAGAGCACAGGAGAAGTAAATGCCACCAAGTCTCCACTGTAAATGATCTTTAGTATATCTCCGTAGGAAATGAGACAGAATCGTGAGCAGATGGCACATACTGCCAAGTGAGCACTGACCCGCTTTTTATGCCAAACACAGGGCGGCATCTCCTCGCCCCCCCCCTCCCCCCAGCAAATTCCCCATGCCACCTAGTTTTGCTATTACTTCTTAATATTTGCTTATACTAAATCCCTGCTTTCGTGTGCCAGTCAACCATGTCAGGAGCTTAAGCTACTATTTCCCATTTACAAATCTGAATTGTAATTAGTGGAGTATTCCTCTAATTGTGTCTGTTTACTGATTTGCTGAAACAGTATTTGGCGCATTATTTTTGATAACTGCTGTATCGGCTGCTATCTGGCCGGCCACACTTTCAAATACAAGCGCCACCAGCTACGCAGCCGCGTTTCTTACGGCCGCCACAGCGGCATGAGGCGCTCCCATAAACGATTACGCCGCTGCCGATGACGCGAAAGCATCCCCTCTCTGAAGCTCCATCGACGGGTAAACTTAAATTCGAACACTCATCCACTGTTCCCATTTTGTGTGTTGGCCAGCTCAGTGATTTTACAGACTTTCGTACTAGCCGGGGCTCGACGTCTTCTGAATAGACATTGTATTGAGAGTGATAGATTTATAAATCTTTTGTATCTGGATGTATTTATACCTTCAGATCTACTGTTAGCCACTGACGCCGCAAATACAGCAACGAAGTTATGTATCATTTTTACTGTTTGATATTAGATGAAGAGTAAATTACTATCTCAATTCTCTGTTTATGAACAGCATCTGTTCCTCGCCCCAGTATTCACTAAAGAACTACATAGCGTGCAAGGGAAGAAATAACACTAACCACCCACAGGAGGACTATTAAGCGTCTTTGCTGGTCATGGGAGCCCACCTGCATCAACGTTCTGGCTTTATGGCTGTTCACTTCCGAGAATTTGCGGTGTCTCATCTTCAAATCGGTTCCTAAATCCTTTAATTTATCTTTTAACAGCTGCCCAGGATGACTGTATAGTGGGTACTATTCCATGCGAGGACGGTCATCTCAGGATGGTGTGTCAGACGTTGCTTGAGTACTGTCAGCTGCTCGGTGGTCGTGGAATCATAAAAGTTCCATTAACCACATCTTTATTTAATGAGATGCTTGTATAGTATCTGAAGCCAAAGACTCGAAAGCATGTGTTGATCTGCATACAGCGGTGGATGCCTCAGCAATGCATCCAGCCACACACTCGGCTCAGACCAGAGGAGGATGCAAGTAAGGCAGAATGCTGACTCAGGAAAGGAGCAGCAGCAGTAGGCGCGTCCTTGCTGACATCAGGCCTACAGGTGTCAGCATCTGTAAGCATGTTTGTAGCATAGCCATGCCATACTGGCGGTGGGCTAGCCCTAAACTCTGGACTCATCTAAGACACCCAGAAGCCTGTTCATGTTACCCTGAAGGTGACCCTCCCTCTAGGCAGCTGCCACTCGAACCCCGAAAGCATCAGCAGCATCAGCCTGCAGACCAGCAGCTAGTTGATGATGCAGCTAGATGTGGACGAAGCGGAGTGGCCCATGTGGCACTGTCGGTTGGTGTGGAGTAGGACTCGTTGCAGACAGCAGTCAAAGATACTGCTAGGACCAAAATATAATCATTTGGCTCGATTTATTACCACACAGTCGACAAAGATGGCACATCGCTGGATCCCGCCATGTGGTAATCGAGGTCACCACTTTAGTGCCAGTCCGCAGCTCGTGGTCGTGCGGTAGCGTTCTCGCTTCCCACGCCCGGGTTCCCGGGTTCGATTCCCGGCGGGGTCAGGGATTTTCTCTGCCTCGTGATGACTGGGTGTTGTGTGCTGTCCTTAGGTTAGTTAGGTTTAAGTAGTTCTAAGTTCTAGGGGACTGATGACCATAGCTGTTAAGTCCCATAGTGCTCAGAGCCATTTGAACCATTTGAACTTTAGTGCCCTTCCACTATGCTGTGTCAATGATATTCCAGCCTTGGCAGCAAGATTCTAAATGCTGGTAACTGACCTGCCTTTTCGTGAAGTCTGGATGGAGAGGTATTGGCGCAACACGCTACAAGATACATATATGAATAGTAACGAGCAGAGACTTGTCTCTGAAATGAGAGTAGTGTGTTATTAGTTCTGTTTCAATGTCGTCTTACGACGTCTTGGTGATATTAGAACCTCTAATGTCAAATGCTACGCCTTGATGAGTCTGCATGCTGTGTACCAGTTGGTTAAATTACATATTACTTGTGTCAATGTGGATAGCCTCTTTGATAACACAGTCTCAGCAGAAGACGTATAGACACTGTGCTGCTGAAGGCAGGTGTGATGAACACGGTGTAAATTGTATAGAATATATCAATAAAATGGTAAATGGTAAGAGAGTCCAGTCTCTTTCACCACATGACAGCATTACGCATATTTAATTGAAATGCTTACTACTATTTTCAGTACGTTCACAATGCATATTACTAGAGCTTATACGTCATAATGAAGATTGTAGTGGTCTAAATGTCATATATGAAGATAGCAATAATATGCTGAAACTAGTAATATGAATATTTGCAGTAATTAGGCGATTTTGACGATAAAGTTCTCAGCTATGTTGTTCAGAATAGGGCACTAAATACGCCCACTAGGAGCTGCTTTCAGCCACGCCCTAGCTGCAAACCAAATCATTCAGCATGTGTAACCATCATATACTTGGAAGAACAATATGTCTCAAAAACTGCGCCGTTATATTCTGGGATCCCATAGACTGGATATGGGTTCCATCTGCCAGTTGTGTTTGTCTCACATAACGACGAAGTGTGAGACCTAAGCATTACTCTGTAAAATCGAATCTACAGCTCAAGGTTGTAAACATTTTAATGCATCCCAGCTGAAGATTAATGATTGGTTTGCAAATCAAGAGAAATCAGAAGAAGTCTTTTGATATGCTGCCAAGAGTAGGCAGTACGTGGAACTAGTTACGCTAATGGGATCTGTCCTGTTCTCGTGAAGGATGAGCTTCTAATAACTGATTGCTGTTCCTCAGGGAGATACTTCATTGAATTCGTACAAATATTTACCCATTTCAGATGGATTTTACCATGCGAGATACACAATAATTATCTTGCTCAAAAGGAGCGTAAAGGAGGTCTTTTCCTTCTACTTTTGCTGCTGCTGCGTAATAAGTAAACTCTACAAAGTGTCGATTTCTATGCTGATTCTTTTGAAGTACTGTTCAAACATTATGAAGTAATCGCGTACCAGTTAATATAAAATCCTGATTTGGCTGTAGGATTCTTACTTAAAAATGGTTCGGTTCTAGTTTAACGTGAATAATTGTCATCTATTCTAAAGTGGTGGAAGACACATTGCATCTAGTGTTACGAAGTGTATGGTGTCATAGCTCACCAAAGAATCGAAGATTCATCAACTAACGCTTTTGCATGCAACTCTTCCAACCTCCCCCCCCCCCCC
The DNA here is from genome assembly GCF_023864275.1 of Schistocerca cancellata. Classification (NCBI taxonomy): domain Eukaryota; kingdom Metazoa; phylum Arthropoda; class Insecta; order Orthoptera; family Acrididae; genus Schistocerca; species Schistocerca cancellata. The sequence goes on from NC_064631.1 coordinate 331,908,229, forward strand.
CCAGCCCCACTGCTCCGCCCCCCTCCCTTTTCCACAAATATCGTTCTGAATAACACAGCAGTAGTGAATTACAATTCAGTGGATCAGTCACAGTTCTTAGTTCGATGAACACTTAAACCGGAGTAAAATTATTACATCTATAAGTGGGATGGTATAGTGTAAGATTTGTTCCAGTCTTAGAAAAACATAGAAAGTATTTACGCAGACGTATTAAAAGGACAATACCACACTGTCCAATATTGACCATCTTCTTCGACTATTCGGACATCCTACAAGAAGATATGACAGTGCAAACTGGGAAGTCTGTCATCATTAATTCCTCTGTGTAAATTAAACCCATAGACCATTGCGTGGCCATCTCAGTGCTTTCTATAGATAACTATATTGTTTACATACAGTCCGGATCCTTACAATCGAAACCACTTTCAGCCAACACTTCTTCTACACCCCCTTCCCCCACCTCCCCGTCCGTACTACCAACCCTTTTGTTCTGCAAACCCTCGATTGGGGAACGTCCTGCTCGTAACATTAGAGAACTAACACTTTTGTCCAGTTTTAGATATGAAGTAATATGGAGAAGCTGAAATAATGTATTTCTGCTCAATTTGTGGTTAAGTACATCTCCTACACCTCAAGCATGTGATCTCAAAGCCCTTACACAAAACCGTTGTCACGTTCTAGTTTCCTGTCTCATGTAGCTCTCTTCCTCGCTTCCCGGAAGCACCTATGACTTTGTGTATTTTCACCCTAATAGATGCTCTTGAACTCCGTGACTGTTCCTTTGAAAGGCAATGCTGAATAAAATTCGCTAGTATTCACCAGAAACACTTAGCGGATTTCATTCAACATTACCCTTTGATTTTATGTTACAATTACTCTACTGTAGATCAGTTACGTAATCATACGTAATGGAAGTCACTGACTGCGAAAATAGAATCTAAGAGTGTCCTAGAGCGTATCTTAAGTAGACTTATGTACTTCCTTCGCCCACTGCTTCACTGATTATTGCGACTGTAAGTGGTTTGGTTAAGAAGGTTTTACCGAAGTTAATGGAGCTTGTAAATCACAGGTGTGATCTACGGTACCACCAATTATAACTTCCCAATATGAGCAAAACCAATACTCTCCCAACGTCTCCTATAATACATTACCAACACGAGTTCAGTGCAACGCCACAGATACTCTGTATCTCAGCACGCTACATTGGCTCCCCAACCGAAATTAACCATGTCACTTTAATCCTGGTGACTTATCCACACATACGAAAACTTCCTGGCAGATTAAAACTTCGTTCTGGATCGGGCCTCGTATCCTGGACCTCTGCCTTTTACGAGCAAACTCTACAAGCTGAGCTACCCGAGTACGACTCACGAACGGTCCTCAGAGTTTCACTCCTGCCAGTAACTCACCTCATACTTTCCAAACTTCACAGAACCTCTCCTGCTAAACTTGCGGGACTAGGTGCCGGGTTCGAGTCCCGGTCCTACGCACAGTTTTAACCGTCCAGGAAGTGTCTTATAGGTGTCTTCCTGCAATACTTGACTGAGATGAGGAAGACAACGCACTTAAGCTCCCGCTTTCACTCTAAAAGGTAATGATCACTAACAAATACATACATAGACATAATATACAAATATTATAAAAGTCTATTGTAATGATAGGTTCTGAAGTTTAACCGTTTGCTGTTAAAAGCTCATAAGTGTACAAGTAACTCGGTCATATTTGACATGATAGTTAAGCAAAGACTGAGTGAACAGAGATGATTTACAGTGGTCCAGCCACGTTAATGTCAAGTCCTCGAATGAAGCACTTGCGAAACGGTTTGAATTCACGAAATACGTTGATATGTGGCACTGTATGGCATTGTCATATATTTTGAGATATGCATATGGGGCCTGAAGATGGCATAATGGAAAATTGGTAGTCGTCAAAACAAAATAAAATAACATCTTAGTTAAACGACTGTTGGAGAATTTAATTTTATTGACAATAACAATAATGTGACGTCAATAAAGATGGATCGTTCGCGAACTAACGGGTCTAAAGGAACGGTTCATCAAGATGAACGAAACGAGCGCGGAACGAATTCTAACGAACGGTCTTTCATAGTTCACTTCGGTCGCAGCTTTGTACTTATAGTTCCTGGGTACGGGAAACGGTCGGTCTCGTTCCCGCAACGGCACGTCGGCCGGTCTCGTTCCAGCCTCGGTCTCGTTCTCGTCTGTCTCGGTCTCGGACTCGCTCGGCCGGACTCGTCCTTCTTCGCGTGGCCACTCGTCGCAGTTCCACTGCCGACTGCTCGTAGTTAGTTCATTATCGAGTTGTTATTCGTTTCGTTCACTGCGCACGCCCATTCTAGAGGTTTCAAACCTTTTTTGAACTCTGAACTTCTGGTTCTTTTCGTGATCCAGTCAGCGTCCATGACTGGTAATTAAAATGTATTTTATATATAATTACGTAAATTACTTAAAAATTACGTGGTATGTAATACATACATGTTTTCAGGTGACAAAGCGGCATATCAGCTAACGTCACTACTTCGATAAACAGCAGAAGAAATACTTGTAAAAAAGGCAAGATTTTTTTGTTATTACACATGCAAAGGAAATCGGCACGCCACACACGATTGGCCATTTTCCGTCTTTTTCTCATTCAAGGTAAAAGAGCATGTTCATTGCTATGGAAGGCAGACCGACTTACAATCGAATGAAGCCCGCGCTCCGTAATGGAGTGTCTGGTGTCACATTTTGTAAAGAGAATATGATAACTTCTACAATATCATTTCAGTGGTACAGGGTGGCGCACGAAAAATCGGCCCCAAGTACTAGACTGCTCATTGTCGCCCACCAATCGTCATCTGTTGTTTCGAAGTTATTGTTTGCACTTGCTTATTTGTCATTTCTTCACTGCCTAATTATTACATGTTTATCTATTCTGCTCGTAGCGGTCAACAAATTACGCGTAACTGGCGAACAGTCTGCACTCTGGGACACCTTCTCGTGCGCCACCTTATATTATTTCACTGCGATCAGCCACATAACGCTACAGTTGGCTAAATGAGAGGTTTTGCAGAATCACGAAAGTTACAAGTGTGTGAGAATTCTGTTATCAATTAAAACTCTGTACTCCAGGGGGGGGGGGGGGAGGCAAGTGCTCCCTCTCGGCGCCTTCCGTCTTCAGTCACTTATGCTACTAATTTTCAATTTTTCATAAGAACCATATACCAAGCAAAAATGAACGGTGACCGAGTAAAAATGAACAGTTCCCAAAAAAGAGCGATCATCAGTGAAGTAGTTCCCAAGGATGAACGAGTTTGCCCATCTCTAGACGTCAAAGTGCCATAAGCACGTACATACGACAGCTGGCAGCTGGCCCGGGATGATATAAAGCGTGCCCGTGAAGACGCGGAAAAAAGTGTAGTCGTTCTCGTAATGCAGAAACGGAGTGATTTATCTGACTTCCAAAAGGGCTTGATCATTTGCTTTCGGGCCAATGTTGGGAGAATATTCGAAACGGCTAAGCTGTAAAGTGTTCCTGTGCTGCCGAGTATACGTGCGTAGCACAACTGCGCCATCCAAAAACGGCGCCGGTTTAACTGTGGCACACCAAAGGCCATAGACGACAGCGGTGATTGACAGATGCGAAGATGTGTACGTGTCAACAGACATGCGCCTGTGTAGGGACTGACCGCCCAGAAATGAGGGAGTGCCAGCAAGTGTGTTCTCAACGACTGTTCAGCAAACGTTGCTGCGTATGGACTACCACAGCATGCATCCGTGCTGACTGCGGTTCATCGGTGGCGAAGACTGGAACTTGCATGCCAGTACTGCAACTGGACGTTCATCGAGAGGGCGACAGGTGGTCTTTTCAGGTGAATCACGTTTTGTGCTCCATCAGACAGAAAGCCAACAGCCTGCAACAATCGTCGGAAGGGTCCAGGCCGGAGGAGGGAGCGCTACAGTCGGGGAAGTTTACGTGGCATTTCCTGGATGATGTCATGCTTCTGGAATGCACAATGGATCAACACAAGTATGCACCTATTCTTGGGTACCATATCCCCCCCTACGTGCAGTTTGTTCTTCCTCGGCACGATGGCACCTTTCAGCCCGTAATGCAATGTGTAACACGGTTCGCAGTGTCCCTGCTTGTTTCAAAAAGCGTCAGTATGAGTGTGTGGGATCACTTCGATCGGGCTGTTCGTGCCTTGGATTCTCAACCGAGAAACCAAGCGCAGCTGCTCACGGCGCTGGAGTCGACATGGCTCCTCATTCGTGTCGATACCTTCCAGAACCTCGTTGACACTCTTCCTGTACGACTCGCCCTGCAACAGGTGGTTATTGAGGCTTTTGACAGGTACTGACTTTAATGTGAGTGGACAGTGCAGCATGAGTTACTAAATCAGTGCAGCGTAAGCTCGGATCAAACATAATAGGAAAATGTTGCCTTTTACAAATACCAGTAGCTTATGGTGACGTGAATCCATACCAGAGCTATTTTAGTGTGATATGGATTAATATTTAACTGCAGTGAAAGTTAATGAAACTTTTGTATGAAGTCCAAACGTAACACTGCTGTCTGCGAAATAAAATGTTCTGTTACATTTCGCAACAAGTAATATATTCAAAACCGTATGGTTGAGTAAATCTCGTTTGCAACTCCGAAGAAAATATTCAAGAAACTACCTGAGTAATGACTCCCATTTTAGCTAACCACAAACGCGTACAGACACTCAGTTTCGATAGAAGTGTAATGTCGCAAATTATAGCTATGAGAGAAGGTGTATTACTGTTAACGTAAGTGATATTTGGTTGAACACTGTTGATATTGTTTTCTTAAGCTACTCCTCTTCATTTAATAGAATACACTTTGTTTTTAAAAGCCAGACTAATGTTTATTTTACTGTGTGAAACGAGATCTGTGATGCGTCCGAAGTCATATATTCGCTTATCTACCCTGCTGTCACTTCTGCCATGAGAGAGGTTCTCCAGACTTGTAGCTAAACTGTTCTTCAAGATCGCTGTCTGCTGCACGATGGAGATGTCGATGTCGTTAATTACTAAAGTTAGTTATCAAAACCAAAATAAAACCTCGTAGCTTCTCCGCCATGTCATTTATTAGCAACATACACTGTACATAAACATTAATCTGTTTCCGAATAGGAATACGGGAACGGATATGTTGAGTTAGTGAAGACTGCAGATTCAACACTTCTAACAATGATGACTGCTTAGCTATGTATTTAAATGGTTAACCATCGGTTTATTATTTCTCATTCAAAATAAATTCTTAAAGTGACTGTTACTAGCTCTGGAACGTTCGATGTCTCTCCAGTATCTTCTTCTGCCCGGCATCTTCTGTGATGGTCCTCAAGCAAATATCCTTCTTTGTCATTTTTTTCTCTTCTCTTCAATGTTTCAAACATTCGCAATTTTCTCTTCTAGGTTCATCTTGGAAAATAAAATTTTCTTCTCGAAGTACTAGCGAATTATAGGGACAACAGTGCCACAATCTTCTTACAGAACGTTCTACGCACTTTTCGCCTCTCTACATATAATTACGGTGCATTTGGTGTAAATAATTTCCCACAAATTTACTCTGCGTTCACATCTTCCTGCCTTAAAACATCCGAGTCCCACTGTCAGTCGGACTCGCTCATCGACTGTCCCTTCATCACTCACCTTTTTGTTACGTAGATAAAATACTTCTTACCGTGTCGAAGCTTCGAGAAATATACATAGTATAAACATTTGTACAATGCAAAATAATATTAAAATTCAACTAAATTTTTATTTACATAACAATTTATAATTACATCCTTACACACATTAAATCATAAAGAACATTAAGGAAATTTAAAGGAAAGGAAAGAAAAGGAGAATATTTACAATTTTGCAATGCATTACTACAGTACTTTAAGTAGTGGGGAGGCTGTAAGTTATTCGCTGAAGCGGTTGAAATACTCTGTAACCTCCCCACAAAATAAAAATAAATATTATTGGGTTAATGTTTCTAATATTGTGTAGCCTCCCCACAAAATTCATTCTCATTTAATCTACCTCCAAAATTCTTTCTGATTTAATCTAAGCTCAAAATTCATTCACATTTAGCGTAACCTCAAAACAGAAAAATTCCTAAACCTCTCAACAGTAAAAACTATAATTATGTCGTTCAAATTCAGTGTGACGTCCCAATAAAAAAAATCAGTAACTTGATAATAAAACAATGTAACTAACCTCTCAATTAAATTGTCGCTCACTTATGACTTTTCAATAATTCACTGTGAATTTAACCTGGTAAATTTTGGACGACAGCAGTGCTGCGTCATGGCCCTGAAAGATTATTCTGAATAAAAAAAGGAAAAATTCTTACCTCAATGAAGTCGCCGGATATATCTGCTCTTACAATAAATTTTTCCGGCACAGCTCTGTGCAATGCTGGCCGACCTATCTGTCATTTATGAAAGAAAGCAACTGATTTTTCTATTGCAATAATCGGGATGATCATGGATGGGAGAAATTAGTAAATTCTTTAAATTGAAATGAATGGTTGTTAAAAGTTACTTTTTATGAGGAAGATTATTATTACGAGAGTTTTAAAACATTTACATGCGACTTGAGATAACATTACTACATATGCGCGAGGCTGCTTTTTACCTTGTACAATAATACTCAGGCTCCGGCATCGCTGCACCGCGACCGGGTCAGCCAACACGATACACCAGACCAGACCAGAGCAGACTCCAGACTAGCGAAGACTAGCAACAACTTACTGCTACACCTACACAGTTCCTACTGCAGTCAACACTGCTCTCTGGTCAGAGACCTTGCATATCGCAGGCAGCGCATGAGCAATACATCGAAATTACATCTGCTCGGACCTCTTACAACTCCCATCACAGTCCGAAGTCTTTAATTTGATACGCAAGTCCGACTCGCTTTTTGCGTAGAGTACACCAACACCCTCGTGTTCATTCAGTGAACCTCAAATCATTGTGGTATAATTTCATAACATAAGTGTGCTGCATTGCACTGTTGACGGTACAAATCGCGTGCGAGATATTGCAGGCTACCAAATGGAAGCATGCGGTCTGGCAGAAGCTGCTCATATCTTTTGCATTGAGAGCCAGAGACATACATATAACGACATTTCATGACATGTAAACAACCACTATAGAGAATACCTTTACAACCTACCGGAACGGTAACCTGTTGGCAAACAGTGTGCATCTCCATCGGAGGTTTTCGATCTCCTTGGATCTGTATACGGGATCAAACAACGTGTACCGCTACTTACCAAACACGAGCGTCTTTTTTCCACACATCTAACATCTAGTGGCGGTTTCCTGCGCCATTGGTAATGTATATGGTCAACGACGTATGATGAACAGATATACAAAGTAGCGTGGTGGTTTCTGGACAGTAGTTGCCCACCGCTTGTTCCTGTCCAAGAGTGCATTGGCGAGTAATTTGATGTTTTATGGCCAGTTTCTCCGCTTTTACAATCTGTGACAGAGGGAACCCAATCACTGACGCGTAGTTACTCTCAACAGTTGATTATGATGGCGGTGGCTTTCTCTCTCTCTGCCGTGCTGTTTGAGGCGCCATGTCACGGACTGCGCGGCCCCTCCCGCCAGAGGTTCGAGTCCTCCCTCGGGCATGGGTGTGTGTGTTGTTCTTAGCATAAGTTAGTTTAATCAGACGCTTGCAGGTGGAAAGGTATGTTCTTGTAGAACCCCAGAGATGGCGTGTGCCATGCATCGGGCACCGACGACTGACCACATAAACTGCGCCCGTACCTCGAGACAATCAGATGGTAGACTTTGGCGCCAATGGGCAGAACACGGTTTGAGGACATCCCATTGACATGAATCACAAATCCATTCCATACCGTTAGGGCCTCTAGAAGGTTCTCTCCCAGCAACATTTCTATTTTTTGTTCTTTTGGTTTTTAATAATCAATTTTCTGGCTGCTCTGATGCAGCCTGCCGTGAATTCCTTACACCCTAAGTTCTCAGTTATGTTGAGTTTGTTTCCTACAGCCCCTGTTTCACTGCCGTATAATGCTGCACTTCAACCCACATTTTCAAAAACTTCTTCCCAAATTAAGGCCCATGTTGTATACAAGTAGATTTCCTTTGGCCAGGAATGGCCTTTTTGTCTGTGTTAGTCCACGTTTTATGTTCTCCATTCCTCGTCCATCACGTGTTCTTATGCTTCCAACATAGAAGAATACCGTAATTTCCTTTACTTCACGGTCACCAAACTTGATGTTAACTTTAGCGCTAATCTCATTTCTGCTACTCCTTCTTACTTTAGTTTTTCTTCAGTTTACTCTCAGTCCATGATGTCAGTATCGCTTAATCTCGAAGGCGGCGCCGTGGGTTCGATTCCCGGTCGGACCAGGGATTTTCTCCGCTCGTCACTGTGTCTTGCAGCATTTCATCATCGTCGACACTCAGGTTGCCCAAGCGTTGTCAAATAAAACGACTTGCGCCGAGCCGCTGAACTCCACAGAAGGGAACTCCTCGGCCAATTATGCCAAACGCACATTTCACATTTCAATCCATAGTGTGTGCTTGTTAGCTGTTCATTCTATTCAAGATTCCCTCTAATTATACTTCATTTTCACTGAGGGCAGCAATTGATATGCTTTCATCCCGAATTTTAATCCTTTCTTTTATTATGGTGATTAGTTCTTTGATGTGTAACCGAACAGTATGAGAAAAAGACTGCACCCCTCTATTATACCATTTTTATTCACAGCACTTCGTTCTTGGTTTCCAGTTCTTACTGTTCCCTGTTGGTTTTGGTACACATTGTATACTTTCTATTTCTTTCAGAATTTAGTACACATTGCACCATTTTCTACTGTCGAACGTTTTATCTGCGTCGACAAATCTCATGAACATGTCTTGATTTCTCTTAAGTCTTGCTTCCATGATCAAACACAACGACTAAACTGTTTCTCTGGCGCCCATACCTTTCCTAAATCGAAACTGACCTTCATGTAAAAGATACTCGATTTTCTGTGCCATTCTTCTCTGTATTAATTTTATCAGCAACTTGGACGTGTAAGCTGTGAAGCCCATCGTGTTTAATTAACATTGAAAGCATTATTCAAATATTTTCTTAAATATTTTCGAGAGAGCTACAAAAAAGATTAAAGGCAATAGTAATTTACTCACCTATACATAATAAAGTGAGGACATTTTGCGAAATGTAACAGAGGATTTTATTTAGCTGGCAGGAATATTAAGCTTACACTTCATACAACAGTTTCACTAACTTTCACAAAATTTAAATACTAATGGTTTTCCGCCAAAAGAAACTCGATGACAGCTCTCCTCTTGGAACTCACCTCTGTTACAGACGCCATTTTGAAGGCTACGTACAGGGCCGCTACATATCGGAGTTTATGAAACTAAAAGGGTTCAAACTGGGATATTCCACGATGCCCCAAAAGAAATTTCACATTTTTTCAAAGGAAAAAAAATTAAGCCGCATTACTTATTGAATGCCCCTTGTATATCCACAGGCAACGGCCTTGCCGCGGTGGCTACACCGGTTCCCGTGAGATCACCGAAGTTTTAGCGCTGTCGGGCGTGGTCGGCACTTGGATGGGTGACCATCCAGGCCACCACGCGCTGTTGCCATTTTTCTGGGGTGCACTCAGCCTCTTGATGCCAATTGAGGAGCTACTCGACTGAATAGCAGCGGCTTCGGTCAAGAATACCATTATAACGACCGGGAGAGCGGTGTGCTGACCACACGCTCCTCCTATCCGCATCCTCCACTGAGGATGACACGACGGTCAGATGGTCCCGATGGGCCATTTGTGGCCTGTAGACGGAGTGGTTTTTAATCCGTACTACAATAAATTAACTCTGATTGGAATTCACGTTATCATAAGCAGCTGCTATTTAAAATAGACAGACAGAGAGAGTGAGCAGTAATTTAGGGCTGTATGCTGAAGACGCTATGGTGTACGGGAAATTGTTGTCGTTGAGTGATTGTGTGAATATACAGGACGACTTGATAAAATTTCTGATGAATGGCAGCTTGCTCTAAAAGTAGAAAAATGTACTGATCTGGACGAGTAGGAATAACAGTCTTGTAACGTTCGAATAAAGCATTAGTAGAAGTGCAGATAGACAGTCACTTCGATAAAATATCTAGGCGCAACATTGCAAAGCGATATGCAATGGGTTAAGCGTGTCAGGTTGGTGATGAGAAGGGCAAATGCTCAATTTCATTTTATTGGGAGAACTTTGGGAAAGTGTTGCTCATCCTTGAAGGAGGCGGCGTATTGAACGCTAGTGCGACGCATTCTTGAATACTGTTCCAGTGATTGGAACCCCCTCTAGGTCGGATTAAAGGAAGACATCGAAGCAGTTCAGATCTGTGCTGCTATATTTGTTATCGGCAGGCTCGATCAGCATGCAGGTATTACGGAGATGCTTCGTGAACATAAATGGGAATCCCTGAAGGGAAGTCGATGCTCTTTCCTCTAGTTACTATTGAGCAAATTTAGAAAAGCGGCATTTGGGCCCGACGGCAAAACGATTCTACTGCTGCCAACATACATTTCGCGTATGTTCGATGAATATAAGATTCGAGAAGTTAGGACTCATACGGAGGGTTTTACACGTTTTTCCCTCGCTCTTTTTCGAGGGAACAAGACAGGAAATAGCTACTAGTGGAACAAGGTACCCTCAGCCATGCACCGTACGGTGGTTTACGGGGTATATGTGTAGATGTCACTGTAGAAGTCTTTGGCTGCCAGTGCTGATGATTTTTATTCAGAGCATACGCAGCCATGACTGACTTTATTTCTGGTTACGAGTCAAAGACGGTACCTCTAGACTACGGATCTCTGTCAGTTGTATACGTAGTAATATTCTGAAATAATGCATGAAGGCGAAACCATATAAATTTCAACGCACGTGCTTTTCTGCATAACATGTAAATTCATATTTGAACACACAGTGTCCCTTTCGCTGACTGCCCGACCGTATCCTCGTCACCTCCAATGACAGCATTGTAGACAACTGGTGCGAGAGCAGTGGTCAGAAGCTCCGACTCACTAACCAGTTAACGGGGAGCTAACTAGCTACGCAACAATATATTGACTGCACCCTCAGTTTGGTCCACTCGGACTCCGATCGGTTGTTGGTTACCATGGTAACTGAAGGAAGTGCACTACTCGGAACTCTAGAGTTACTGTACGGTTCACCGGATCATTTGACCACCTCTACCCATTAGTACACTGCAAGAACTTCTTTTGAAGAATGTAACGACTTACCGTTGATCTCTTTACAGTGATCTCCAAAAGCGTGCAGATTACTCTGGTTGCCAGAGGTGGTGCTACAACACAATAGGGAGGCATTCCCATTATTTGTCTAGAAACAGATACCTCGGGAACGAAATACACAAAAATTTCAGATTCAACCGGAATTTCGGTTATAGAGGCTTTAGCTAATGTGAAAGACCAGGGGACCTGTGCGAAACTTACGCACTTCTATAGTTTTAAATAATGACAGAATTTGGAATAAGTGTAGTCGCTGGGATAGGGGTAGTTGCGAGAATGAAGAAAAAAAAACTTTAAAAATGAACCGAAACAACAATCATGAATTTATGTTACACCTTTGTATACATTTCCATATGTCCAAAAATGTGTTTTGCTTTCGGAATGTTTGTCCTGTCCTGTATGATGGGCCACATAACTTATAACTTTCATTCGACAAACATTTTAAATTACATTAAGCTGACGGACAGAGATAATGGATTGTCGTAGTGCCCACGATTGTCGTCCATGACGATGCTGTATACAAATTATCCATTTAATAAGTACTTTAAAACAAATAAAATGGTATTTGTAATAAGATAACGCGAAAAGAGAGTCTCTCATTCGTGATTGATAAGTTACCTTCGAAAAATATAGTATGAAGCTGTGCATCCATGACGTCATTTTGCCTCTGATAGTTAAATGTCTCTTTTACGTTAAAATTTTCCACAAATAGTAAGTTTTAGCGTAAAATAGGTTAATAAAATCTTTCTGATGATAACCCAGTCATCCCTGTACGATTAGTATGTGTCGAGGAAACTGAATGTTGACTTGAAAAATAATATATATGATAGAGAAGCAAGTGCTCTTCAATAACAGACGGCTTATCCACATATTTATTTCCTTTGTTTTGTTTTTCCCGCACCTACACGGCATCGGCATGTTAATTACGGAATGTAGCATCGTTAATGTTAGAGGGTGACCGGATGCCCTTCCTGTCGCCATCCCCTGTACTTCCCGGGAAGGATTTCTGTACCACAACTGCCTATTATTTCCATGTGAAAGTGTATAAATGTTTTCTGAATGTTTGAGAATTGTGTTACTGAGACGGGACGTAGATACCTGCCCGGTATTCATCTCGTCGTTGGATATGGGGAACTGCATAAAAATCACATCCAGGCTGGCCGACACACCGGCCCTCATCGTTAAACCGCCGGGCGAATTCGATAGGGGACCGGCTCACCTACCCGAATTCCGGTACCGGCGTGTTGACACACGCTGCGATCTGGGTGCGTACCTAGGGATTTGTTTGTTTGGCATATAGCACTACATATGAAACACAGCCAGGAATACAAAAACACATAAATACGAATAATATTAAACTAGCAAATACACTGAAGCACCAAAGAAACTGGTATAGGCATGCGTACCAAATACAGAGATACGTAAACAGGCAACGCCTATGTAAGACAAGTGTCTGGCACAGTTGTTAGATCGGTTACTGCTGCTACAATGGCAGATTATCAACATTTAAGTGAGTTTCAACGTGATTTTATAGTCAGCGCACGAGCTGTGGGACACAGCTTCTCCGAGGTAGCGATGCAGAGGGGATTTTGCCCGCACGACCATTTCAAGAGTGTACCGTGAATATCAGTAATCCGGTAAAACGTCAGATCTCGGAACATCGCTGCGGCCGGAAAAATATCCTACAAGAACGAGACCAACGAAAACTGAAGAGAATCGCTCAACATGACAGAGCTGCAATCCTTCCGCAAATTGCTACAGATTTCAGTGATGGGCCATCAACAAGCGTCAGCGTGCGAACCATTCAACTAAAATGATCGAAGCAGAAGAAATGAGTTAAAAATCGTGATGCGCAGTGGACTCGAACCAGGGTCTGCTTGCTTTTTAGGCATAAATGCTAACCATTACACCTACAAACCACAATGATCAACATTCCTGCACGAACAACCCAAGCTGAGTGCCCTCCCCAACACAAACTTCATATCTTCAGCTTATTTTCCGTTACATTCTCACTACTGCCATTCAACGAAACATCATCGATATGGGCTTTCGGAGCTAAAGGCTCACTCGTGTACCCTTGATGACTGCGCGCCGCAAAGCTTCAGGCCTCGCCTGGGTCCGTCAACATCAACATTGGGATGTTGATGACTGGAAACATGTTGCCTGGTCGGACGAGTCTCGTTTCAAATTGTATCGAGCGGATGGAGTTTATGGGTATGGAGACAACCTCTTGAATCCCGCATGTCAGCAGAGGACTTTTCAAGCTGGTTGAGGCTCTGTAAAGGTGTCGGGCGGGTGCAGTTGGAATGATATGGGACCCCTGATACGTCTAGATACGACTCTGATAGATGACATGTAAGTAAGCATGATGTCTGATCACCTGCATCCATTCATGTCCATTGTGCATTCCGACGAACTTGGCAATGCGACGCCGCACATCTCCAGAATTGCTACAGAGCAGCTCCAGGAACACTCTTCTGAGGTTAACCACCTGCACTGGCCACCAGACTCCCCAGACATGAACATTATTAAGCGTATCTGGAATGCCTTGCGACGAGCTGTTCAGAAAAGATCTCTATCCCCTCGTACTGTTTCGGATTTATGGTGTCAATTCCCTCCAGCGCTGCTTCAGACATTAGTCGAGTCCATGCCACATCGTGTTGCAGCAATTCTGCGTGTTCGCGGGGGCCTTGAACGATATTAGGCAGGTGTACCAGTTTCTTTGGCTCTTCAGTGTAGTTAGCATAAGTTGCAATGTCCAATCTCCTCATCCGTCAAGGCTTCATGTTGTAGCCAGGTAGACTTTTCACAATCACAGCCCGAGGTGGACTGCTTACCCCATTGTGCAGGCTGTTTGTATGCACACATAACGTGTCGTATTCCGATGCGATCTATATTGTTCCACTCATGCCTTTGGTAGGTCGAGGTCCTTGCGTCCCTGTAGATGGCTTGACTTTTCTGGACGAAAATATTTATTTGTTATGAACTGTAACTGGACTGGTTTCCTACCATAAATCTCGTGTGTCTGTATTATCATCCTGAACCGTCAAGTGGTTTAATCCCGAAACGCTGTCTGATTAGATGAGTTGCCAGAACTATCTGAAATTCCATAACTCTCTCTAAAGAAACTTTTATCAGAACAATCAGAAAACGTAAAAGTGTATATTAACTAGTCTGTCTTGTGAAATTCTGCACTGCGTAGTACAATGAACAGTGCTACAATGCGTAACGTCACAGTACATGACATGCAGTTCGAACACACAAAATTAACAGAACAAAAATTTACGTAAAATTACAAAATGTATTTTGAAAGAATAAATAATCAGATTTTTTCTATGAAAATGCCCTGTAAAGTAACTTACTCAGAACTAACTAAGCGAAACTCTAAACACTGAATAATATACACGCAAATGTAACACTGCACTTGGGAATAAAACTGTCTGCTTAATAAATGCAATCTGAGCTGATTTTCATCTAAACTGAACATGTTACTAATTTGAAATACAAGGCTTAGCTGTGAATGATCTTACTGTCTTGCCGTGATGTAACTGGACCTAACAAATTTCCATGGCTTTCCTGTGACAAAGAAAATTCGGTACAGCTAGAAGTGATGAACATAAAACTACAGCTCTGCAGTAAACCAGCTAAATAAAAGAAAACTTTGCAGTGCAATCCAAGGACATGTAACTATGCTAAATACATTAAGCTTTAAGCAACGTGTTCGGAAAAGGGCAATGTGGCGACACACACAATCAGAAATTAAACTTGTTAAGTAATTGAAAAGAAACTAGCTTTTAAAGAAACTACCTTGTGAATAATAAAACTCATTCTTTGGGCATTACAGTCATCTATACAAAATTTACCTCTTATTAAAAACCATGCCGTGAAATTAATTGCTGAAATGGTAAAGGAAAGGGAAACTTATATTTGTGAGTGCAAGCCATTTGAATTTATAACTTTACTTTATCACCTCTGAATAATGAAACTAGCTAATCCAAACCAATAAAAAACTCTTACTAAACATTTTGTGTTTTCCAAACATATCAAAAATTACGCGCAAAAACAGAGAAGCAACGACAGTACCTAAAAATCTGCACTTCTCAAATTAATCTTTAACAAGTCATTTTTCCAAAGTTCATCATCCTCTGTTGTTAAAATGGAAACGGCTGGCTTCGCTTTCAGAAAATCTGGGTATGAGTCTCCACATGGTGAAATATTTATGTTGTTTGTTGAGGTCTTCCGTTAGAGTATTTTTAGCACTTTTGAACGTTGCTCTCATTCGTAGTTGTAGCCTTAAAATATCCTACACGTTGCCCCTCGCGGTAGCAAACATTCGTATCCTCAAAGTAATATTTCGTGGCTACAATACACAGGGAAGTGATGGCACTCCAACTTTCTACCACGATGCCGGTGCGTCATCGCCCTGGGAGCGGCCACTAATTTCGGCAGAGTGTTTCGTCTTCACTCGGAGGTACGCAGGTGCAGCAAGGCCGCGGCTGAAGTCCTCTCCAGGGCAAATTACCGCCGAGAAGGCCTCTGGAAAGAGGAGGCGCAGCTGCGTCGCAACCTTGCCCGGCCGTTACGCAACCTCCCCGCCGCTGTTTGCACTCCGTAGCTGTCGAATTAGCGACGTGCCCAGTCTGGGGAATGCAGACTTCCGCGTCCTTTCTTGACAGCTGTCGAGGTCTTCTCCCAAACAACCGCCGCTCGAAACACTGTTTAGCGCCTCACGCTCAGTTTAACAGCGCCCTGTGTATCTCTGAGGCGAACGATTGTTTGGCAGCGCCGTCTCCAGCGCGTTTACGTTTGTGTGACCTTGAGCCATTCTTCATTTATCCTAGTCTCTAGGTGCACTGTGGAGAGAAGTTCTCTGCGAATGCGTTACAACACGTACCAAAGTCCCTTTACCCAACTGTTCACAAACACACCGGACAAAAAAATTACTCACCCCCAGAGATCTAATATTAATACCGTATAACACTGCCTATACCTTCCTGGTAGATTAATGCAGCGGGATTCGAAACCAGAATCTTTACCTTCCGTGGGAAACTGCTATGCCGAGCTATCCAAACAATACTCATGGCCCGCCTCTCTCCTGTATTCCACACTTCACAAAATTCTCCTGCGTATCTTGCGGATCAGCCCTCCTACCAGGAAATTTCAGATCCGTGCACACTCCGCTGCAGGATGAAAACTCATTCTCCAAACAATCCTACATGCTGTGGCGAATCCATGTCTCCGCTAATCCCCTTTTGCCAGGAGTGCTCGTCACGTAAGATATGCAAGAGAAGTTCTGTAAGGTTAATTAGTCATTTAGTTACATGTTCCATAGATTACTTTAATGGACATTTTACAGGAATGATGATGAGCGAGTCAGTTTACAGGATATGTATATATGATTAGTGTTAACATTAATGAACAGTTTTCTTTTTTTTTGTTGGCTGCCAGTTTTTAAGCAGAAATTCATCAGACATTTTATATTATTGGATAAATAACCAAAATTTTTATTGGTGCATACTGAGCTCCTTTCTAAGACACTCACAGCTTTAATAGTGCTTAATAAAGGTCATTTTTGCCTCTAGTGTTCTAGGTATGGATATCACTGTTCTTCTGAAACTGTGATGGGTTATTTATGACGAATTTCACTGGTGAATATATGTGCGACGGCACATTTGAAATCCTAGCTCCTTGAAAAGGTACCTACATGATGTCCGTGGGCTAAAACCACATATTATTCTTACTGCTACCTTATGTGCAATCAGTACTTTCTTTCTAAGTGATGAGCTATCAGGCGCTACAGTCTGGAGCCGAGCGACCGATCCGGTCGCAGGTTCGAATCCTGCCTCGGGCATGGATGTGTGTGATGTCCTTAGGTTAGTTAGGTTTAAGTAGTTCTAAGTTTTAGGCGACTGATGACCTCAGAAGTTAAGTCACATAGTGCTCAGAGCCATTTGAACCATTTTTGATGAGCTATCCCAGAAGATTATTCCGTACTACATTATTGAGTGGAAATACGCAAAATATGTCAGGAGTTTGGTAGTTTGTTTCCCAGACCAGCAATTGTACGAAGAGCAAAAGTAGCTGAATTTAATTTTTTGAGAAGCTCAGTAACATACCTCTTTCAGTTCACGTTTTTATGCTCATGTGCTACATCATTTGTACAGAGCTGACTCTAGTGTGTGTGCTTTTCTTTTTTTCACAATTTAGGAGTTCATTTTCAGAGAACCAGTTAATAATACTTTGGAAAATATATAGTTTAGCAATTCTTGAGTTGCTTTCTCTCTAATAGGATTGATTATAACACTAGTATCATCTACTAAAAATACCACATTGCTTGTTGAATGTGGAGTGGTAAGTCATTCACATATATAACGAATAGGATTGGACCAAAAATTGA
Source organism: Schistocerca cancellata (assembly GCF_023864275.1). Lineage (NCBI taxonomy): Eukaryota > Metazoa > Arthropoda > Insecta > Orthoptera > Acrididae > Schistocerca > Schistocerca cancellata. The sequence continues at coordinate 331,925,933 of NC_064631.1, forward strand.
ACGCAGTGGGACTCTCTTTATAATTTTTTCCCCAGTCACTGAAATGTTCTACTTTTCTGACCGTGTCTCAACAATTCAGCACAGCCTTTTACATTCTGTTTGTTAAGTATGATTCAAAGCAGCTATGCGTAAAGTCATCAATTCCATAAAACTTGAGTTTTCTGAGAGAGTAACGTGATCTACACAACCAAACACCTTGGAAAAATCACAAAAAATTCCCATCTAGACATATAGTACTATTTAAGGCTTGCACTATTTGATGAGTGAATGTAGAAATTGCATTATCAGTCGTGTAACCCTACTGGAATCTGATGTGTGATACACAAAGTAAACTGTTTCAATTTAAGTGTGCTTCTACTCTCAAGTCGGTTGCTTTTTCGAATAGTTAGGAAAAAACTGTCAGTAAGCACACTGAACGATAATTGTTCAAGTCTGTCTTGTCACCTTCCTTAGGGAGACGCTTAACAATTGCACATTGAAGGTAGTAAAGAGGTAATGGCGGAATTAAAGCTGTGAGGGCCTGTCGTGAGTCGTGTCCAGATAGTTCGATGACTAGGGAAAGGTGGAGTTCACAATGCACAGTTCTAAGCTGTCAGGATTTTTGAGGTTAGCGCATACTCCACCAAACAGTGTAATTTATTGTAGAAACCATCTTTACCCTCATTACTTGTCTTAGTTCGGCAAGGAAGAAAGTCCTCATATTTATTAGGTATACTATATCCAGCCGAATCCACTCAGTGTGGGGATGTTGACTGCTGAGATTTACTACCTGTTCCAAGCAGACTAAGACATTTTCTATGGGTTTAAGACTGGATGATTATGCAGACCAGTCGAGGAGTGATAGGCACTTGTGCGCTTGTCAGACCATGAATGTATGTGTGAAGGCATGTGAAGATGGAGGCTGTCATCTTGGGAGTGTCCACAGCATGCTCATCATGAAGGTGTAGAAGAAAGGGTTGGAATTTTGAACAAAAAAACTGGTTCCTGTTCACTGTAACCAGAATGAACAGGTCCATGTTTTGGTACAAACAACGCCCACAAAATAACACAGAACCGCCTGCAGCTTCAACTTCACTCTCTTCGCACTGTGGAAGAGACGTAAAATTGTGGCAAATCATATCACACTACAAGCATCCAATCGGCTACTGTCCAGTTGCTACACCCTCTGTCCAGAATGTTTCGATACTGGATTAATAACAAATAGACAAATGGTAATTTAATACCTGAGGTGTTGTATATAGCCTTCATCCCCCCCTCCTCTTCCCATCCCTTTTCAGTAGAACAAACAGAACGGTCATACTACCATGTGAAACTGTCACGAAAATCCTCCTTTGGAATGTTGTTCAACTAGCGTGTCACATTCGCATCCTCTTCGTTCTTGGTGAACTATCAGTGGCCCTTTCTGACTCTGTCGTTTTGTGGTACGCTCATATTGATAACACGAAGTCTCGTCATCGTTGAGGGCTTTTTTTTCATTTCAGACAAGTAAAGGGAGGCGTCCATGCACCGTTATTTTTGTTCGGCAGTCAAGGACTGCAGTACGAACTCTCCAATCACTCTTCTATTCAAATGGTTCAAATGGCTCTGAGCACTATGGGACTCAACTGCTGTGGTCATAAGTCCCCTAGAACTTAGAACTACTTAAACCTAACTAACCTAAGGACATCACACACATCCATGCCCGAGGCAGGATTCGAACCTGCGACCGTAGCGGTCGTGCGGTTCCAGACTGTAGCGCCTTTAACCGCTCGGCCACTCCGGCCGGCCACTCTTCTATTCTTCAAAACATTCTAGGCAATGTCTTGACATTTGATTTAGAGATGTTCAGTCCACTGCGATTTGGGACACGACAACGATGAGCAGAGATGTAAAATTATTGTAGCCCACCGTAGACTATCATAAGTAAGTGTAGACTACAATAGTTTTGCTAGTAGCGTTGGTCAGTTACGATCGTAACCCCGTTACCTGTACGTTAAGTCCGCTGCACATCTATCGCGCGTTACCTCATTTCCATGGCTTTATCTGCGTATGCGATCAGTGTCTTACTGCACACATCAACAAAAGTTTTGCGTCACCCCGGTTCCCAGAACTCCTGAAGACAGACGTTGACTGTGGATATTGTATCACAGACGCAGTCCCTTTGAATCTTCAGAGACGCATTAAACCCGCCCAGAGATGTAAACAACCATGCATGAGCAGCGCCTATCGGACGTAGGGGATCCGACAGCCGATCAGTTCCAGTCATTTTACCAGAAAGGAGGTACACGGCTCGTGTTGTCTGTAGTTCAACCATGTCCAGACGGTCAATACCGAGGTTCGATCGCGTCCGCATTGTTACTTTGTGCCAGGAAGGGCTCTCAACGAGGGAAGTGTCCAGGCGTCTCGGAATGAACCAAAGCGATGTTGTTCGGACATGGAGGAAATACAGAGAGATAGGAACTGTCAATGGCATGCCTCGGTCAGGCCGCTCAAGGGCTGCAGTGGATGACCGCTACCTACGGAGGAACCCTGACAGCAGCGCCACCACGTTGAATGCCTTTCGTATAGCCACAGGACGTCGTTTTACGACTCAGTGAGCAGTAGGCTGCATGATGCGCAACTTCACTCCCGCCGTCCATGGCGAGGTCCATCTTTGCAACCACGACACCATGCAGTACTGTACAGATGGGTCCAACAACATGCCGAATGGACCGCTCTGGATCGGAAACAAGGGGAACAAAAATTGGAATCGGTTTCGTATAATTTATAACGCTGAAAGCAATTGTGTAGGAAACTAGCTCATTATCATGAAATGGAGCCGGCCGCTGTGGCCGAGCGGTTCTAGACGCTTCAGTCTGGAACCGCGCTGCTGCTACGGTCGCAGGTTCGAATCCTGCCTCGGGCATGGATGTGTGTGATGTCCTTTGGTTAGTTAGGTTTAAGTAGTTCTGAGTTCCATGGGACTGATGACCTCAGATGTTAAGTCCCATAGTGGTTAGAGCCATTTGAACCATGAAATGGACTGGCTGAAGTTGCAGTACCGTCTATCTTAATACCATAAAGCGAAACGTGAAGTTCCTGTGCTGGTCGACGAATAAAGGTGGTAATAAGATGCTTGACGTTTGAGAAAGGATAATTATTATAAAGTAACAGCAATTTTATCGCAAGCAGGTGTTACTTCCTGGCGTTTCGTTAGCACATGAACAGCTTTTGCAAAAGCTGCCGGAAGGTTTTTTACGAGTCAGCCAAAAGTTGCAGAGCCATTGCCGACATTTAGCTCGCAGATGTTTTCAAGGCTGCAGAAGGCACGTAGCTTCAATCTACACCTGTCTGTTGTTGTGTTGTGTCTGCTCGAGATGTCGAATATAATTTTGTCCGTGTTTAGGTATCGTGTTATTTTTTCGTGTTTCTGTCTACAGATAACAGACGACAGTTGAATAATTTCAAAATTCTATAACGTTCTTCCGGTGACGATCTTGTAGAATGTTAGTCTGTTCGCCATTAGTGAAGGAGTGTTATTTACCTATACCCTTATTATGTTAGGCTGGTTAAGGTCCATCACCATTATCACAACTTGAGAGGTAGTCTGTTGCACGCAGGGAGTAGAAATAAGTTTCATCTAGTATTTCGATCTCAAGTTCCTGATCAGCAGTTTGGGCACAAGTTTCTTAGATTAATCCCAAAATATCTTTGAACTGAGGTCATTCGGGAATGCTGGTGAGCATCTGTCCTTCATTTGTATACTTAGCGCTAGGCGCTGTTCTCACTACTAATCTAGAGGAGTTCATAATAGGTGAACTACTGGTTTTATCCACACCTTTAATTTCCTTTCCATGATCATACGTGGCAAACTCAACATTAAGCGAAAAAATTACACACTGCCGTGTAAAAAAAAAAAAAAAAAATGGCGTAGGATGGTTGGCTGGGTGACAGCGAGGTGTAGGTTCAGCTTCATACCATGAAAGGTTGCTTTCTACGAGCAAGTTGGCAGTTTCCTTCGCAAAATGTGAAATTAGTGACGTAAGTGTACATTTTGATTGTAGTTGACTGTGACGAGCATGTGTCGAGGTTTAATGTCTTGTTTTTGTTAATTGTGTTTCCCATGTGGATAAAAACAAATGTTATTTGCCTTTCGCCGCTTATTGGTTGTTTTGTTTTTACCCGAATATTTTTTGTGTTGTCGATGATGAAGCGAGAAACGATAGAGAGTGAAACCTGATACCGGTGGAGAGTCTACCCGTCCCTAATTGCACAAGGATTTTGTGGTCGCTGTATCGACTTTTCAGTAAACTGTCTGACTGATATCTACGTTGACGAAAATCGAGTGTGAAAAGCCAATGTTTTTGATACGCCCCATTTTTTATAAAACAAAAAGAGTGATTCTTATCATGAAAATGTTTGTTAGGTTTCAAACAGGATACCATTGTGATGTACGTTTGTTACTCAAGAGTTGTCTCGTTGTTGATCTGCAAATAAGTCTAATTTTTCCTGAAGATATTTTAAGATTTCCATTATTTTTAATTTGTAGAGAGTTTCTAGAGGTAGTTAATTACACCAAACCGATATTAACGTAGATGCCAAAGAGCTAAGAGTTGTTCTGTGTTGAAGATAGTGTTTATACTACTAAAATTTTTTGACGTTCTTCGTATGGTCTTAGAGCAACGTTACTTCAAAATAATGATGCTGAAACGTATTACCAATTTAAATAAAAACAAAACAAATATCAATTCAACAATGGCCGCACTCGTAAAAATTTGAGAGTGCCATAAATCGTGTAAGACTATATTGTAAAACTAAGAGTTTTTGTTGTTACTGCAGAAGAGGGTTGAACATCTTTTGGAAATCTAGGAAGAGGAAGTTTACCTGTCCACCTTGCAACATTACAGACTATCAGTGCCACAGATGAATCGAGGTATATAATTTTGTGCCTCACTTCTTTAAAATGATGAGAATAAAGCGTTGCGAAAGTTTTATAAAATTCATATTTGTCAGTTAATAAAAAAAAGAAAAACATTTTCTTCGCTCGGGGACCGGATGTTCGATTTGTCTTCATAATTTCATCTCATCTTCATCGACTTACCAGTCGCCATATTGGCGTGAAGTACGAGGGTCGTTCAGTAAGAAATGTCCCACTTTTTTTTAAAAAAACCATTAATATAAATAGGCAAACGTCTTTGTTCGTGTTTCATATTTGATGTTTGTTCTGTGCGCCGGTGAAGTTTCGAACCGTTCTGGCAGATGGAAGAGCCGTAGTACAGCGTCAAAATCGCGTCTACGCAGGACCCACGTTACAAGCAGTGTGCTGTTATTGAATTCTTGTGAGCAGAAAAAGAAACCGTGGTGAACATCCGTAAACGTTTGTGTGCAGTATATGGCGATGCTTCAGTAGATAGGAGTACAGTTGAGCGATGGGTAAAGAAAGTTACAGCCTCAGGACATGCAGAAACAGAGCTCCATGATTAGCCACGCTCGGGACGTCCTGTCACAGCCAGTGCTCCAGACATCATGCTGAATCGTGCGGATGCCATTATTCGCGCCAACCGGCGCATCACAACTCGACAGTTAGCTCTACAGTTGAAGTGCATCTGCAATGATCGAGACTCTCAGATATTCAAAGAGATGCTCACGATGGGCTCCACGAATGCTCACAGCGGACCACAAGATTCAAAGAAAGGCGATTTCATCTAAATTGTCGGAGCGTTTTGAGACCGACGGAGAATCCTTTCTCTCACGGATCGTTACGGGGGACGAAAGCTGGGTGCACCACATTGCGCCGGGAACATAAACGCAGCAGATGGAGTGGCATCATCCTCATACACCACTAAAGAAGAAATTCAACCGCCTCTGCTAGAAAAGTGATGGTGACAGACTTCTAAGATTGTGATGGCGCCATTCTCGTGGATGTGATGCCAAGATTGTCAACCATCAATTCAGAGGCAAACCTGAAGACTCTGAATATACTCAAGAACCGTTTCCGACGTATTCGATCGGACAAGAATCCAGCAGAAATCTTGCTCCAACACGATAATGCACACCCACACACAAGTCTGAGAACCCGGGAACACATCGCCAAATTGGGTTGGACATCACTGCCGCGTCCACCCTACAGTCCATACCTGGCACCCTCGTACTTCCATCTCTTTGGGCCGCTTAAAGATTCTGTACGGGGAACACACTTTGAAGATGATGAGAGTGTCAGTCATTTAGTCAAAACATGGCTACGCCGTAAGGACAAGAGCTTCCACCAGCTCTTCCACATCGTTGGCGAACGGCCGTAGAAAGTGATGGAGACTACTTAGGAAAGCAGGACGTGGACAAGACATGTTGATGTATATTGTCACCAAATTCTGACTCTTAACGATAAATACGTTCTCAGAAAAAAGAAATAGTGGGATATTACTTATTGAACGACCCTCGCAGAAACACCTTTCAGCAAGCGACCGAACAATCCCGTAATGGAGTTTCCCGCCCAGTAATGCCGTACGATGATTTAGTTTCATTAGTGCATCACTTCTGCTACCTTTATTTTCTTATTTAATTTAATTTATATATTTATTGACATGTGTCATGTGTGACTTGTGTCCAGTGCATACGTTGCATTATCCTATCAGTGAAAACGAGTGACGGTGCGCTCATTTCCAGTCACTGCAGGAGGTAACACTGTAACAGGCCGTAACTCAGAGTGGAGAACGGATACTGCTTCCGGTAAGCCGTCCAGCTGCCCTCAGGGGACTTCCGGACTGGGCGCCGCTGGTGGTCCCGGGTATCTGACGCCTTCTGGTGGGCAGTTAGGCTGCGCGTCACGCACGCGGGGAACACGGCCGACAGCCACACTTTCCCGTCGCCGCGTGCAACCGAGCACGGCGCACAGCACTGAGAACCCGAGTCCCGCAAAAGGAGACAGCGTCCGACTGTTTTCACAGAATTACAACAACACAAAGAATTCAACACCTATGAAAAAATGAACGTCCGTCGCTTCCATGTCGGAGGATAATGACTACTCCTGCTGTAAATTACACTACTGGCCATTAAAATTGCTACACCAAGAAGAAATGCAGATGATAAACGGGTATTCATTGGACAAATATATTATACTAGAACTGACATGTGAGTACATTTTCACGCAATTTGGGTGCATAGATCCTGAGAAATCAGTAGCCAGAATAACCACCTCTGGCCGTAATAACGGCCTTTATACGCCTGGGCATTGAGTCAAACAGAGCTTCGATGGCGTGTACAGGTACAGCTGCCCATGCAGCTTCAACACGATAACACAGTTCATCAAGAGTAGTGACTGGTGTATTGTGACGAGCCAGTTGCTCGGCCACCATTGACCAGACGTTTTCAATTGGTGAGAGACCTGGAGAATGTGATGGCCTGGGCACCTGTCGAACATTATCTGTATCCAGAAAGTCCCGTACAGGACCTGCAACATCCGGTCGTGCATTATCCTGCTGAAATGTAGGAATTCACAGGGATCGAATAAAGGGTAGAGCCACGGGTAGTAACGTCCACTGTTCAAAGTGCCGTCAATGCGAACAAGAGGTGACCGAGACGTGTAACCAATTGCACCCCATACCATCACGCTGGACGATACGCCAGTATGGCGATGACGAATACACGCTTCCAATGTGCGTTCACCGCGATGTCGCCAAACACGGATTCGTCCATCATGATGCTGTAAACAGAACCTGGATTCATCCGAAAAAATGACGTTTTGCCATTCGTGCACCCAGGTTCGTCGTTGAGTACACCATCGCAGGCGCTCCTGTCTGTGATGTAGCGTCAAGGGTAACGGCAGCCATGGTCTCCGAGCTGATAGTCGATGCTGCTGCAAACGTCGTCGAACTGTTCGTGCAGATGGTTGTTGTCTTGCAGACGTCCCCATCTGTTGACGCAGGGATCGAGATGTTGCTGCACGATCCGTTACAGCCATGCGGTTAAGATGCCTGTCGTCTTGACTGCTAGTGATACGAGGCCGTTAGGATGCAGCACGGCGTTCCGTATTACCCTCCTGAACCCACCGATTCCATATTCTGCTAACAGTTATTCGATCTCGACCAACCCGAGCAGCAATGCCGCGATACGATAAACCGCAATCGCGATAGGCTACAGTCCGAAGCAGTCGGAAACGTGATGGTACGCATTTCGCCTCGTTACACGAGGCATCACAACAACATTTCACCAGGCAATGCCGGTCAACTCCTGTTTCTGTATGAGAAATCGGTTGGAAACTTTCCTCATGTCAGCACATTGTAGATGTCGCCACCGGCGCCAACCTTGTGTGAATGCTCTGAAAAGCTAATCATTTGCGTATCACAGCATTTTCTTCCTGTTAGTTAAATTTCGCGTCTGTAGCACGTCATTTTCGTGATGTAGCAATTTTAATGACCAGTAGTGTACTTTGTATATATGCAGACTGAATCGATGAATGAGATTTTGTGCCAAGGCCGAGATTCGAAACTGGTGTTCTGCTCAGTAGACAGATATAGTTTCATTTGATTAAAAATCATACAGTTTCATTTACAAATTGTTTTACGATTTTGAACATGGTTACGCTTCCGCAACTGTGCATGCAAGAGATACAGCAGATTGGAAATAACAGCCAACCAATTGCAAAATACAGGTTTACTAAACCTTACTTTCGACAGTTTTAAAGCTGTAGGTATTGCACCTATTAACAAATATTACGACACTGTGTGTAGAAGAGATATAGCATCATTACAACAAAAAAATTACAGTAAACGTTTACAGACAATTTTAGTGAAGCGTACTCACATAGAATCACATGTTATCTATATCCGATGTGGGAGTCGTTGAGTGTCTAGTAAATGTGCGTATTGTCACATTAATCACCATTTAAAATAGTTGTTTTAAAAGTAATAGCTCTCCAATGAAGAACTTTGTCTTAGAACTTATCCATCCACTGTCAAATGTGTGGTATTTTTAAAAAGTTTTGAAACCAAGTTCTACAGTAGAGGGCAACTACTATTTAATCATGTATTTTAAATGGTGACACGTGGATGACACGCACGAACATTTAATAGAAAATTAACGACTCCTACATCGGATGTAGATAAATGCGCTCTACCTGAATATGCTTCACTGAAATTATTTGTGAACATTTCCTGTAATTTTGTTTATTGTAATGATACCATATCTGTTCTACATACAACGTCGTAATATTTGTCAGCCGGCCGGTGTGGCAGAGCGGTTCTAGGCGCTTCAATCTGGAACCGCGGGACCGCTACGGTCGCAGGTTTGAATCCTGCCTCGGGCATGGATGTGTGTGATGTCCTTAAGTTAGTTAGATTTAAGTAGTTCTAAGTTCTAGGGGACTGATGACCTCAGATGTTAAGTCCCGTAGTGCTCAGAGCCATTTGAACCATTTGAATATTTGTCAATAGGTACAATGCGTTCTGAAGAACACAGTCTTAAAATTATCGACATCATGGTCAAGGCTGAATAAACCTGTATTTTGCAACTGGTTGTCTGTTATTTCCAGTAAATTACTTCGTTTTTGGAGCATACACGCTATATTCATACTGATTTCCCACTCAGTTGTATTTGTTGTAAATTTTATTTGCAGTCGATTTTGAAGTTGTTCATTGCTTGGTCTTCAGGCACTTTGGCACCGGTGTCGAAATAAAAGACACCTGCAATTATATCACGTCGCTGTATCATAGCACCTTCTATCGTGATAAATTTAAAATCAACAACGTGTATTACATTAGTACGATACATTATTCTGTGGAGTAGCAACAGGATATCCTTGTAGGCAAAGAAAGCAGTGCTGGCCAATCTACAAGTGTTAGCGCGCTAACCATTCAACGAAACATCATCGATATGGGTTTTCAGAGCCGAAGACCCACTCGTGTACCCTTGGTGACTGCACGACACAAAGCTTTATGCCTCTCCTGGGTCTGTCAACACCGACATTGGATTGTTGATGACTGGAATCATGTTGCCTGGTCGGACAAGTCTCGTTTCAAATTGTATCGAGTTGCTGGACGCGTACGGATTGGAGACAACCTCATGAATCCATGGACCCTGCATGTCAGCAGGGGACTGTTCAATCTGGTGGAGGCTCTGTTATGGCGGGGGTGTACATTTGGACTGATATGGGACCCGTGGTACGTCTAGATGCGACTCTGACAGGTGAGACGTACGTAAGCATCCTGTCTAATCACCTGCATCCATTCATGTCCACTGTGCATTCCGACGGACTTGGGTAGGACAATTAGACACCCGACATGCCCAGAGGTGGCTCCAGGAACACTCTTGTGAGTTCAAACACTTCCGTTGGCCACCAAACTCCCCAGACATGAACATTATTGAGCATATATGGGTTGCCTTGCAACGTGCTATTCAGAAGAGATCTCCACTCCCTCGAACTCTTACGGATTTATGAACAGTGCTGCATGATCAATGATGTCAGTTCCCTCCAGCATCACTTCAGACATTAGTTGCGTCCATGCCGCGTCGTGTTGCGGCACCTCTGCGTGCTCGTGGATGCCCTACATGATATTAGCCAGGTGTACTAGTTTCTTTGGCTCTTCAGTATAGTAGTACACACAAATTCTGAGATTTGCAAAATAGGTTACAGAAATGGTGGGTGCAGTAATTACACAGTGGTGAAGAGACCAGCATAAAACAATCTACAGCTACCTCTTGCTATTGCTGTTACTGTTACTGCTGCTACCTGAAGTAAGTCACTGATTAATTACCTGTTGATGTGACACCAATGAAACTGGATCGATAATACAGTGTCAGTGATTGTATACGTAACAGTGAACTGGCAGTTTAATATTTTGATCCTAGCGCAGCTTAAAATAAGTAGCACCTTTTGGAAATGAATGCAGGCTTAAATTTGCTGACAAGCAGCGACGACAGAAACTTTCAAAGTACATGAATGCTATTCCCATCTCTGTAATAGTCCAGATGCCTTGCAGTTGGATGAAGCTTGCATTCCTGTTCCAAGAACGGAATTTTGCGTAGTTTCTGTCCACAATCATTGTTCATGAACTCCTCTAGTTTTCATGAACTATCCTTTTCACCTACTACCAGTTAGCTGGGTGTAAGTAGTTTTTTGAAGTGAAAAGACTGTCGTAGGACTGGAAGTCATATAGAACCAGCCAGAAGACTAAGAAAAAAAAAACACAAAAGAGAATACATAATTATAACTATTTTATACTAATAGGCATATATGATACACCTTCAATAATTATTTACAAGCCTACCTTACCTGTTATTTACATATTGAACGTATTAATACTTTTAAACTAGTTTGAAGATACCAACCAAATCCAGTGTATGTGTTTATAGTTTAACTTACACACATTACGAGCGCCATGGATTGCTGACTGATCTTCTTTACGCCACTCCTTTTTATTCGTCCATAATTTTTCAAGGATATGCCCTTTTTTCCTTCTTCATTTTTGTGTCCAGATTGTTATACGCCTTGGGAGCCATTGCTCTTACATTATTTTGACTTGCCATTACCGCTATACTTCATTCACTGGGATAATATCAATAACTGATTTCTCAACATTCGTTCCATCTCTGATTACTTTATTCCACACTTTTCCTCTTATCTTGATTTCCTTAGTGAAAGTCTCCAAAAATTTACCACTGCAGCTGGTAATACTGAATGTTGTTGCTACTTGACATCCTTCCCAAACCTACCCTTGATCTACTTTCTTTGTCTCTTTTCCCATCGTTTGCAATTTTCACTCCTAGATGTTAATATTCGTCAGTATCTGCTAATTTTTTCATGTCCTCTTCCAATAGTAAATT